>NC_141052.1:46344898-47093648 GCF_041138505.1 Cibotium barometz | reverse complement strand
CTGTGTCCAAAAACCAATCAACCTCACCCTCTGCAAGGTGTAGCCACTAAAACCCTCCAAGGGAAGCTCAGATCTCTCTAGTCTTCCATGGGATCCAATAGAGAAAGTAAGAAGACCAATGTTCTCATCTGCTCCATGGACCACCACTAGGATATCATGTCTAGTAAACACGCATAGCAGAAGTGGGGGAGTCAGCCACTCCTGAGGGATAGCTGAGTTAATGTTGATGCCGAGCCTATCTCTACCCCGGATCCCTGTCAGGCCTCTCTCGTGCACCTATGGGGGATCTAATCTCCAAGAATCCTAGCTGGTCCCATGCTCAAGGCACCCCAAGAAACATGCGATCGGGGCCCCTAGCATGTGGCCACTGCGTAAATGGATCAGGGGGTTCCAGACCAAAGGCTGTTGATGCCACTCCTGTGATGCAACTGGAGCTTACTATCTTAGGGCAGGCCTAAGGTGCTCCCAAACAAAGTAAGCTATCTTCAAATCTGTCCTAAAATGCCAGGCTAAAACCATGGGCCTGTATCTCTATGAAGATCCATCTAGTTCTTGCGGGGCCAAGGGCCCCCAAGACTCAGAGTGCGGGCCAACAAGAAATCCTTCGAGGGCAGCTCACCACTAAGAAGGAGGCCTTTAACAATCAACTTGCCCAATAGGGCACAACTTTGAATAGCCAGGTCAATGAGGCCTAGCCCCCCTCTGCGAGCGACGAGGTTGGTGGATAACCACTCTCCATGCCACCTTGGCCCTGGCTAGCCTCCCAGCACTTCCAACCCATAAGAAATTCCAGATCAATCATTTTACCTAGAAAATAAATTCCCAAGAAAAGGTCCAGGATGAAGTGATGTACCAAATGGTGGCAAGAAGTACCTGGTTCGCCCACCACAACCCTACGTGCTAGGGAGAGCCTTGTCAAGCTCTAATATAGAAGTTTCTTTTGAATACTTAGAAGATGCATGGCGAGCTATTGCTTGGGAGAGATATCAATGCCAACATGGCAACTGAGATATCAAAGTGGAGTAGCCCTCGGGATCCACTAAAAATCCTCAACTAGTCATCACCAAGTCGGGGTGGGTGTTGAGCCTACCTAAAAACCACACGACTTGTGCCAATTGATTTACGCTCCTGATGTGTGGTAGAAAACCTTCATCGCCTTCGCAAATCTCTATAGATTCCGTACATCTCTTGCAAGGAGAGCTATTGTGTCGTCTGCAAATGCGTGCGGAGGAGAAGATGCAATCCTTAAAGCCCAGTCTCCTAGGAGGAGAGAAAACTACTTATGGCCTCAGCAATGAAAGGAATAGGTAAGGTGCCAAAGGATAGCCATGTTTAACCGAGCACGAGAGGGGGAATCAGTCGCGCCACCTTGGGCTCCCTGAATGAGAACTTGGTTGTGTGAGGCGAGTGTGAGGCTGAGTAAAGTCTTGAGTCTCCACAAATCCACTCCATGGGGAATCTCATCCGGCTCATAGTACCCTTTACAAAGCTCCAATCCACCCTATCATAAGCTTTCTTAAAGTCTAGGAGTAGCACAATGAGGTCCTATTGCCACATCATCCTGGCCTAAAAGCTATCACCTCCCAAAAGGTAAAGATGTTGTCCAGAATGCTCCAATCCTGAACAAAGTTGGTATGAGTGTCATGGAGCAAGTTTGGGAGAAAATACTGAAGTCTCCTGCTGATGGCCTTGGCCAAGATCTTATAGTTTTTCCCTAGAAGAGTGATGGGTTTCCACTGTCAAATCTCTAATCTATCACCACACTCCTTGGGAATCAAGTGAATCAAGCCCTCTATTGAGCTTCATTCTTAAGTTAGCATCAAAGCTTCCTTTCCTTGGGAGTACTCCTTTTTGGAGATAGAGCATCTCTAGGTGTGTGGGTAGTTTGGGGTTCTTCTTGCTTGATGAAGTCCATTATGGAGTTTTTTTAACTTCATTTGAGTGGAAAAATGGAGTGAAAGAGAGAGAAAGTCAAATAAATATCAAAATCCGTATTCTAACTAGATTATCATTAGCCTCTATTAGCATTCGAACTCATCCTTCATTGACTCGGTAACATTAGAGAGTGTGGTAAAATAACCTTTGTGATGAGTAGGACAAGGTAAGATATAGGACATGAGGAAGAGAGGAGAGTAGGAGAAAAAGTGGAGGGATGAGGATAGAATAATTTAAAAAAATGAATTTGGGGTGGAATGTAAAAAGTCATGATAGAGACTTCAAAATCTACATGTAAAAATGATTGTACAGAGTTTTTAAATCACCGTATCACATTAGGAAAATTTTGGACTCAAAAGAGGGCTGTTTCAATAATAATATAATAATAGACACATAGATTGAGTGACATGAAATCTACGAACAATATTCACCGGTGGTGGGACCTCTGTACAAACCCACCTAAAATGTGGAGAAACTCTTATCTTCATGAAATATTAAAAAAAACCATCACCTTGTCTTAAAATATTTAAAACCGTTTTTTTTATCAGCACCTAACACGATAAAAGAATGTCATCCACATTCTTGTGTTAGACGTGGAGCACTAAAAAATTCTTTCCACCACCCCTGGAACTAATGAAGCTTGAATGCTTGGAATAGATAGCCTACACATTCTCCTGGTTATTTCCTCAACTTGGTTCCACTTCTGAATCTCGAAACATCTTTGGTGCCCAAAAGAACACACAGTCCCTCATTTCTTCTTCCCTCCTTAATCCACAAAAGTGGTTAGCTCAGTCATCCACTTTCTGCTACTCCTTCTTTCTCATACGTCTGTTAATCTCTCATGGCACCCGAAAGTGGACTGAAACGAGCAAGGAGCAGTATCTCATCTGTTGTGTTGTATAACATAAAAGACGAGAATGAAGAATGGATTCCCCAAGTATACAGGAAGTACTCTTGGGTCACTATGCAGCCAGGAAAATGTGGCCACTACCGAGTGAAGGGAAAGGCATCTAAAGACTTGGCCAAACATTGGAAAGGAAGGATCCTTGACTTTAAGATGGCACTAGGAGGGAAAACTGTCAAAGAAGTGTTGATCCAGCATGTATTCATGTAAAAAGAGATCAACGTGGGACCATTGGAAGGACTTCCAAGACACAGACCACATTGTAAGTGCTTGTGTTTTGTATTTCAATGTTGCAAATAAGGTGATTGATATACATTTTTTTTGCCTTACACAGATTTGTACCCATCCAATCTTCAGGAGTGGGAGCCTGCCCTATGCTTGACGGGATTCTTGAATGTCGTACATGGTGAGGTGGGGGAACTTCAATATGAAGGTCGTGCACCAAGTGATCTCGCAAGAAGTAGAACTTATTTCTATGACTCATTTTATACCTTGCCCACTCAATCGAGTCGACATGGAAAGTTGGAACGTATTTCGTTGTCCGCACTTGATAGTCCTGAGTGGCCATTGCTTGATACAGAAGTGATAGAGTCATACAGGACCAAAATGTTCAATGATATTAAATGTGCTATGAAGCCTAGCATTGGTGCAAGAAATGTCCACTTAAGTTTGTTTGTTCCATTTGCATGCTTTGTTGATTTATTTTCTGATTGTAAACAATTGAGAAAAACTAGAACAACTTTTGTGTGCAAAGATATAGATGAAGCCTGGCTTGATCATTTGTTTGACAAACAGGGATTTTATATTCACGTGATCACAAAATTTTTCTTGTTAATAACATGTGTGAACATGTTATTAACATGTTCACATGTTAACATGTTCACAAAAAAGCCGGTGGCAAGCGACCTGGTAACCGGGAAAAATCCCGCCGGGCTTTTGATATACCCCGGCGGGCCCGCCGGGCTTATGCTTTACCCGGCGGGTCCCGGCGGGGTCGTCACATATCCCGGCGGGGTACATTTTTCTATATATATGGGCCCGGGGGGCCCTTTGGGATTTCATTGCTGACAGCATACACAGGTAATAAAAACTTGTGTGTGTGTGTGTGTGTGTGTGTTTGTGTATGTGGGTGTGTTCGTGCGGGCAGCCGCCCACTGTCGCAATGCGCGGCAAGATGTGGGTGGTCCGCCACACGAGGGATGTGTGTGTGGGTGAGTTCGTGCGGGCAGCCGCCCATTGTCGCAATGCGCGGCAGGATTTGGGTGGCCCGCCACACGACTGGTGTGTGTGTGTAAGGCCATTCTTCGGAATGGTGCTTACCCTGGGGCACTTAGTCGGTAACGCGGCTAGTCTGTGTCCTATGGTAAGTATGGCACGCCGTAGCGGTACTAGTCGGTAACGCGGCAAGCATAGTATCGTTATGGCGATGTCACCTTCCCTTCCCTTCCCTTTGTCAAATGCGGACATATGGTCGGTAACGCGGCCAGTGTATGCTCGTATCCTATTGGTATTCCCATAGAATCGAGCGGCATTTTGTCGTTAACACGGCAAGTTGGTGTCGTCCGCTAGTGCATAAAATGTTTTTTGCATATTGCGGCATTTGATCGTTAACGCGGTCGAAAAAGTGTCGTAAATTTGCTTGTGTATTTCGGCATATGATCGTTAACGCGGTCGAATAAATGTCGTAAATTTGTTTGATTTGACTTGTATTGTTTTTATTGTGTTTGATCCATGCGATACTTGGTTGCTAACGCGGCATTAGTATTTCATGGATCAAAGTTTACATCATATTATTGTCTAACCGTTTTATTTTATAATATCGTGATTCGTAACTCGAAAAATATGAATCTCTCTCTTCTTACCCCCTCTCTCTCATGATACACTTCACAACTCTTTCTCTATCTCTCTCATGATTCACTTCACAACACGATAGATGTGTAGATAATGATTTTTTTTCTCTCTTAAAATATACATACTTCTTAATAATTTCTTTTTTCTCCCTCTATTTACTTAAAAATTAAAACAATACATTATTTTTTCTCTTTAGGAACTCCCAAAAACATTAAAAATGTGATTTAATGTTTCTTCTCTCTATCTGTCACAACTCTCTCTTCCTCTCCTCTCTCTCTCTCTCTCTCATGATACACTTCACAATTCTCTCTCTCTCTCTCGCAATGATACACTTCACAACTCTTTCTCTCTCTCTCTCATGATACACTTCACATCTCTCTCTATCACGATAGGTATGTAGATTAGGAGTGCTTTAGGATTACAAAACATTATTTTTCTCTCTTTAGGAACTCACAAAACTATAAAAAATATCATTTAATGTTTCCTCTCTCTATCTGTCACACCTCTCTCTCTTCCTCCCCCTCTCTCTCTCTCTCTCATTCGATAATGTATACACTTCGTAAGTAATAATGCGCTTGTTGCGGTTGTCTCACGTTCGATAATGTATTGCATGATGTTGAGTTCAGTAATGTTTGATATATTCTGTTTTTGTTTGTTCATTGATAAGTAATGATACACTTATTGCTGTTTTCTCACGTTTGATGATGTATTGGATGATATTGAGTTCATTCAAATTATTTGATATTCCGTTTTTGTATGAACATTGACGATATTGATATACTTGTTGCTGTTCTCTCACGTCTGCTTGATGTTTATTTCAGTAATGTTTGATATTTTGTTTTTTTATGTTTAGTGTTATTTGCTAGATTTACGAAGACGATCAACATGCTTACTCTCGAAGAGCGCAAAATTGTTCTGCGAGCAATTCGCGTTGAAGCGGTCATCACAGTATCACAATGTACTGATGATGTCGTCAAGAAGATCAACGAGTCTGAGATACTCATGCGAGATCTCATAGACCAAATATGGAAAAATGCACAGCGGCGGCTTCGAAGCGGAGGCAACGTTGAGCTGCTGGATAGACAGAAGATAGCAGATTTCAACCATCAGCACATAACACGAACCATTTTGGGGAGCATGCGAGTAGCGTGCAGTGATCTTCGAGATGCTGCCCCGCCTGAAGCCAACATGCAACGTCTACAGTTATGGGACATTGTATGGAGCGAGCAGAGGGCCAAGAGCAAGCGCATGAAGGAGTTGGATGCAGAGTCCCTCCCGAAAAGAGTGCGAATTGCCCAAGACGTCGCTGCAACGTCCAGTCAGGCAGATGCAAGTGGTACAGGTGTCATTAATCGTACCATCTACAATTCTATGTGCACACATCTTATTGGCATCCCGCACGAAGCTCTTCACGAAGGACGAACAATAGGCTCCGGTGTGTTTGGAACAGTAAAAGAGTATGCAATTAAAGGCATATCATTTTTACCGGAGCACATCACTTTTTGCGGAAAGCACTACAAAGGAGAAGGCAGCGCGAAGTTCGAGAGCTTCCAGGCAGAGCAGGGTATGCAAGTGCTACATCCATCGATTGTCCGATGCATTGCCTTTACAAAAGAGGCTCCTTGGATCACAATTTTCCCGTACTTTAATGGCGGCGCTCTTGGTGATACTCTACTGAAGGTTCCCTTCAGATTCAGTGAGTTCACCAGAGCCATTTTTCGTTTGGATCGAGGATGGAGACAACCGCCGCCTGATAATATCCCTTTAGGTCATCTAGAACTTTCAAAAATAAAAGAGGTAGTAATAAACATGCCACATATTATGCATGCCCTGGTGGAAGGTGTAGCGGCAGCGCATATGGCAGGTATTGTACATACCGACCTACATCCTTTTAATATAGTGTTGGATTATACAAAAGAGCTAAAGCCACGGATAGGTATTATCGATTGGGGATTGCTGCTGAGAGCGCCCAAAAAACGGGTGTCTCTCAATTTTGTTTATGAAGCAGACAAGAACCCCGAGAAGGTGGCACAGGCAGTCTCCCACGCAGACAGAGAGCGAAATAAACGGCCATGGATAGCCCCAGAGCTTTATGATCCATTTTTGGCAGATGCATACACTCCTGCATCTGATGTTTTTGCCTTGGGATATTTATTACAAACTTTATATGACTTTTGGAAGAAAGTGCAAGAGTTGTGGATGGATAATAGTTCCCATGACAAAGTTACCATGGATACTATTATTCATAGAGTCAAAAATTGGATGTTTCTGCCTAATCGCGATGAGCGAAAATCAATTTTGCAAGTAGTTGAATTTTTTAGGTCACTAAATACTGACCCTACGAGGGCACAACTTCCTCTTGTAGAGCTATCGGTGGCATTCACCCCGACTTTGTAATGATACAGTATCAAGAGATGAAGTTTCAGGAATTTGAGAATTTGATGTGTCCAATGTTTCAAAATTTTGTTTCTCTTCAAAATTTATTGTGTCCAATGTTTCAAAATTTTGTTTCTCTCTTCATTGGGTCTTTGCAATATCTCTCTCCTCTTCTGGTGTTTAAGTTTATGTTTTCTCTTTAAAATTTGATGTGCGAGCATTGTTTGAAGTGTTTTTGGAGTCAAGTGGATATTTCTCATCGAGTCTTTGCAATACATATCTCCTCTCGTTGTGTTTGACTTCAAGATTTTGAGAGCAATGGTCAATTTATCTTACGTTGATCTTTACAGTTCATTAAAATCCTAATGTCGTTTACGTTCATGCAGATATGGAGCAAGCGCAAGCGAACGAGCATCAGGAGTTAGCCAAGAAGGCATACGAGAGAATGAAGGCCCTTGCACATGGCCTGACAGCCCGCGAAGCTACAAGAACAGCGTGCAGATTATCGAAATGGACAAATCCAACTTATGCCCAATGGAAAGACATAAACAAACGGGTAACCACAGAGATGATAAAGGCAATATGGCCATGTCCAGATGGCGAGATAAAGAAGGGAAGATGGAAGATTTCTCGTTGCACTAACAATGATATCAAAACTAATGCCGAGCGCATTTTCTTGGAGGTGTACGGCCGTCCTCTCCATAACGCCGACGCTCCACTGTATTTTACTAAAATGCTATATGCTCACTTTGTACTGGAAACTCCAGTGGACTTCGCCTCCAGAGAGGCCACTGTCAACACCCACGACATACGTGAAGAGACAGTTACATTCACAAGAGAAGAACTTGCTCTTATGGTGGAGGGCGCCGGACTGGAGTTAAACCAGGTCAAAGAAAGCTTAGGGGCACAGCTAGCAGAGAAGGAGAAAGAAGCTGACCGATTAACTCAAGCGTCAACTCCTCCCCCGGCCAATAGAGGAATTCAAGAGCAGCTAACAAAGATCAGCCAAGACGTGCAGAGCATCTCTTCACGTATTGCTCCTGTGCGCCAAGGAAACCACATCTCTCATTTTTTGATACATCCTGATCTTGTGGGAGTTTCTGCTGAGGCTACAAGTTCCTCCACCCCCCAATGTCCTGTATGTTACAAAGTATTCGATGGGTGGAGCGGCCAGTATATACTACCATGTGGACACTACTACCACTTAATATGTTTAGTGAGACAAATGCAAAATACTTCCACATGTGCATTGTGCAGTGTCCCAATAAATCAAGGTATTTATACAGTGTTCGGCATGGCTAGCGAATATAAACCACCAGGACCTTTAGATGCAACTCCTAGTGCAATTCGCAATTTATTTCAAGATGAGAGCTAAGAAAAACAAATTCTACTTTTGTATTGATAATTTCTCCAAATATGATCATTTGTACAAGTACTTTTTATTAAATTAATGAAGTGACTTCTTCCTCTATGTCAGTATCTTGCTCCAAAATTCTTTCACCGTTTACTCTCTCGTCTGCTAAATTAAGCTCATCTAAGTCAATGTCTAAATTGTCCTCTATCTCAAGTGTGGTGCACAACGTACGTCCGACATCAAAGTTCTCGTCTACATCTTCACAATTGTACATCCATCTGGGCATATCTTCTTCATACTCTTCGCTTTCGATGTCTCGCAAGATCTTTTCATTGCAGTACATGTAAACAAGTTTATCTGCTCGATCTGCAAGAAGTCGATTGCGAATAGTACTATGAATATATTTATACATGCTCCAGTTTCTTTCTGAGCCTGAGTTTGAAGAGCACTGACTTAGAACCTTCATTGCAAGGTTGCGCAATAAAGCATAATGCTCACCACCATTCATCATCCACCACTTCCATGCAGGTTGCTCTTTAGCCATTTGTTGAACAAGGGAGTTGGAAAATAAACCCTCTTTCAACCGAAATGAGGTCATCTCCTTTATGCACTGTACATGATCATCATCATTATTATAGAAAGTGTTTACCACTTTATAAAAATCTTGCACCACCTCAACGTTGGACATCAAATCCATATTCCAATATTCAGGATCTAACATGTAAGCAGCACTGTGCAGTGGTGAATGCGCTCCAATCCATCTAGCATGAAAGTACTTCAACAGAACTTTTCTTTGTCTACTAGAGAATGGTACACGCCATTGCTTCTCCACCACTGAATGCTCTAATTTCTTAGGACACTCCAAACTCCGCTGGACAGTCCACCATTGCATCCATGCTTTTTCGAGATTAGGCGCTCTTTGATCAAGGCTTCGTACAGCATACATAACAGGCATCATTACATGGTATGCATCCATCACACTGTTCCACCAACTTCTTCTCGTAAGCGCTGCCTTCAAGACTTTGATTTTCTCTTTCACTTTTTCAAGTTGAGTGCTCTCCCAGTCATGAAATGCCATGCATGTAAATGTTTCACAAACTGCATCTTTATTTCTAAGAAGAGACTCAAAAGTGTAAAAGTGAGTGCAAAACCTAGTCTCCGTTGGAAGCTTTAACATAACTGACATGCGAGGTCGAAACATATCCAAAACTCTCTGTCTCTTGAGCATGAATTTCACAAGCTGGCGAGCAGTGTCGACGATTGAGGCAAACCATTTGGTATCATCAGATTTATACCAATCTTTTAATACAAGATTCAAACTATGAGTATTACAGCCTACCGGAAAAATATGTGGATATTGTCGCTGTAGGATTCTGGATGCATTTTTACAATTTTTTGCATTGTCCATGACGACTTGGACTACATTTTTGGCACCCACTTCCTCTATCACAGTGCTAATAACTTGAGCAATGTAAGCCCCAGTTTTGATTGAACCAGCTGAATCCACGGCACGGATGAAAGTCTCACCTCTAGGTGAAATTACCATTACATTAATTAATGGTTTTCTTTGCACATTAGACCATCCATCACTTACTATACTACATCCAGAAAGCTCTATATTGCTAAGAATTATTCTTTGTACACGTTCTTCTACCTGCGCATAACATTTCTCTAATAGATCATTTCGCATAGCATGGTACGTAGGCGGTGAAAACCCTGGTCCAAACTCACCAATTTTCTTCCATGCTCTCTTCCAATGCTCACTGTCCACCATCATCATAGCACTCCCAGAAAAGTAAATCGCTTCAGCAAGGACGAGTTGTGCATCATCGAGTCGACCTTGACGTAGGCTTTCTTGCAATGAAGTTTGACGCATGGGTATATTTCCTACGTCAAAGTTTTGCTTGCAAGAAGATGCACTGGGTAGATTACTTTCTGGCTGCATATTGTCGTTCGGGGTACAAGTAGGCGATGTAGCGGGAGTTTGATGATTAGAAGAACAGTGTTCTTGCTGCCTTGATACATTAACGGGAGGAGTGTCATGTTTTCTTGAATCTTTCTTTTGAATTTCTTCTCTTATGCGTTTGGCCACTATAGGTGCAGAGGGGTGGGTACATGACTTTTTCTTCGGTCCGCCTAAAAAGTGTTCTCTTAGTCGAGGCGCCCCACCTGATTTTACTGCATGGCATAGCTTACACTCCCAATCTATGAATCGATCACCAACGTTAATTGCATATTGCCACTCTATCCCAGGTGCCTTTTTTTTCCTGCTATTTGAAATTTGGACTCTATTGGAGGTACCACTGGATCCAACATTGTCCTCCATCTCAACAAATAGCCTATTCAACCAAGCATATAACAATGAATACACAAATGAAAAAACAACAAATCACTCACGTATAACAAAACATACATCTGCAGACAAAGTACTTCGAAACTATCTTGACAAATACAAAAGATCATCACATAACACAAAACTATTTCAAACTATCTTGCAAGGTCTTACTACAAAACTACTTCGAAACTATCATGCACATTGCACCCCCAATGAAGGATGCCTTTTGTACCCAATTAAGGATACTTTACACAATCAAAGATCTATGCTTGCCCAATACTCTAGTATAGGACAATAGACCTTCTCTAACATTCACAAAAAAAAATCAAAGATCTATGCTTGCCCAATACTCTAGTATAGGACAATAGACCCTTGTCTACTCTAAACTATATCAAGTATCAAGAACCAATACAAGCCCCTAAGCAGGACTCTTGGCTCCATCAAACCATTCATAAAGCAGAATGAGGTAGATTACGTACGTGGCTCAAATGCAAAGCTGAATGACTCCAAATTTGTCCCTAAATCTCCGCAAGTATTAGCTACGAACCACACCCTGCCCCCAGTTCAAAGAACTAAGGACGAGTGGCCCAATAGCCTTAGGAGTGCCTACAAGGAAAGACGACAGCCCCTAAAATAAGGACGTTTTTCCCAAGAGGACACTTCTAGCAACTCGAGAGCTCTACAAGTACTTTGAGGAGAGATATCACGCCCCCAAAACAAGGACTATCTTCCCAAAAGTTGTACGACGGGTGTCGGGCAGTGTTTATATACAGAATAATACCCCGCCGGTGTTCTTTGTTTTTCTCGGCGGGCCCGCCGGGCTTTGAGCTTTCTCGGCGGGCCCGCCGGGAAAACCTCATACCCCGGTGGGCCCGCCGGGAAAGCTAAAAGCCCGGAGGTGTTACTGGAATAGTGGGTTCCGGCAGGTCATTTCTCAGGTCATGTGAATATACAATGTGATCACAAGTTTTAATATGTTAACAATAGGTTTTGTTAACGTGATCACGAAATTGTGAAGACGTTAATGAAATCCCTGTTGACAAAGGTTGGAGAGTGAAATCATCAAAGGGAGATGATTTGATCGAATGTCGATTGAACACCTCCGACATTGCATTTCGGTGAGTGTTATAACATTCAAATGTATTTTTGTGAAACAGTTACAACGCTTATTTGATTATACTCGAAAAATTATCCTAATGATATTTTGGAATCGGATACTATATTACCAGGCAACATCTGTGCATTTCATTTATTATAGAAGGTGGTGATGGATCAACAACAACTGGGAAAGCATGGACCAAGATACAAGAGATGGTAACCACTCTTGCTTGATAGATATAGTTATGACTCGACAGGGTCACCCATCATTGACATTGGAAGTGGAAGAGAATTGGACTCTCGAATATGTTAGGAAGGAATTAGAAGTAGCTATTCAGAATCCTCCAGATCAATTTTGCTTCAAGCTCGATGGTCGGAAGCTAAGTAAAAGAAGAGAGCATCAGATCATTTGTAAAGATGTTGCAGCCCCACATGAATTGGAGGCACTAGAAGATATATGATGTGACCATGTATACGATGACAATGTATTTCCCATATGCAATAAACTTATCTATTCAGAACATTGCTTCTGTAATGCTTTATTGTTTAAAACAATGTAATGAAGGCAAAAATTTCCCAATTGAATTTTTATGTACACAAAAAAGGCTTAAAGTAAGGAAACAAGCAGTGAAGGAACACAGTAGCAAATTTGATCCTCTGATTTTCAAATTAAAAGTGCATTTACAATTGATGTTCTCTCTCCAATAACACCAAATATGTGCAAAAAAATATAAATGTACATGTCTAGCTACATATTTACAAACATACATTTGTTGGAAGAAGGAAAAAACTATTTATTACTGGAACCCATAGGTATCGGCTTCAGGATGGAGCCATGGCTCTTCTCCCAAGTACGGAGCCCATGTAAGAGGCTCAGGGGTGCCTATCCCCCCTCGTGGATTGGGCGGGATGAAGTCCACTGGGCCGTCTGGAGGTATAACTTCAGCGACCTCGATCAATTTTGCAATCGTTTCCTCCCTAAACGTTTGGACGTCTAGGTCCACGTAGCGAGACATTGATGGTGGAAACTGCCATCACAATTCATCAAGGCATAAATAAGATCAACATGACAATATACAAGAAGATAAACAAGAGTATGCATGCGTATGGGAGCTGAAAAATGCTTACATCCTCTGAAGGAAGCTGAAAAATGCTCCGTATTAAGTGCAACCCTCCATCCATAGCTGTAACCATCTTCTTGTTTGGGGACACTAACCCTTCGAATGGTCGATCAATCCAAGGTGTCGATGTCCATGCTAAGGCTCTCATAAGCTGCCATTAATTTCCTGACACCACTGGAAACAAAGGCCAATCATTATCCTGATCAATCCGGAGTTCTAACTCAAACAATAATATGTATCATAATGATTTTAACTTACAGCAAAACATTGCCATGGACACCAGATGTCGAATTTGCAAGGTAAATGACATTGTCTTGCACATCGACTAGTACAAGACTCCAATGGGAACTGCATCACATCCAAATAGATTTCTATTAGTTTCAATCCAAAGGAAGCACTATATAACTCGTGTATGGTGATTCATATAAACATCATGCAAGAGAGATAGAGAGACAAACTCACTTTTCATGATATGCCAAAAAAAATACTCGAGCATCGTCTAGCTGGACCTCCCGAAACCAGTTCAGCACATCGAGGTACGGAACTGACTCTACTAGCAATAGTGTTGAGACCAGTGAATCAATCTGGAAAACTCCTTGTTGTACGTCCTTGGGCAATTGCGAAATAACAAAACTTGACAAGGAAACATATCAAGAGTGAGGCATAAACTTTAAGAGCCAAGAATGAAAAATTCTGGGAGGACAGAGAAAAAACACATCTGAGCACTTTGTCGTTGACTTCAGTTTTAGGATCAAACAAAATGTTTATCTCCTCTGCATGAATCGGGAAATAACATCTTTGCCCTCTTATATTAAAGGGTACATAGAACTCCGGCAATAAAAATTGAAGCGCCTCTCGATTCATAGCGTGGAGTGCGCGAACATTTTCTCTTTTGGTTTGCAATGCAAGCATTGCCACTTGATGTTCCCTTTGAGCGCTTTGTCAGATAATTTGCCCGAGTCTGATGTTCATGATCTGGACCTCCCTCGGTCACCTCTTCAATTCTCACTTTTTGTACAGGACGGACATCCAAAATTTGCACCATTCGTGCATCAGTAAATGTAACTGGTCTAAGTAACTTATCATATCTAAAACGAAGGGCTACTAGGCTGAAAAAATCTTTGTTCATCACTGTCACCCTGTGTGCGTGGGCAGCAAGAACGTAACTATCCAAAAAAAATTCAATCATCCAATCTTCTGTGGCCTCCTGCAAGCAAAACAGGGCCGATGCCTTCCACCTAAACAAATTAAATTCCATTTTGCTCACAAATTCTCCCAGAAAGCCTCTGGAAAGGCAATCTTGGGATAGCAGCAGTCGGGTGCTTCATAAATTTTGTGATTTCTCGCAGAGCTGACGAATGCTCTGCGAAACGCCTTAGTCTAGGCTGCATTTTGGATAATCAGGAAGGACTGCTTGATTTCCTTGATCTTGAGGCTTTCAGAGTGCCCATCTTCTTCCCGCTAGATGAGGGACCTGCATTGTCAATGGGTCTAGCTATATGCCTTATACGAGCCATCTGAAAACGCAAGCAAGAGCAGAAAACTTAGCTATTTAGTAGTACACGATTAACAATTCACCATAAAGCAAGAGAGGGTGGCCAAGAAAGCAATATGCACTTCCTCGCATTATGGTGAATCCATTCACCATAACGCGAGATGAAGGCCCACCGAAACACAATAATCCTCCTCACATTATGGTGAATTAATTGACACCAATAAGAGGTGGATTATCGTGCATCCTTTGAGCTTTGATCTTGAGTTATAGTGATTTGATTCACCATAACACGAGACTAAGAGTCAGTCAATGCAAAACAATCCTCCTCGCGTTATAGTGAATTGATTTACTACAACGGGAGGAGGATTATCGCGAATCTCTTACCATTCTGTCTTGCATTTTGGTGATTCGATTCACCATAACACATAGAGCTGTATTGAGATTATAATGGCTCGTCATCTGCTTTAAGGTGAATCGAATCACCATGGCACAGGGAAAACAGTCGAAGAGAAAACAATGGTAGAGGGCAAACAGTTGAAGGAAAAACAAAACAATCAAGGAATATACAAGAAACTCACAAAACAATCAAGTAATACACGTCCATCACATTTTATGAGTGGGAATTGAAGCAGATGAGAACCAAGAGGTTAGTTTTTTTTGTTGCGTTTTCGTACTTTTGTTGCGGATTTGGCTTTATCAACTTTGTCCTGAAATGTTTGGTGATGTTGTTTCTGGCTAATGCTCCTTTATTTTTTCAGTTGGAAATATATGAAGACACATTCCTCAAACGTGCTTCAGGCAAGCGTATGGAAGGATTGGGCCATGATTCGTCGACACTAGGAACATATATACATCGCCTAAAATTCCCTCAAATTATGATATTTCACGCTAGCTTCTCCAAGGACAATGCAAGTTTTCCTCTGATGGCGACGATAAAGACTCTATCCAGGTATTTAGGTGGCTATCAATTAAGCCTGAATGCAAACAAGGCAATACTTCTGGAACGGCAAGCAGCTGTTCGAATTTTTTGAGAGGAACCTGGAGTATATTCGTTGAGATGTAAATATTATTTAACATATGCTGCTTACGGCTTGGCATGTGGAATCACAGATCCTAATCTGTTGAGTGATTGCGAGAAGAAGCATCTTCTTAGAACAGCAAGGCCAAAGGTCCCTGTTGTGCCATTGATAGAGGATGAAGAAGATGATGTAGAAACTTCATCAAAAAGGGCTCGGTTGGGGGAAGTCTCTGCTCTAGATTAACAGATTTAGATTGTTCCAGTTGCTAAGAAGTTTCTTCATATTTCTCAATACTCTTCTTGCTTACCACATTAAAAACTATGAAATGTATATATATTGAAAACATTTTTATGGGACATAGATGAAAGCTCTTGTTCTTTTAAAATCTTTTACAGTTACATCATTGTTTTATAATATGTATTTCAATGATCAATTTTTTTCCACACTCTGCCCTGTCTTTGTCGTTGTCTTAGCCATTCAGCATGATTCTGCCTTCCCTGTGAGGAGACATATATTGATCGTCTCCGTTCAGTCTGCATCTTTCTTATTGCACATGACACAGCTGATTCAGACTGTTTGATCTTCACACGAGCCCTCACTTGAATCCGCCTATACCACCACTGACATAGTTACTTCATGGGATTACTTTTCTTCACTCCTCCTCCATGTTGAGTGGCCCTTTGTTGATAGGCACAACGTGCTTGCCAATGAGATCTTTCCATGCCTTGGGTAGACCAAATCCCAAGGCTTCCAAACTCTTCCGCAAAAAAGGTTCTATCTGCATGCAAAATGTGCTACAAATGCTCAACAACAACAAGACATTCAGTATCGTACAATATATTTTTAACAACAATAAAAACTCAAAGCTGTAGGTATTCAAGTAATAACCATGTACTGTGTCAAGTTTGTCGCACCCCATGCCTTTACATAGCTAGTGTAGAACTCTGTCACAACTGCCTCAAATTTCTCAACATCCCCATCTTCAAACCTTGCTTTTTGCAACAAAGGTGCTAGGCGATCAAGTGCCAACCACGCTTTGGCCTTTGCCACCCTTGCTTGTCCTGAAGAGCCTCACTCAGGTACAGCTGCATGAAGCTTCCTCCACACCGCAAACTCTGTTCCCAGATGACCTCTCTGGGTATGATTAGATAAGAACTTTCTGGCTTTTGCACCTCCAAAACATGGTTTGCTAGGAACATTTCTGGTCTTCCTTGATCTTCTCAAGTCCTTCTTAATCTTCACTTGACCACAATTTAAACCTGCATCTGAAAGCACTTGCTCTATTGTTTTAATAGTTCTTTCACTCTCTAATGCTGGTTTCATATTCCATGAAAATTCGATGTACATGTAGACTAGTTTCTCAATTATTCTAACCAGCGCATGCAAAAACACAAATATGAACTCTGATCAAAGGGATAGCAAGAATTGGATCCCAATTAGGAAGCATCACGATTTGGGGCTTCATGCCTATTACTGATTGCATTTAGGCATTTCCATTCTCTCTCTTTTCCTCCTTTGGAGACACCTCGTTTGGTCATGCAATACAGGCAAGGATACTTGGCCATTGCTCCTTGGGAAATACCAAACATGCGTTTCAAGGTTTTAAGATCATTCAACCTCATATTCACCATATCCTTCTACATAAAGCTTTTCGCCATCCTTCTTCATAAACCTTTTCGACTGCTGCTGATAGTGGAAGAAAGCTAAGTCTGGTTAAAGTACCACTTTAGAATTTCATGGGTCTCTATTGGAACCTATTAACAAGAGGCCAGTTAAATTGTCTACAACATCATAACAAGAGGATAGCAACATAATATACTTTTTTTAAAAATGGATAGCACATCACCTCAAATGCAGCCAGCCCACCAAATCTCATTTTCGGATTGTACTCTAAAGTGCTTCTCATCAGCATTACTGATACTTGCATCCAAAGCTCTATTCATTAAAGTCATGCTAACCCTTTCCAGCTTCTGTCCTTTGATCACCTCACTCTCATCAAGTTTTAAAACAAATTTCAGCCTTCCATTGCACTCATGTACACTGATGTCATAAAATTTCACCATAGCCATTTGTAATTTCCGAACATCCATAATGAAATTGTTGAACTCTGTAAGCTCTATGATTTTCTATTCCCTGGTCTTTTTAGTCATTGTCAATGTACTAGACACGTGACAAGGCTCTCCAACAAGTTCGACCATTCCCAAGTTGAGAATATTTCGAGCTTTGTTCACATGAAATGGTTTTGGAATGGGAATTACTGTTTTTTTTCCAAGCTTAGAATTGAAACCTTCTTTAACTTTATTAAACAACATCCTGTAAGACTTTGTGCTTATACCAGCCATGTTACATATACCTTGTGCATCTGCAGGAGTGAATGCTTCACTCACCTCCTGCAAGGATTGCTTTGCTATGTCTGATTGAAGTCTTGCAAACTTAGGATGATGTATTGCTGACTCCACGATGTCTTTTGTCAGAACTTTGCCAAATATATCAGAACCTTGCTCTTTTGGACCCACAACATCTGTGAACCATCCTGAAGCAACAATGATAGCTATGTCAGTCCATCATTCATCTAACTATACCACCCCCACACCCAATCCCCCATCTCCAAAAAAGGAACTAAAGATGAAAATGAAAAGTGAGTGCTCAAAGAAATTTAAGCTCAAAGAAATTGTAGATCCCAATACCTGCAAGCTTTTACACGACGCTTCCATTGGCCACCTCCAACATTGAGTTCTTCCAATGGTTTGATCTGTCTCTTGCGTAATCGAGCACCCAATGGCGTGTCTTTCAAATATTGTAATTTTTTGTTGAACTTTTCAAGTTGTTTTCGAAGGTGTACATTCTCACTCTCCAATGTGAAATTATTGATTTCTCGAACTGCCAAAATTTCATTCTTCTCTTTAATAGTGTCCTGCATCTTACAAATAGTCTGCTGCAAATGATCAAACTCTTTTTGTAACCCAGCACAAACTTTTGCTTTGTCCTCATTTGAAGCTTGCAAAGCTGTTGTGATCGATGCCAAGTAAAAATTCACACCTTCAAGCATTTTTATTCTGGCATCTCTATCACTCAAATGTCTTTCAAAGATACTTTGACATTGGCCAAACAATCTTTTGCAATATCCAAGCAATCCATTTTCTTAAGCATAGTCTTGCTTCCTAGTTCTTAATCCTTGCTCTAATCATGTGCTCAATCCATCCTTGAGCTCCCATGTTTTCTAACAACAGTCACCTTGAACACTCCTACACAGGCATTGTGAAATTGCTCTTACAGGAGGAAGAGACCTTGGAGGAGCTAGAACTTCCAACATCTCTTACTCAAAATATCCCAAGAGTTATGGTTGGATTTGAACTTTACAATAAAATCACCACACTCCAAGCACATTTTTGTCCACAATGAGAGCACAATATCATGACCCTCGATTTATGGAATTTGTTAAGTCAACAAACACTCAACGCTCATCCTCAGAAAATTCAATTCACACAAGACATCAACATTCCATATTTGGGTTGCTTTTTGAACAAACAATGTATATAGAATCTAACTCCCTTACGTGTAATTTTTTTGTGGTTGAGTATGTGTTGGAAGTAAATGGACTATTGCTGCCCAAGCACCATTGTGCATTGCTCACGATAGGGTCATCATGATGGTCAATGACACAACGTTGACAATACCATACTGCAAGGAAGAGGATCCAACCCTAATGGATCTCTATGATGCTGAACGCAAAAAGCTACAAGCCTCTTTCTTGGAAGCCCCTCTACACAAAGACCTACCATCTACGTCAATGACCAACTCAGATAAAGAATCTAACCCTTCAACTCCATCCTCACTAATAAAATCTACTACCAAACCTCACAAAATCAACAACTATTCCTGAAGAAGTCCCCCAAGTCCAACCATCTATCTCTAAAAATAAACTCAAAGGAATATTCTTAACCTCAACAACTTCTCATCGACACACCTCACCATAGGAGAAGACTAAATGCTCAATAGTGTCATCATCAACAACCACCACTCCACAAGAGACTCAAGACTCATCATCAACAATGCCCATGAGTCTCAAACCCGCAACCTTTATCAAAATATGGGTGGAAAAGAAGCCACTTATAGCTCAGGGCCCCAAACCTTCCACTTTAACCAAAAAGAAAACTCCACCACAACAGACAAAATCAATATATCTTAATGGTATCAAAATATAGATGGAAAATATCTTAATGGTATCTTAATGGTATCAAAATATCTTAATGGTATCAAAAGAAACTACTTATAGGTTACGGCTACTACGAAGGTGCCACTCCACTTTGGGTGCCTCAACAATCAAAGCCTCTTCCTCAACACAAAACTCAAAGGCCAAAGAAGAATCAAAGTACTGCACAATATCGCCCACAAAAGGCTATGCAAGTTCCTCAAAGAACTTAAACAACTTAATAAGTGTGTGTACCAAAAAAAGGTTACTGCAAGCTCAAGGGTACTGCTAAGGTAATACCAAAGCCTATATTTCCAAGCACATTAAGAAGAAGTCACAGAAGCCTACACAAATAAGGAAACCTCAGAACCAAAAGCATCAGCCCCACAAATTCATAATGTTAATCAAAGATGGGTGCCTGTGCACGTGCTTTAAGAACAAGGATATTATGATGGAAATACTATCTCATAGTTGCTAAAATAAAACAAAGTGAAGAAAACCTCACCCCACCGACTTCAATTCCAAGAACTTCACCTAAAGTTCAACAAGCCAAGCAACACCAAGCAAGCTACTCCACCCTTCTCATGTATACACAATACATACACAACAGCTTGCATATTTAGTCAACACTAATGGCAACGAACTAGAAGCTATACCTACCGCCTTGAAAACACTTGAGACACAAATTCAAGAATCAACCTCCACGTCAATGAAGACTTATGAGTGCATCAAGGACAATCTCACAATGCTCTCTCAACTCCTCTAGATGAGAAGCATGAGTGTAGAAGCTACAAGGCTGACATAAGAATCTATTCTCTAAAAAAGGAGAGTAGCCACAAGAATCTATTTCTCGCAAGGTGGTAACAAAAAAAAAAGAAAAAACAAAAAAAAAACAACGACAAAAACACAAGGGAGTCACACAAATGTCCTACCTAAAAATGGAGAGTAGCAACAATAATCTATTTCTCGCAAGGTGGTAACCAAAAAAAACAACAACGACAAAAACACAAGGGAGTCACACAAATGGCCTACCTAAAAATGGTAGAATATCACAAGAAACTCCCAATGATCTTCAATAGCCATTACATTTTTGTTAAGCTTATAGCTTACTATTCTTTTGGCTAAGTTAATGTAGCAGCTGCTCCATGAGTAAATATCCATACTCATGCACTAGAGAACATTTGAACCAGAGTCTCACCATCGACAACCTTCCTGGTACATCTCTAGATGAGGGGGCCATGGTGGGCAAATGTCTAGTCAATGGTACAACCCATTGCCTAGAATTTTCCTTCACATTGAAAACCTCTCCAAACAAAGCTAAGTCTTCACAACACATTGATCTCTAATCCTTTGTGAAGATGTCTATATTAGCCTGGCAAGTCCTCATAATTCTTTCATGCCTTACCAACAAGTGGCTACTTCAACAAAGTAGTAGCACAATAAGAGTCTATTTGACTCATTTCATGTACATCACGTATATCTACTTAAAAGAGTACTTAAATATACATAAAAGCATATAAAACACAAGGGAAGAAGAATGTAGAAACATATCCAACTCAACAACATTTGACAAGAATCCTGCCACAAAGAGACATCATCGAAGGTCAAATTCTTCAAGTGATGAATGTCGCTTTAATGAATCAGATGAGGAAATGAGAATCAACATCTCGTTCTAATGATTTTACCTACGTTTCTCTGGATCCTTCCTTCTCTTCTCCCCCATTACTAAAATCTCAACTAACACAACTAACATGTAACTTTTCTTACGATTTTCATAAATAAAGTGAGCAAAAATTATACCCACAAAAAAGTCTCACAAAAATATAAAACTGTAGTCAATCGCAAAAACCCTCACCACCCCCACCCCGTTAGGAATTCACGCTAATCTCTCACCTTTTCATTTCCTAACTAGCCTTTCTTATTCCTTCCGGAGGAACAAGGACCATTGAATGTCACTCAACATAAAAAGTCATCAACAAAGCTTGACAATTCTCCCCACACAAAGGTCTTGACATGGTCACAACAAGGAAACGATCGATATCAGGAAGGGGTGAATGTTAACCCATTTCTAGGATTAACAAGAGCTACTTCCATTATCTTACATCAAGGAGTCAAGGTAGATACACCAAAAGGTCATACATTCAAGTTATGAGGAAATGGTGTTCTACAACTTGGATGGGCGTCCGTAATGGCCCAATGGAATACTTAGGGTGATTTCTGCTTCAAGAGCATGTGGTAGTAAGTTAGGATGATGTCCCAAGTGATTTACTTCATGGATATATTATGAGAATAGTCATTATAATAGAATTAGGCCTCTTATGAGTCTAAAGTACTCGGTCGACCACAGTTTAAGTGAGTGTGAACACTTATGGTGGCCATGTATATAAGGGAATATCTCTCATAATACAAATAACTCTCCTACTGTGCAATAGAGTCTTGCTCTTATTGCTAATCTATGTCTAATCCATCGTAGTAAGTGTGTGTGAGTGAAGTGAGATGAGAGGAGGGACGAGTACACATAGTGCAATGCGGTGTGACAATGCTTGTGGGAGGCATGGTGGAATTTCTTCTCAAGGAGTTGTGGAGCTTGGAGACCTCAAGGGTTACAAGCTCAACCAATGAAAAGATCCTCATGATAGTTGCAGTTCACCAGGTAATCTTCTTGCTAGATGTGTTTTGAAGGAGGTTTGGGTGAGCCATAACACCATTGGTTTCCCTAGAGCAACCCACTACACAAATAGAAATTGCCCTGCTGGCTGCAAGTGTCCACTCCATTGCTCATTTGTAAGGGAGAACCATAAGCTCCATTCAGTGTTATGAAAGCTCCTTACCGCCTTAAATAAGGAGATTGATATGCTGTAGTAAGTAACAAAGGGTGATCCTACGCCAACAAACATTGATGGAGAAAAGTTGGAAAGGATGGTTACATGAAACCTCATTAGGAACTCAATGGAGTCTTTTTGGGCCCTTTAATTTGCCATGAGGTTATGGAAACGTTTAACTTTTTGACAAATAGGAGCCCGCCATGTAAGCAAAAACCATTGGTGATTAAGAGAGGTGTAAGAGTGGTCAAAGGGTGCACTTTTTCTCCCAAAGGGGGGGGGGGGGGGGGGGGGGGGGCAATTTTACAATTTTCGGGCCTCCATAACTTCTACATACAAGCTCCAATTTGAGCAAAGATTATAGATCCATGATCTACGCATCAAGAGCTTTCCATAGATATGTTACATGATATGGTTTTATCCGCTAGATTTTAAATTCCATTTTCTTCCCAAAATTCAAATTCGAATAAAGTAGCCATTTTGAAGCTTCAAATTAGAAAACGTTTCTTCTTAAGAGAAAAGGTTTGACTCCCTTAAACTGCCAAATAAAAGGTTTGAATCCCTTAAACTCCCTTAAGAGAAAAGGTTTGACTCCCTTAAACTGCCAAATAAAAGGGCCCAAGAAGACTCCATTGAGGTCCTAATTAGTACAATATCTTCCATGAAGTCAAGGTATGACAGGAAGAAGGAAGAGGGGATTTATGCTAATATCATCACTTTTACCCCCACTTTTTTCTCCTCAACAAATTTCATGTCCATATAAGAAGGGATCTTATTAGAAAAAGCTAACCCATGACAATATAGCATGCACCAACATGTACAACAATATAGCACCTACACACAATAAAAAATCCAAATAAAAATAAAAATTTAAAAATATAATGAAGAGCAACCAGAATAAGAGAATGAAAGTATGTCTTTGTTGTTACTTTATAGGTCTTGAGCATGGACTTTTCTTGGACTAATACGAGTGACCTTATCTTGGACCCAAATTCTTTGGATTGGTACTATCAAGGGCAACTAAGTATTCCTCCTTTTTGAACCCACTCATGATATTTTTATGCACCATTAGGGGAGTGATACTAAGATGTCACCTTTGTGGACCTATTCTACTTACAATTTCATCCCCTTACCCATGTCGTGGGTGTGAGCGTTGCATGTTATCCATAGTGTCCTACTTATGTTAGCATTGTAAAAATTATTTTAAGTGCTATGAGATAGGACTCTCGCAGTCCTTGGTAGGAAAGACACCACAATGACATGATGATGTCAGTATACTTTATCTAGTGGGAGGACCCTATCAAGTAAGGAATGCACAATAAGACCTTGTAGAGTAGGGGATGAGGGAAATAGCTTACACACTTACACCATCATTCTATGAAATAATGTTACCGACTCCTTGTCCCTTCTAGAGCATGGTAGGTCTTTCCTTGACAACTTAACTAGAAGTATCTACTTAGCTCACTCGCTAGTAGTACCCATGCCATATCACAATGAAAATGCACTTAGACCGTTGTCTCGTGCACTAGAGGATACATATATATAAGAATCAAAATGTGAGGAGAATGATGAGCTTAGTGACACTGAATTTGACCTAGCATATAAGTTATGACTATTTGATGACGACTTGTTGCGATGATTTTGAAGATGTTTTTAGATTCACAAGAAGAAACAATGAAAATTCTCAATATTACAAGTATAATTCCACGAGACCATCTTCCTAACCATATAAGAAACTAGGTGTATTCTAAGCCCATTCTCAAGTAGTGCTATTGTTTTCAATTTCAATAATTTTTTATAAATTTTTCATTCAATGTTTATTTGAGTGCTTGCTTGTATCGTTCTATGAGTGGTCTATCTTTCTTCTATTTATTACTTGGATTTTTCATTCAATGTTTATTTGAGTGCTTGCTTGTATCGTTCTATGAGTGGTCTATCTTTCTTCTATTTATTACTTGGATAACCATTAAGGATATGGTCCTATTTCAATCTTTACTTACATTGACCTTAAAGTATGCGTGGTAATCCATCTTGCTTAGTGTTCCCTCTTTAGCTAGAGTAGAGCCTTCTAGGTGAATTGATTTTCAAAAAAAAAACAACAAATAAATAAACCAAAAAAAGTAAAAAAATTTAAAAAAGGCCCAAGAAGATAACCATGGCAATGTGAGATCTTGGTAGGACTTTTGGATTTTAGTGATAGAGCCTTGGAACCATAGTCTTGATCTTCATGGGATGGGACCTTGTGGCTAAAAATGTGCCAATCGAAACCATCGCTACTACTGAGATACTTATTGGTTTTTAAATACTCTTGAAGGAGGTCTCTAGGCCATTGCTTGGGTCTCTCCAGGGTAGTGCCCTACTCTTACTTTTTTATCTTAGAATTAAAAGTTATAATTTATTACTATTCTTATTTAAGGAATAAGAATGTAAAAAGCTTGTAAATACATCACTTGCAAAAATTTCATTTAATAGACTAGATGATAGCTCGATATGGTTTCACAAAAGTGTGTGTAGAGACTAGGGTCCCAAGGGGTGTTCTTTGCTCAGTTTTGGTTTAGATAGAATTTGAACCAGCCTTAATATGAACCTTGTCTTAACTAGAAAGATTTGACCAGTTACAACAAAAATTTCTCATTGCTTGATTAGGTGTTTGCATTGTGGTTAAAGTTCAATTATTTTCCACTGGAACACCGAGGGAACACCTTGCTAGTTATACCATGTTGCATTGGAGATCTTACAGGATCTCTGACATTTCCAATTCCAACACGCATCTAGCATACAAATTTGACGCATCTTCATCGACATATTGCAAATAAGGAATCTACATCAGGAAGGGGGATATGTTAACCCTTGCTGAAGACCTCTATGGCATTGATGCCAGCCACCATATCATTTTCACCTCCTTTGGACTACAATAGGCATCGGAACAAATCAAATTCACTTGAAAGCCATGTATTTTATATTTTATGTGTGTGCTCATCACTTGTCTATGAAAGGTGCACCACGGGATCGAGGAGTTTTTGCTACTATCTTTGGATGAGTGTTTACACTACTAGCCTAGTATGCTTGAGGACATGATTTTTAAGTTTTGGCTACCCAAGGATGTAAACACTAAAACCAAATTAGATAAGATCCCTTGTAACTAAAACCTCTCATTCTTTTGTGCAAAATGTTATAGAGTGCTTGTCTCTTTCTTGTTTGAGATCTTATGTGTACTTGCTTGCATGTGTGTATGAGTGAGTGTGTGAGATTGAGTTTGCGAGGAGGGTCGAGATTCCATTGAAGTGTGATGGTGGTGGTTGGTAGAAGGCAGACTAGAGATTTTGGGTGTGGCTACATGGCATTAAGACCTATGATAATCCTAAGCAATCGGCTTTCACGAGGTGAGTGACACACCCCGATTTTGCATTTGTACGTTAGGCCACACAAATCATGGTTTCTTAGTTAAGTTGTTTGTGCTACCGAGTGAAGTGGTGTAAAGTGCCATGACATTGGGTTGTTCCCTATGTTTTTTCCATGGCATGAGGGATTCCCATTCTTAGTTTATCGCCTAGTGATTCCTAGAGTACTTTATGATTGATGAACATGTGTGTGGTGATGGTTTGTATATTTATGGAATAATGTTTTACCAATTTATTGTTGGACTATGTATTAGATGCCTTTTTCCTTATAGCATGTAATAGAAAGGGGGTTTTAAGCATACCCTTTAAATCCACATACTTTGATTTAGTCCACCCATACACCATGAGGTCTTTTGATGGATAAGTTTAACTTGTGTTTACTTAAGACTAATGTTGTATTTTTATATTTTCATGCTTTCATCTCAGAAGATAAGTTTAATTTGTCTTTTGATGGATAAGTTTAACTTGTTTTTACTTGAGACTAGTGACATTTTCATATTTTGTTTAAAGAGAAGTGGTAATCCTTATATGATGCTAAAAACATGTAGTCTTTATAGTGTTAGAGACATGTTGCATATCTTTGCAAGGTAGTTACAATGAAAAGGTGAATATCTTATGAAGTTAAGTGGTAGCATAGGGAAAAAAAGGTTAAGCTATCATGCATGCTATTAAAGAGGAAAAAACTAGCACTAGCACTAGCATGGTGTTAGAAATTAGTAGGAAGTACTAAATTAGGCCAAGGTTCCCATACTTATATTTCTAGTTATTCAAAAAGTTATCAAGGGCATTATTTAGGAAGCTATCAAGGGGAATACGCTTTCACTAGCAAGGATAAACAATGGAGGACAAGACTATTTTTGTTATTTAGAAAAGTGGTTCTTTGTCTAACTATATAAGTCACAAGTATACAAGATTAGTGGGTGTATCATTACTCTTGAAGTTATTGTTCTTGTGTGTGTTTTTTCTTAGGGTGGGGGTGATTTATGTAACATGGCACCAAATGCGTTATTTATTGAAATTCATGGATCAAGATCCCTAATGGAAATCAACTATGTAATTAGATACTAATCCTAATCTAATTAATATATGATTAGTGGATAAGATAAGCTAGGGTGGGTGATACCTAATAACAAACATAATGAATAAACTAAGCTAATTTAGCTTAAGACTCAAGCATAATTAGGTTACAAGACTGAGACTTGTACTCATAGAGAGGCTTGAGAGCTTGCTACATTTTGCATTGCTTGAAATGGTCCTCTTTTATATAAGGATATTACAAGAAATGTATGAAAGCTCATGTGGGATAACTTGAATAGGTGACTTGGCACTCTAGCATCATTGATTTCAACATCGCCCCTTAATGCTAGAGTGGGTATAATTTTTAGGCATAATTGGGTTACAAGATTGAGACTTGTACTCATAGAGAGGCAGAGTGCTTGCTACATTTTGCATTGCTTGAAATGGTCCTCTTTTATATAAGGAGATTACAAGAAAGCTATGAAAGCTCATGTGGGATAACTTGAATAGGTGACTTGGCACTCTAGCATCACTGATTTCAACATCCCCCCTTGAGGCTAGAGTGGGTATAATTTTTAGGCTTTCACTCTTCCTCTCTCTCCCCTTGCTTGAAATGGTCCTCTTTTATATAAGGAGATTACAAGAAAGCTATGAAAGCTCATGTGGGATAACTTGAATAGGTGACTTGGCACTCTAGCATCACTGATTTCAACATCCCCCCTTGATGCTAGAGTGGGTATAATTTTTAGGCTTTCACTCTTCCTCTCTCTCCCCTTGTGCTAGGCTACTTTGGCATTATAGTTATTGTGGCTATGAATTTCAGCTTGAGTGCATCATATGGTCTCAGAGGCTGATTACATCACACTTTTTATAGAGACAAGAGGGGTGAAAAGTACAATGGTTCTTTCTCTAGAAGAGCGCGTCTTAGTAGGGGTAGCTTTAGTCTCGATGTAGTTTTCCTGCTTGTTTTTTTTATAACAATCTTCTTCTAGGTAACCAATTTTTCCACAATAGTCATAAACAAGCTTTGCTTTATCTTTATTATGACATTCATTCTTGGTATGACCAAGTTTTTCGTAGTGATAGCATCTTTGAAGTCGAGATGTTTATTGATTTGTCCTTTGAAACCTCCCACCCTTTGTATGTAGTTCTTACTCACTTGAATGTGATTTAAATTATTATTTATCCTTGAATTTTGATTCTTGTTCAAGTAGAGATGATTCTACATCTTGAAGTTTAGTGTTAGGCACATTTTTAAGTGTAGCAACAACAAGTGATTCATAAGGTTCTTTGTCAACACTTTTTAACAATACGGAAATAGATTCATCTTCCTCAATGACTTTCTTTAATGCACTAAGTTGTTTATTGATACCTTTAAATTTAATGATATGTTGTGCCATGGTCTCGGTCTCCTTCTTGTTGAGCTTGTAAAATTGCATGAGAAGGTTGATCTTTGAGCTCTTTGAGTCACTGCTAAAAATCTTGTTGCCATGCCAACTTGCCATCCTTGATTCTAGCAATGTGACTAATCGCATTGTCATCAAGATTTTGAGCAATAAGGCTCAATGCTTTGTTGTTTTGAAGTGGCTCAACCTCCACTTGTTCATCCTCAATAAGGTGCTAGAGCCCCTTATGCATAAGCAAGTACATGGTCTTAATTTGCCATGTGAAAAAATCATCACCATTAAATCTTGAGATGACTGATACATGCTCCATGATGAGAATAGGGTCTTACCTTGAGCCTTGATTTTAGTGCTCAGGCAGTGTCTTAACCCTTTTACAAGTGATTTGCAAACTATATGCTAGAGATAAACTCAATGCGGTGAAAGAACCACTTAAGTTTGAGCAATGCAAGTGGTTAAGATAAATTTTGATGCAACAAAGAGTTTCCCACAATTGAATAGCACTCTAATTTTTTAATTTTGCCTTTGATTATGCTCAATTGCTACCAAATGACTATTAATGATAGTGATTAAGTGTTCATCTCAATGATTAAGAGAGCTAAAACTTGGAGCCTTCAATTGAGCTTGTGGAATGCAAAATAATTTGGGATTTTTGCATATTCTTTTTTGGTCCTTGGTAGGTTTCTGTCCCCAAGCTCACAAATCACTCAAATTATGGCACAAATCGGTGCAAGCAGATTTTTAGTGTGACTTGCAGCGGACTGTGGCTCAATGACTCACTCATTTGAGCTAAGCTTTGAATTTTGGGTAGCTTAAGTAATGCCTAAGCTTGCCCTAAGAGAGCTTAGGCTAATTGTGAGCAGACGCGGAGAATTTAACAAAAGACCAGTCTAAGCTTAAGCATCATTTTCAGGCTGTAGGGTGAGAAACGTCCTAATTCCTCTTGGATGTAGATTAGCCTATGGTTAAGAAATACTCTCCTAAAAATTCTTGGCTAATGGTTAAGAGGATAAGCAATGCTAAGGATTTGAAATTTGGGCCACAAAGAGGAAGAAAGGATAGGATGAGATTAGTAGCTAATTAAGTGATTTATGATGAGATTAGACTAATATGAGTTAAAGCCAAGCTAATGGGGATCTTAAACCAAACTCTGATACCATGTTGAAACTCATAGATCAAGCTCCCTAATCACTACAACATATTGGGTTGCTAGAGACATAAAAAATGTTTTTTGCATCGTTAACCACGTCGTTGTGGGATGTTGCCTAAACGATGTATTTAGTGACGTGGAAAGCATCGAATAAGCAACATTTTAAGTGTCGCATAAACGACGCCCTTCATCACTTATGCAACACGCAACGGGGATTTTTTTCCCCGTCGCGTGCAATAGGAAACACATGAGATTATGTTATATATTAGAGACCTAATTAGGCCAAAATATTCTTTCTCTCTCATACATACACTCACACATATAGACACACTTTCTCCCCATCATACATACACACACACACACACACACACACACACACTCTCTCTCTCTCTCTCTCTCCCCCTTCCTCATAAACACACTCTCTCTCTCCCCCTCATACATACACTCTATTAGTTCTCCCTCATACATTCTCTCTCTCTCTCTCTCTCTCTCTCATTCATACACTCACACACACTCTCTCTCTCCCTCCCTCCCTCCCTCATACATACACACACACTCTCTCTATCGATATCTCACATATTGTCTCTTTCCTCATGCATCGCCACTTTACATTGATACTTGTGTGATGATTCGAACCGGGATACGTACAAGTACATCTCAATGTTGCAACGTGGAATAGCGTTAAGCTCATTACAAATGGCAAATTATTCATCAGGTAAGTCATGATGATCAGCTCAGGTAAGTCATGATGATCACCATTAAAATTTAAATTTAGAAACATAAATTGACATATAAAGTTTGAATTTTAACAAGAGATGAGACAATAGATGAAATGAAATGTATGTTTATATCTATATATGTCAATATACAAAATTAGGGGTATAAAGAATACAAAATCCTAAAGGAAATATATGTTGTCTTGAGGGAATATACAAAATACACAAATAATGTGGTGAGTGGAGAATATACAAAACATGGTCAGCTATATATCTAGCCTCGCCTCGAGTGTCAATCGGGACCTCGGCTACTATGGTCTCGACCCCAACCATGGCCCCGGCCCCCAACCATGAGTGTCCTCTGTATCATCAGGGAGGGGGTACTCCCATCTCCTGACGCTTCGCCCCTCTCACGGCGGCAAAGCTCTCTCTGAAGCCCCTCCTACATCTGATGGTCCACCTCTACCATATCCTGCTTGCCCCATCGCTCCTATAGATCACATGATGAAGACATAAGTAGCGTTAATTAAAAAAATTATATTATCTTACTTATTGAATATACTTACAAATGCATTCGGTGGATCGGTAATCTCTAGTTCCAATGTCCTATAGCCACAATACGTGGTGGTTTGTATCTCCTTTGCACTCATGTACGATCATAATCTTTCATCTGTTTATTTTTTTAAAAAATTAGCTGATGTCAATTGTGTATACATATACACACGTGCACACAAAATAAATTAAACATAAAGATTTAGCTACGTACAAAATGGGAAACAAAGCCCCTCCTCCCCATCCTCCCAAGATGGGAGATATGGCCACTCTGCACCCTTGCTCGTGCAGCCTCCTACATATAAGAAAATAGATGCCAAGAACATATTCACATAAGTTTTTATACATTCGTTACTTAATTATGATCTCGAATATAAAAGCTATTACACTTTACCTTCTATTGCGTCCACCGCAACTTTAGATGCATGTCTCTCCGAAAGTGTCTCCATGACTCCTCACACATAGATGCAGGTCGATTATTATTTGGAACAAATACAAATCGACTACATTGAAAAAAAATACATTTTAGAATTAGTATTGTTTAAATCATCCATATATCTACACTATCTATTAAAAGCAAGAAAATTAAAGACAATAAAATCTTATAAACCTTAGTATAAAACAAGAAGATGACATACTATAAGCTTAGGCATGGTAGAAAAATTATTACGCTTGAAATAAAGGGAGTGAGTCGTCTTGCCACACCATTAATACATATCATTTAAAATTTGATTTTTCAAAAGATATCACACTTAACGCGTGTGGGTTGTTAACTTGTTATTTATTTATGACTTTTCAATCATCCATACATTATGGCTCCAAAGAGGTTAAGAATGTCCATTGCTATGTTTGTAATATTTTACTATATCACAGTTTAATGTTTCATATATTTTAAATTTTTTTGTATTTCAGGTTCAAACTCATCATCCGGTACACCACCACCTCCATTACGCCGCCTACTACGAGCTCCTATGGCAGGACAAGGTGTGCCCTCTACTTTTGAGCCTCATTCTATGCTCGTTGGATTCATTGGCCGATGATTGGCCAATGAATTACTATGAAGAGAGGATTCCATTGTTGAGCCTTGACTACGAAACAATCCACGCATGCATTAATGATTGTATTTTATTTCGGGGGGGAGAGAGCATAAGGATGCAATTGTTTGTCCTAAATGTCATACCTTACAATTTCAAGACACGACGACACTTGTTTCTCAGAAAGTTCTAAGACATTTTGCATTATCTATGCATGTGAAATACATATTGCAAAGCATAGAGTTATCAAAGCTTATGGATTGGGAATCAACCAATAACAGCAGTGATGGATTCTTATAAGTCCCATCTGATTGTGTGTGAAGCTTTCGAACACATTGATAGAACCTGGCCAGAGTTTAGAGAAGAACCTCCTCACTTAAAGCTCGGTGTTAGACTTGATGGAATCAATCCTTTCTCAAATCAATCCACAAGATGGTCAACTTAGCTAGTAGTTTTTATCAACTATAACCTACCACCATTCTTATCCCATCAAAAAAGAGCACTTGTATATTAAGTTTGATAATTCCAGGTATATGTGTTTTTTAGTGTTTTTCTATTTCACTCTTTATGTATATTTCCTAGTGCTTAATGAGGGACACATATAAATTGAAAAGATGCAGGGGGGAAGAGGTCTTGAGCTTTTGCAAGCGCACACAGACTCACACAAACCCTAGAAGAGAACACACAAGGTGAGAGGCTGAAAATTCTTCTTCTTCGTCACACAACAAAAGAGGTCTACAAAGAAGATAAAGTGACTAACACACATAATAGAGTATATACAAGCGGTCCATAATGGGAGTGGGTAGATGTGGACTAGTCGGTGTAGTCCAGTTGTAGAATCTCTAGTAAAGATATGCCGGTGCCAGCTACCAAACCCGCCAATGATGTAAATATCGAACGGCCATGCAGGTGCCTTGTGAGTGCATGTCAGCTCATGTTGATCTTGACATCTTAACACTCCCCCTCAAGCTCAACTCCAAGCATATCTCAAAATCTGTAGAGCTTCTCAGCTCCCAAGACCTTCATGAAGATGTCAGCGAACTGATCCTGTGTGCTGACGTAGGCCAAGTCGATGTTGCCTACCAAGACTCTTTCTCTGATGAAGTGGTGATGTACCTCATTGTGTTTCGTCTACCCATGGAAAATTGGGTTTGTGGGGCCAGCTATATACTGCTAAGATTATCACAATATATGACAACCGTTCTCACGTAAACCAAATCAGCAAAAGTAGCTTGCGTAACCAAGCTACCTCACACGCTGCCACTGCAACTCCTCTATACTCTGCCTTTGTACTTGAAAAGATGCAGGGGGGAAGAGAGCTTGAGCTCTTGCAAGCACACACACACACTCACAAAACCCTAATAGAGAACACACAAGGTGAGAGGCTGAAAATCTTCTTCTTCTCTACTCAACACTCAACACACCATATACAAGAATAAGAGTACACATAATATGAAAGGTACTCAACCAATACATACACGGGTTCTCTATAGTGTGAACCCGACTAAATGAGCTGGCGCTATAACTATGCCAGTCTCTAGAATGGCTGTCACACAGCCTGTCATCCCACTGGCCGCATATTACCCAAGATCTCACCAACCATGCCAGTGGTGTAAGTGTAGGGCCTATCCCCCAGGTGGGTCATCAGTGTCCACCGCCTCACTAGACGAGCTCGATATCTCAACACTCCCCCTCGAGCTCAACTCCATCTCATGTACACCAAGCGAAGCCCTGAATCTGCGGAGCTTCTCTGTACCCAATGCTTTGGTGAAGATGTCAGCTACCTGATCCTCTGTGTTGACATAAACACGGTCAAGGTCTCCTGCCAAGACCTTCTCTCTGACGAAGTGGTAGTGGACCTCTATGTGCTTCGTACAAGCATGAAAGACTGGGTTCCTGGCCAACTGTATACTGCTAATGTTGTCACAGAAAATGACAACTTGTCTATCCAATGATAGACCCAAATCTGCAAGTAGCTTCCTCAACCAAGCTACCTCACATGCTGCCATAGCAGCTCCTCTGTACTCGGCCTCTGTACTGGATAGAGCAACCGTAGTCTGCTTCTTGCTACTCCAAGTCATAGCAGCACTCCTCAAAGAAAACATGAATCCACTGGTAGATCTTCTATCTGAGATACTACCAGCCCAATCAGCATCTGTGTACCCATGTACACATATCTCTGTCCCAGTCTCATAGAATAGTCCACAATGTAAAGTAGACTTCACATACCTCAGTATGCGTCTTACTGCATCCAAATGCGGTTTCCGTGGAACCTGCATAAACTGACTCACCAACCCAATAGCATAGCTCAAATCTGGTCTGGTGATCGTCATGTAGATCAAACTTCCTACTATGCGCCTGTACATAGTAGGATCCTCCAAGATCTCTCCTAAATCTGCACTCAACTTGCCATTCTGATCCAATGGCACAGAAATAGGCTTACAACCTGTCATACCATACTTGGACAACATGTCCAAGCCATACTGTCTCTGTAGTAATCCAATACCATGTGGTGACCTAATCACCTCAATGCCCAAGAAATATCTGAGCTCCCCCAGATCCTTCATCTCGAACTTCTGTCTAAGCAAGATCTTTACATCAAAGATCTCTACATCATGGTTCCCCGTAATGATCAAGTCATCTACATAGATGACAACAAGCACAACCCCTCTATCACCATGTCTCACATACAATGAGAAATCTGCATTGGCTACATGAAAGCCAATAGTGACAAGATATTCAGAAATCTTGTCAAACCATGCTCTTGGTGCTTGCTTTAAGCCATACAAGGCTTTCTTCAACCTGCAAACATGCTCGGGGTGACCCACATCCTCATAACCAGGTGGCTGCAACATATACACCTCTTCTTGCAAATCCCCATGCACGAATGCATTCTTTACATCCATCTGATGTAAAGACCATTGCTTTGATGCAGCCAGTGCTATCACAACTCTCACCGTTGCCATCTTGGCAACTGGGCTGAAAGTTTCCTCATAATCAATCCCATATGTCTGCGCATATCCTTTGGCTACCAATCTAGCCTTGTACCTGTTTATGCTTCCATCACTGTTATGTTTAACTTTGTACACCCACTTGCATCCAATGGCTTTCTTGCCTTCAAGCAATTGCACTAAATCCCAAGTTTCATTTCCATATAGTGCATCCATCTCCTCATCCATAGCTTTCTCCCAACACACATTTCCAATAGCCTCATCAATGCATGTGGGCTCTACAACCTGCACAACCTTTGCCATATATGCGTAGTGATGTGCCACATAACCATCATAGGTAAATCTCTGCATACGATTTTTCACTCTCCCAGATCTTCGCAGCTTTTCATTCATGGCTTCCATAGCCTTCTTTACACCAGGTATTCTCATAGCTGGGATCTCAAGCTCCTCATCAAGGCTCATATCTGAGCCACTAGACTCTCCATCAACATGAGAATGCCCTGCAGAAATGTCGGGCATACCAAGGGGCTCAACCACTTTCTCTTTTCCTTTACGTGATGTAGTAATCACGTTTGCAGGGCTGGTATTATGACGCAGCCTACCACTCCATGGTCTATCAACAGACCCACTAGATGAGGACTCTCCTGGTCCACTCAGAGACTGTGATTGCTGACCTGCATTCTGTGCAACCACACTTCCACTCACATCAGCCCCGACAGCTTCTTTTTCAGCAGCATACCAGCTGCTCATCTCATCAAAGACAACATCCCTGCTTACCCTCAACTCACGTGTAGCAGGGTTATAACACCTGTATCCCTTTTGGTCAAGGGAATATCCAATAAACACACATTTTTCAAACACACAAGGTGAGAGGCTGAAAATCTTCTTCTTCTCTACTCAACACTCAACACACCATATACAAGAATAAGAGTACACATAATATGAAAGGTACTCAACCAATACATACACGGGTTCTCTATAGTGTGAACTCGACTAAATGAGCTGGCGCTATAACTATGCCAGTCTCTAGAATGGCTGTCACACAGCCTGTCATCCCACTGGCCGCATATTACCCAAGATCTCACCAACCATGCCAGTGGTGTAAGTGTGGGGCCTATCCCCCAAGTGGGTCATCAGTGTGCACTGCCTCACTAGACGAGCTCGATATCTCAACAGTACTCGATAAGGCAACTATGGGCTGCTTCTTGTGCTACTCCATGTCATAGCAGCACTCTGTAATTGAAACATAAATCCACTAGTGGATCTCCTGTCTGAGATGCTACCTGCCCAATCTACATCTTTGTACCCCTATAACTCCAATGGTACACCTGTTGTATAAAACAATGCATAATCAACAGTGGCCCTCATAAACCCATATAGCTCCAACGGTACACCTTCTGCATAAAACAATGCATAATCCACTAGTAGATCTCCTATTTGAGATGCTACCTGCCCAATCTACATCTATGTACCCATATAGCTCCAATGGTACACCTGCTGCATAATCAACAGTGGTCCTCAAGTACCGGAGTGTGCGTTGCATAGTGTCAAGATGTGGTTTGCGTAGAACCTACATAAACTGGCTCTCTGAGCCAAAAGTGGCGCTCAAATCTATACTGCTAATCATGACATAGATCAAACTCCCCACAATCTTTCTGTACATAATGGGATCCTCTAATACATAACCCGCATCTGCACTAAGCTTACCATTTTGATCTAATGGCACTGAGATTGGCTTAAAATCAGCCATCCCATACTTGGAAAACATGTCCAATACATATTGTCTATGTGATAGCCAAATATCCTCAGGAATGCAAATTACCTCAATTCCCAAAAAGTAGCGCAGATCTCCCAAATCCTTTATCTCAAACTTCCTTTTGAGAAGACATTTCACATGCTTAATCTCATCCAAGTTGTCACCCCGAACAATAAGATCATCTACATATATAGTGATGATCACAATACCCTTATCACTCTTGCACACATACAAGGAGTGATCTGCATCTGCCATATGAAAACCAATAGTGACAAGATACTTAGCAATCTTGTCATGCCATGCTCGTGGAGCTTACTTCAGGACCATAAAAGTCCTTCCGAAGCTTACATACAAACTTTGGGTGACCTGCATCCTCAAAACCTGGTGGATGATCCATATACACCTCTTCTTGCAAGTCACCATGCAAGAATTCATTTTTTACATCCATCTGATGTAAAAACCAGCCTTTAGCTACAGCCACCACAATCACAACTCTCACAGTTGCCATCTTTTCAACTGGGGAAAATGTTTCCTCATAACCAATCCCATGTGTCTGTGCATATCCTTTGGATACCAATCTAGCCTTGTACCCGCTTATGCTACCATCACTGTTATGTTTCACCTTATAAAACCACTTACAGAGCCAATAGCTTTCTTGCCTTCAGGCAATGGAACCAAATCCCAAGTCTCATTTCCATACAATGGATCCATCTCCTCATCCATAGCTTTCTCCCAACACACATTTCCAATAGCCTCATCAAAACATGTGGGTTCTACAACCTGCATAACTTTTGCCATATAAGCATAGTGATGTGCCATATAACCATCATAAGTCAACCTCTACATAGGGTTTTTGACTCTTCCAGATCTTTGTAGCTTTGCATTCATGGCTTCCATAGCCTTCTTCACACTAGGTGTCCTCATTGTTGGAATCCCAAGCTCCTCATCAAGGCTCATCTCTGAGCCACTAGAATCTTCTTAATAAGAGAATGCCCTGCAGAAATATCAGGCATACCAAGGGGCTTAACTACTTTCTCTTTGCCTTTATGTGATGTACTAATTACATTTTCAGGACTAGTATTATGATGCAACTTGCCACTCCATGGTTTATCAAAAGAATAGGTGACTTGGCATCCTGTATATGCCTAATCATGGTATCTTGTATACTAATAGAAAGCTTATACATGACTTTTCTTACTCCTTGAACATCTGCCAGCAGTTGGATTAATCTCTGGTATCTCTGGTGCCTCCTCATGTTCACCTTCAATGTAGTCCCAGTAACCTTTTTCCATTAGGAAATTGGTCAATCTAAACCTCCAAGCATGGAAGTTTTTCTTGTCAAGCTTCTCTGCAACAATATGGTTTATTCCATCATTTGACATCTTTTTTGCAACACAAATTTACCAAAAATAGCACTCTTGTTTGACCTACACAAACTGCTGTATTCTCTGCATAGCGGTACTATATTGCACCCAAACTGTCACAAAACTAGTGACCTCAATTTGCATATATACACCCAAATGGCAACTTTGAGAACTTCTTTGCAATACACACAATGTCTGCATAACAAATCGCTTCCTACAGCTCCAAAAACAGAGTTTTGTAGAGAATCAAAACTTACCCATCGTGCCCGTGAACACCTGCGAACTGAAGAACGGAGGTCCAAGTGCGCCCGAAACGTGTTTTAGACCTCAAAAACTTTGTTTAATGGACTCCATAGTTTCCGTGTAGCTTTGATCCAGTGAAGAAAGCTCCTCAATTGGAGTTCGTTTACCAGTGTCTCCCAAAGAGCTCTCAATAAGAATGTAGTAGCCAACACAAAGAGGGAAGAGTAGATGAAGCTCTTACCCTCGTACCGCTTCATGTGCTTCTCTTGTTTGCTGCTCAACCACGCTTTGATACCATGAAAAGATGCAGGGGGGAAGAGAGCTTAAGCTTTTGCAAGCACACACTCACACAAACCCTAGAAGAGAACACACAAGGTGAGAGGCTAAAAATTCTTCTTCTTCACACAACAAAAGAGGTCTACAAAGAAGATAAAGTGACTAACACACATAATAGACTATATACAAGTGGTCCATAATGTGAACATGCTAAGAGGTAAGAGGAGTGGGTAGATGTGGATTAGTCAGTGTAGTTCAGTTGTAGAATCTCTAGCGAAGATATGTTGGTGCAAGCTACCAAACCTGCTAGTGATGTAAATGTTGAATGGTCATGAAGGTGCCTCGTATGTGTTAGCTCAAGTTGAGCTTGACATCTCAACACAAATTCAGGAAAACCATAAGTAAAAGATATCAATGTATACTTGGCTTTGCTCATTGATGATATACAAGAGCTATGGAAAGGAGAAAATGCGCTTGACATATCTAAGCCCAAAGGCGAACACAACTTTATAGTACGAGGCATTCTTACATGGACAATTCACGATTTTCTTGCTTATGGATGCTGTTCAGGTATATCAGAACAACCACCACGTCATTTCTTCATACATTAACAATAAAAAGAGTTGATTGAATGACGCTTGCGTAATCACTTCGTTCACTCACAGAGGTTTATCAATAAAAAGATATAAGGCATGTCCACCTTGCGGTGATCAGTTATGATCGAAGTATAGCAAGAACTTGAAGAAGAACATATATCTTCAGCATAGAAGATTTCTACCCCCCGAGGGACACATATTAAGATCATTGCAAAAGCAAGACGTTTTAATGGTAAGGTTGAGATAGGGATGTGTCCGAAACGGATGACTCTTGCGGATTGGTATAGAAAATGGATGTTTGGTCCTATTATAGATCCCAATTCAGAGTTGACAACTGATGAAGAAGATGATGACTCACAGAGAGAGAGAGAGAGAAAAGTCCAACGGTACCAAATATTTCTATTTGGTATCAACTAGAGTATTGGAAGGAATTAAAAATTACGCATCTTTTGGATCTGATGCATATCTTTAAAAATGCTGAAGAATCTGCAGATTTGAAAGAAAAAGAGTCAAACCATTTTTATGGCCTATTGTAGATAAAAGTAAAAGAAAGACGACATATCGTGTAGCACCTTGGCTGATTACAAAGGAAGTTATAAACACTATTAATTCTAGTATGAGATCAATCTGTACACCTATAGGCTATGGTGCTTCCCTTTGAAACATGTTTACTATGGATGATAATTCTTTGTCTTGATTAAAGATGCATGATTGGCATAACTTTCTTAAGGTAAGCATTCTCTATTATGAAATTCAACACCTTTTAAATTTTGTATATATACTAATATGTATTATGATTATGTTATAGCACGTATTACCCCTTGTCATTGATGGATGCTTAACCAAGATCATTTGAGATATTTTATATAATCTAGGTTCATTTATTAGGTAAGTCCCTATGCTCATGTATTTTCATTTATCGCTTTTTATTTATTTTTTCTTGATATTCCTTAACTAATTTACCAATTATCATTAACTAGATGGATCACATCAAAGGTGATAGACATCCAAGAGATATCACGAAGAAAATTGGAGTGTATAGAGCTCGTATGTCTAATAGAAAGAGAATTGCCTATGTCATTTTTCGATATCCAGGTTCATTTGCTTATCCATCTCGTTGAATAGGTAGAGATTGCGGGCGTTGTTAGCACACGATGGATGTTTTGGGTAGAAAGGTTTATGGGTGTCTTAAAAGGATTTGTGCATCAAAGAGCAAGGCCTAAAGGCTCTATGAAAGAGGGATGGATACAAAACGAATGCATGTATTATCTCTTTGAATACTTACAGGTTATGGATGAGGAGGCACCCATTGCTTGGACAATGAACAAGTCAACCTAATTATCAAACAAGTTATTATGTGGCAAGGTTCTCCCACTATGTCTCTCACATGAGGAGCGATAGAACTTAAGTGTCTTTGTGATTTACAATTCCGAGTGCATGCAAAATTGGATTAAAGAGTACAACAAAGAATGGGAACTAGGGATGCAAAAAAGATCAAAGAGGCAATGTGTGACCGCTACCATTTCACTGAAATGGATACAAGAGTGGATCAAAAAGGCACAAGTAGAATGCAAAAGGAAACAAGTAAATGGTGAGAGAGGAATCAAACACAAGTAAACTTGATTGAAATCTATTTATGACTATCAATGTAACCAAAATTCTCAACCTAGCTTGCCATGAATATGCACTAGTTCTTAACCTATGCGCATTGAAGGAATGCATCTGAGATGAACCTCCACTCCCTTGTTACTACAGATAGGCTTGGAACTTTTTATCTATGTTCCACTTGTAGATTGTGCATGTGAAAGGGAAAAAAATGTCGTGGAAGAAGCCACAGGTCTCATGCCACGTGCACACCGAGGCGCGTGTATAAGTGACATGGCATCATCTAGGCATTATAAACATTTAATTAGGTACTATTCATACTTTGTATCCAAGTATTGTCTAGGTATTCACAGCATGAATGGGACTAGTTTAGCCCCATATTTAGCGCATAAGGCATTTATAGCATTTAGAGAATTTATGGAATCAAGTCTGGGCTGTTGTGACCAGTCGACAACATCTCTACAACAGAGCCGACAACATTAAAGGAATATTTATGGAAGTCTCTCCTGAGTCTCTCCCTCTCTCTTGAGTCTCTCCCTGTCTCGTACACACTCTCTCTACCTTCCTTAAGGCTTAAACCTTGCTCAAGGCAACCCCTCTCACACACACTCTGTCATGTGCAAAACATGCACATGCATAACTCAAAGCTAGTCACAAAAAGGTAACAAGATAAAGACAAAACAGAGTTAGATGTTTCAGAAACATTTTGATAATTTGGCAAGAAATATTTGATGGAGGACCTTGGGTTTGCTACTATCGGCTAGTTTATAGAGTAGAAGGACTAGTCGGCTTCAACATATGAAGTGATTTATTGTCCTGAAACTGGCCGACCAACAGTAGACCAATCCATGTGGTTATTTCCATGCCTATAAAAGGCATTGTTGCTCATTGTTTTTAGTATTCAGCCCTTGTTTGGATGGGTCTTAGAACTAGGCATATATTAGGTATTTTAACCTTTTCATTGAAGGGAGGCAACCAAGGGTTGCAAATCTGATGTACCTTTTGGTACTATATGATATACTGAAAACTTAATTATCTTTCTCTCTCCTCTCTCTCTTTTGTTTGCGTTTTTGCATCAGCATGTTCCAGGATGTGTTTAGGGAAGAAAGAAGTCTCCCAGAGCTTCCGCATGTAACATTGGTATGAGAGCATTAGGCTCAACAAGGCTAAACACTGATTCGGTCACATATGAAGGTGCACAGGTCTAAGGGACATGAAAGTGCACAAGTACAAGGCCCGAGGCAAGAAACACAAGATAGGGAAGAATTCTTAGGAGGTTGGTTGGTGGTGTTCCACAAAGCCCAAGGGGATGGCACTCCTGTAAATCAGGTGGCACTTGGGGAACACCAAGAAAGGCTTTCAGGCAACAATTCTAGTTCTAGGGGAGGTTGATCCTCCAAGGGGTGGAGTGAGAGTGCCAGAGTCATATCTCAGCAAAGAAGACCAAAGACAGTGTTTAGGGATAGGGTAGGAACGGAATGAAGACTGGATGGAACAGATGCATAGATCTTCATTAGAGTTAGAGGGGATTTGGAGACTGGGCCGGGGTTTTTAGTGAAACGGTTGCCAAAGTAGGAAGGATGACAGAAGGACTCTTAGAATAGAATGGGACAATGAAAATCATCCAAGAGTCAGGTTGGAATCTTGTCATCAAGTTTAGCAGAGGGGAATGTCATGTGCACGACATGCATAGGCATACCGCAAAGCTAGTCCTGAAGAGGCAACAAGATAAAGACAGAGCATAGTCAGATGTTTGAGCAATGTTTTGCTGATTTGGCAAGGGATATCTAATGGAGGACCTTGGGTTTGCTGTCAGCCAATTTATAGAGTAGAAGGACCAGTCGGCTGCAGTGTATGAAGTGATTTATTGTCCTGGACTTGGTTGACCAGCAATCGGCCAGTCCATTAGGTTATTCCTAAGCCTATAAAAGGAATTGTTGCGCTCATCGTTTTCAGTATTCTCTTGGGTCATAGAACTAGGCATTGATTAGGTATTTTAACCTTTTCATTGAAGACAGCCAAGGGCTACAAATCTGATGTACCTTTTTGTACTATATGATATATTAAAAACTCAGCTATCTCTCTCTCTCCTCTCTCTCTTTTGTTTGCATTTTTGCATTAGCATGTTCCACGATGTGTTTAGGGATGAAAGAAGACTAACAAAGCTTTCGCATGTAACACGCTCTCTCTCTTTCATACACACCTAGGTGACACCCTCTCTCTCTCTCTCTCTAATAATCTATCTATCTATCTATCACTATCTATCTACCATTTATGTATATATAATATACATATAACATATGCCTCAAACACACCTCTAATGTCTCTAATAAGTTTGAGTCTTTCGAGGTGCATACCATACCTGCCTTGTACCAAATGCCTCTCATGCCTCTAACAACCTTGTACAACATATATTAGCCATCGCATCATTTCAGCATAATTATCTGAGCATACTCACCTCTCTTTAGCATTTCTTATCTAGGGAGCAAGGCAAAAGCAGATCAGCAGTATAGGATAACATATTCAACACATAGTTCATCTCCCTACCCTCCTACATAGAGGAAAACTGGCATTCAAGTGGTGGACCTCAACATTGGAGCAGGGAATAATCCTCATCACATCAGCATTCAGTCTATCCCTCTCATCCCAAGAAGGATCCTCATCTAGGACCGCATCACAGATCTATTTATAGATGTTCATTTGTAACCATTCATTATAGCCTAACATTGTGATTACTACGATCATAGTATTCTTTTTGGGCCGAGGAGGTAGTTAACACTACATTGTATACCCTTATAATAGGAGTTACACAACGGTAGTGAAGGGTATGACACTGTATACCCTTATAGTAAAGGTTATACAAAGGTAGTGAAGGGTATGACACCTCAAGAAGATTATTTAGGTAAGAAACCCCTAGTTGCATATTTCAGGACATTTGGTTGTGAGATTGTTTGGTGCATGCTCTAGATTCATCAAGAACTAAGTGGGATTACGATAGTAGAAAGTGCTTCTTCTTAGGGTATAGTATGGATTCAAAGAGTTATGGACTGTATGACATAGAAGCAAAGAAGATAATTTCCATCCATGATGTGGTGTTTGAGGAATAGCCTCATTAGATGGAGGACAGGGATCCATCCACACTATCCTTCAATGAAGGAGTAGTAGACCACTCGACACAACCATGGGTTCTAATACCAACTCCACAAGAGGTGGATTCCTTAAATGATGAAGAAGAGAAGCCTATAACACCTCATAAAAGGGGAAATATCCTAAATGGGTGAAGAAACTCTTGGATGGGAAAGCTTTATGAGAAATCACAAGAAAACCAATAGCTATTTGCAAATCCAAGAGAATAGAGGAGGGCCTCTGCTCACATTGTTAATATGGCCTTGATGGTGGTGGATAAAAAACCAATAGGCTATTTGTATATCCAAGAAAATAGAGAAATAGAAGAGATTTAGAGACATGGAATCATCTTTGCATAAACATGAATCAAAATTCAAGGATAAAGAATGATTCAAATCACATTCAGGTGAGCAAGAACTCTATGCAGAGAGTGGGAGATTTCAAAGGAAAAATCAATCAACCTCTCAACTTTCAAGATGCTATCATTGTGGAAAACATGGTCACACAAAGAATAAATGTCATAATAAAGATAAAACAAAGCTTGTTTGTGATTTTTGTGGGAAAATTGGTCACTTAGAAGAAGATTTCTATCACAAAAAGAAGTACGAAAACTACATCAAGGTCAAAGATGCTCTAGTAGAAGATACACTTTTCTAGAGAAAAACTATTGTATTCTTCACCCCTCTTGTCTCAATAAAATTGTGGTGTAATCAACCTCTAAGGCCATATGATACACTCAAGCTAAAATTCATAACCAAAGAAGCTATAGTGCCAAAGTAGCACAAGGGCCAAAGTAGCCTAACACAAGGGGAGAGAGAGGAAGAGTGAAATCCTAAAAATTATGAAAGCATGATAAGGTGGTACACTCTCTACTAGTTGCATTGGTTGCTACCACACTTGAGGACAACCAATAATATTAGTGGATTTAATATCATTATAAGATGTATTTAGTAATTTATCTAGTGCTTTTTAGATATAATAAATGGGAAACAAGATTTAACAACCATGTTTTAATTCTCTAACTCTGCATAAAAGTGTTTAACAACCAGTTTTGTAAAACCATTGTCCTCCAGGACACAGGTTTTGAGTCCTCCTTATAATGCTTTCACCCGGGTGTTAAAATGAGTTATGCTAGAGTGGTAAGGTGCCTAGTCAAAGTTATTCCACATGAGCTATTAAAGACTTGTTATACTTCCCTAATATAAAAGGGGTCACTTTCAAGTAATGGAATTAAGCAAGCTCTCAAGCCTAGTCAAAGTTATTCCACATGAGCTATTAAAGACTTGTTATACTTCCCTAATATAAAAGGAGTCACTTTCAAGTAATGGAATTAAGCAAGCTCTCAAGCCTCTTTAGCTTGAGTCTAAATATTAATTAGTTTAGTCATTCATCATTATGATTGTACCTAGGTATCAACCACCTTAGGTTAGCTTAGCACTAATCACATGGATTAACTCACTCTCACCAGCACCATCTCCATGGGAGCTTGGATCCTCAAGTTCTAACACAAGTGCACCTAGATGATTAGGAGGTAGCTTATTTTAGACTTTAAGGCTTGGAAATCTGCCAAGTAGGATGTATGCTTGTATAGGAAATGTGATTACATTAGTGTTGAGTTTTGAATAACAAACCAAGGGACACACTATTCTTGGGTGTTACGAGGCTTGTTTAAGAGTGAGACAACCTCAGATAGCTATTGGGAGCTGTAGAAAGTCCCTATATGGGACCTTGTTGTAGTCTTATCTGGTCCTAGTAAGATGATGTCATCAGTTGATCATTTTGGACCAAATTCTAGGTTGGTGACATGGCCAACCTACATCCATGCCGACCTGGGTTCTATATATAGACTAGTTTGGCAACCTTAGTTTATCATCGAGTTCATTATGTTCAAGCACTCTAGTAAGCAAGACATCCTCCGTCCAAAAGTCTGTCTAGATCACCATTAAAGATTTTTATTTGTTGGAGAAAACGGGTTGGAGAGATAAGGACACCATCAGCTCTTAATCAAGTTTGCAAGAAGTAATATTGTTTACTCTCTTCTTCTTTCTGTAATTTAGTGATTTATATTATGTTAATATAGCTTTTGCTACTATAGGTATTTGAGGATGTTCTCTTGGCTCTCTCATTTTCTCTCATCACCTTCTCGAGTTTCTCTTTTAAATATCTTGGATATCCTCTTTGGTAGAGAAGGTATACCCTATAGTGTGATATAATTAATGAAGTAAAGTACTAAAAGTTTTATAACTTTCGGGCCATTTTGGGTGTGTTTTGGGCCTTGGATCATAAACACCCAACTAAGTTGATGTGTGATAGTTAAAGTTGAATGAAAATAGTCAAGAATTCACTGCTCCACTCTTACATGATAGAATATCACTTTTGTGCACGAGTTGATCTTGGATCAAGAGTTTAAGCTAGAATAGAGAATTGTGTAGAGATCTTCACAAGGCTCTTGGGACATCTACTAGTAGTAGAGAGCATCATCTTCATTATTGAATTTGTGGCATTAGATTAAAGAGGTAGTTCATAAAGGAAAATTGCGTGGATATCTTCACAAAGGCTCTTGGGAGATCTATTGGAGAGCGGCATCTTCATCAACTTTATAGCATTAGACTAAAGAGAAAGTTCACCTTCTATGAGAGGGCATGTTGAAAATTAATGCTCCACCCTTGCTCTACCAATATAAGGGTAATAGGTCGTTCTATTTTGTAACCCTCCTTGTATGAGGAGTAGCCATTCTAGGATCACTTGGGCACCTCCTAGTCCCCAGTTTAGATATTGTTTCATTTGTAGCTTGAGGTTTAGAGACACCTTATATAGACATGTCACCATGCAAACTAGGATGATGCATGTTAGTGGGTTTGGCTAAAATCTTAGGTATAAGAAAATCCTACTTGTCACCATGCTAAGTAGAATGATGCATGCTAGTGTAAGTGGATTTGGTTGCACTCTTGGGTATAAGAACATCTTCCCACCAAGATACATTGTCCTAGGGTTATGGGGCTAAATAAATTCCCTCATAACCTCAAACAGGTTTGTAACACCATAGGTATCTCTTGTAGTCTAATATGGTCTCATTCAAGTGATGTGGTTGGTTTTGTCCTTATAGACTAGTCATAGGTGGTCCATATATGCTGACCTACAACATGTCTGAAAGCTAGATAAACTAGTCCCTATCATATCAAAATCATTTAGTTTGGATTTATCTTCACTGCACTATGTGCCCCTATATGTGCATGAAATCCTCTATCTAGAGTCTAACTAGATCACCATCAAAGCTTCTTCTAAAAGAGCACATAGGTGGGTAGATGCCATCAGTTTGTAACTTTGGTTTGCGCAATAGTAATCATCTCCCTTGCATCAAGTTTCTTTATTCTAAGATAAAGTTCCACAAGATGTAATTGATTCATAAGCAAAAAGAAGAAAATTTTTATTGGAGATAAACATACCTTGACTTGTCATTATCATTGGTATATTTTATCATAACAATTAGTTACATTAGGGAAAATTTGGACTCAAAAAGGGGCCTTGTAAGAGATCCCTTGGGATGGTGATGTGGACAAAGCAAGCCAATAAACCCACATATAATATTGGAGGGTACGTGCGTCATTTTTGAGTTCTTTATTCCATTGATTGACATGTAGGGTGTTTTTTAATTCAAAACAATGCCTCTTAAGTATAGTTTTTTATTCCCACTATGGTGCCTTATTTTATTGAAAAAAGACACCACTCTCTTTCTTCATGACACTTTTGAATGTAACCAAGCCAAATTTGCTTACCAAACTGTAACTGAACTTCGTCCCTGCAACCCATCATTTTGCATTGTCTCCCTCATTGTCTTCCCGACTCCACAACCACAACCACTCCAAATCCGAATTGTTTTGAGCGGGAGGTTTTTGATTTTCTCTTCTTCTCAAGGCGGCAAGTTTTAAAAAAGGATGGAAAAGTATTTGTTCTTCATGCCCCATACCTGCTTGTGCATGAATAACAATCCCATTTCTTACCTTTTTCAAGTGAGGGTTGTGCTTACAATTATTCTGTACATTTTGGTGCATCCAGGATACCAACAAGTTTGTTTGATGGACAAGTCTTCTTCACGGGAGATAAGTGTAATATCTTTGGTTTCTTTTGGTTAAAGTGTGAGTTCATGATGCTTTTTGGTGTTGTAACTTGTTAAAGCACAGAATAATGCAATGGAGCCTGTGAAACAAAAGAAGAAAAAGGTGGACATCCACTTCCAAGTAGAAGCCGATTATGCTCCCTGCTGTAAGAGAAATTGGTCTAGGCCAGCATGCGAAGCCCACATTACTGAGCTTCGAAATGAAGGAAAGAAAAATAGAGACCTATGGTTGGATTGTAGTATTTACCCACCAGATCCAACCTCCTCTCAATCTCCATCATTCTTTGGGTTGACAAGTTTCTTCAAGTTTGTGCGCGCATGGCTAGATTAGCTAAAGACAAATCATATGAGCATAATGACAATGTGAATAAGGCAAAAGCTTGGTATTTCTTCATTAGATGAGGAGCCTTTAAATAGGCTGAAGTACAAAAGGATTAAGGAGGAGATTAGGATCTAATCCTAATCAACATGCTTATCACTTACCTAGAAGTGAGCACCCAAAGCCTAGAGTAGAGTGCAAGAAGTAGAGATCCTCCACTAAGGCATATAAAATGGAGAAAATAGGACCATCCAAAAAAGGAGCTACTAACACTTAGAGAAATAATCTACTAAGGTCCACTACTAAAGCCAAGCTAAATAAACCTTAGAGAAATAATCTACTAAGGTCCACTACTAAAGCCATGTAGAGGGGCCATAAATTCCAATACCCTCCCTGGACCTCAACATGGCCTGAAAATAAGGCAAGAGCATCCAAGACATGTGAAGGAATACCAAAATACCCTCCCATGTTTCAAACACTAACTATGGGACTAACCAAAAAGATTTGCCCTCCCAGGAGGCAAATGTCTAAAACGTTACATGAGCTACATCATGTGGTGCTCAGAGGTAACCATACAAAAGTCCCACTACTACTACTAAGAAAGTTACATGAGATACATCATGTGGTGCTCAGAGGTAACCATACAAAAGTTCCACTACTACTACTAAGAAAGTTACATGAGCTACATCATGTGGTGCTCAGAGGTAACCATACAAAAGTTCCACTACTACTACTAAGAAAGTTACATGAGCTACATCATGTGGTGCTCAGAGGTAACATACATCAAAAAAGGACTTCAAAAAGCCCAATCAGAATCAATAGAAGCAAAATTTGCTTCTTCTCCCTTTGTCAAAACTTATTTTTCCTCAACCAAGTGTGCTTTATCCTTCTTTTTAAAGCAAAAATTCTCTAAATGACCTTTAAGACCGCAAAAACTGCATATCATCTTCAACCTGCATGTGTCAACTTTGTGTCCTGACTTTCCACAATGGGATCAGGATACTTTTGATTTGCTTACTACCATTGCATTGTCAACTTGGAAGAGACCTTCTTTGCCCATCTTTCTTTCTTCTTCCAGGATAGAAGATTCTACCTTTTTCAAGGTTAGATATGGTACATTTTTTAAAGTGGTGATCAAAGTGCTATAAGTGGAAGGTAAACTTTTAAGCAAAACAGCAATGACTATTTCATCTTTCAGAACTTCTCCTTCACCGGCAAGCTAAGAGAGAAGGCTTTTAGCCTTATTGAGGTGAGTTGAGAAACTTTCATTAGCTTGCATCATTATCCCAAAAAATTCTATCATGAGGTTCATTAAGATGCCTTTCCCTTTGGCTCCAAATAACTCCTCCAATGTATCCCATGCTGCTTTCGAGGTGTTGCATGCACTAATATGATGAATGAAATTATCATCCATACTAAGCACTAGAAGGGCAAGTGCCTTTTCATCTTTAGTTATCCATTCTGCTTTCTCATCTTCTTTGTCTTTGCCGTTTGGACATTTGTTCTTACCATTGACAATATTCCAAAGTCCCTTCTTCATGAGAAGGAATTTTGCCTTGACTTACCAAGTAAAGAAATTAGTGCCATTAAACCTAGTAAGCCCTTTATCCTTGTGTTCTGACATGCCAAAAAAACGACTCACTCAAACAAATTACATGCATGGGAAATCAAAGTTGGCTTCCCCATATAAGTGTAATACTTCAAGATAGGATAATGGAATCCGAGAAGTGGGTTTGTTTTTGGCATGAACTTTGTTGATGGATTTGACTTTGGCTTTCTTCACGGCTTTAATATATTTGACATAATTTGCATTGTTGGACTCACATGAAGAAGGCATGTTGAGTTTACAAAAAAATAGTGATTAATGTCCACTAATCACTCATTAGTGATTAAGTTCACTATTTTGAAAAACCAAAAAACTAGGCCACCTTGGAGTGAAAGAATGGATGCCTTTTAGTAAACATATTCAGAAAAGCTTCAACATGCTTCAATAGCAATGTGTCCACATGATAATCATCACCCTAAATACTTGATTAAGCAAAGAAATCATTACTTAATCTCTGTTTTGACCAAAGTGCCTTCTGTAGTTGCCATAGTGCTAGAGGAGCTACAAGCAAGCGTTTTCAGCCAAATCTGATGCTACAAGCGTGTTTGACATGCCCAAAAACCCCTAGGGCTAAAGAGAATTAGATCAATTCATAGTGGTTGGCTCAATTTTTGCAAAAAGCTAGATTTTTCCCTTCAAGATGGCGATGGCGATTCCACCGTTTTGCTTTGAGCCTCCACGTAGAGGGTCGCCTAGGGGTTAGCTTGAAGCCCCTAAGAGGGCTCAACAATCTGCTCTATAGTAATCTTCCCTAAAATTAGAGAGCTTTTGAATATGGGAAAGAAGCAAATAACTCTTCCCATTTACAAGGAAAGAGGGAAGCCTAGGGAATAACAAAATTTGACTTTATGCGCTCTCCCTACATAGAGCCCTCTCCCTGCATAGAACAACCCTCATCAATGACTGTAGATGCCTTCATCAAAGATGCATCAAACACTGAGCTTGGAATGCAGTCATCATTAGATAAAAGGTCCATGACCTCTTCGTCTACAGACTCACTTTTTAAAACAAAAGGCTCTTATGGAGCATTCTCACTGTGCAATTTGTTCTCTATCCGAATAAGCTTATCGCACCATGGAAGGGAAACACCGTGAAGGAAAATTTTCTCTACTCCACCCTTTTGAAAGTGACCTTCCACGGTGCGATAAGGAAGTTTCTTCTCTGTCCAAGCTTATCGCACTGTGAAGGAAAATTTATGTGATTTGTGATTTTTATCTCTACTGCCACCCACTTTATTTATTTTATGTTTTATCATTGTTGTTAATATAATCTCACGTATTTATTTTATAGTTTCTATCATTATTCAGATTTATTTTTTTCAAATGACAGAGGGCACTGGAGTGGCTGCATTATTAATTTGGTGAAGTGCCGAGTTCTAGTCATGAATAGCATGGTTGGAATGCACGGAGAATGTGAATTGTAAGTTCTACTTTGTATGATTTGTACCATACTACTTAAGTTCTTTTAATTTTGAACATTGAAATTTTGTTATAGGGCATCTAAGAGAGCGGTTGCTACCATTGAAGCTATGTATCCTCATTTAAAAAAGGAGACATAGTATAAGTTTTTAAATCAACCCGTTCCTCTTTAAACGATTTACACTCCTGTGGGGGTGGCATGTTATTGCCAATGTATGGAAATTCATTCTTTCCAAGTACACTGAAATTAATAGCAATGTAAGTTATGTTACTCGTTCTCCCATTTTTGTTGCTTTCACCTCTTTTACAATATTCAATTTTGAGCCATTTTTATTTTTAATGCAGTCTCTTGGTACGCCTGATTTTTGGTTGTGGAGCGTGCGGGTGAAGGCAATTAATATTATACTTAACAATGCAATTACACCAAAAGATCTTGACTTGCCACGTCCAACAGGTGAAGCCTCTACATCAAAGAATAAAAGAATGCCTATGCATTCACCTTTTAAGCATTTTATCTTTAAACAAGGAACCCTTGAGAAGGTTGGCAAAAAGGGTACTCCGAAGAAGAAGAAGCTTTGATTCGCATGCAAGAAGGCTTCTATAGAGAAGAGACCCAAACAAAGGATGTGGATGTAGGGCCAGAGAGACAGAGAATCCTGAGGGCATGCCCCAGCAACCCTAGCCTGCAGATCTTTATTAGTACATTTCATTTTGTAAAGATTCTTCTCGAATACAAGCTTTTTTCTCATATCTTTGTTTTTTTTAATAGCCAGAATTCTTATTGAACCCCTCATTAGTAATTTAAGACATCTTTAAAAATAATTTATGAAAAATTTGAGAGAGAGAGAGAGAGAGAGCAAAGTATAATACGAGTACACAGATAAATTGAAATGTCACAAGATATGTTCCATTAAAGTAACATTGAGATACAAATTGTTTTGAGCCCAAGTCCTCAATACAAAACATTCCTAAAATTCCTAATCATCCTACTGAGTAGGCTTTTCTTTAGTTGGCTTGTTTTGGGTCTTCTGAAGGATCGTTTAATACACGGCTTTTGCTTCAGCCTATCAATTTTTATGCATATTCATGGTCTTTATGTCTATTTTCAGATTTGTCATCTGTATCCCCAACAGAGGAATACACTGAGTCATCTTGTGAGACTAGAGGGGGCATAGCAACCTTGCTAGGAGCATCTTTATCGTAAGAAGGATTCACATCCATGGGAGGATGGCTTTTGTTAATGAGCTATGAGAGTAAGAAATAATGTCACAACTTTCATATGTAGGATGTCTTTATATACTACTGAAAACCATGTTCTACAATCCTGTGTGCCATAAAACTACCCTAGTTTTGAACAACTGTCATATCCAATCCTGTGTGTCATAAAACCATTTTCCCAACCTATAATGAATTGACCATTCATGTGTTATAAGAATTCACATCCATGGGACAGCTTTCTACAATCCAAGAAAATATATTAAAATACACATTGCACTTTTCATTGGCAAATCATAGAAGATTTTACAAAAATGATTTGAAAAGAAAGCTTGGAAGGTATTGTTCTAGAGAAGTTCATTAACTCATCGATATACCCTCAGCTTCCGAGTCAGTATCTACCAAGGCCATCGGCTCCATTCGCTTATGAATCTTCCTATTATTTGCCTTGAATTATGCCTTGCTAATATCCTCACCTCCTACGATTTGAAGGTGCTCCCTAACATTTAGGAGGCTCCAATGTCTACTTGCACTTACAATTTCAACCATACCACTTGGCAACCGAACACATATGTCAACAGGTAAAACAACTTGTTCATCTGCCTGCATTGGAACCCAATAACTTTTCTTTTTCATCCACCGCTCATAATAAAAGTGTAAATATAACGTGGAACGAGCTTTGAGATACCGAAATGAAACACTAGAGTCTACTATATTACACTTGAATGTATCATTTTTATGCACCCCCTCTATAGTACTCCAGTGCTCTCCAAGCAAGGCAACCATGTCATCACCTAGTACTTTCTTACACACAAACATGGTAGATGTTTGTGAGAAGGTAAATTGATTGAATATCTTAGCAAAAAAATGTATTGGGCATACCCAAGTAAGACCCACATATCGAGAGGGATTCCCAAGATTTAAAGACCCTTGTATATCACAAAGCATCTTTGATTTCATGAGCATTACAATCCAAGCATTTGGGATTGGCCATTCAATAGAAGAGAGGGGGGGAGATGTTATCATTTGTAACTTACCAAAACCACCATCATGCCTGGGAACCACATAGGAGTGTCGGTAAAAGAAAACTTTTTCTTTGAGAAGTTCTACGCTATTTCTACAAGAAAACATTACTTCACCGCGATATCTCCATGTAATGCTTGAAATGTTCCAATAAGATTGTTTAATGGATGCTCCTCTACCAAGTTTGAGGGAAAAATGTCTACAAACAAGAAATAAGATATGACTTAGAAAGAAAGAAACTTCTCGCAGTCTCATGAAATCCTATGCTCCTTTCAAACTCATGATACTTACCGTTGCATGGAAACTTAGTTTGTTGGGGAAGATGGATATCTCGTGTTGTGTAAACGTGTTGTGCCATGGCCACTAGTTCTCCACAAGAAAATGAGATTTTGGTCTATAATCAAGTTTGAGATGAGTTTTTGGGGGGAAAAGTGACTGTTTTGGAATAATGAGCCACGAAAATTGTGGGACCACACCTACCTACTCTAACCCCCTACTTTTTGTAGGAGACAAACGTAATTATAAAAGCGCCGAAAGCCTAGTCCCCCTCCCTACTGCCTAGTCTCTCTCCCTATATACAAATGAGACCAAATGTTCACACTTCTCTATTCTTATTGGTCCGTTAATAATTACTTTCGTTAGTAAAAGACCCAAAATATATTCAAATGCCCCCTAATGTGGTCGAAGACCAAAATGATGGATTTTGCCCTCAAACACTCATACCAATTTTGAAGAGCTCAATGTAGGCTTTCCAATGAGCACTAGCACGTATAAATGGACTCACAGTTTAGGAGATATGAGCCTCCAAATAGGGCTATTTTGTTTCCCTCGAGACCCTTTTCATGGACGTGAAAGTCAGGGATCTTTTCACATCATGAAATGGAACTTGTGCATAAATTATTTTTTCTTCACACGGACTTGTTTCATGCCGTGAAACAAAGGGTTTCACGAAAATGTGAAATGGGTATTTCACGGAATTATTTATTTTCACACACCTATTTTATGCCATGAAATAGAGGATTTCACGAAATTATTATTTTTTTCACCTCCGGATCCTTATCACGAATGTGAAAGTCTAGGACCTTTTCATGTCGTGAAATGGATCTCACGTATAAATTTATTATTATTATTATTTTCATACAAACATGTTTCACACCGTGAAACAGAGGGTATTAAATAGTTATTTCATGGATTTTTTTTCATGCGTCCACGTCTTTCACACCATGAAATAGAGGTTTTTACCAAATTTTATTTTATTTTTTTCCACGTGGACCTATTTCACGTCGTGAAATAGAGGGTTTTTAATTATTTTTTTTCAAGCTGACGTGTTTCATGTCGTCGTGGAATAATGGGTTTCACGAAAATGTGAAATGGGTTTTTCACGGATTTTATTTTTTAAGTCTAGAGGGAAATTCAAGTTTCCTTGTGTAGAGGGAATATTTCTTGAATTTTAAATTGGAGAGATATGGGCATTTTTCTAGAAAAGGTAAGTGGGAATAAAAAAGTCAACACTTTTATGACACCCCCTTACACCCTTCATAAATGACTCCCAAAAGTGGCCATTTGCCAACTAAGGAACATATTTTCATTCAATGCTCATTAGCCTTAATGAGTTATGGAAAAAAGTGTTGCATATATTAATAGCACAATAAATCAATTTATGATATATAGCACAACTATATATATTCATAACACAACAATAGATAATTATGTGTGCTATGAAACACACCTCAACCAAGAATTTTCTGCAAAAGAGGTGTGTGGTTCTAATGAAGAAGGATGGAAGGATTTGGTCAAAGCCATTCTGAATACCAAGGATATTCTCTCAATTATTACTGACCCTCATCATCCTAAAATACGCCAAGCTGTTCTCAACAATGTGAGCGAGATTACCACCTCCATTGATTCTTCATTAATTCAACATGCTTGTGGTGCGGTTGGAATTAGCATGAAAGGGTACCAAGCAATCCGTCAGGTTGTAAAAGATATATTTCTAAGATAAGGAATCACTGGCACTTTATTTCCTACACTCAAGGTGATTCACAATGTCAAGCGTATCAATAATGATGATGTGCAGCGAGCTATAGGACAGTTTTATCACGTTGAGGGCACACTAACATTAGACACACGATTGAGTAGAAAGAAAATCAAGACAACAAGTACAGAATTTCACTATGATGTTTACAATAACATCTTTGTTCATATTGAGAGACTACAACAAGCTATGGTAAAGTTCTATGGTCTTTCACCAGAAGGTGAGAACTTGCAATTTGCTTTTATTCATGTTTTTTAGTAGAAAATGAAGACGATTATTTTGTTTTGAATATTGTAAATTACAATTTATTTACAGTTTTGGGGAGCACGCTTTCATTTGTGCTCAAGCTAGATGAGTGCCAAAATTGTGAAAGGTCAGAAGCTAGAACGTATGAGCATTACGCTCATGAATGAGGCCATGATTTGTGCATGGGAAAAGACTACCAAACCAAGTTTTAGTGTGCAATCTGAGAAAGAGGTCTGGTGGCTTGGTGCATTCGAGGTACCGAAGGAGACACATGAGGTATTGACATGGATGTTTGAAAGGACTCCCTTGATAATAGATGTAATCAAAAAGAAAATTGATGGTCAACTTTTAGATGTAGAAAACATAGGAAAGTTCAAGGTGGATTGGCATCTTGGGGGAGATTTGAAGACAATTAAATGCATGATGGGTTGTCGTGCTCAAGGCGCGACATCAAGATGGCCTTGTCCATACTACAATGCTCAGATTGATATTCTTAGGCAGAAAAAGACAAATGGAAAAGGTATACAGAAGGTTGGTTCTGTTGGGAAGGATGCCTTGAAAGGTCCCAAGAAAGGGAAGCAACAAGAAGAAGCAGTAGATCCAAATGAGTCAACTGATGATGAAGATGAGGAACAACCAAATGCAAGATGGGTGGAAGGTGTCGTCTTGTGATATGCTAGGAGAACCAAATAGGAATTCAAATTGGAGCCCCATCATTAATTTTCCACTAAAGAATATTCACTTTTGCACACTTCATGCATTCATGAGAATCTTTGATCGATTGCTTAAGTGCCATATCGATTATGCATTCATAATGCCTACACAAGAGAGGAGAGTTGCAGCCCTTGGTAAATTAGAGCATCTTTTGAATTCTCAGGGCTGCCATGCATTCATGAGAATCTTTGATCGATTACTTAAGTGCCATATCGATTATGCATTCACAATGCCTACACAAGAGAGGAGAGTTGTAGCCCTTGGTAAATTAGAGCATCTTTTGAATTCTCAGGGCTGCCATGGCAGAAACATGAAATTTGGAGTGAATAAGCAGCCCTACTGACCTAGATGCCTTTGAAAACTTGAGTGATGTCTTGATATTACTTACCATCTTAAACTTTAAGCATAAGATGGTCCAAGCATCAGGTTTGGGCCATTTGAGATTGTTAAGAGGGGGGTTGGGGATCTCTTCTAGCTTGCCAAATAAACCTCATTTTTTATCTACAAAATATGAGTGAGAAAAGAAAAAGATATTGTTTTGTACAAGATCACTTGGGCTTTGAGATACAAACATTGCCTCTCCAATGCATGCATAGCATAGAAAACTCCAGTGAGGCTTTGGAGTGGTTGTTCCTCAACATAATTAGAGGGAAAAATATCGAGAGACATAAGAAAATGGAGAATCATAAGAAAATTTGAAACAAAAAATCCAATATTAGCATGTTAAAGCTGTGTTTATGTTACACTAACAATTTGAAGGAAACCTTGGTCGTTGGCCTTGAATGTACACGTCTCCAAGGGTATACACACATTGCTCTATGGCAACCAGTCCTTCCTTCTTAGTACACGTCTCCAAGGGTATACACACATTGCTCTATGGCAACCAGTCCTTCCTTCTTAGTATGCTTGAAGCCTTGTAGCTGCCCCTTCCAATGATGCAGCATATTCCCCAGTTGGACGCACTCAATGTGGTCCCTTAGAGCTTGGCTGCATGTAGACCCAAGCCCCAACCCTGAATCTTGTTGGAGCCCTAACTCCATTCTCATCTCTTGTGTTATGCAACATAAGCTCTTCCACCTTCTCCCTATGTCTTCTCACATTACTGGAAGAGGCCATGGTGGTAAGAAAAGAGAAGGAGGGAAAAGAAAAGCTTCTTTTACAATAGAGGAGTGGAGAGTAGAGAAAGTTCAGGATTTTCAGTGCAATAATGGAAAGCTTAAAAGAGGGTTAGAGTTTGAGAATAGGCTACCTGAACCTAGAGTAGACTAAAGAGGGATAGAATTTCTGCAGCAATGGAGAGGGAGGGAGCTTGAGAGAGAGAGAGAGAGAGGGAGATTGAGAGAGAGGGAGCTTGAGAAGGAGGGAGAGCTTGAGAGGGATGGAGTTTCTACAGCAATGGAGAGCTTAGAAAAGGAAGAAAGAGGGAGAGGGAGCTTGAGACTGAGGGAGCTTGACAAGAAGGGAGAGCTTGAGAGGTATAGATTTTTTGCAGCAATGAAGAGCTAAGAAGAGGAAGAAAGAGGTTCAAAATGAGCTTTCCAAACCTAGAGTATGTTGGGGGGAAGTTTGAGAGGGAAAACACACTTTTAGAAAAAATTTGAAAATTTTCAATTTTTAGGGTTTTTCATGTGCGCGATTCTAGGTGGAGGGACCTCTAAGTGAGGTAGGGGGACAAGAGTAGTAATTAGACCCCATTAGCAAACCAAAGCCTAGGCCCCCTAGGGTCAAAGAAATAAAAAATGTGCACCCAGCCCTCTTCCTATTGGTCTATTCCTAATCAAAAGTTAATCCAAGAGGCCCTCTTTGGGTCCAAAAAATTCCTAATGCTCTCCTAGCAAATGCGTCAATTTCAACCACCCTCCGTAATCAAAGAAAAAATCAAAATATTCTCCTATACATAATTACAAATGTTTCTAGGTTGTAAAAGGTCGATTATTACCTCTTGCTCAATGTCTTCTTTTGCCAAAGTGCTGGTGGGGGTGGAGAGGTCAATCAAGGACTTAGCCTCATCCTTTTTTGGTGCTTTGGTCTCCTCCATTACTCCACTAGCAAGGGTATCCTTTTGAGCCTCTAGCTTGTCTTGTAAGGTTGTGAATTCCTCCTCTAGAACTAGGGCTTGCTGCGCGATCTCAACCACAGTTTCCTTGACCAAAGCAACTGTCTCTGCGATTCTCCAAGGGGTAATATAGCATTATCTAGGTGAGGACCGAGGTTGGACGTGTCAAGGTCCACCTCACATTGCGTGCATATAATGCCCAAGCATTCATCCATTCTCAAGCCAGATGTCTTTTCAAGGTCCCGAAGAAATAAGTTTTCTTCACCTTCCACCACAATGGTGCTCAAGAGATTAATCTCAAGCTCTGGCAGCACCTTGCTCTCCTCGTGTGGGGAAGATGGTCCGCATCTTCTACTACAGTGGGCTGTTCAGTTGCAGATTGTGCACCCTCTGGAAAGTGCTCTGGTGCAAGCTGCTCTTCTACACCAGCACTCGTTCTTACTGCCTTCACTTCCTTGTCATCCCTCAAATACCCTGCCAACTGCAATGCAGGCATCTCTACCTCCTCATCCAAATCCTCATCGCTGAGATGAGGAATGCAAAAGTGACGAGCCACGAGAGGAACCTAGTTCCTAAATTGTCCTTCCTCAACCTCTTCACATCCTGCTTATTGAAGGTACAGTAAGCTCCTGCGGGGATACAGATGTCGATGAAGCGTTCAAGGCGCTGGATGTAGGGGCGGGCATATTGTTGAATGTACTTAAGTAGCTCAACACGCACCCATCGATCATTGAGGCAATGGAAAAATAAAGGAAATGGAGTGGGGAGCCAAGTATTACTCCATGTATGCAATCTGTGTCTCAACACGCACCCATCGATCATTGAGGCAATGGGAAAATAAAGGAAATGGAGTGGGGAGCCAAGTATTACTCCTTGTATGCAATCTGTGTCTCATAATGTTGGGACGCAAGGGCGAGCGACTTTTCAAAGTCGACTTCACGAGAGAACATGACAAAGAGCTCGCTCTTGCCCGCCCACCACGGGGTGGTGGAGAGGAACTCATAGAAGTTGTCAAATTGGTTAGCCATGTGAATGCAAAGAGATAGTGTGAGCTCGTGCTTGGTTTCCATTACGTGAAAATGAGAAAGAAGGCACCCTTGGCTATTTATAGTTAAAATTTAAAGTGTGGCCTTTTCACACTAGACCGCTAGACAAAAAAAAATTACAGTTTGCAAAAATATTAAGATTTCAATTAAATAAAGATTGATTAAAAAAGAGCCTGCTACAAAATTACAAGCATGTCATCTAATCTAAAATTGTTATAATGTCTTCATTTTTTGCCCCTCTTGTGACATTTACTTCGTGTTGATCTCCATCTCCTTGTTGACTTGAAAGCTTGTCATTGCCTTCACCTCGATCTTGAAACTCTTTCCCCTCATGTGCATTAAAACAAAGGCTATTTTCCCATATACTCAGTTCATCTTCAAGCTCTTCCACATGCCTACTATGTGTTGGTAGGGCTATGTACTTTGCTATACTGAAAATTCAAGGTCCCCCCATTCGCCATGATTCTGAGACCATGGTTGTCCCCTCCTTACGCTTCCCAATCTGTAAAAATATAGAAAGTGGCACAATAACCAGAAAGTGTAAGGGTTAACTCTAGACATGTAGTGGAATCAGATATATCTTTCTTCTCATCAACTTGAAACTTGACTCTTCCACATTGTCAAAGCCCATGATACTAAAGTGTTGACGCAGGTCTGCTAGGCTCCAATGCTTGCTTGCTGCCACTCGCTCAATCCTTCCATTTTGCATCATCAGGCTACCTCAATAGGCATAATTTCTTCTTCTGAGGCTTGAAGTGGGATCCATGTCCCGTGCTTTTACATCCATCTTAGGACACTGTAGAATCTACTACATTGCACTTGTACACATCACCTTGATGTGACCCCTCATTAACCTCCCAACCCTCTCCTAGTAATCCTTGAATGAGGTCAGACCATACCTCCTTACAAATATACATTATTTTTATTTGGTGCATTGGCATGGAATTGAACATGTGTAAAGGACAAAACCAATTTAGCCCTACTGACCTAGATGCCTTTGAAAACTTGAGTGATGTCTTGATATCACTTACCATCTTAAACTTTAAGCATAAGATGGTCCAAGCATCAGGTTTGGGCCATTCGGGATTGTTAAGAGGGGGGTTGGGGATCTCTTCCAGCTTGCCAAATAAACGTGGTTTTTTATCTACAAAATATGAGTGAGAAAAGAAAAAGATATTATTCTGTACAAGATCACTTGGGCCTTGAGATACAAACATTGCCTCTCCAATGGATGCATGCATAGCATAGAAAACTCCAATGAGGCTTTGGAGTGGTTGTTCCTCAACATAATTAGAGGGGAAAATATCTACAAAGAGACATAAGAAAATGGAGAATCATTAGAAAATTTGAAACAAAAAATCCAATATTAGCATGTTGTTAAAGCTGTGTTTATGTTACATTGACAATTTGAAGGAAACCTTGGTCGTTAGCCTTGAATGTATAGGTCTCCAAGGGTATACACACGTTGCAGTATGGCAACCAGTCCTTCTTCTTAGTATGCTTGAAGCTTTGTAGCCGCCCCTTCCAATGATGTAGCATATTCCCTAGTTGACGCACTCGATGTGGTCCCTTTAGAGTTTGGCTACATGTAGACCCAAAGCCCCAACCCTGAATCTTGTTGGAGCCCTAACTCCATTCTCATCTCTTGTGTTATGCAGCACAAGCTCTTCCACCTTCTCCCTAGGTCTTCTCACATTACTGGAAGAGGCCATGGTAGTAAGAAAAGAGAAGAAGGGAAAAGAAAAGCTTGTTTTACAATAGAAGAGTGGAGAGGAGAGAAAGTTCACGGTTTTCAGTGCAGCAATGGAAAGCTTAAAAGAGGGTTAGAGTTTGAGAATAGGCTTCCTGAACCTAGAGTAAACTAAAGAGGGATAGAGTTTCTGGCAGCAATGGAGAGCGAGGGAGCTTGAGAGAGAGGGAGATTGAGAGGGAGGGAGCTTGAGAAGGAGGGAGAGCTTGAGAGGGATGGAGTTTCTGCAGCAATGGAGAGCTTAGAAAAGGAAGAAAGAGGGAGAGGGAGCTTGAGACTAAGGGATCTTGACAAGGAGGAAGAGCTTGAGAGATATGGAGTTTCTGCAAGCAATGGAGAGCTTAGAAGAGGAAGAAAGAGGTTAAAAATGAGCTTTCCAAACCTAGAATATATTGGGGGAAAGTTTGAGAGGGAAAACACACTTTTGGAAAAAAATTAAAAATTTTCAATTTTTAGGGTTTTTCATCTGCAAGATTCTAGGTGGGGAACCTTCAAGTTTGGGCCCAAGAGGTAGGGGGACAAGAGTAGTAATTAGGCCCCATTAGAGCAAACCAAAGCCTAGGCTCCTTAGGGTCAAAGAAGTCAAAAATGTGCACCCAGCCCTCTTCCTATTGGTCCATTCCTAATCAAAAGTTAATCCAAGAGGCCCTCTTTAGGTCCAAAAAATTTCTAATGTGTGAAGGCATATTGAAAGCATAAGATGAGAGGCCAAGGAACTAACGGAATCTCGAATCCAAATTAATGACCTAGGCCCAAATGGTTGGTTGGAAACAACCAAATTATGCATGAGGAACATGATGGCAAGCACAACTATGGAGTTAGCGGCTAAATCAAATTGTTGATCTTAGTCTGTAGGGCTTACCAAAGAAAGGAGAAGAAGCCCACCAAGAAACACGAGAAACACCCAAAGAAACATAATTAAAGCGATCTGAGCAATAGCACAAGGACTAATCAGAAGAAAAACTCAAAGAGTTGGGGCAAGGATCCAATGGGTGAGTGCCATATGGAACCAACTACTTATAAATACTATGCATTATCATAAGTTAAGGTACAGAGTATTCTATTATTTGTTTTGTGTACTTTGGTTCTAGTACGATTCTGATTTAGACAGGATTCAAAGTGTTTTATTCCTTGTTTTGTATATATCACCAAGTAGCTATAAGAATTCTAATTTAGGCAGGATTCAGAGCATTTTATTCTCAGTTTTGTGTATTTTGGCTCTGGTGTGATTGTGATGCTTATCCAAGAAACACTATTAGATTGTACAACCTTATATACAAGCAACTATCTATGAGAAATAACAAGCCATCACATAACTGTTGTATCAATTCAAAAAGCAATTCTAAAGAACAGCAGCTGAGATATAAGCTAAAAACTAAGAAGGAAAAAAGGCAAGAGACATGAAACCTCAAAAATCAAGGAAAGTGATTTAGAAAAATGGAAGAAGAAGACCAAAGAATAAGAGGAGAGACTTGATAATATCACAAAGTACCTATAAGAACTCACACACAAAAGAGAAAATCCATCAAGAAGGGGTGAAAATTACCATATGACTAGTCATACAACATAGAAATGCAAGATGTTGTGTAGCTCTACTGTGGGAAAAGAGGATGCATCTAGGAGGCATACAACATCGAAATGCCAACTGATGTGTGCAGCTATTATGGGAGAAGAGGACACCACTGGACCTCTGGGAGGCACCTTTGGGAGGAGTGCCATAACCATGTGTTAAAAGATAAAAGAATGTTACATATGAGGATGGTGGAAAGGGACACAACTGCTACTCTACTAATAGGGTAAGTCATTCTGAGCTACCATGGGAAGGGGACATGCTACCTTGATTTACATGTGGTGAGGAAGGCCATTGTAACTGTTCAAGTTATAGTCTTTGCCATAGGTCATATTACATGTCTAGCCTTTAATCTTGCTCTATATTGCTTGCTAATCCAGTATCTCATCTTAGCTGCTTGGTCTTGCTTCAAATATACATCTTCCACATGGCTGGATAGAAGAATGCTGATTTACAATGGAATAAAACCCACTTTTGTTGTGTAAGGACACAAAAGGTTAGTGAGAGAATGCTGACATCTGGCATCCCACACCAATTGCATCTCTCACCAACCTTTTGTGTCTTGTAAAATTTTTTTGTTGTGTTTGGATGCTCGCAACACTCATGAGAGATGTTTAACTTCTTCGTGGATCAATGGATCTCTTCATCCTTGAAAATATATGTAAAGTGAGTAATATTTATTACATATTAACTATGGACAACCAAGGCACATGAGGGAGAGGAGAAAAAAGAAATCCTGCATTTCTAAAAAATAAGAGGAAAAATTTCCTTTGATTGACCCTTTGTATTCCGAGTGACCCTTTGTATTCGGGCTTCCATTCCTGCATTTCGCTTCTTAACGTCTTTTACATACCGCAACAACTTGGGGGTTGAGTGCTAGTATGATAGTTAAGAGGCATTATTTGACATGCCCAACTGAGAGTTTTCCTTAACCAAAATCACTGCTAGAAAGCTGTTGAGAGGTCAAAATCGCGTGACTGAAGTGATCTCAACGCTTTCACCGACGCCACGTGCAAGGACATTGATCTCTACAAAGGAAAGGCAAGCAAGGTATTGACTGCAGTCGAGTGCACGTCACGAGTTGGCAAAACTCGTGATCGAAGCCCCGTCATCATGAGAGAAAAGAGAAAAGCGAACGGCCTGTTGTAAAGGCGGTTGAGATAAGGATCTGGCAAGAGGCACATGCTATGCGCTAGTGTGCGCAAGAGGCACATGCAGCTAATGCGCTGGCGGTGTGCAAATTGTGTGGTCAATTGATTGAATTTGATGGTCGCTCCTAGTCAACTGCTTAAAGATACCAGATATGTGAGCGCCTTCAAGTACCAGATAGTTCTTTTTTTGCTTTTGCTTTCATAATACAAATTCCACGTGTCGGCTTACCAGTGGGTTGGTAATGAGAATCCCCACTGTGCTGGCAGTGCCACGTGGAGACGGTACACAGGGAGGCACACACCATTCGCGACAACGACTAGCGAACCAGGGTTCAGGAGTCAGGACCACAGCAAACATTAAGGGTTAAACAGGAAAAAATACTTGGCATAAAGGGTAGGCACGAGACTGATGATTGCTTGTATGAGTCGATCGGTAAGGGTTGTTAGTTACTCGGTATTGTAAATTGTAATATCATCTGTCCATGAAAGCTCCCATCTCTCCTTTGAGAGCCTAGAGATTGAGGGGCAAGCATAGCACATTGTTGTCACCACAAGATGATGAGGTGAAAATACATGAATCTACATGAATCTATGTCACCACAAGATGATGAGGTGAAAATACATACTAGATTCATGTAGTAATGACTTGACTAATGTATGGGAAAGGGTCTCTTTTCTCAAAACTTTTCTTAGTAAAGTAAAAGTTCACACTTACACTTAAATTGCATGTTTTTGACATGGGTAGTTAAACAAACAAAGCATTTGTGCATTGTTTTGATGAGTAGGAGATGAGTAGTTGCCCACAAATCATTAAAGAAGGCTTTTCGTTCCACACCTTGTGTTGCACTACTCAAAATAAAGTTTCGATTCGATCTAACCACGAGCTCTCAAAGTGGTGTTGATGGGTACAGTGTCAGAAAAAAAAACGTCTTTTAATGTAATTTTTATGGTTCAAATTGAGAAAACCCGATTGTAATTTTGTCTAGCCTTGAATTTAAAGATTAAAATTTTGAAAATTTTAGTTATAAAACCCATTAACTTATTCATTGAAAAAAAAAACCGGTTGAGGTCCTTGTTTTTTTTTTAGAAAGAAAAAAAAGGTTTATATAGAATATGAGCGGTTGGACTTTCGAATTCGAGGCATCTTGTGAAGTGCTCTCGACTTGCTACTGTGCAAAGCAACACCTCTACACAGCGCTAAGATCGCCTTGCTCATCCACTAGTCTTTGGTCATGCTTTGGACGTTCACAAGCATCTCCACCACCATCGATGGCGATTGCTTCAAAACGGTAAAGTGCTTACAGAAGACAAGCCTGGGCCCTGGAGCACTCCATCGCACACACTACCTATGTGGTGGTGGATCCCCCAACTTGCCATGCTTCAAACAGTATCCCCCTCCTCATCCGCTCCATAATCTTTAGTTGGGATCTAGTTCACACACGCATGTTTTTATGCTTCAAACAATAAATCCAATTCTTTGATCATATTTGATCTTTGAAGCTCACACTTCATCTATCACAGGTGACCCACGAAGAATAAGTGTTACTATGCTTGCATCATTGTATACACAAATTATATTTGATCTTTGAAGCTCACACTTCATCTATCACAGGTGACCCACGAAGAATAAGTGTTACTATGCTTGCATCATTGTATACACAAATTCTTACATAGCCAAATGCTTATATTCTTTTGGATTGCAGGTGTTTGTAATATAGAGTAAAAGAACAACCTAGTATGATTCTAAGCCTAAAACTATGTCATTGACATTACTCTTTCAAACATTAAAAGCTCATATCAAAAGAGAGGAGATACGATAACTAGCCTATTCTTTCCGGGCACAACATAAGAACAACTTTTCCTCTAATGTAGTGCTAAAATAATAACCCATTCCCTATGCTTTTAACATTGAAAGTGCTCTTCTAAACAAGGGAAGGACATGTTCCCTTATATCTATAAATCTAAGGGGAGAATTATGCCACCTCTCCACCATACAATATTCAGGGTCCTTTTCTTACATGTACATTACAAAGAAAGAACATAACATTTGTATGGTGATGAAAGTTGATGTCAATTGATACTAGTGCTAATGTATATGTTCTTTTCAAGCAAGCATTGATTATCAATAATCTTCGGCATCATATTATTAAAACTTGCAATCATTTTTTGCATGGTCATTGCTTTGCGGATATCCATATATTTTTTGAGAGGTATAACTTCAAAATTTAAATCCAGATTTTAAGTTTTGTAAATTAACTCAAGGGAAAGTAGTATGCACAACATCTACAAAAGTTCATACTACAAGTGTTGCATGATCGTGTTAGTATTCTATCAAAATTTGAGCCACATGTTCCCATTCTAATATTCATGAAAATGGCATAAATATGCTCATTTATTAGTGTTATTAGTTATACTCATCTTTTACTACCATATGCTTGAATCAAGATGCAAAAAAAAAAAGAATCCTAGCTACCTATGCATTCTAGTTTTTTTTAAAGGAGCCCCGTAAGGTGATTACTCATCAGGAGGTATGCCAATGGTAGATTCTAGCCTAGGTTCTCCACAAGGGAGGGTAGAGTGACTACTAGTTTATCTGTTTTTAGTGTAATTCAAAGAAGTACGAACAATGATTACACACAGGAGACTGGAGCATTATCTTTAAGACTAATTATAGCTTGGCACATAGTCTGTCCCTTGAATGAGTATGATATTGTTTAGGAAAGGTCAATTGAGGACTAAGAATCTTAAAAAAGTTAAGGATATTCTACTAGGATCTATCCAACTTTGCTTCATCCCCATGAAGGTGAGATCTTAAGGGAGCAATAAGGTTACATCCTTGGGTGGCATAAGCCTTATAGTCGCTCTTTTCGCCAAGAGAGTGTCACACTTATAGCAAATAGACTATTAAGAAAAGAAGAAAATTATCCCCATGAAGGTGAGATCTTAAGGGAGCAATAAGGTTACATCCTTGGCATAAGCCTGATAGTCGCTCTTTTTGCCAAGAGAATGTCACACTTATAGCAAATAGACTATTAAGAAAAGAAGAAAATTATCCTATACTTATATAGATAAAAATACCACCAAGGTTTTATGTAAGCAAAAGGTGTTAAGTGGGTCTTTAGATAGTGTTGGAATAATCTGATCCTTAGTAGGGTGAAAGGGTTATGAAAAACATTAGGTGTGAACCACCTCTTATTATTAAGAGATTATAGATAAGATCACCATAGTGCCTATGAAAGCAAGGTCTTGGGTTATATTTCAGTCTAGCAAAGTAATGAGTATCGCTTGAGTTCTTGCAATCTTTCTTCCTTATGTCTATTGCATCTCTCTCTCTCTCTCTCTCTCTCTCTCTCTCTCTCTCTCTCTCTCTCTCTCTCTCTCTCTCTCTCTCTCTCTCTTCCATATCCATGTCTATGCTTCCAAGGCTTGATCTATCCACCTCTCCTTCCACTCTCACTCATTTTCGTCTGGACCTAGCAATGTTTCTAATATGGTATCAGAGCTGGGCTCCATTCCATCGCCACGCTTCATATTTTCCCTTCTGCATTTTTATGGTTTGTATTTTTTTAAGATTTTTACGTTTTTTGGGTTTCTACATTTTTAGCCTTCCATGAGCATCTATGTGTTTTTCTTTATATGCCATCTTTTCTCTCCCTCACATGCTATATTTTCAGAAATAATTCTCACATGCAACTCATACAACTTCCTTACGTGCTACATTTTCTCATGCATAATCAACCCATGCAGCCATCGTCTCATGCTCATGTAGCTGCCTTACATCCGCCTCCTATCATCCACGTATGGTGCATGCAGCCATCGTCTCATGCTCATGTAGCTGCCTTACATTGGCCTCCTATCATCCACGTATGGTGCATTTTTTTCAATATCCTATAATCAACATTCTTTTCTGATATAACAGCTCTGTGATCTGTAATTTCTTCATCTACTTAATCAATGTGTGTGTAACTATCAAATGACTCTCTAGTAAGATGCTCCATGGACCTTTCTTTTAGTGTTTTGCTTCCTTCAAGGAGTCACAGGTTGCACCAATAGGTGCTTCAACCTATTGGTGTTGTAAAGACAAACACAAGGTCTAAATCATATGCTTCTTTCATAGAGCTATTGGATCTTTTGGTACTCATGCCTATCTGAAGGCATATGTGTTCGGTATTGACACTCACTTCTTCATCGAACACATCCACCTCCAAGTGCTCTACCTTGGCCCATGAGCCTAAAAGGATGACCCAAGCATCCATTGCTTGGAAACGATGCTGAAAGAAGATGTCTACTCTTAACCGACATATGTTCGAGGGGGGATCTTAATCTCTCCGTAATTATGTATTTTCTATTTTATGTTGAGCCAAGGGTTATGTGCCCAAGTTGTCCTCCAAATTTTGAATATTTTGGATGTCTTTTTGGAGTTGTTATAATGCCTTGATGCTATAAAAGGCAAAGATATATTCTTATCCCTGTTAGGAGTCATGAGGGGTGAGTAAACAATAATCTCAAGTTTTGTCATATTAAGCTGATTTAGGAAATAGCATGGCTAGTTCGCCTCTCTACATTGATGTGATAAAGTCTGAGGTTGGTTGCTTATTTTACATTTGCGTCTCATCACCTTCGCTCTAGGCGGGGTGTCAGAATAATCGGAGTCTCAATAGTGTGAAAGGGTTATTAAGTCTTCATGTGAATACAATAGGTGTGAACCACTTCTTATTAAGAGATTAAAGATAAGGACACCCTAGTGCCTATAAAAGCAAGGTCTTGGATTGTATTTAATCCTAGCCAAAATAATGAGTATCACTTGAGTTCTTGCAATCTTGCTTCCTTCTCTCTCTCTCTCTCTCTCTCTCTCTCTCTCTCTCTCTCTCTCTCTTCCATATCCATGTATCTGCTTCCACACACCATGGCTTGATCTGTCCACCTCTCCTTAAACTCTCACACTCCATCATGAACCTGGGCTGCCATGTTTCCAACTTGTAGGATGGTTATATGACACTTGGTATTGCTATCACCTGTAATGATCAAGTCATCTACGTAGATGACCATCATGATAATAAACCCGTGTTCTATCGTCCTCACATATATCCTTAGTAGAAATATCAAATCCCATAGTGAAACTTTACATACTAACTTATCTTTTCATATCATGCTCGTGGTGCTTGCTTCAAACCATAAAGTGCTTTATTCAATTTGTATATAACCATAAGGTACTTTGTTCAATTTGCATACCATGTCTGGATAATTTGGATGCTCATAACATGGAGGTTGTACTATGTGTGTCACCTCTTCCTACAAATCCCCATTCAAGAGAGCATTCTTTATATCCATTTGTGAAAGATGCCACCCTCTCGACGCCATAATGCAATCAAGGATCTCCTTGTTGCTAATTTGGCAACTCCAACTTACCCTCATATCATGTAGTTATTACACACACAAAGAAATCCTCTCTTTATCTCTCTATGGTCTCTCCCCTCAATACGCACGCATCATTTCTATCTAATATATTAAAAAAAGTAATGTAAAATTCACTCAAGATTACTTACCACTTGTGTCGCTTCTCTTGCACGAGTGTATCTGCACCCCTAAATCTTTCATTGTGAGGGTGTTATAGGATGTAAGAATCATAAAGGGTCATTGAGAAAGTGAAAGTGTGTACTTGCAAGTAGCTTTCATCAATATTGTCATTTTGATAGCTTTTGTCTATCATCATTTTATGGAAGCTTTCATAAATATTGTCATTTTGAGACTTTATGTCTATCATCATTTTATGGCATACTAAATTTAAAACGCCATGCTAATTTTAAGCTTTTGTTAATATGGAGACCGATGACGTTCCATCCTGTATTGAGCTACATGAATGTCCTTGGTGTCCACCTTCTTATAGTATAATTTCCCCATTAATGAATATCCTTGGTGCCCACCTTCTTGTATTATAATTTCCCCTTCTGTTGTATTATAATTTCCCCATTAATGAAGTTGTTTCGTAGGGAGAAGTTCATGATACTACTTCACCTTCACGTGGCTCCCGAGTCACCACCGGCTTGGACTCTTCATTGCGGCTCCTCAAAAGAGTGTTAGTTCACGTCCATCATAATAAAAGAAATTTTAGAAGTTGGGCCATCTTTGCAAGATGTTAGAGGTGAACTTATTACTCTTCAAGATATTAGAGATGTGAAGAATGGGATTAAACCTGCTTAAGATGCCCAAGAATTAAAAGACGGGACTAATGATATGTTAAAGAAATATTTATTTTATTTGAACCAGCTAGCTAGCCATTTAGCTGCGGCCACCTAAGACTGATAGCAGGAAGGCCATACTTTTACACAAATGCCTGCTTAAATAACTCCATGATCTCATATCAGGTGATCACGTGAATAAAAAAGAAACATAATATTAGACTCAAACTTTTGCAAAGACATAAAAAAACTTATGTGAGGGGTATTTCAATGTGATTTCGAATACTTGTAAGTTGGGTTTTACAAATACGCTATGAACGCACTGGGAGGGTTTTGAATTAATGCACCCGTGAGGATATCCATATCAAACTTTCCTACGGCATTGACAAACCTACTGTATTATTATTTCGAACAATCATTTAAGAGAGCAAGGAGACACGCAAATGACTCAATGTTTTTGGAGATTTGAACTAACAGATCCGATAGGGCTTGCATGTCTGTACAAAATATTTCATTTCATTTCTATATTTGCTAAATTCTAGTCGGCAACGAGACACGGCCCATCCACGCTTGTAGTTAATAATTCCAGTACTGCTTTTATTCCATAGAATTTTGCAAGAAAGCACTAATAATTTCATAAAGCTTGGAGGCATGTCTGCTCCAGATGGGAGTGCCATGGCTACCTACTACCTCAGTCCTTTCGATATTCTTTTAAAAACATTTCTATGGGCATGAAGGGGAGAGATCTACTTTTTGCAGCCAAGTAAGCCAAGTAAATACTTAGTTTTGTGATTAAACTTTCTCTCTGGGTCTCTCTCTCTCTCTCTCTCTCTGGGGTGAAAAAAAAATGTTTTAGTTCTCTTTTCTATCTTCTATGGCTTTGATATCTTGAGAATTAGAGCCCAATTTCGGACCTTTAAATGTTGACGCCGATTATTTAAAGTCATACGATACGTCCACTAAGCACGCAAGGTTCCACATGCTAGAATACATACGAATAAATAGGTGGTGGCAATAATATACACGTTACTGGCCATGTTGATCTTACAAACACAAGAAACCATGCGATCAGGGAAACAATTAACGTCTGTGTAAGTCATCAGGGAGGCCCCCTCACTACCGAAGAGCTTTTAGGGTATGAGAGAAGGACCTGACCCGGACGCATGCGCTGTCGACGTGATGTGAGCGATGCCCGCGATCGTCACTGTAACTGATTACGGCATCATTATCGCCGTCATTACCACGCGAATTAGAGATAGCCCCGTCTTCCACTTCTCCATCTTCTGAACTCTCCGGTGCTGCCTCTTCATTAAGATTCAGGTTAAACATGTCTCGCGCAGCCCCGCTCTTGCACTGTTGCCGACATGGCAGGATTGCTGAAATGTCCCCATCCCATTGGTGGTGGTGGACTTGGTGATGATAGCTTTTCTTCACCTCAGCTTTGCAGAGATTCAGGGTGTCCTCGGACGTCGAGCTTACCACGTCGACCGTGGGTTTGAGATTGGCCGCAGTTATATTGCCGTTGAGACAGTGGAGCTTGTCCGCTGCCAGGCCCGCCGCGACGGCCGCCTTCTGGACGGCCTTAGGGGAAAGGTCCGCCGGCGGATCTTCCTTAGGGATCAAAGCCGGGAAATTGACTGCGGCCAGAGGGCCGCGCAGACAATAGAGCGCCATATCGTACGCTTGGGCAGCCGCCTCAGGTGTGGAATAGGAGCCTAGCCATATGCGGGAACGCTTCTTGGGCTGCCGGATCTCCGACACCCATTTTCCCCAGCTCCGCATGCGCACTCCTCTAAAGGCCTTGGTTGTGGTAGAGGCCTCGCTTCTGCTGGTGCTACGAGAGCGTTTGGGGGGCCTTTTCCGGACGAAGCACGGCCGCCGACCGTCTGTGTCCGCGTGATCGAAACTGTTGGGTATGGAGGCATGGGGAGGGGTTGAAGGAGGGGGCGATGAGGTTGTAGGGTTTCTACCAGCAGTATTTAATGTAGTGGGGGTGGAGCTAGGCACTACCCAGTTCTCATAGTGCTGCTGCAGCCTCTCCATCCTATTGATTGGGGCTGGTAAGGAAAAATAAGAGAAATTGAGGGTAAGATTTGCGTGACCCTTCTTTGCAATGGTTGAGAGAGAGGGAGAGAGGGAAAGACAGGCAGCTTTGCAAGGTTATTTCAAGGTGGAGAGAGAGAGAGAGAGAGAGAGAGAGCAGGGGCGGTGAGGGGGGCCGTAAAGCGACGCCGACAAAAGGCGCGGAGAGAATTGACAACCTTCCAGCAAGCGTTTTGTAAAAATAAAGTTGAGTTTAATAATTCGGAAAAGCGCGCACGTCCGACAATTCAGGCCCAACTCTCACTTGCCACCTCCGCCGCCGCCGCCTCTTCTCTTTCGCTCCTTTTGCCAACTAGGTACACTACCGCGGCCACAGGCTAAAGGTCCAGTGGATCTCATTTTATCCTATTTAATGACGATTTGAGATCCGCGGCCGCGTCGATTTTTTGCCTCCGCAGTCGCTTCTCATTTTTGCCAACTGGAGAGATTACTCTTCATACAATGGACGCTTTTCGTACCTACTGGCTGGCTGGCTAGGGTGTCTATACAATCAATGCAAATTTTTAAAATGGCCATCAAAAGTTATACTAAAACTTGGTATATTTCACCGAAAGGGTGCCGGTCAAAAATCAAGCCCGTCTTTTTCTCACTTAGGCATGGAGATGGGACATGGGAGACTCTTGGGGTCACTGTATTACGGATTATTGAAATTTAAAAACATCACTTCTAGAACACTTATGTACCAAAATTTTATCCATTTCAATTAAAAATCCCCATCTGTATGTAAATTTTCTATAAAGAAAAAGAAACCCTCTTGTTGAACTTACTTGCTATCTTACATATTTTTGAGTGACCCCCTCCCCATCTATGAATATGGACGATAGTTGCTTGGGCTGGTTCGAATGTTGAGAGAATCAAGGACTTGTTTTCCCCCTTTCTCATGTGCGTCAGGACATGGATAAGGGAGACTCCTCGTCCATAAAATGGGTAGGGAGGGTGTCTAGAGAATCAAGGACTTGTTTTTCCCCATTCTCATGTGGGTGGGGAGATGGAGAGGGGAGACTCCATGAGCCCATACTTTCATTTTTTCGTGGACGTTGTGAACTTGGACTTAGATGTAGTACCATGCAATGCTCGAAAAAAAGGCATTCTAGTGTATTTGTATCAACCATAATTAAGAAAAATTGGCTGAGATTTTAAGTAACCCTTATTTTAAGGAATGATTTTTCATGTATTTTAGTTATTAAACCGACATATAGAAGGTTGGCATCTGGGGCCCTGAATATGAATTAAACCGACATATTGTAGAGGTTTCGGAAATAAAAACCAAGCAAATTTAAGAGTTGTACTTATTTTGATCCATTTCAATTAAAAATCCCCATATGTATGTAAATTTTCTATAACACCACAAGAAGAAGAAACCCTCCTGTTGAACTCACTTGCTATCTTACATATTTTTGAGTGACCCCCTCCCCATCCATGAAAATGGGCGATAGTTGCTTGGGTTGGTTCGAATGTTGAGAGAATCAAGGACTTGTTTTCCCCCTTTCTCATGTGCGTTAGGACATGGATAAGGGAGACTCCTCGTCCATAAAATGGGTAGGGAGGGTGTCTAGAGAATCAAGGACTTGTTTTTCCCCATTCTCATGTGGGTGAGGAGATGGAGAGGGGAGACTCCATGAGCCCATACTTTCATTTTTTCGTGGACGTTGTGAACTTAGACTTAGATGTAGTACCATGCAATGCTCGAAAAAAGGCATTCTAGTGTATTTGTATCAACCATAATTAAGAAAAATTGGCTGAGGTTTTAAGTAACCCTTATTTTAAGGAATGATTTTTCATGTATTTTAGTTATTAAACTGACATATCAAAGGTTGGCATCTGCGGCCCTGAATATGAATTAAACCGACATATTGTAGAGGTTTCGGAAACAAAAACCAAACAGATTTAAGAGTTGTGCTTATTTTGATCCATTGAAAAATGCCACCTTGTTTACTACACACATTAACTTCTCCTCCATGTCCAAGCCGTCTCCTATCATCTCAAGCCATCTACTATTGTCTTTGAGAGTACTTTAAAAAAACGACTTTCTAGTGTATTTGTACCGACTAATTAATAAAAAAAACTAGCTGAAACTAGCCCTTAAGAAATTACTAGTTGGGAACCCATGGTTCGCACACTTTTGAGGCTTTCAAAATCAAATTCTACCCAAACCTCCTCCTCTTTCGAGGTAGCAGGTAGCAGCTTTGTGAAACTCCTCCTTAAGATAATATAGAGAAGAGATGTTTGGTATATTTTAGTTATAAAACGGGCATATAAACAGAAACAAAAAAAAACAGATAGATTTCCTTATTTTGATTGAGAAACAGAAAAACAGGTAGATTTCCTTATTTTGATTGGTTCAAAAGTTCGAAATCCCTTCTGCTCTGCTGAAGAAATAAAACAAAATTTCTCGGGAGCCGGGCGAAACGTGAGAACGGCGCCTGAGACGGCAGCTCTGCTGCGCTCTTCATGTGGCAGCGCCGTGGTCAAAAGCTTTAGTGAAAATAAGCTCAGTCACGTCCACGTGTAGAGGCAAATAGTTTGCCAGCGTGGCACAAGCATGCAGCGACCGCAGTGCGCATACGGCGCAAAAATCTTAGTATTTAGCCATTAGTAATCCGACACGTACCAACACATGATTTGTTCTCACGACGAGCAACCTATCACAAGAGGGAGCCATGTCCGGGTGCCGTGGCTTGCACCGACTCTTTCACCACCGCCATGAGTTTAGATTAGAAAAAGGTGACGCATCTCCTCCTCTTACACACCACAGTGCCACCCATATCTGGTTATTAGTCGTCCTCTTGAGCAGTTGACTCCGAGTGACCATCAATCACTCTACCACACATAGTGCCACCCTCGCTCATCGCATGTGCCTCTTCCCACATCGTTATCCCACCCACCTTTGCAACAGGCTTGCTTTTCTCTTTTCCCTCTTTTTCTTCCCAAAGGATTCACGAGTTGTGACGTGCACTCAAAAGCCAAAGGCCTCCCATGTGGCGCGGGTGAAAGCATTGAGATCATGTCGGTGATGCGATTTTAGCTTTCTCACTCCCCCCCTTCAATTAAAGTTTTAAAGTAGCAATTTTTGCTAGGTGTTCGTTGGGAGTGTCAAATGATGCCCTCAAATGTCAACCGATTTTCATTTTATATTCAACTTCAAGTAAGCATTGATCCATTGATCTTGTTCTCTAATTTTTATTTTTATTTTGCCAACCAATCAAAATAAAGTTCCATATTTAGCAATAAAATTTAGACCATGGATTATAATTAAAATAAATAATTTTTACCCTTGAAAGCAAAGGCAATGCCAAATTCCAACCAATATTTTCAAATTTCAACCAGGACTACAAACTAGGAATTTTGAGCACTACATTGATCGATGAAGAAGCTATATATGTCTCATGGGAATGTAAGTAATATTCTCAGCATCATCCAAACATAACACAAACGATTTACACCACCAAAGATTGAGAGATGCACTAAGTGTGTGATGTGGCCATGCAACACACTTCATACCATTGGATTTATGTCTTTACACAATATGATTATGACTTCAACAACTTCAATAGGAATCTCAAGGATCACTATATAGAAAACGTTTGAGCAACAAGTTTACACCTAGGAAAATTTGTCCCAAAACTCTTAAACCCTCGTAAGACGGCACACTATTAGTTGAGTATATCTCTCATCCCATCGCTATATCGTTGGTATTGCCCCTTCCATAAGTGCCACTATACCCTCAAAATTTAAAATGATATCCTCAAATCATTATTAAATAGTGCTCTTAAAAAATATAATTGGCTTAAGCTTACTTCATTAAGTTTAAAAGGTTTAAATCCATGAAGGAAGAAAAAGAAGAACAAGGAATTTATTTTAAGCTTTTTCCAAGAAGAACAAGAAGAATGTAAGGATTTTCCCATAAGCTTTTTTCAAGGGTTTTCTGAATAGAGACTTGGTCCATCTCCTTCCTTATGAATAACAAATCAAGAAGGCATGCCATGTTTGTGTTGAATTGGTTATGCACTCACATTAAAACATTATGAATCCTCTAATAACAAATCAAGAAGGCATGCCATGTTTGTGTTGAATTGGTTATGCACTCACATTAAAACATTATAAAAATAGATTAAATTCAAGAAATAACTTCTTGAAGCCTAAATCACTTTCAACCAATATCAATTCGAAAGGATCATAAAAAACCAAAGAAGCCTAAATCACATTTGATCAATATTAATTCGAAAGAACCACAAAAACCAAAGAAGAAACATCCATGAAACAATTTGTCCTTTACTCCTGAAAGAGAAGTATTTACTATTTGGCCACCCTTGAGCTATCCCACTCTCTCTCACTCTCAAGTACACACCCAAGAAATCTCACTCTCACTCTCACTCTCAAGTACACACCCAAGAAATCTCACTCTCACTCTCATAATCAGCCGCACTTCAACTTTGTGGCTCATAATCAATGTTTAAAGAATAGCTGAAATATGGCGAGAATCTCAATCACACACTCTCAATAACACAAATCTAAATTTCCATTCCACATGGATCTTGACCCCATGAGTATGAAATTTCAGCTTTAGAGATTTAGAGGAGGTCAAATTATTGCAGGTGCCGATCTGGAAAGCTTGCATTGTAGAAATTGAAATTCTCGGGTATACCAACCCTATCTCAAAATGTAACTATGTCTTTACGTTTTGTGGGTGATGGACATAATGGTCTTATAGTAGGCTAAACTTGCTTGCCCTTGTTGAGGCTCAAAGAAGGTTGCACAAGAACTGATTTATTCTATCAGGTTGGCAAACAATTGAAGGGATGCAACAAAGGCATGGTAAAGAATCAAGAAGGCTCAAAGAAGGTTACAAGAATTAATTTTTTTTGTCAAGCTGGCAAACAATTGAAGGGATGTAAAAAAGGCATGGTAAAGAATAAAGACTATGGAGAGAATAGGTTGATGAACCAAATGCCAAGGTCAAATCATATTTTGTTGGACAAGAAAATTGGAGGATTTGAACATGAAAAAGTTCAGTTATGTAATAGAACTTATGATGCTAAGAGGTCTACTCGAAAGCTTAGAAAACACCTTGTCAATATCAAAAACATGCCCTTGGGATTTCAAGAAAGAAAAATGTAGTGACATACATTAGATTCACTTCTTCTTAAATGCAGTGGTGGAAAAAAGAGAAGACTAAGGGAGGTAATCATCCTTGGCTTTGTTTTACAAAGTATTGTGGAATGTTTATAGATTACCTAGCTATGTTGTTGTGAATTTCTATAGACATTTTGCTAGTGAGATGATTAGTATAGTATTCTTCTATATCTCCTATTATTGTGTAATTTGAGGTTTAAAGTTTTGTGATGTGAACTTCTTATGAGTGTTCTCTTGAATACACTACACATTGCATCTTCTTACATTGAAGAATCAATGACCTTATCGGATCGACTTTATCGATTGGCCTTATCGAGTGTGCGATACTTCATGAAGACGGATCTCAAGGCTAGTTATCATCATATTAGTATATTTGAGGGTGGCATCTTCAAGACTGGTTTTAGGACCAGGTATGGGCATTATGAGTAATTGGTGTTACCATTTGGACTAAGAAGGAATTCACCATAATTTTTCCAATAGATAATGAAAGATGTTTTTAATACATATCTAGGAATGTTTATGAGGGTCTTTTAGACGATATTCTTATGTATGAAATAAGACCCTAGAGAAACATGCTAAACATCTGAGAGAATTGTCACTACAACAGAATGAGGGTTTAGCAATGAAAATAGCAACGCTTTTATAACTAGAAGGGTACGGAGATGTTGGGTCCATTTCGTTGCTACTACAAAAGCTATTATTTTTGTTGCAACGAGTTCGTTGCTACCACAGCATGTACTACATAGTAAAAAAAAGTTGGGACAAACTAGGGAGTCTGCACAGGACTCCCCAGTCTGCCCCACCTCTTTTTTTCAATAATGTAGACACAATAAAACTAACACAACTTCATGTCTTACTTAAATCATCATAGACAAGTGTAATGTAAAACTTGACAAATATATTAAAAAAAGGACAATTGTAATTCATGGTTTTAGGAATGTCGAAATTCAATTCCAATACTTGGCATAATTACATAAGTATATGATTCCAAAAGGCCCTTATACAAATAAAGCGTAATGATAATCTATGGACCTAGGGGCTACATTGAGGGGGTGTACATCTCATGCATTGCGATTATTATTGGTCCTTGTAGCTCCACCCCCTTCGCTTCTCACATTTCCATTGCTTCTTGCTTGGACATTTTCACCACCGTTTCTAGTAACATGATCCTAAAACACAATAAACTAACACAAGTGAAAACCAGTTTGGCAAAAACAAAGAGGTTTAGGGTTTAGGAATGTACTTACTTGCTTAAGCCTCATGCGCATAAAGCTTGTGCATATGGCCATATGCATATGGCTAATGCATAAGTCTCATCCATGAGGCTAAGGCATATGGCCATCTCTTGAGAGAATCATAGATCTTTAAAGGCTATCCATACAACATGGAAAAATAACAAACCCTATAACATGTAAAAGCATAAGCGAAGAAACATATAAGAAAGTGATCTCTTACCTTGTGAGGCTTGTATGTATTGAAAAACTACAAAATCAAACCAAATTAAGAAAAAAAAGTATTAATAACAAACCACCCTAATCTTAAAAGCCCTAAAACTTACAAACCCTATAAACATGTAAAAGCACGAAAAAAGAAACATACAAGAAAGAGATCTCTTGTCAGACTTGTATGTGTTGAAAACCTACAAAATTAAACCAAGTCAAGAAAAAAAGTATTAAGAAAAATTAAGATCTCTTACCATATGAAGCTTTAATGGAGAGCTCTTAATTAGGGAGAAAGAAGAAGAAAAAATACTCGTAATGATTAAGCTTGAATAAGAAGGGAAAAAGAAGAAAAGAAAAACTTAAAAGAGAGGAAAGAGAAAGGAAATACTCACAAGAAAGCTTTCATGGAAAGCTTGTTTGCATAGGAGATAACGGAAAAGAGTAGACATACCTTGCTTGAGCTTGAGGAGGATAGGGTTAGGAGAGGTAGAAGTGATAGATAAGACATAAATCTGCAAAAAAAACTAAGAGTACAAGTTTATTGTATTTAAAAGATAACAACTACATGGCGGCAAAAGAAGCGACAAAAAGGTGGGATATTTTTATAGTATAGCAATGTTTTTTCACTGCTATATATGCTGCTAAAAGTAGTGACAGTTTGCTACAAAAAGCGCTACTAAGTGCAATGAGAAAACGCTGCATAGCAGTGACAAATCGTTGCTTAGCATCGTTTAAAACCCCTAATATTTTCCTTCCGAAAACGTTGCTGTGTTCCCGATGTGTTGTAGTGTGTGTTGAAGCATTCTGAAAAAATAAGTCTTTGTTTGTTAATAAACAGAGAAATTGTGATTTCTTTAAGTAAGAGTTTTGAACGCGTTATTACCATTAACGGGTGTCAAAGTCAAGAGAATGTGTGAATGTCCACTCAATGTCTGCTTTACCTACTCGAGAACGAGGACCTATCTTATGTAATATGACATTGGAACATATGAAGCGAACAACTTTGTATACATACTCACTTGAGACGAGAGTCTAGTATTAGTGGTCAGACTAGTTTTAATTTTTGGCAAGTCTAGTGTGAAAACTAGTCACTTGTATATACGTAAATTTTGACAATAAGCAATTGAGATTCATTTCCTTGCGAGAGAGAGCACTTGTAAGCTCTTCTCTTCTCTACTCTTGTATGCTATATGGATATCCTATATGAATAGGTTAGCGTGTAGGTTGCTCCTTTTTCAATAGCTTCTTCTTCATCTACCTATTGTGAGAGAGAAACACTGCACGAAGGCCATTCTCTTCTTGCCTCTATCTAGGCATAGAAAGATCTATTGTCACCCCCATAGCCATGGAGCATTCTGGTGTAACAACAATGGAGTGAGGATGCAAAGGGCAAGCTAGTTTACCCACATCAAGAGGAGTTACATTTGTGGCTCAAAGGCACAAGACCCAATGACACTTGATTCAGCAAAGCTAAGGTAAGCTCTTGACTTCAACATATTAGGCATTATGTCGCCCCGATGAGGACTAGCCTCCATTCTTTCATCTATTCCTCCTAGCTATTCAAATCACTCAATATTACTTGGTATTGATTAGGAGGTCACGCTCTAAAAAACATATAATTATGGGGCTTTGGATGTGTTTAATTTGTTATTTACAATTCCATTTTGAAGCTTGATTACAGAAGGATATTTATCTTCATACTTAAAATGGAAAATCCTTAATATCTTTAGTGATTTTCATGAGATTATGAAGCGTAAAAGCTTTGATTTTATTACATTGATCCAAGAAATACCTTAACAATTGTGGTAAAGTGTAATCCACTCCAAAACATAAGCCTCGAGATCCATTAGATGTAGAGTCGGAACGCTAATTTCGTTCATGTATTCACAGTTTTTCATGCATAATTGGTAGCTTAGAAGCATGAAAAGACAAACAAAACAATAAAAAACACTTAATCACTTGTATAACACCATTAAATAGGATTAGGAACCTTGATTACGCTTATTAATTCCACAAAAAACCTCAAAAAACAAGCCAAAGCATCTCTCAAGTTAGGAGCTGTGAGCCCATAGTCCCATAAAAAAGACACAACTTCAATAGACATAACCTTGGGGATGTGATCCATAAGTCTGGAGATGTAAGTCGTAAGTCAAGCGTGATCTGTGAGTTTAGAGATGTGGGTCAATAAACATGAGTCAAGGTGGTTGCACAATAAGGGTCCGTAAGTCTAGAGACGTGAATCGTAAGTCAAGCGTCAGCCATACGTTTAGAGATGTGGGTCAATAGACATGAGTCAAGGTGGTTGTACAGTAAGGGTCCTCACTTTAGGATCGTATCATGTAGATGGGACACCCTTGAGGTAGCGCGATTGAGTTATACTTCCAATCGCATCATCCCATATTGTGGGTCACTAGACGCTCGAGAGGTAACTCAACTGAGTTACCAAACCTACCACCTGGGATATTGCTAAAATGACTATGTAACTCGATCAATTACATGGTGAACCACAAGGCACCATGTACCTCAACTGAGTAATATAGTGGACATCTATGTATGGTGGATCGAGGTAGCAGGTGGACATCCACGGTAACTCACTCAAGTTACGTGGTGGACATCCACATAGGTGCCACGTAAATCGATCGAGTTACCTGGTGGACATCTAACATGGAACTCGATCAATATATAAGTTGCCTATGTGGATGTCCATTATGTAACTCGGCTAAGTTACTTACATAAACCATGGCATTCATGTACATCACGAATAGATCTCAACAACTATGTAAAGAAAGAAAGAAATTTCGTAAAAAGTAAAATAAAACACCACATAACTCGATCAAGATATGGTGATACCCAATCGATGATGGACACGTGCAGTTCGACCACATTGCAAAGAGAGAAAATCAATTTTTTAATTTTCCATGTAACTCAGTTCAGCCGATGATGGACATGTGTGCAACTTGACAATCTTGCACAACAGAAAGGAAAAAAAATCCAAATTTTAATGTTGCAATGTGCAAGTAAAAGGCCCAATTTCGAGGAGATTCTCTAAGGCCCATGGCACATTGAAAACCAGGCAAATGGTATATACATTGCATCAAAATGTGCTCTGATGGTGACCAAACTTTGCAAGAGTGAGGGTGGGGTCCACATATACACTCTTAAAAAGTTTGGTCACCATCGAAGAACATTTGGATACCAAACAAATAGACGTAAGAAGATACAATAATTAAATAGAGAAGATAAATTGCAATGAGGAAAAGTGAGATACCAATAATATAATAATAGAAATCCATAGTGCAACTCGCGATGATATCAAACTAATCATTAGTACCCTCTCTAGCTCTTAAAACATCTAATATGTTCTTATGCTCTTCTACATGAAGCCACTAGAGAGGTTGAGCGTTGCTTTTACAGCTCTAAACTTGATGAAGTTGAAGCTTGATCATAATCACAAGATAAGAGCAGTTGTGGGTCTCACGATCAACCTCGTACTACTAGAACTGAATGTATCTCCCATATTTGCAAACCTACTGAAAATAGTAGGTTACCACGACCATACTATGTGCATCAAATTGAACCCCAAGACCATCCATGGCATCCTCGCTTAGAAGGCTCTTTGGCATAGAGAATCTCAACAAATAGTAGTCCATGTTCTCCTCATTGCCATCGAGGGAAATGACAACAAAGACATCATCCATGGTCAATAGATCTATAAGCTCATCATAATCAACACCAAACATGGCACTAGCATTATGTGTCGTAGGTACAACATACATCAGATGCTTAAGTGTTATCACACACATTCATCCCAGTCACCCTTTGTGCATGCTTCACAGATGCATGCAAACCGTCATGTGAAGATAGTGGGGTTTCTCTAAGAGAGGTAAACCAAAGGGAGTGGAAGCCCAAAGTGCATGGAGTTGTCCTGTAGTAGAATTCCTTAGAGTGATCAATGCTACCATCCACGCACTAAAATATCATGACCATCCACACACCAAAGGGAGTGGAAACCCAAAGTGCATGGAGCTGTCCCGTAGTCGAATTCCTTAGAGCGATCAATGCTACCATCCACGCACTAAAACAATATCATGACCATCCACACACCAAAGGGAGTGGAAACCCAAAGTGCATGGAGCTGTCCCGTAGTCGAATTCCTTAGAGCGATCAATGCTACCATCCACGCACTAAAAAAATATCATGACCATCCACACACCAAAGGGAGTGGAAACCCAAAGTGCATGGAGCTGTCCCGTAGTCGAATTCCTTAGAGTGATCAATGCTACCATCCACGCACTAAAAAAATATCATGACCATCCACACACCAAGCGATCAATGCTGACATCCATCCACATACCAAAAAAATCTCTTGACCATCCTCACATCACCATGTAAGAGATAAGAAGAGGTTGTGCTACTACTCAAGTGCAACGTATACCATCCACGACCTGCTTTGCATCTCGAAACCTCTCTAACACCATATTGGGGAATATGGGAATTTCCCACAAGTTTGGGACACGTGGTCAAAAGTTTGGATTAACCATAACTTGAACACCACTAATCCAAAATGGGCGCTTTATAGCTCTTTAGATTCCATTTTTCAAGCGCTTTCCAACGATAGGTCATATGATTGGGTTTTCAGAAACTTACAAATATGTTATCCATGTCCCCTTTTTTAAGTATTCAAAAATGGGAATTGGGAAATTCCCAAATTCACTAATATGGTGTTCTCTGCATCATGCCAAAGTTGGTGACATTGTAAAGTGCACTTCATGCATGCACAGCACCATCATGCTCCCCCTTCCCACGGCCAGTCTCTTAAAAAAGCTCCAGATGACCTACCTGTCTACTGCTAGTCTCCTAGTGCCAACTATAAAGCCAATAGAATTGCCTCGAAGACTTGAATCAACGACCACATCCATCAAACCAAAAACACCACTCATGCCATGTGACTCCATGATCCATTCATAAATGCATCATGAAGGGAGAACAATGTTGTACAAAATGTGCATCATGTGAGCGATCATTACTAATGTAGAAATGGCACTCTCTAAGAATGATACGAGCCTTGAGGGTGCTGGCAACTTCATCCAAGCTAATATGCACCAAAATAGCCACCTAAAGTGCGATACAATTTTATCTTAATACAATGGTCAAAAGCAATCTATTACATCACAAAGGTATTATACTTTCATTGAAAAGTAGTACTCATATTGTATCTTTTGGTAAGGCGAGAATGTATAGTTCTCAACAAAGTCCACCAGTAAGATAACCACACCAATGGGAATCTTCTCCAAAAGCACGCATGAAACTAGTAGTCCTGCTACTCGGTACAATGGGTGTGTCATATATAAGGGTAGATGTGCTCTCTAAAAGTAGTGAACAATGCACGTGGAGTATGTTTCTCCATGAAATGAAATCTCCTGGATTTCCTCTCACCATTGAGCTAGCACACTACATACGCATATTGCTGTGAATGCACTACCTCAATATCACTAACATCCCCCTCAAGCATAGGTAGTGTTTCCAACCCCCCACCTCCCTACACCACGCGTCCCCTTGACATATGAAAGGTGATAGTATAAGGCATCTGGCTCACGTGGTCACAAAAGAGAGTGTATGAAATTGCATGACCTAGTAGGCCTCCCATTTTTCTCTCACTGAGAGAATGGAACATATCATAGTAGAGTTGAAACTCCACATGGTATTCAACACAATGTGTCACACTAATGGAGTAGTGCACTAACCATGGATTGCATCACTCAAAATATCTTGACCAATCCTAAGGTGAGACTGTGCCTCCACAAATTGAGTATATAACTCAATTTGACTCACCTCAAGAAAGCAAGCCGCATGTTCGATGAACACACCCTTTAAGACTCTTTTTCGCAACACTTTCTTCAACATTGACGAAGCTCTACAATTCTCCTCTAAAATTATCTCTAGAAGTGCCTTGGTGCTATTGTTAATCAAATGATTACACCTAGGAGCACAACCTCTAGAAGCCCACAATACCCCAGCATCATCATCTAGACTTTGCCTCCTCAAGGAACCACCACTAAGAGTGCATGGTGCTATGCAAAGAATGCGAGAGGTAGCTCACATCTTGCGTGCCATGTGGGGTCTACATATGGCTGCTACAATAGCGCGACAAGCAACCAATGTATCCAAAGTATCATCTTCTTGATGGATGCATATGAGCGACAAATACTATTAATAACCTCAGCACCTGCTCTCCTCTCTCGATGCTCACTAATCCCAGTATTAGCCCTACACTCGGCTAGATCAGGATGGTCAATAAGTGATGTGAAAACAAAAAATTATGACAAGAGAGTGAGATCTTCAAAAAAGTTCTGAATGATCTTGGACACATGGCGATGTATGGCTAGCTTGCCTATGGTGGCTCTTGCATCCATACACTCTCACACTAGGAGGAGGAGGAGTAAAGGGAGGCTCACATGCTTCATCCAAACCAAGGGGGGAAATAGTAGGGAGAGGTGGAGGACGTGAGGGTGGTGGTGGCCTGCTAATGCTAGAGACTACTCATCACATTGGCGTGCTCTGCTTGCGAGCTATCCTCTTCCTCTCATCTTCTTGAGCTTCATGAGTGGGGGGTTTTCTATTCCTATCAGACTTATTACTCTCTGATGACATTGTGAGCCCATTCTCTATGAAGACTAGACACCAAGCTATGATTGAATGAAATGAGCATAGCATTGTGTGCATTTGCAGGAAACAAAACACTCTTATCTTGCATTGCATTGGATATCCTAATTCCTAAGATAAGCTTTTCCTTATTTAATTGGATGGTTAAGAATTGATTAATATATTTTTAAATTAAATATACATGATATCTTTGGGTGCATTTTTTTAATGGGAAGGATTTTGATATAATATTTGTTAAAATAATAATTTTAATAAATAAATAAAATTATTTTTAAGAAAAAGACATAAAATATATTTCTTTTAACTATATAATAAAATATCATTTAATTTACATATGTCATTTAGTTTTTTTAAAAATAAAAAATATTTTAAAAAATAAAAAAATAAATTAACAAAAGCATGCCTTTAAATTATATATATATATATATTATACATAAATTAACAAAAAGCTAATTTGTAAAAATGTTTTTTTAATCATATAGGTGTGATAATATATTTTTTAATTGATGTATACTTTATTTACAAAAATTTAAATATCATAAGAGTATTTTACATACATATGCATGGATTATTTATAAATTAAATATATATATATATTTTACATGTATGTGAAACTCTAAATGGATGCACTCATGCATGGGAGGTAATGATGACACATAGAAAGTCTAGTTGATGATGTAGCATGGCGGAATGATGTGCCACACACGTGTGACAAGTGGCACTAATTGAAGATGATGTGATATATATTCCATGGTGGATGTGGTTTGATGACATAGACTAATGATATGGTAATTTGAGTGAGGTAGAAGATCTCCCTCCTTGATGATTTGTTAATGCATGTGACATGCTTGTGACATGGCATCTAATGATGTGGCATGCCATGTCATCAATAGAGTGAGGTGGTAAATCAAGTTAAGATCTCCAATATATACCTTCCTTGCATGCAAAATGGGGATGAAATTGGAGTTAAAACAAGGAAGTTATTAATATTTTCATCAAATTGTCTACCTGTTTAAGTTTGGGACATGCCATTACAATATATTTATGATGTAGGAAATTTAGCATTTGACATTTCTGATTTTTGATCAAGCTATATATTCAAGTGCACGACTAATTGTGTGATGTCTCATTAGCAGAGCTCCATGTCAAATTCCTTTACCAAGTGGGTGAGATAGCCAATTTTAGTGAAAAAATGATTGTTTTTTGCTACAAAAAATCTTCGAAGCTGAACCAAAGAGGACAACAAACATGAGTCTAGAGGTAGATAACCTAATATTCTACTAGACAATTAAAATAATTTTTGCTACAAAAAATCTTCGAAGAACCAAAGTGAGGACCTGTCAACAAACATGAGTCTAGAGGTAGATAACCTAATATTTTACTAGACAATTAAAATAGCCCTCAATACTAAAGACACACAAAATTCCAAGGAAATTTCTTATCTGTAGAATTATCACGGGACATCAAGTATAATTATTACCCATTAATTATAAATTTTCACCAACCCTCTCATAGTCCTATTTCGTAAGCCTAGGTAGGATTTCTTCATAAAAATCAAATCCGTGAGCCTAGCTCGTACAAAAATGGCTTAAGCTTATAGACTTGAATCTAGAAGCTACACAAGGCGTGAGTCAATAAGCATGAGCCAAGAGACGTGAGCCTATTAGGCTTAGCTCGCGCACTAGAACATGTGAACCTATTTCATATAAAAAAGACGTGGATGTGGATTTAGAACCTACTCCTCAAGAGAATGCGGATTTAGAACCTACTCCTCAAAGAACTTTCCAATGATATGTCACATGAGGGGGTTTTAACAAAATCGTAAAAGGATTCACCTTGCCCTCCATTTTTCAATCTTGCAAAATGGAAATTGGGATTTTCCCAAACTCGCTAATATGGTTGTACTAGCTAAAGGAGCCCAACAACAAACAGATGTACGAGTCCTAGTCAAGGTTATGAACATGGATGAGCTGGGCGAAAATCTGCTCAATGGAATAGGCTAGGGCCAATCCCAAGGGTAATCTCAAGGTTAGCTCCTAGTCAATTCCTCAAACCAGACACCCACACTTATTGCCATGAAGAGATATTAGTGTGAAATTTCCATCTCAAACCATACAAGCACAGAGTGTCCATTGCTAAGCCCTCAATATCAACAATATATTTCACTCATTTTGCTAGCACCACGGGAATCACGATACAACCCATTGTTGGTACTAGGTAAACTTAGGAAGGTGGACTCTAGCAGGTTGACTTCGGCACCACAACCCAAGCTCCCATCACCAAAGTAACCACTAGCCATCTTACTAGCGATACTAGACACTCCTTAATCAGAACATAGTCTAGAGCTCCTTTATCAAAACCCTGTACTGAGAGTCATGTATAGTGCCAAAGAAACTATTGGCCCTACCAACCATACTAAACACTCCTCGACCACCCCGACACATACTCTAATGCCTATTTATTAGAACTCCTTACCAAGATGCATGTACATATTGCCCTACTAATGCTATACCCACCTCCGGTAGATTACCCCCCAATCCTCTTAAAGTTACACCAATATAGTAGTTCTCATCGATGACTTTGCGAGTAGATTTTGAGAGTAGAGAACATGAGACATATGAGTAAGCTAAATAAGCAATAAAGCTTATATGGATATCCATAATATCCCCTAGCCATTGACTATGCCTTCTTTTGTGACTCTTAGGGAGGTTGGCATAGTCTATGGGCTTCTTCTATTTTGGAAATAACATGTCTCACAACCTTGGCCTCATAGCCTTTATATTCTCAGAGGTTGGACTTCTAATAAGTTTTCTTTTTACAAGGAAATTCTCAACTTTGGAGAGACTTATCTGACTGGATGATTAAATACCTAAGCACAGAGTTAAACCTAAAGAAAAGGATGAGCCATGCCAACTGAGTGAAAGCAAAGAAATGAATGTCGTGTTAGTTATCATCACGTGTACAAAAAAGAACAAGGCTATCTATAATTTTGGATAGTGCTACTGGATTGGCATAATCTACCACTCATAGGCACAAGACTTGTGGGTCAAGCTATCAATTGAAATGCAACTAAATAATTGGGTGTCCTTCAAGATGTAAAGGTTAAGGCTAAATGATGAAGGACCCAAAATGCGAGCCTCCCTCCCAAAGCATGATGATTTTGAAGATTCGATTCACCTCTCCCTTAATCATGGGCATTCTTTCATAGAAGCTTGGGACAAGGTTTTCATAATTGGACCGCGCTAAATCACATCCATGTTTGTGCTAAAAACATTTGAAAAAGAGGTAGCGGGTGCAACCTACCTACCTTGAGCTAGAGTTCCCTTGGAAAGACTAACTAGCTACTTGGCCAAACTTGGTTGATATTAGGCCCATCTAGTCACAAAGTTTTTTATCTTGGGAGAGACAAGGACCTCATTAGGCAACCCACCCCTTACACCTTCGTAGCTACCCTAACTATAGTCAAACAACTCTCAATCCATAACTATCAGTTGTACACATTGGAACTAAACCTGCATCTTGCAAGTTTTATGTGACCCTTGGGGCCAGGTATAATGAAAGAGAGAATCATTCTCGGAAGGGGATGGATTGGAACCACTGATTACATAATTAGTTGACAAAGAAGAACCACAAAATAGCCAAGCTTCCCCATGGGTTGGTCAGTATACCCTTGGACATCCCAAACATTTTAACATGCCAAGCCTCATCATTGTCCAATTACATGCCAAGCCTCTTTACATGCCAATTTTTATGTGACCCATACTCGGGGGGTGCACTATATGGAAGCCCCTCCTACGACGTGCGTTCAAGGGGTATTTAAAAAACCCCTTATCTGTGAATTTTGAGCTAATAAAACTACCCCTTTTTCTTTATAGACTTACGGGTTTTTTTCCAAAGTACAATTAAAATACCCCTCTTGTAATTGTATTTCTGTAAATTTACCCAATATTTTGATTAAAAAAACCCCACCTAATGATCGCACGTGGTAGACTTACATTTTTTGAGGTGCACCCCCCGAGGACCCATATAGCTATACTAAAAAAGAGAACTATCCTCAAAAGAAGATGCATCAAGCCATTACTAATTACATAGTTACTTTTGACAAGGAAGAACTTCAACACTCAAGCTTTGCTATAAGTTAGTTACGGAACCCTTAGACACTCCAAACCTTTCAACATCCTAAGCCATGTCGTGTCATCCAAACACACGCAATAACCCCTAACACATAACACTCCACTCGCCTCTTTGCATTAACCACCCCCTCAAACCATTATGGAGATCCAAAACATCCCCAGTACTGGACATGAAGAACACCCCTTGACATGAACCTCAACAAGCCTTTAGGGAGGTCACCAAGAACGAGTGGGTCCGAAGAGTACCCTGGCTATCCAAGGAAGGTATGATGCCCAAGTAAAAACCTAACAACCACCATTTAGCTAGAAGCCTACCCATAAATGAAAATTGGACAAGCAGGAGTCTCAAGCAAAAAAAATTTACCCATAACCCAAGCCCCATTGGATCCTTGCTAAGATTTTAGAACCACAAGGCCTCTAAAAGAGGGAAACCCTTTCGTTTGTCATGGATATCCCACAAGACTCAACAACCATGCCATTAAATCCTAGCCAAAGATGGAGTAGAGACCAAAACGAGACCAAAATGCCAACACCCAAAATTTAAGCAATAATGGAGAACAATGTGGATGACACCTCCTATTATGTGCTAACACCACCTCCGAGGGAATCAGATGAGTTTGTGTGGAAATACCTACCTCGTGTGCAATGTTCCTACACTAGCTCGTTCTCATCAAAGCAAAGTCATGATGGTACTTTGAAATACCAATATGTAATTTACTGAGTTGACAAGAGATGCACAATGAGCCGGAATGGCCGGCCCCTCCCTCAAATAGTGTATATTGATCTTGGGAGAATCAAGTATATAGTATCATGGGCATTTCTGGCTAGATTTCCATACCAATGCATATGATTACAATATTGAGAACAATATGGTTGTTAGTGAAAGACAATTGACATAACCCTCTCAACAAGTGCCCATGTTCATCGCTCTCTATTGTTCCACCCACACATGGTAGAAAGAATCTTCAAGAGAGAATGTAGGACAAGAGAACACTACACAAGGTATGTGAACATGGAGTCCCGCTCCTACCTCTTGCTACTTGCTTCCATAATTGAGCATTAAATCTTACCAATCACAAGTAGAGAAGTCAAAAGTGACTCAATCTGTGGTTGTGAAAATTGTGAAGAACTAGGGCAAGGAGCAAGGAAAGATCATGAACACACAAGCAATTAGATTAACTGAGCTACAGAAAAGTCTAATCACTAAGCACATGAGTTACAGGAAAACCCCACAAATTTCTCTTAGCTGGACAAAAAACTATAAGAAGTATAACTACAATGATAAATATGTCCTAGAACTTTGGTCCAGTGTGAACCCAAAGTTATAACCACTAATAATGCTAAATTGGTGTATAATCACGCCAATTTACCCATGTAAATGACCTGTCATCATCTCTATGTGATGGTCTATCTCCCTGTGTATGGTCATGTCAACATGGCATTATCTGAACTCCTGATATACTTTCTCCAATGTCTAGATGTACTAATGCTACTAAGAGAGTTCACTCATATCTTGGCATGTATCTGATGTGTTCAACACTTCTTTCTATGTCATCTGTCATTATGGACCTATCCTCCATGTCCTTCTCTATCTTCCTTCCATGTCACTCTATAAGTGCACCACATCATCAGGCCATTTGGAGAACTGGCCTCAACATGCATTTATCCTAAATGCATTAAACCACAATAGTACATAAACTAATCTATTGAAGTGATGGTCATCATCGTGAGATACCACCATGTGACATGCATGTCCTGTAATCTAATATCTGATGACCATGGGCATGTCACGTGTCCATATGTGGACATCAACTTAGTACATCAAATGTGTCCTACAAATTGCGATGTCCAGGAGTTGAGCTTTCCTTCTCAATACTCCACCTTAAGCTCAAATCAATCTACTACACACCCAAATGGTGTATGAATTCCTCAAACTTCTCCTCGTCCAATTCTTTATTGAAGATATCTGTGAGCAAGTCAACTACTCATTTGTGTGTATATATGCAATATCTATCTCTCCTAATGACCTTTTCCTTGATAAAGTGATAGTGAACCTCTACATACTTTTTCATGGCATGGAACATTGGGTTGTTAGCCAACTAAATGCTACTCATAATATCATAGAAAAGAGTGTCCAGCTGATGTAAAACCTATCCCAAATCATCCATAAGTTGTCCCTCCCAAGCTACAATGATAGCTCCCTATACTCAACTTCTGTAGATGGTAAAGAAACCATAGGTTACTTCTTTGATGACCAATTGATTAGCTTTTGATCCAAATCTGAAAACATATCCCAAAGTGAACCTGCTATCAAATACATTGGGCCCCCAATCTGCATTTGTATATCTCATTGGATGCATGTCATATCCAATTGTGTAATTCAACACATATTCAACTATAGTCTCGACATATCTCAAGATCCTTCTAACTGCATCCAAGTGTAGTTTTCTAGGCTCTTGCATGTATTGATTCACCACACCCCAACTACATAACTTAAGTTGATGGTCAAGTAAATAAGGTTGCCTGCCATCTACCTGTACATACTGGCATCATCCAATCAGCCACCGTCTTCAGCCCTTAGCTTCCAATTATGATCCAAGGGTTTTGTGATTGGTTTACACCCTATCATCCCATACTTTGCAAGCATGTCAATGGCATATTTCTTATGAACCATCCATATGTTGCTGTCAGATCTGAGTATCTCAATGCCCAAAAAGTACTTTGAGTGCCCCAAATCTTTCATCTTTAACTCTACTTGCAACATGCATATAAACTGTATAATATTTTCTTTGCTACTTCTAATCAAAATTAGATCATCCACATAGATGATAATGATAGTGATGTCATGCCTTGATGTCATGATATACAATGAGCTATCTAAGCAACATGACTAGAATCCAATGCCTTGCAGAAAATTGTTGATCTCACCATACCAAGCCCTTGGGGCTTGTTTCAGTCCAATGCTTTCCTAAGCCTACACACCTTTCCTAGATACTCCGGATGGATACTTAGGATGTGTATATCTTGGAGGCTACTGCATACATACCTCTTCTAACAAAAGTAGCCATTCAGAAAAGCATTCTTTACATCCATATGCTGAAGAGTCAAACTTTCTCTTTGCAAGAGCTAATGAGATTACTACTGTGATGCTAGACATCTTGGCAATAATTGGACTGAATGTCTCTTCATAGTCTATGCCAACCAATCTTGTGTTATGTTTGCCCGTCCATCTCATCCACATCAACAGTAGAAACATCATCATATTGTTGTTCACCATTGCCACGACAACAACATCATCTCCATCAACCAGCTGTTGCATTTTTTTTTCCTCTCACGATGTGAGCTGCCACCAGCTGCTAATACCCATGTGCGCTTGTGCATCACAACACAGCAGCATATTCCTCCTCCCACCTTAGAGAAATACAGTACTTAACAAATTTCCATGTTATGTCACTTCATTTTTGGATTGAGAGAAAGTTTCACTATATGTATGGAATCCCCTTGATAAGCTTAAATGCTTCCTATTAAGTTCTCACTCTAAGCTAACATTAAATCTTCCTATTAAGTTCTCACTCTTAGATAACATTAGCAATTTATGTACGGAGTCCCTTGATAAAGCTTAAATGCTTCCTATGAACATTATGTCTTCCACTTCAAACATGCTACATGACGACTTAGACTTCTTTGTGGTAGTAGCCTTTGTTGTCAACTTCAAGTCTATCAAAACACACCACTCTCCCCCTTGCCCCAACCCCTTACTTGGCCATGTAGTTTGAACTACCAATGTTTAAAAGAATGATGCAATATCATCTTAGTCTAAAGTAATCAAAAAACCCTATGGAGCCTACTATATAAAAGCAAACTCATTCAAGATAAATTATTTGATATGTATAATTAACACCATATTCGAGAATTTGGGAATCTCCCAATAGTTTGGTAATTCCAAATCAAAATGAATCCCGTGAATTTGGGAATTTCATTAATTTGGAACCTTGAATATTGGTGAAGTATATTTATTGTATATGTAGAAGATATTGATAAAATCTTAAATAGGTGGTGTTAATAAACACCTTATCTTTGGCAACCTCTCCAGCATGGAAGTCTTTAGCCCAATGATTCTTGTAGATTGGCTTTAGCCTTCAAGACAACCTTTGGAGGGATTTTAATTTTTTTGGGAACTTTGGTAGCTTTTGTTATCCAAGAGAAAACAATTGTATCCACTCTCTCCCAACGTTGAGGGTCTTTCTTGTTGCACATCCAGTATTTATCCCAGCAATTCTGATATACCTCCTCATCTGTAGCATTTTGTCGACCACAAACTGGTGCCCAATATTGTATACAGATCTTTTGATAGTTGCTTGATTTTTTATTTGTATCAACCTCACTTTGTGTAACACCAAGCCATACTGGATATATTGGATGTGAAGGTCGAATAAGTACAAAGTCGTCTTTCTTGACATCTATCATTGGTTGAAATGCATCTTTTGGTCGCTTGCTGAGAGGACCACAGTAGTGGTCATTCAACTCCTCCAAGCCAAGAAAGTCATCCACATCATCTATGTCTTGAAATAATGTATCACCTTGTGTCCTTGGCCAAAAGTCCATGAATACTCTTGCTTCTTGGACATTTGGAGCTTGAAGTGCATCAAGCATGGTTTTCCAATAATCAATCACTGGTGTTATGAACTTTGTGTACTCCGCTTCAGGACCTTGTACACTTGACCATCTTTCCCAATACTTGAGATAGTCTTTGATTCCACTTACCACCTCTTGATGATCTTTAATATACTCAGACATGGGTAGCAAGGTTGGAAGACCCTTTGGAAGGGTAGGCTTTCCTGTTGTTGAGTCTCTTTTCCATAGTTCAATACCGTCATCTCTTGGCAACCATTCTACTGACTTAGGATGGATCTTGTATTGCATTAGAGGTGTATCCCCTTGCATGTAGAAACAAAAGTGAAGTGGTTTTGAGTGACCAACAAGTGCATCCTTGGAGTCACATAAGTATCCTTCAATGTAACTCTTGAAGTCTGGTACATGTGTCAACAAAAAAGGAGAAGGCCTTGTTGACTGGCACAATTGAAAATGCCGCATAAGGTGAGGAAAAGTGAATGTCATGCTTGTTCTAAGCTTCTCTGAGAACTTGCTGAACATTGCATCAATGTCTTCATGTGTGTGACCCACCATGAGAAACCCAACTTGGATCATCTTGAAGGTCCCTCATGCCACAAGCAATGATAAATATGCAAAGAGATAACGGTTTTTGTTTTCTGATCCACAATTATCTAGCTGTAGCAACAAGTTCTCTGGTAGTCGTCTAAAACCTTGTTGTCCATCCTGTAGTATTATGTCCTCCATTTGTGTAGTAGTATGAGAACCTTGTTGATGGTAGTCTAGTGCTTTCCTTGAGTTTAAAGCATTTAGCAACAAAGAGCTTGATCTTGGCATTCCATCTAGTTGTAGATCACCAGCTTCATGCCTGTCAAGTCGCTCCAAGTTCTTGAAACACATAGACAATGAGGCAACTGTGAAGTTAGGATCATGGGGCCAAAGATCAATCGCAAAGTGCCCATATCTTCCTTCCCCATGCCCATGTGTGATCATGCCTGTCAAGGAAACTGGTAGTTGAGTAGATCTATCTGTCTCTTTTGATCGAACTCTCAACCTCGGGATAGCTGTCTTTTGTTGGTCCATCTTGTCATGTATGATGCACAAGTTCTTTTCAGGATTTAGCACTGATGCTAGACGCCATCCATAGTATATGTTTCGACAACTTTGTTGTTGCAGCATGTGACTTCGACGCTTCCTCAATAGTATGTTGCGTTCTTCAAGGCATTTGGTTGCTGCAAGTTGTTCTTTGATCTCTGAGCAGACACTACATTTGGAGAACTCGCTTGTCTTTGCTAAGGTGACATGCTTGAACTCTGTATTCCAAATTCGCACTACTACATGTTAGCCTAATACCGGGGCTTATACCGGCGCTATTTAACGGGGTCTAAAAAAGCCTCGTCATCGGTATAAGCGCCGGTATAAGCGCCGGAATAGTAGCGTCGGTATAAGCGTCGGGTGGTAATACCGGTGCCTATACTGGTTAATATACCGACGCTCACCGGGGGGGTAATACCGACGCATAAACCGGCGTCTATACCGGTGCATATACCGTGTTATATACCGGGGTCAATACCGGGGTGTATACCGACTTTAATACCGAAAAAAATACCACTGTATATACCGACGTCAGTACCGGGGTATATACCGACGCTGTAGTAGAAATTTTTTTTTGGGCAGAATAGTGCTGCCTGGCTGTTGCCTAGCTGCCTGCAATGAGCAGGATCAACAACAGCAAACAGACAGCACCATTCTGTCTAAAATAGAGCACAAAAACAACCGTGCTCGTTTGCATATTTTCCTGATCGACAAACAAGAAATTAAATTAAACATTAATACTCAAGAATGTTTTGATCATATTTCATTAGTTTGAAGGTCATCTTACATCATGGTAATGCCTCCCAATTGACGGTCTCTCCTTCTTCTTCAAGCATCTCAAACAAGGCCACAAGGCCATGTTTGTGAGCGTACTTCTCCTCTCGCCTACTTGGTGGGCGATTCATGGCCAACTCCTGCACACACGATTAACAATTATAACTTTTAGAAATCAACATTTAGCCCACATACATACATTTAAATAAATAAAATTGCTACAAACACTTACGAATTCATGGCGCATGGTTTCGTAACCACCACTCCCGAGATGAGAAACCCCTACTGTTTGGAGTCTTGCCCTTGCCGCCTCTCTTTGTTGTTGAAACCTGTCTGGTGTCTCGGTGAGCTCCTGAGCAATGGCTGCCCACTCCCTGTCATCTAGCCAAACAGGTTTCTCCTTCCCCTCTCTAAATGCGTCCCTCGCCTCTGACCTACGATGCCCCATCAAAATGCGAGCTGTATACTGTATCCACTCATTAGAGACAACATTCATAGGGTCAGATGGCTGGAACTCTTGCTTTATCTTTGTGTTTATATAATTTTTCTTCCCCTTGTCTTGCTGATCCCATTTAGTCATGACAGAGTCATGAAACTGTATAGTGCACAATTGTCGAATGCGTGTCTTCATTGCCTTCCCTGCACTATCCATTATTGGTGCCCCATCCCTAATTGTGTAAATCTTGCTGTTGTCATGGTCATGTGCACCCCAAGGAGTGGAAGGTGACCCTATGGGTGTGCTATCAACAGATGAGAGCGAAGGACGATGCTCACGTGGTGGTGGTGTCATAGCATCTGTGGCACTACCACCACAACAACCTCCCCCTGAAGACCTACTACGTGAGCGCCGTCTATGTGAAGAGGTGGTAGATCGAGCTGTAAGAGAGTTTTGGAAGGCTGTGTGGTATGAGGTGTGGGAGCTGCTGTCGTACCCACGGGTGTGGGAACTGGCGTCGGGAAGCCAGATGGTGAGGCAGATGTCCCTGCTCCAGAACCCCAATAACTCTGAGCCATGGCTCTCTGCTCTGGAGTCATGGACGAAAGAAAACCATATAACTGCTGGGGACTCATGCCCTGCGGTTTAGGATTAAATGAGAAATCTGGACTGTAGTCGTAGGGCGGTGAGTCACCCATGGCCTGTTGGACAAAAAACCATATGACAAACTTGTGCGAAATGAAAATTACACGGTAAACAATGAATGAAAGAACCATAAGACAAACATTAACAATGATAAACAACATTGGTAAAACTATATCAACTTGCTCCTACAGTAGTGATTATGATGGTAAACATTAACAATGGTAAACAATGAAAGGACCTTCAATGTCATAAAACCATTACAAATATGTCATAACTATTTGCATAATCATTAAGATACATCATTTTAAAAATCATTATCTATTCTATCATCCTCATTAAGATCAGTAGCCCCAAAGAGATCTATGTCTATGTACATTTCAGCATCCTCATCATTAAAAGTCCCTTGATGAAGGATGTCTTCATCATCTATGTCTTCTTCCTCAACTTGTTTTTCAGCTTCCTTGGTTTGCACCTCTTCATTTGGATCTTGCTCTAGTTGCTCCTCTTCATTTGCTTGCTCCTCTTCATTGTTGATATCGGCTTGTTCTTGCTGCTCTCCATTACCCTGTGCATCCACATCACCTTGTTGTAGCTCAAATTCTTCAAAAATTTGCTTACTACGGGGGGCGACTTGAACCACAAACAGCCAGCGTGGATCTTTTGGATCCGCTTTAAAGACAACCTGCTCACAATGCTCTGGGCGCACAAAAGTATCTTGCTGATCAGTCCATACCTTTGTGGAGTCCACTTGGATGAGGCCACTCTTGTCTCTACGTACAGTTGCATGTGGCCCATTCATGATTACCTTGAACCACTTCACATCAAAGATAAACAACTCAAAACTTCTGAAGCCAACCTTTAATATATCTTGAATGGTTCCCAAACTTGAGACTTCCCAAACTTGTCCTCCATCACACCAATCCGTGAGGATAATGTTTCAAAATGAGAATCAAGCTTGGAGTCTAAGGTCTCCAACCGTTGTACAAGCATTTGCATGAGGTTGTCATGGTTAACCGCCGCTTGTGTCCCTTGAGAAATTTGATTATGTACATTGCCCCCATTGTCTTCATTGATGAATGCATCCCTTGCATCCATATTACCTTCCATGTCCTCATCACCAATGATCATTTCTTGCACAACATCCCCACCCTTGCGTGGTCTTCCCTTCGGCATAGTGAAGAAATGCAAGATGTTGGTAGAATGCCCAAATGATGTCGGAATTAGACAAAAGAAGGTTCTATGGGTAGGTAATGGTGTCTACTATCCTCCCAAATGAACACAGTAAGAATTAGGTGTGGGCAAGTACTCTCTGTTTTAGGGTTTGTGCGGGACAGCTGAAAGTAGTAATTTGGCTCTAAAACGCAAAATATATGTCAGAATTAGGATTTTGACGGCTCTATAGAAAGCTAACGGAAGATAGAACCTACCCCTAAAAGCATTTTGATTCAGTCAAAGTGGAAGTATATTCTGTTTGACTTTGACCAGAAAGTCAACATGACTACTTTGACCGAGATTGTGATATCCGATTAAGGGGTTCTATGGCTCATTTGAAAACTCTCAAGGAGTAGAATAGAGTCGTGTAATCACTCGGACCTAATCCCCAAAACCCTAGGACTGAATTAGGGTTTTGTAAAATCCCAGAAATTTCCAAAATTCGGTCCCAAAGCTCAATCCGGCTACAAATGATTGGTGTTTCTCCCCTTGGTAGTTGTGAATAACTCTTCAAGTGTATCCATGGGGTAAATCTCCAATCAATAAGCTTGTTTGGCTCCCTTGTTGGAAAAATTCCGCCAGAGTCTCCTTTGTAATTGGAACCAAATCTCAAATGAAAATGCAACTTCTCAAATCACAATGCAATACTCTTTGTATCCCACAATGTCATGAAAGATCATATGCACTCTTTGTCCATCAACAAAGCATTTGCAATATCCACACAATATGACGGAAAAGGGGCCCCATTGCCCAAATGCATCCACAAAGTCGATGGTGAGGATTGTTGAGGACGCGCGTTGAAGCTTGCCGATCTCCCGGCCAAGCTCTTCTCACCCTTTCACCGAGTTTTCCTCCAAGATGAAGGTTGAGGCCATTTCTTCACACCGGTGTACCTAATCCCCCTTTGTACCGCTTTACCAAGCAATCACGGTACAAAGAGTTCAAGCCATTCTCCCCTTGGCCTCTCCAACCAATGCCAAGGTACCCTCACACATTGCTAGATTCTATAGAAACTTGAAGTGGTAGCAATGGTGAGTGTAGGTACAAAATGATGTGGATAATATCAAATGATAGAACAAGTTTGTTGGCTTACAAGTATTGAGCATGACTCATACCCTTTTACAATTTAGAACTCATTAATAAAGCATGGACTCATGCCTCAATCCATCATCCAAAAGCTCCAACACAAACCAACAATTCACAATGCCCTCACCATGGCATTTGCATAAGCATTTGTTAACCACAATCAAGGCATTTGCAATTGCATTCCAACAATCCCTTTCACATAAGCCTTATGCACACGCTCTATGCAATTACGCTCTATGCATAAGCCTTATGCACACGCTCTATGCAATTACGCTCTATGCATAAGCCTTATGCACACGCTCTATGCATAAGCCATATGCACACGCTCTATGCATAAGCCTTATGCATAAGCTCTATGCATAAGCCATATGCATAAGTCATATGCATAAGTCTTATGCGTACGCTCTATGCATAAGCCATATGCATAAGCTCTATGCATAAGCCATATGCATAAGTCTTATGCATACGCTCTATGCATAAGTCTTATGCATACGCTCTATGCAAGACTTATGCATAAGCTCTATGCATAAGCTCTATGCTATATGCCTTATGCATTATGCTAACCCTTAATCCCATCACCCAATGGTGTAATAAACATGATCTTGTTTTACATGGATAATAGATCTTACCTTGATAACATATATAAACTCTATGAATAAAGAGAATACCTTATGCATAGAAAAACAGAGCATAAGACTTATATGTTATATGTATAAGAGAGTAAAAACATTCAAAAAGCTTTCAACAAGAAGGCTACGCAAGCTCTATGTACAATGTCCATGCAAGCTTTCAAGAAACCTATGCATAGAGATTTTATAAGCTTGTAAGAAACCTATGCATAGAGATTTTATAAGCTTGCAAACTCTATGCATAAAGCCTATGCATAGAGCTTATGCATAGAGATTTCACAAGCTCACAAGCTCTATGAATAGAGCTTATGCATAACGCTTGTAAGAAGGCTATGCATAGAGATTGCAAGCTTATTATAGGTTTTATGCATAGATATTAAATTAATCCTATGTGTAAGCTTACAAGAACCCAAAACTAACCCTAAACCATAAAACAGGGATGCAATAATTCATAGAAAATAGCATAAACAAGAAAAATCGAAAGAGGATCTATCTCTTTTTTGCAAAGCTGAAGGAGAGGATTGGTGAAAGATTGGTGAGGTGAAAGAGCTGCAAAACAAAATATTAAACAAACTAATTAGTAAATTAAACACAAGAAAAAGAACTAATACAAAACCCTAAAATCTCTATGCATGCATTAGGAGATCTATGCATACATAGAGAGCTCTCAACATGCATAGAGAGCCAAAAAAACACAAAACCCTAAACGTCCTAATTCTTAAATTAAAAAGTAAAAGCAATTGCAAGAACATATTAGGAGAAGGAGAAGAGGAGAAAAGAAGAAAGAAGGAGAAAAGAGGAGAGAGGAAAAAAGAGGAGAGGGAGAGAAAGAGAAGAGGGAGAGAAAGAGACCTTCTTGACCTGTAACGCGCCTTCTCTGCGAAAAAACCAGAAAATAGGCTCTCGGCTGTGAAAAACTTACGAGCGCCGGTATATGCTACGGAATATGCGTCAGAATATACGTCGGTATATGCTACGGAATGTGCGTCGGTATATACGTCGGAATGTGCGTCGGTATAGGCGTCGGTATACGCGACGGGACACGAAAATTTGAAAAAACCCCGCCCTACTTGTCTCCTCCAACATTACGACGGACATACCGACGTTCGACATTTGCGTCGGTATGCCCTCAAGCTCTTGTAGTGTCGATTGAATGTGGACAAAGACATTTGCTTACATCCAATAGCATCTAATGTGGCATTCACTTCTCCCCATATGTCTATTTGCTTATAAACATCTGGGATGACCAATTGTGTCTCTCTGGAACCATCCTGCATGGTTCTACTTTTATGTGGCATTTGCTCTGCATTCTTCTCAATAAAGTCTCTCAAGATTGCCCTGCCCATTTGTGTGTGATCCCAAGCTACTCTAATTGCTCCTTTATTGCCATGCATTGCCCTCCTTACACCATTCTCAAAATGCAACCTATACCTATAGAAAGATGTTTTGGGGATGCCATGCATCCCATACCATGCCCTACCGCATACAACTTTCCCATTGAATATAAAACTGTATTTTCGTGTACCCATATTGTCAATGCGGCATGATGACTCCAAAACATCATAAACATAGTTGGTACGTTCTTCCAAACGTAACCCCCAAAAGTGCCCCGTAATTGGTGTACTGCATCTCTATCAGCATATTGACAACACTTTGTAGGACAACAATCAATTGTAGCAACAAGTAAAACTGATTCCATTGAGGTTCTCAAGTTCGAAGCTTTGAGAGCAAGAATTCTAGGCCTTCTATTGATCATACAATATGATCTCTTCTGTAAGAAAATGGATTTTGAACCTGAAATAAAGTCCTCAGTTTCCTCACACACATCTTTTATGCTCTCATTTGGAGATGTGAAAGCTTGTGTTTCCTGTTCATGTAGCAGTGGTGTACCATCATCAAAGGTGACCTGTTTGATAGGCCACCTAACCAAATTGATGCACTGAAGCATGTCACATGTGTCTGTCCCTGTAGTTGGATCAAGGATCTGATCTACCACCACACCCACATCTTCTTCTCCTAATAGATCAAAGTTAATCACATCATATGGAAATGTTAAGAGAATAATCCCTTTTCCAACGTACTTCTGATTGCCTTCTGTCCAGAGCATCACTTTACACTCTTTCCAACTTTCACGGATACTTGGAGTGTCCTCATCTCCAACAGCATTAAAATCATTAGAAGGTGGCACCGCATCATCATCATTAACAATCATGACGGCACCTGTAACAACCACCACATCTTTCTTTTCCCACTTTACAAAACTACCCACTGCCTGAATGACCTTTGTTGCATTGTTGTTTGGAAATGGCAAGCAAGCTACATCATTTAGGCAGTTGTCGATAGAAACTGACAAAAATCCATCTCCAAGGACTTGCCCATGGCATGTGTCAGTTGGACGTATTGCACATACTGTTCCAAGTGCAACAACATCTCCATCCATCATCAAATTGACACGATCCCCACAATGAAAGTCTTGGTCCATGTTGCATGAGTAAGTGAAAAAATTTAAGATTTAATCATAAGAGATTGAGTGATCTTATATTCATCATAAGACATTTAATCATAAGAGATTGAGTGATCTTATATTCATCATAAGACATTTAATCATAAGAGATTGAGTGATCTTATATTCATTGATAATGAAAACATGCATTAATAGATGACAAGCTGAAGTATACATTGCAAAATTACTGCAGTATTCCATTTTCCAACATCATAAGAGAGAGAATAAATTTGACCACATGGCCAAAACTTGTTTTCTCAATGAACATGGTAGTATATCCTTGATGTAGATTACTTGAGTTACTAGATAAAAAAGTCTATGTAGTCATCATTGCTTAGTTGAAATGGATGCTTTAACCATATGGCCAAAACTTCAATAGCCTATAATATATGCACATCATATCTTACTTTAGTATATATGCACATCATATCTTACTTTAGTATAAAAAGTATTCATGGTGTGTGTGATGGTCTACATAATGTTTTAGCCACATGGACAAATTCTCGCACGGCTTATCATTCTTAAGACATGGGTAGATCATCTGTTACTTTTCCATGGGAAGACAATTTATTGTGTGCTAGTGTAGAGAATGTTTTAGCCACATGATCAAATCCTATCAAAGCTTATTGTTCTTATAATATGTACAAATCATATGTTACTTTTCCATGGAAGACAGTATATTGTGTGCTAGTGTAAAGAATGTTATAGCCACATGGTTGAATCCTCTCAAGGATTATCTTTCTTAAAACATATGTAGATCATATGTTACTTTTTTGCGGAGGACACATACTTGTGCTTACAAAAGAGGTAACAAAAATATACTTCTGGTTATATGATGCTTCAAACAAAAGTGACTGTGTGGCCAAAAGCCATGGTCAATATGAAAGCTTCTTTCTGAAATAGCCATAGGATATTGCCTTGTGGTCAAATCTTTGTACCTCAACTATTAGATGTTACATGTTGTGTCTCTATTGCATATCAGACTAAAATCGGATGAAAGTAAGAAAATCATGCATACTTTCAATGTCACATAATAATATGGCTAAAATCCATGGGCACCTATGTTTGATTGTTATATGGAATTATGGTTAAAATCCATGGACACCTAGGTTATTAAGATGGTTCTTTTTGTGTTCTAAATTTTTTTTAATCATCTTATATCCAAGATCACTTGTACATTGAAAGGATTTAAGGAAGTTGGCCAAGTAGAGCTGTCTTCTAAGAGTAAAACCAAACATAGCAAAGTTTTTACCATATGGTCAAATTCTATAGAAGACATCTCCTTCAAAAACCCATGCTACACATAGAATATAAATTATCAAATGGCCACTTTCATGACAATATGTCCACGATGAATCTATGACGATGTCTACATGAAATTTGGTGTTACAAAAAAACCAAACATTGTGGCATGAGAGTATGGATAAAATCCATGCTGACTTCTGTATATCCATAACATTAGTGCTCTCCATTGTCACAAGATTTGTTCATATGGTCAAATTCTACCTTATAATTATTACATTCAACATTTTGGACACATAGGCTTTTGCCTTGTGGTCAAATCTTTGTATCTCAATTGTTACATGTAACACATTGTCTCTCTATTTCATGTCAAACAAAATTTGAAATTATGGGAAAAAAGTAAGAAAATCATGTATTCTTTCAATGTTGCATAATAGTATGGCTAAAATCCACGAGCACCTATGTTTGATTGTTGCATGGAATCATGGTTAAAATCCATGGACACCTAGGTTACTAAGATGGTTCTTTTTCTGTTCTAAAATTCTTCTTCAATCATCTTAATTACAAGATCACTTGTATATTGAAAGGCCTTAAGGAAGTTGGCCAAGTAGAGGTGTCTTCTAAGAGTAAAACTAAACAAAGCAAAGTTTTTTCCACATGGTCAAATTCTATAGAAGACATCTCTTCAAAAGCCCATGAATATGAATTATCAATTGGCCACTTCCACTATAATAGGTCCATGATGAACCTATGACCATGTCTACATGAAAATTAGCATTACAAATAAACCTTTCATTGTGGCATGAGAGTATGGATAAAATCCATGCTCACCTGTGTTTGATTGTTGCATGAAATTATAGCTAAAATCTATGAGCACCTAGCTTACAAAGATGGTTCTTTTTGTGTTCTGAAATTGTATATGGATCAAGATCACTTGTATATGGAAAAGCCTCAAGGCTAGGTAGAGATTCCTTCTCAGAGTAAAACTAGAAAGAGAAAAGTTTTTGCCATATGGTCTAATCCTATGCATGCATATTATAATCATAACACTATTGAATAAAGTTTTGGCCATGTGGTCAAAACCTAATATTTCTATGCAATATCTTTTCATATGGTTAAATTCTAACTTAAACCCTTTCTATGATGATATTTGGACATACATTGGTCAAATCCTATGCATGTATATGGTAATCATAACACTATTGAGTAAAGCTTTGGCCATGTGGTCAAAACTTGAGATTTGTTTCTAATATATCTTATTTTTTGTACTTATGTAGCTTTATTCAATGGCAAAGAAATCTACTTCGGCAAGGAAGGAGAATCAAATCATTGATGGAGTTAGTGGGGATTTTGTGTGGCCTTGGTTTATGGATGTTTATGACAAAGAAGGAAAAAGGGCAAACAATGTCCTTTTATATGCTTCAAAGCTTCAGGATTCAACATATGATCAAGTTGGGATCATTGAGGGGTTGATGGATGGATGTGTTGGGAAGGAAGGGATCCCGTGTATTGTAGTAAAGATCAAGGGAAAGAACATTGAATACAACCTGGATCCCTTATCTTTTCAATCTACACATATAAAAGAGGATGAAGTATACTCTTTGAGAGCAATGGGTTGGAGCCTCCCCCCAGAGGAGATATCAGGCACACAGGACATAATAGCTACATTTGAGTCTATCAAGCATAGTGAACTTCTTTTTCCTACAAAACATGGTGTTCGACCAAAGAAGAGGACAAAGATTCAAGATGCACAAGCACAATCAATAGCTTCAAACTCACAGGCTCTTGGTGTGAGTGTACCTCCTAACACTCCTCTAGACAACACAAACCAATCTTCAAAGGCACAAGTAATCCAAGCAACACCTTTGGTGTCACTTGAAGTCAAGGGTGTTGAAAGAACCTTTGACTTTCCAGACATGGTTAAGAAGAAGGGTAAAAAGGATGGTTCAGGATTTCACATGTTTGAAAAATACTTTCCATTTGGCTCAACCACACAGTTTCCTATTGATGTTGGTAGATGCTATGAGGCACCACCTTTATATGCCTATAGAACACTTTGTTGGGATTATGTGCTTAGATTCATTACTCCTATCACATTGTGAGCTCATTCTCTATGAAATGCTATAGGAAGACTAGATGTACCAAGCTATGATTGAATGAAATGAGCATAGTGTGTGGATTTGCAGGAAACAAAACTCACTTATCTTGCAATGCATTGGATATTCTAATTCCTAAGATGAGATTTTCCTTGTTCGATTGGATGGTTAAGGATTGAGAAATATATTTTTAAATTTAATATACATGATATCTTTGGGTGAATTTTTAAAATGGGAAGGATTTTGATATAATAATTTTAAAAAATAAATAAAATATTTTAAAGAAGAAGACATAAATATATTTCTTTTAACTATAAAATAAAATATCATTTAATTCACATATGTTATTCAAAATTTTCAAAAAAAAATTTAAATAAAAATAAAAAAATAATTAACAAAAGCATGCCTTTAAATTATATATAGATATTACATAAATTAACAAAAATCTAATTTTTAATCATATAGGTGTAATAATATATTTTTTAATTCATGTATACTTTATTTACAAAAAAATAAATATCCTAAGAGTATTTTACATACATATGCATGGATTATTTATAAATTATATATATATATATATATATATATATATATATATAACATGTATGTGAAACTATGAATGGATGCACTCATGCATAGGAGGTAATGATGACATGGAAAGTTGATTTGATGATGTGCCATGGCAGAATGATGATGTGCCATACACATGTGTGACAAGTGGCGCCAATTGAAGATAATGTGGTATATCCATGGTGGATGTGTTTTGATGACATAGACTAATGATGCGGTAATTTGAGTGAGGTGGCAAATCTCCCTTCTTGATGATGTGTTAATGCATGTGACATGGCATCTAATGATGTGGCATGCCATGTCATCAATAGTGAGGTGGTAAATCAAGTTAAGATCTCCATTACATACCTTCCTTGCATGCAAAATGGGGATGAAATTAGAATTAAAACACGGTACTTATTAACATTTTATGATCAAATTGTCTACCTGTTTACGTTTGGGATATGCCATATATAATATATTTATGATGCAAGAGATTTGGCATTTGAAATTTCTAATTTTTTATCAGGCTATATATTCAAGTGCATGACTAATGGTGCGATGTCTAATTAGAAGAGCTCAATGTCAAATTCCTTTACCAAGTGGGTGAGATTAGCCAATTTTAGTGAAAAAATGAATGTTTTTTGCTACAAAAAATCTTTGATGCTGAACCAAAGTGAGGACCTATCAACAAACATGAGTCTAGAGGTAGATAACCTAATATTATACTAGACAATTAAAATAGCCCTCAAGACTAAGGACACACGAAATTCTAAGGCAACTTCTTGTCCTTAACATTATCGGGACATCAAGTATAATTATTACCCAATAATTATAAATTTTCACCAACCCTCTCATAGTCCTATTTCATAAGCCAAGGCAGGCTTTCTTCATAAAAATAAAATCCATGAACCTAGCTCGTACAAACAAAAATGGCTTAAGATTCTAGACTTGAGTCTAGAGGCTTGAGCACACACAAGGCGTGAGTCAATAAGCATGAGCCTAGAGACGTGAGCCTATTAGGCATAGCTTGCTCACTAGACCATGTGAACCTATTTAATATAAAAAAGACATGAACCTATTGTATATTAAAAAGGTGTGAGTCTACAAGCGAGAGCCTATAGACATGAGTCTATCGATGTGCGCCTAAATTCACGAGTTTGCAAAATGTGAGCCTATCACGCGTGATGTGAGTCTAGCTCATGGAACCTACATGAGTCTACTAGATGTGAGTCCACCATATATAAGTCTAGCTCACAAGATGTGAACCAAGTCAGATGCCACATTGTTTCAGACATTTGGTGTCAATCATGACTTGGGTTTATCCGACCAAGTAGCCTAAGATGTGAACCATGTTAGATGCCACATTATTTCAAACATTTGGTATTTATCTTGACCTACGTTTATCCCACCAAGTACCCCAACAACCACAACTATGGTAATCAGTACACATCTCATTTGCACTATATTAAATGAACAAGCATTCCATAAAACACTCAACAAACACACAGTGCAAAGGAGCCTCACTTTCTACAGGAGCTCATTATGCAAGCTTCTTCACCATAAAACTTAGTTCTAGTTTCTCTCCGTTTTAGATGAGGAACATTATGGAACATGGCGTAAGGTCGAGAGCCAATGACTCACACTATTCCGAGCCCAAGGAATCTAGAAAGCGTAATCACATAATGTGTCCTCAGTCCTCAGTCATAGAGTTAGCCTACAGCCAGCCATAGCCTACAGCCACAGCCACACCGATGTAGGATAAGTGCCATTGGAAGCCTCACAACCCAACTCCTTGGGGTAAGAAACTCCAAATCATAAAATAGAGGGTTATGCATAACCTTTCCTTATGCTCCACTGCCATGTGAATATGTAAAAACATGGCATTTGAAATGGGAAGGGGGGCTACCTCAAACATCGCACCTAAAGGCATAAAACAAAGCTATTAATCCACATCTCGAGGATGATGACCAAACTTGATGGAACTAGAGATAGCTAGAAAAGTATAATCAATTTTGTGAAGCCATGGGAAGGATTGATGATCCTATTTATTCATTCGAACTTTTCCTTGAAGGTAAAGTAGGTCAGTGGTTTAGGGCACTAACACCACTTAAAAAAAGGCTAGCTATGAGGTCTTGAGACACACTATTGTGGGGGATTCTTACCCAATGGAGCAAGATGGAGCGCCATAGCACAAATGATAACCTCAAGTAGGAAGAAGGAGACACAATGCGGGATCACATTGCTAGAATCAAGTATCTCCATATGAGATGTAGCCTCCATGAAAGGTTAGTTGACTTATTGCTCATCGATCAATTTATGATCGACCTCAAGAGCAAGAGGCTTCATGACCATCTCTAGAGGTCTAGACACTATGTCTTTGATGAGTGTTACTGTGAGGCAATATTTAGACCTAGTAGATAATCTCCAAGATAGGGATGTACAAGTTGTTCACTTAACCAAGACATAGGGGAGACATCATCCAAAGCCTCATTAGCTACAGGAGCCCAACAACAAACATATATAAGAGTTCTAGTCAACGTTTTGAGCATGGATGAGTTGGGAGAAAATCTTCTCAATAGAATAGGCTAGGGCCAACCCCAAGGGTAATCTCAAGGCTAGCTTCTAGCCAGTTCCTCAAACCAGACACCCACACTTACTGCCATGAAGAGATATGGTTTAGTGTGAAATTTTCTGCTCAAACCGTACAAGCACGGAGTGTCCATTCTTAAGCCCTAGATATCAACAATATATTGTGCTCATTTGTAGCACCACAGGAATCATGATACAACCCATTGTTGGTAGTAAGGAAACTTAGAAAGAAGGTGGACTAGTAGGTCGACTTCGACACCACAACCCAAGCTCCCATCACCAAAGTAAACCACCAGAAGCCCTCAATTTTTGACATAAATAACAATTTCATTTTTTATAAGCCTAAAAGCCCTCAATTGCAAATCTCAGCCTTCAGAAATATTTCGAAAAAATAATATATACATTTTAAAAATAAGCATTTAGGGGGCATAGAGAAAAGAAACTCATAAAACTCATTTCACACCACAATACATTCACTTATCACACTCGGTTTGTAAGGCCATTAGTTCTTTTGGCAAGACCACTTGGGCAGTTGGTGAGTGATGAGTGATGACCACCCTCAAGCCCCACCCTCGTGCCCCTATACTCAAGTCATAGATGTTGGTAATATTATATGTAAAATTTGGAAATCTTTTTCTTCCTTCTAGGATCAAATGCGGAAAAAACTAACTTTCTTTTCTCTTACCAATCAAGAAATTTTATAGCCCTAAAACTTGCAGCTCATAGAAACCGTTTCTTTTTCCGAGGCAGAATTTGCCCTTTACTTGTCAGAATTTGTCCACCTTACTGGCTCCTTTCCACGTCGTCTCAATTGAATCCGGCTGCTACTTCGATCAGAATATTGGCACCATTTCGGCCTTGCTAATTAAAGCGTAGACAGAGTCTCCCCGGAGGTGCATCAAATGTCATGTCGCCATGAGAATTGTAAAACGATCTCCGTAGGGTTGCGCATTTCGGCGTGTGACTAATATGCCAAGGTCGTAGTGGAAGAAAGGGGCCTTTGCACGCACCATTAACATAAAACAACATGGGCATCGGGACCTTTATGCATTCGAGGACCCACGTTGTCGTTGTTTGCATGGCCCGTGCAAAACGTGCAATGAACGTTCACACCTACCGCTATAAGTTTCTTTGCTCCGTGCACTCATGTAAAGGTTATATGTCGGTTGATTCACCCTCGTGTCCATGATGTGAAAAAGATACATCATCAAGATTCATCATTTAATCAAACATGAAGGTTCAAGGAAGCTCTCTTAATGATACACTCAAGGGCCAAGGCTAGCTTTTTGAGCTGCCGATTTGCCAAACCATCGGCTCAATTGAACACGAAGGAGGCACAAAGAGCTTTTTCAATGGTACAGATGCTACCTTTCATGAGTTGACAAATCATCGCTTGGATTGAAGCTCTTTGTTGTAAGATACTCATGATACCTTTCTTCACACATAGTGGCATCCCTTACTTGCACAAGGTCTCTCTCACCTCAGAGTAAATCTTTTTATGTGTTTTCTTTCCTTAGTTCATGAGAAAAAATTACATGCATAGACCTTGTTATGTGTTTTCTTTCTATTTGTTCATGAAAAGAAATTACATTCATAGATGGTACAAGTGGTTTATTTCCTCCTATATCTCATGATACTCTTTTCCCTGTATTTGCATAGATGCTTAACTCATCATTCCATCTTGTTTCTTCGGGCTGTTTATGTGTTGCTACTATTTGCCCTTGAATCATTCACATGTTGTGCTACCATTTGACCTTCAAATTAGCTCCTCCATATGCCCTATTTAACCTTGTATCTTTCTTCAAAATTGAAGAGTGGAGTTGATGGATGAATTCCATTTATTTAAAAGATTTTTTAAAAGGAGAATTATGTTTTTGGATGTTACAAATTTTCTTCATTTTCTTTGTTTTTTAATCTTATTTATATCCCTTTTGCATTTAAATTTAAAGCAAGTTTGGAAAATAGCTAAGTTATATGGGATCTAGGGTCTTTTTTTTTTAAATAGCTTATCTTGATTAGTCCATTTTGATCACAAGCCAACACCCTCAACTAGACTAAACAATCATGATGTATTAAGTTTTCTTTTGTTGCTATGCATACGTGTGTACTGTTGAGGTATCGAGCTCAACTAGTGCTATGGACATTGATAAGTAGCCTAGATGATAGCTTTCACACTTATGCCATTGGCAGGGTTGGTGAAAGAAGTAGTACATGGGTAAGGGTATCCATCTCTTTCCGCTCTTTGATTTTGGAGCAATACCTTTGATTATGAGAGCTACAGGTTTGACAGATTATCTTAGATTAAGGCATCCTCTTGGGTGAAGGAAGAAGACCATATTGTGGGGAGTTAAATATGTTTCAATGCATTTTAGGCCCATTTTAGTTGTGTAAGGTTTAGTATGATCATGATGCATCAACAGCTCTCATGCTAGAGCTAGAAGAGGATGACGACAGCTCTCATGCTAGAGCTACAAGAGGATGACGACATGGATGAATTACCTTCTACTACTACAAGACAATCGGTTCCACCAATTGACAACACTGATGGAGTATTTCTAGAAATAGATTTATTTGGAGCCATGGATCTCGTTGAGGACGAGCAAGTTGATGAACTTTAATCTCATTGTTGTAAAACAGGGCACTTTCTTAATTGCACCTTAGTGATGAGGAGGAGGAGCTAGCATTTGTTCTCCTTCAAAGAGCGTGATGGAAGTTCTACCCTCCTCTCTCCCTCCCCCCCCTCTCTCTCTCTCTCTCGCACTCTCTCTCTCTCTCTCTCTCTCTCTCTCATAGACACATATGCTTGCAAAGAGGTAGAAAGAGAAGGCTAAAACACACCCCAGGTGGGAACTAGCAAATATTATATATAAATTCAAATTTTTAAAAAATAAATTTTTGATGGTTATTTCAACGCATACTTTGATGATATTTTGATGCCTATTTCGACACACATATTGATGACACGACTAGGCGTGGTTCAAACTAAGCATCGAAAAACAATGATTCTCTTGTAGTGAGGACACGACCAGAACTAAATCCTTGATGGAGGAGCAACAAGACATGCAATGAAGATGGGGGAGTAAGCCCTCCAATTAAATTGGAGGGCATGACCAAAACTAAATCCTTGATGGATGGGAAACAAGACATGCAGTAAAGATGCGGGAGTAAGCCCCTAAAAGTTTCAAAAAAATTCTTTGAATTAGAAAACTTTTAGGAAACACCTATGTAAATCCTAAAAGAACTGGAAGTAATGTCGGTCAACCTAGCCTACCAGCATACATTTTCTATTATCCACCTTGGAAGGCCTATGACCAATTATGATGTGATTCTTGGATGCACTTTTATGTGCCAAATCGGATGTTACTCTAGGACAAGGGAAGATATAACATCTACCTCCACTCACGACACCCAGGGGGGTGGGGGATACTACCATCAAGGTAAACCTAGAGAACCACTTGAGGGACAGTATCATGAAGGTAAACCTAAAGAACCTTTTCTATAGAGATGTGACCTAGATTCCTATCAACCATGACTTAGGGTCTCATACGAAAGCATGTTTTGAGAACTTAAACTTATTTCATGTGAACAAGATAGTTATAAAATGTACAATCATGATGAGGAAACTTAACTTCCATTACTTCACTATTGGACCCCAAAGAGGAAGAAAATGTACGAGCATGATGAGAAAACTTAACTTCCATTACTTCACTATTAGACCCCAAAGAGGAAGAAAATTGGATGTATCTATTGACTATAAGTCGAAATGACATTGTTCCTAGTAGACCTGTATCTTTTGTACTCATAGAACCAACAGGAGTTGAACCAATTAAAAACAACAAAGAAAAACCTCATATGAAATGCAGAGTCATACCATCCAGAGGCTTAAATGTAAACTTCGAGTCAAGTTGTGCCTTGAGTTTGGTAGGATAATGAAGAGGATGAGGAGGTGTCAGAATAACATCAAGAACTCCTCACAAAATTCCTTGAAAATATAGGAGTTTCTTTGAGAAAGCTAAAAGATCCAATGCACGTAAAAACAAGAGGCCTACCTAGCCTTAAGGATGAAGAGAACTATTTGCATTAAATATTGATGCCTTGAGAGCTACATAAAAGTTATGTTCCAACTGGAAGGATCTAATGAAGAAACAAGGTCATAATGATTTGAAAATAGATCTTGAAATTGCTAAACTTTAGCAAAAAAAATCCTATAGATTCAACCTGAATTGATTCCAAAGACACTTCTAGGTCTAGACAGAGAATATAAAACAAAATTGAGGAGGGTGTGTGCACCAACACCAAAAAGAGAGAAAAAAAAGGAAGGTGTGCACACCAACACCAAAAAGAGAGAAACCAAAAAAATAGCGGTATCTTATGATAGACACCAAAAAAATAGCGGTATCTTATGATAGACACCAAAATTTAGGAAGGTGTGCACACCAACACCAAAAGGAGAGAAACCAAAAAAATGGGGGTATCTTATGATGGACTATAAGATGCCAAACAAATTGACCTAGCACTACCAGGGGAAGAGCCTAAAAGGATTTGGATCTCTATTGACTTGACCCTTAAGGAGGAGACTTAATTAATGGAGTTACTCAAAGACCATAGAGATGTACTCATTTGGAGCTACTTAGCTCTTAAGAGATTCCCGCTAGAAGTCTACCAACATACTATTTTACTAGTGGAACAGTGCAAGTCCAGTAAAACAAAAGCCTTATGCATCCAATGAAACCTATTCCAACACCATCAAGGAAGAAGTGAATATATTTATTTTAGTAAGTTTCATATGAGGGACACTCCTTTGGATAGTTGGACCCCGTAAAGTTAGCCTAAAAACATGCATCTCCATAACTTAAAGGTCCAATAATTCATGGTTACATTTGGAATTTTGTGGCATGGTGACATCATAGTGGGCAATCCAATGGCACCCCCAGATCAAAAATCCAAGTTGATCAGCTAGCCCATGTTTCATTGCACGAACGTTCCTGTGTTTGCACTGCTTCACTTCCTTGACTATAGTATATATCATACATAAAATGCTTAGTAATTCTACATCCAAAATCCAATTATCATGCCAATTTGTATATGAAAACAACACATTACATATAGCTTAGCTTGATTTATTGGGTTTTTTCAAAGTGTATATCTATTTTTAAATTATTTTTCCTCCACTTAGTTTTTTAAAACAACATGTGTTTTTTATTTAAGATCTTGGCAAATGTGAAGCTTCTCATTGAAGATCTAATAATGTGGAGTTGGACAAATATGTTTAGAATGTGTCCATATGATCAATTTGTAATTTTAACAATTGAATTTATTTTGATATTTTGTACAATATTCACTCAATCTACTAGAGGGCCTCCAGAAGTTTAATAATTTAATTATATAGATTTAACATGACCCTTATTGTACTCCAATTTCTCGTGGATCAAATTAGTTATCATGATGAATTTAATAAAAAAATTTGAGTGAATTTGAATAAAGGAAGCCCATTTTTCAGCCATCTTAATCAAAAATTTCCTCTTTGTTCGACCAAAGTCTAAAACAAAGGCTACTTATTAGGTTGGTGTTTCACCAAACCTAGAGAGTATGCCATTTATCAAGAAATTGAGCTATAGTAACATAGTCTTAGTCCTACATGTATATACCACATCATATGGAGGATAGACCGCATAAGCATCTTACCATCTCATCATGCCTTGTTATCATGCCAACTGAACAAAGGTCAAGAAGGTTGACTTCCTAAAGCCTACATTGCTTGCTACATCATATGCATACATGTCATTGCCACATAATGAAGAATGTCCATGTCATCCCGTCACCTCAGCATAATCAACTTAGTTGACTACCTCTTGACTACATGGCATGCCACATCACATACATGCATGGCATTGCCACCTCAGCTTTGTGCATGAGGAATGCCCACATGGAGGTCTCATGTAAGCAAACATTTGCCATGTGGCAAAGTGCCTTGCCACCTAACCACTATTTTCTTTTTTTTTTAATTAAAAAAATTTAAAAAATATTTATTAAAAATTTTAATAGAAAAAATAAATGTGTAAAAATTATTTATTAAATAAATAAATATGAAATATTAGATAAATAAATATTATTTTCTTAAAATAAATAATTATTTTCTTAATTCTAAATTATTATAAGAATAATTAAATTGGTAAAAGTTTATATATTATCCATAATCTAGTTCCAACCAATGAAATATTTACTAGCTTAGTATTTATAACCTAATGTTTTGAGTCACTCTCATTCTTGGAGCTTCACCAATTTTGGAGATGTCTCCATTTCAAGCATATGTTAATCTTGTTCTAGTATTACTTTAATCTTAATTATCTGTAATTTTAAGCTTGATCTTTTTGTACCTATCTCTTAGCATGGGTTCACAAAGTCGTAGGAGTAGAAAAAGTAATAGGCAACAAAATCCCCCAATCAATCTTATTGATGAGCAGGAAGCAAGGGATCACATGGAGGATTGAATGGAAAAGAGATCGCTAGTGTAAAGCAAGGACTCAAGCATTGTAGCACATGGTGGGTTCGATTGATGAGGCATCATCTCCTCCCCTTGGCCATTCTCCATCTCTTTCCCATGACCCCACTCCACCTCCTTCTCCTCTACATTCTCCCACAATTCTTTCTCCACACTATTTTGAGCCCTTTACCACTCCTCCTTTGCATGTTGCTGCTCATGTAGCACTCCACCCTCCGGTGTTGACCCCCCATGAGATGGACACTCCTATCTTCAATGTCTCTGGACCACATTTTGGCATGCCCGCTGAGGTTGGCACTCTTCTTTTGGGTGTGACCCATGAGTTGGCCACTCCTCTATGTCTCTCCATCTTTGGGTGCTCCCTCCGATCTTGCCACTCCTTTCTTGGGTTGGGTGCCTCTCCATGAGCTTGCCACTCCTCTACTCGGTGCCTCTCCACCCATGGGTGCAGTCCTTGAGTTTTCTTTGCCTCTCTTGGGTGAAGAGAGGTGACACCTATGAGCCCTCGCCACTCCTCCATCTACTGCTACTACATCCCATGAGCTTGATGCCACTTCTCCTCAAAGTGATGTCCTCGCCTCCCTTGGGTGATATCTATGAGCTCGCTTCTACTACATCCCATGAGCTTGATGCGAATCCTCCATCTAGCATAGCCCCTGAGCTTCATGACACTCCTCAAAGTGGTGGCGTGTGCTTCCCCCATCACTCCTCACTTCGGTGACATTGATGACATTGTTGATGACCATGTGCTTGCTACTCCACCCTGCTATGTTGCTCATGGGGCATCTTCTCATGGGAAATCCCTTTTCATGTTTGTTGTGCACAAAAATATGATAATTCTTTCTTCGACAAGTACTTTGTCAGCCTCAATATGGCATTGCAGTCTACTATGCTAGATGCATTACTATGGCAATCGTGCATAGCACAATGTTCCATGGATTTTGTGATTTACAGCTCACATTCAAGGAGGGCGAGTGCGAGTACTTTGCCAGCCTCAATATGGCATTGCAGTCTACTATGCTAGATGCATTACTATGGCAATCGTGCATAGCACAATGTTCCATGGATTTTGTGATTTATAGCTCACATTCAAGAAGGGCGAGTGCTAGTGTGCTACAGAGCCTAAGACAGTCCTACAACTTAAGCCTGAGATTCAAGGAGGGCCAATGCTAGTGTGCTATAGATCTTGAAGAGATTCTACAACTCAATTAAGCATAAGATGAATTTAGATGGATTGGCTGGTACTATAGAGGTGCTTACTATGACGATTGTTTCCAGTTATAGTGTTATACTAGGTATGCATCGTGCCACTTCTCTAATACTTTAGATTCATTGTTGAGAACTTCAAGTGGGGTTTGTAAAAGGAGAGAGAGATTGGAGAGTGGGATTGAGTGTGCTCTATGGGATAGTAGTGGCATGCACCACGATGTACTCGTTTATTGGACCCCAACATGAGGGTGATGATAGAGAGGTTTTGGGAGGTGCACTATCATGCATCACAAGAGTACAAGAAGGCATTGTGCATAGGGTTAGTCATGGAGTGGGGAGTACATACTGCATGGGGCTTGCTTTCCTCAAATGGCATAGACAGAGTTGTACTTTGAGTTTAGGTCTTTAGACCATGATATTACCATCAGCTACTACTCATTCAAGGTTTTTAATCCTTGGTTTGTAGGTACCATGTTGGGTTGCAGCTTTTATATGATGTCTTTCGTGGCTTAACTAGGCATCCGCCGGGGGGTGCTGCCCACAAGAAGAGGATTTCATCTACCATGGGAAGTCTTGTGTTATAGGGACATGTAACTCTATTCTTTTGTGCTTGTACGTGGCTACTACTAGGTGGCCATCACGGTGCATATTAGTTATCGACATGCATTAGTGGGTAGTAGTGGATGGCATTAGCAAGCACCCCAAAGGAGAGAGTCACCATTAGAGAGTATCACTTCTAGATTAGTGACCGCCCTCATAGTGCCCACTTTGTGCAGCATTTTGTCCATCATCATGATGACTTTTTGGAGATTGTGGGGTCACATGGAGGATAGGGTGATGGATATGGTGCGATGGATGTGGGGCATGGTTTAAAAGGGCTCATTAGTTCTATTAGCTATATTCTTGGCATGTCATAATACAATATCAATTAATTGCGAGATTCTTTAAGACAGGGCATGGGAAGGGGGAGCATGATGGTGACAATGCGTGTTTGCACTTACTCTTTTTTGTGTATGGCACAAGGGGTCTCGTCTTATATGCAAAAAAAGAGTGGGTTTGGGTAGAACATCACACCCATCCGGCATTTGCCGATGGGGGTGAAACTTCGAAAGTGATTCCATGGGGATACTCTCCTGGACTCACAAAGTTTCATCCCCAGCGCGCATGAGGGGTGTGATAGTGTGTTGCCACTCGTTCTTTTTTGCATATGACCCAAGGAGTCCCATATGCAAACAAGTGTAGGTTTGGGTAGGATATCACACCCATACAACCCAATGGGGGTAAAACATTACAAGTGGTTCCATGGGTTTTTTCTACCCCCACTTACAAAGTTTCATCCCCATCGGATGTCATATGGGTAACACACTCGTGTTTTCTGCATATGTCCCAAGGGGTCTTTTATGCAAAAAAAGAGTGGGTTTGGATGAAATTACACCCGTCCAAAATTTTATAAGGGTGAATCTTGGCAAGGGGGTCCATGGAATTTCTCTCTCACTACTCGGTTATCAAATTGTATCCCCATTGGGATGGATGGGTGTGATAGTGTGTTGCCACCATCCGCTCTTTTTTACATATGGCCCAAGGGATCTCCTATCCAAAAACGAGCAGGTTTGGGTAGGACATCACGTATATCTAACATCTAATGGGAGTGAAACTTTGTAAGTGGATCCATTGGTCTTCTCTCTCCTCACTTAAAAAGTTTCATCCCCATCTGATGTTGAATGGGTGTGATGGTGTGTTTCCCCACCCACTCTTTTTGGCATATGGCCCAAGGGGTCTTGTATGCAAAAAAGAGCGGGGCCATATGAATAAAACAGCGAGTTTGGGTAGAACATCACACCCATTTGGCATCTTATGGGGGTGAAACTTTGCAAATGGGTCCATGGGGCTGATCTCCTTCCACCTACAAAGTTTCATCCCCACGGCGGATGCCACATGGGTGTGAGTGTGTTACCACACCCTCTTTTTTACATATGTCCCAAGAGGTCCCATATGTAAAAAGAGAGGGTTTGGGTAGGACATCATACCCATCCAGTGTTCGATGGAGCAGAAACTTTATAAGTGGATCCCTGAGGTTTCTCTCCCCCACTTATAAAGTTTCATTCCCACCGAACACTAGATGGGTGTAACGGTGTGTTGCCACCCACTTTTTTTACATATGGTCCAAGGGGTCCCGTATGCAAAGAGAGATCACTTTTGAGTAGGACATCACACCCATCTGACATCCAATGAGGGTGAAACTTTATAAGTAGGTCCATGAGGCTTCTCTCCCTCCACTTGGAAAGTTTTATCCTCCTTAGACATTGGATGTGTGTGACGGAGTGCTGCTACTCGCTTTTTTTTGCATATGGCCCAAAGGGTATTGTATGCAAAAAAGAAATCAGGTTTGGGTTGGACATCAAGCATCCGATGGGGGTGAAACTTTGCAAGTAAGTCCATGGGGCATCTCTGCCCCCAAAGGGTCCCATATGCAAAAAACGAACAAGTTTGGGTAGAACATCAAGCATCGGCGGACGGGGGTGAAACTTTGCAAGTAGGTCCATGGGGCTTCTCTCCCCCCACTTGCAAAGTTCCATCCCCATCTAACATTGGTTAGGTGTGACGATGTATTTCCACTGCTCTTTTTCACATATGGCCCAAGGGGTCCCGTATGCAAAAAAAGGTTTTGTGTAGGACATCACACCATCCGTGGGGGTGAAAATTTTCAAGTGGTTCTGTTGGGTTAATCTCGCCCAACTCGCTAACTTTTGCCACCATCGAGCGGATTTTGTATGGGTGTAAATCCTAAACCCTAAACCCTAAAAACCCTAAAAAGTCCTAAACATCCCACCTATCTGGCATCTAATGAAGGTGAAACTTTGTAAGTGGTTCCATGGGTATTATCTAAGCCCACTTGCAAAGTTTTATTCCCATCGGGCGGATGCCGGATGGGTGTGTCGGTGTATTGCCACCTAGTACCTTAAACCCTAAAAATCCTAACAACCCTAGTAGACATAAAACCCATATGCCGTTTGAGGGTGAAACTTTGTAAGTGGGTCCATTGATTTTCTCTCTCCCCACTTGTAAATTTTTATTCCCATCAGCACCAAATGGATGTGAGGTTGTGTTGCCACCTGCTCTTTTTTTCTTATGGCCCAAGGGGTCTTGTATGCAAAAAAGAGCAGGTTTGGGTAGGACATTACACCAATCCAACATCCGATGTGGGTAAAACTTTACAAATGGGTCCATGGGGTTCTCTCCCCCCACTTGCATAGTATCCAAGGGGTTCTCAAGATACGTGGTGATGCTAACTAGATGGCCCGGTCATGGTGCCACATATCTAACATATCTAACCTGCGATATGGCATGGCAATTTTTATGGTAAACATATCACTGGCATGGATTTTTTAACCTAACATATATGGTTTCCACATATATGAAGAGAGATATGTAGGCATGGAAATATGGCAATATGAAAAGTTGTGATTGGTTTCCATGGGTTCTGGCCACTTAAAAATGTCCCACTTTCATCAAAATTTCCCCAAAATAGCAACTTTATCATGCTATCACCCTGTGACACACCCTATTGCACATGTTGGGAAAGTCCCTTTGACTATTCTATGCCCGCAAGGTATGGGACAAACATGCCCCCAAGGCATGTGTGTCCCATACCATGCACCCCTAGCCACATCATGGCTATCACAAGGCATGTGTGTCCCATACCATGCACCCTTAGCCACATTATGACTATCACTGCACGGCTATAACCAGTTGGTTAACTACGGGATGATCCAACTCCAGTTAGATCTCCCATACTAGAACTAACTACAAATGAGCCACAATTCCAACTTCATATCCTCAATGACCAATTCGCACTCCTACAATAATTTTCAGGTTGGCCTCTACACTAGCCACATTATGTCCACACAAAATGGGGCATAACAATCTCCCCCTCCCAACAAGAGGAAGATTGGGAGAAAAATTTTAGATACTAGCATTGAAGTGAAAAATAATTCTCCCAAGTGTAATGTTTTTCATTATGTCATCATCTGTTTACGATCCTCCTTCCATCTAATTAATCACTCAGGAATAATCCGATTCCGAAGGGTGTGATCCCTATGATCCACAATACTAGCTTATGGAGATGTTAACTCTTGTGTGCATCCAAAATCCTCGCCTAGGATTTGCCCACATTATGTATAGCTGTGGGCCGATGATGTATCAAAATCCAACCATATATATAGATAACAGGAACCCCAGTGACCTAAGTTGGGCAGCACCACAAAACCCCCATTTGTATATATATATAACTTTTGATAATGTTAAGAGAAAATTAAAAACAAAATCAAGTGAAAAGTTTTCTTGTCTTGAGCTCTTAATTTCTTGGTTGCTTAAGTGCATGCTTGTTTGTGTGGATGAAATGTGTTGAGTGTGTATGCTTTCTTACTTGAGTGAGTGTGATTCAGCATGATTGGAGAAGAAGGTCACATAGGCTTTCTAGATTAACCATAGTTGATTTGAAAGTAGAATAAGGGCTCAAACAAGAGGTACTAACACACATCTTGGCCTCTTTAGTCTCTCCAAATAGGGACTTACATGATCCAAGGTAAGTGGTCTAACCACAAGTAAGTGTGCATGCTGTTTTACTTGAGTGAGAGTGCAATTAAGCATGATTGGAGAAGAAGGTAGTTTAGTCTTTCTAGACTAACCATATTTGATTTGAGAGTAGAATAAGGACTTAAACAAGAGGGATTGGCACACATCTTGGCCTCTTTAGTCTCTCTCATAGGGACTTTCATGATCCAAGACAAGTGGTCTAACCACTAGCACTATGGTTCCTTGCTAGTGAGCAAGAAGGTTCTTGACATGAATAGACGGTGCTACAATCAAACTAGAATGGATGAGGTAAGGAAGTATAGATATTTTGTACTAAAACGACTTCTATTATTCTCACTCACTCTTGCCCTTGGTAGATATAAATCCGTGGTAGAATATTGAGAAAATGTGTTATAAAGTAGGATTTGACTTATTTTATGCTCTATTTGAGTGTTTAGGAGTGGATCTGTGTAATTGAGTAGGCTTTTCTTCTAACCTTACTATTTTTTGTGTTTTATGTTGATTAATTTGTTTTATTATTTATGTCATGCGAATGATGGAATGAAGAGAAAGCTTTCTCCGATGTGATTAACAAAGGTTATCTATCCACTTGGTTGATTTGACTATGATTATTAGTCTTAAATTAATTAGAAAATTAGTATATATTAGCATTTTTAATATTGTTTACAAAGATTAGCTTAATCAAGGTAGTAATCTTTGTAGTAGTTGGCTTTTATTAATTGAGTTAAAAATCAAGTCATTGGAGTCACTACTACAAGATCTTCTGACGTCCAATTTCAACGATACCCGCATCATCAAAGTAAGCATTGAAATGATAGTTGAAATAAGCGTCTATGTTTGTGTCTAAATAAGCATCAAAATTACTCATCGAAATAGGCATTGAAACAGAGTCGAAAGAAGCATCAAAACAAGCATCGAAATAGGTGTTAAAAACATATTTCTTTTGTTTTTAATCTGGTGTGACTTATAAAAAACATTCAAGTGTTTTTAATTCCTTATCAACCCAATTTTTAGTTACTTTTCAAATAAATACGAATATATGTAATAATATTTATAAGAGATTAATAGGCCAATATTTGTCTGCCAAAGCTTCGCTAGGGATCCAAAATACAAGGATTTATGTAGTAATATTTACAAGAAATTATGACAATTGTCTGCTAAAGCTTACATTAATAGTCCTAAATAACAAAAGTCAAAAACCAAGTATTGCTTACCAAATAAAAATGAAATAAGATGTCATAGATCGACTCTCTCATTCTTAGCTAGATCCATGGCTCCAAATACATATATTTGTAGGAACACCTCTCCATCTACATATTCGTCAATGGGTGTAGACTCGTTTGTTGTAGGATTAGAAGGTAGTTCATCCATATCGTCCTCTTCTATTTAAGGCATTGGAGGTGGTTGTGTTGAAAGTTATTCTTCTATTTCTTCTTCAAAGTCCAAATTAGCTGTTGTATTTGCTTCTAAACACCATATTAGTGAATTTGGGAATTTTCCAATTCCCATTTTTGAATACTTAAAAAAGGGGACATGGATAACATGTTTGTAAGTTTCTTAAAACCATATCATATGACCTATCGTTGGAAAGTGCTTGAAAAATGGAATCTAAAGAGCTATAAAGCGCTCATTTTGGATTAGTGGTGTTCAAGTTATGGTTAATCCAAACTTTTGACCACGTGTCCCAAACTTGTGGGAAATTCCCATATTCCCCAATATGGTGTTTCTAGTTCGAGTTCTAGTAGCTGAATTACTATACCTTCATTTGATCCTTCTTCTAGTTGTTCTACTAGATCAATATCTACTTCTTGTGCTTCTTGAGTGGGTTCCTCAACCTCCACTTCATCTAATATTTCCATATCTTCAAATATTTATTTATTGTGTGGATCAATTTGGATTACAAACAACCACTTATGATCTCTCGGGTCCACCTTGAAGACCACCCGCAAATCCATATTAGGGAATTTGGAAAAAATCCTTTCATTTTGGAAAAAATGGAATTGATATCTTTAAATTAATTTTGGTAATTTCGATGAATTTGTTAGTTTCACTAAATTTTAAAGTGAAAGTGTTGCTAGTCAAGGTTTCTAATAACACGTATGGGGTTTACAAACACCGTTTAAGCTACAGTGTAGCTAAGAAAATATCCATAAAATTTTAAAGAAAAGTATAAAAAACAATCAAATTCTAAATAGTAGGAGACTAACATGTACTAACTCATAAACAAAAGGTGACTAACATAGATCCAACTAGTACTGTAGTGATCTAAACTCGCTGGCCTTCATCATAGTCCAACGATGTTGCCAAACTCTCCTTTGCCTTAGCACACACATTTGCTAGAATCTTCATCATAGTCCTCGGATGTTGCCAAACTCTCCTTTGCCTTAGCACACACATTTGCTAGAATCTTAATCTTTTATGGCACTTCTTGCCCCATTAGTCACCCATGCAAAATCTATTGTGTTTGATAGTTACCAACGTATAGGATCCTTCTTGTTACACATCCAAAATTTTTCCCAACCATCTCTATAAACCTCAGCATCACTAACATTTCTCTTTTTGCATACTAGTGCCCAATATTATATTAAAATCCTCTTGTAGTTTTTAGATGTTCTATTGACATCTATGTTACTTTGAGCTACACCCAACCATATTGGATATATTGGTTTTGATGGGGTCGAATAAGAACAAAGTCTCCCTTTCTAACATCAACCATGGGCTAAAAATCTTGCTTTGGCCTTTTACTTTGTGGTCCACAATAGTGATCATCAAGTTCCTCCAATCCTAAGAATTCATCATCAATGTCATCCACATGTGTGCCTAGAGTTCTTGGCCAAAAGTTTTGATAGAAGCCTCCGTCTTGGACACTTGGTCTCTCTCGTGCCTGAACCGTGGCCTCCCGATACTCAATCACTGGGCTGATGTACAAGGTGAAAGCTGCATCAGATCCTTAAACATCAACCCATCTTTTCCAATAGCGCATGTTATCCTTAATTCCTTTTACCACCTCTAAGTGATCTTTAATGTACTCAAACATTGAAACGACACATGGAACCCCTGTGGTAGTATTGTGTTACCATCACTATCCTTCTTCCATAATTCAATACCACCATCCTTTGGTGGCAACCATTCAATGGATTTAGGATGCACTTTATCTTGCATGACTGGAACCTTTTCTTGCATGAAGAATCTAAATTTTAATGGTTTTGTGTGCCCCACTAGCATATCTTGTCCATCAGACAATTACCCATAGATGAATCCCTTGAAATCTGGGACATTTGTCATAAAGAATGGGGTTGGAGCAGTTACTTGGCTATCCTTGAATATTTTCATTAAATGTGGGAAGATGAATGTCTAGCTAGTCCTTAGTTTCTCAAAAAACCTGCTAAACATTGCATCAATATCCTCATGTGTATGACCAACCATCAAAAATCCTAATAGGAACATCTAAAATACTCCTTTGGAACACTACAAGGGACTGGGCTCATACCCGCGCTCCTAGCCGCTAAAAATGACTTGTGAAAAAAAGTAGCGGGCCCGTGTATCAGCGCGTGTATCATCGCGGCCAGAGACATGCGTGTAAAAGCGCGTGTATGGCACCTCTCAGACGCGCGGATACATGGGTGTATAGCCGCGTTTTTTTTAACAGACGCGTTGATACATGTGACTATACACGCTTTTTTTTTATTTAGACGTGCTTATACACGGGTCTATAGTCGCGTCCTATTCAGTTCAAATGTGTCAGACGCGTTTATACCTGCGTCTATACACGCGTTTTTTTTCATTTAGATGCGCTTATACACGCGTAAGTACCAGTTTTGACGCATTAATACACACGTATTTTCTAGGGTATCCGCGTAGATACACGCGAGTTTTACCAGTTCTGACGCGTTTATACACGCGAACAGAGAGAAAAAAAAATCCAGAGAGTGCTATTTGGTGCCTGAATACTGTTCCAGCATTCCAGCACCCAATAGCACTCTCTGGTTTTTTTTTTTTGTGCATTAGACCATCCCATTAGACCATCGATGAAGAACATATGCACGAGGGAGATTAAGACAAGAACGACATGAATGCATACATTGTCAATACACGATTCAAGACAGACATGAATGTAATACTATCGATCAATCAATTCAATATTACTATCAAAATTTCATACATGTATACAAGGGAGTCCATATCTCGAAGTAGCCCATGGCTTGAGTTTACAAAAAAATATATACAATCACATCCTCAATATGGAATGTGATACTATAAGTCTGAGTACTACTTAGACCCAGATGATGACTCGGTGCTCCCTCCATGCTCAGATGAGCTCACATCGGTCGGAATGTCCGAGGAGTAGTGCTCACGTCCACCCTCTGCAGCGGCGGCCGGTGGATCATCAGCAGCTTGTGCCTGTTCAAGTAATATATAGTATATAAGTATATATATATGCAATTCAATAAACCAAAACCATTCGTTTAGAATTTTCAAGTACCTGTCGACCGTATGGTCTCATGGCCATCTCAAACTGCGCATCCGTAATACGTCCCTCGGCTCTGAAGATGGCCCACGTGTCACGTCTGCTATGCCGGTGAGCATACGCAGTATCGTGGGTTGTGGGCTTCCTCCCCGTAACCCGTCGCTGTATCATAATCAACACAATTTGTAAGATTAAAACAATCATAGAATCAGTGAATTAAGTAAACAATCAAATAAAGTGGCAAGATACTTACGAACTCTGCCTCCCATGACTCGACGCCGCCAGATCCGAAATGCGAAGATCCAATGGTCTCCATCTGGATCCGTCGTGCCTCCACATGCTGCCTGCTCTTCACGCCACCCTCTGCTCGTTTCTTTGCCTCCTTCCACTCGTGTTTGTGTGCAGTGGCAGGTTTCTCGGCAGGATAGCCACCCGCAGCTACATTTAGCCGGTCATCGTACGCGAGTTTTTAAAGGTGAGATCTTTTATTACTTAAGATCTCCCTTATTCGCGTCCTTCCCCATACATCCGAGAATGTAGCATGTGGGGGATTGGGGTACCGACTATGTACAGCCTCTATCACCTCCCCAACTAATCGGCTATTTTGATCTTTAAATTTAATAAAACAATTTCTATATGAGTTTGATACTACCCCACGCATGTACTCCATTACCTCCCTCCCCCTCGCATCCATCACTATCCCGCCCCTATCCGTCACATCATAGCAGACCACTCTCTCTATCTCTCTCTTCTCCTCCTCTTCCGAACTGTCTCCTCTAACTCTTCTCTCTCTATCTCCTCTCTCACCGCGTGCCCTACTACCTCCCCCACCTCCCCCACCAAAGCACCCGCCGCATCCTCCACTCCCACTCTTCCTACTGCTGCGGGTGGAGTCACGACTGGGGGATTGTCTACGTGACGGTGGCTGTGAGCCCTGACGTGACGGTGGCTCTGAGGGAGCACGTGATGGTGGCTGTGAGGGTGTACGTGAGTGTGTCTGGGACGAGGTATGTCTCCTCGGTGGACGTGGAAGAGGAGAAGCTGCATGCCGTCTCGTCGGACTCGGAGGAATAGACGGCACTGGAGTGCCCTGGATACTCGCGGTAGGGGTATAGACACCAGGCAGGGAAGGAGGGGGATGGGCATACATATACTCTGTAAGCTCAACCGGACCAGGTTGGCGCCCAAAATGATTCATCATCTCCATCAGCCAATTGCTGTACGCAAATGGATCGGATGAAGAACCTGGAATATCCATAAAGAACCTGCAACAAACATCTTCATGTACATCATGGGCTGTCTCTTGACTCACACGAATATCATCATTCAAGTTAGTTGTGTTGCCTGCAAATCATGAAATCTGAAACGCCGCAGTCTCGTGCAGAAACGCGTGTATACACCCGTCAAGAAACGCGTGTATATTCGCGTGAACAGACTCTGCAGACAGGTTACACGCGTTTTTACACGCGTTTCTACACGCGACCTGCAAAATTTTTTTTTCGAAAAGACCGACCCCCGACAAAGACAGACAGAATGTCCTTATAAAAGGAGCCCCTGTCAGGATGCAGTAACCCAATCGTGTGCACAGAAGCAAAAGGACAAACCCAAAGAGCAAATAGCATAAAGAAATCTGACAAAAGAGACAAGGCACAGGACAAAGTGACTCACCTCTGAAAAAGTGAGTCCTCTCTGCTCCTCTGCTCCCTCCTTCTCCCGTGTGTGTGCTCCTTTCTCTGCTCCCTCCTTGTTGTTGGAAGAGGCGAAAACAGGCGCAGAGTCGATTTCTTAGTTCAAAATCTATATTTGGGGAAGGCGGGCTATTTTTAGTTTAAACATACCGTCGCGTTTATATTAGTGTGTATAAACGCATGTATTTTCGCGTGTGTATATTTTAGCTGCGTTTATACACGCGTTTTGCAGAACTTACCCGCGTTAATACACGCGATTTTTAGGAATTAGCCGCGTTAATACACGCTATTTCTAGGAAGTAGCCGCGTCAATACACGCGATTTTTATGCTTTCATTAAAAACATATTATGATTTTGTGTTTTCTGATTTTTACACAGGATGTCATCAACCTCTTCAAGCAGTTCTGGGGAAGATGAGACAATGCGTCATCGTAATCGCGATGTGTGGTTGGGACAACGGATCAAATGTATGTGTAATCGATGTCAAGGGTGCATTGTACGAGCACGTCGAATTACCATGAATCACATCTCCATGTATGGAGAATGGAATCAAACAGGTTTAGAGGTGAGTAGATGTAAATTGATGGTATTCAAATGAATCATGGTATCCAAATTAAATTAATAGAGTTGTAATATATAAACTCTAATTGAAGCAGGATGCAATACCACACCCTAACATGGTACCCTACGCGCGACGAGAGCACGTAAAGCGTCGACGAGATGATGCTGGAGCTTCGGGATCTATTGTCAGAGATGAGTGGGAAAGGGATGACAATAGCCCTGCACCCCACGAAGTTGTGGAAGAGGAGGTGCTTGATGATATGGTGCGGAATCTTTTTAAGGATGATCCCAAAGGTATGGACGACGATGATATGGAACAAGAGCATCTTTATAAGGCTTCATCGACACCGGTGTTTGAAGGGTGCACATTCTCAGTTTTACGTGCTTCACTTGAACTACTTAATATACAAACAGTTTATGGATGGAGCAATGCAAGTCTTGACGCAGTGTTGAAGTAAGCATTCTAACTTACAAATTTGAATTAGTGGTTTAAGGTTTAGGATTTAAGACTAATTATAATTGATGATATTGGATGCAGGCTATTATCAAATATGCTTCCAAAGGAAAATAGGCTTCCCACCTCAAGAGACATAGCGAGGCGCTATGTGACATCTCTTGGAGGACTGGATTATGATAAAATACATGCATGCGTCAATGATTGCATTCTGTTTCGTGGGACGCATAAGGAGGCTCTACATTGTCCCACTTGTGGTGAAGCAAGGTACAGAACAGATATGAAGAGTTTTGATGTACCTCGTAAAGTCTTGCGACACTTTCCTATAATTCCTCGCATCAAACACATGTTCAGGTGCAAATCCATAGCAGAGCTCATGTCATGGCATTCCTCACATCGATCGGATGATGGCATGTGGAGAATTCCCGCAGACACTCCTGCTTGAAAGCATATTGAAGATGAGTGGCCCAGCTTTAAAACAGAGTCCAGAAACTTGAGACTTGGCCTGGGTATGGATGGAGTGAATCCATTTGGTTTTAAAAGCACCGCATACAGCGTGTGGCCAGTTGTGTTGGTGAATTATAACCTTCCACCATCAATGGCGATCAAGAAGGGACATCTTATGTTATCCCTTCTAATTCCAGGGAAACATAAAGTGAAGCATATGGATGTTTATCTTGAACCACTGATTGATGAGTTGGAGGAACTATGGAGAGGTGTTGCGGTGGTGGACATTAGTAGGCCTCCCTCCTCTCGACACTTCGACTTAAAAGCAGTGTTGATGTGGACAATGCATGACTTTCCAGGATACAGCGATTGTTCTGGTAAGAATTCTAATTACCTCCCTACTCTATTACTATTGGCTATATATATTAATTAGACGGTTTGACTTTATTATTCTAACTTTTATTTATATTTTAACAGGTTTGAAAACATCGGGTAAACATGCATGTCCTGTTTGTGGTCCTTCGTTAGTACATGAGTATGCTGACGGTTTGTGTAAGACTATATTCGATAATCATCATCGATTTCTCCCCTCAGATCATCCTAAATATGTTGCTAGTAAGAGTAACATTCCTCCACAAACACTTCGTGCAAAAGATTGGAAGCGTATTTGGGAGTCTACAACTATTCTTCCTCCAGATGGCATGAACAGGTATAGTGATGTTTTTTCAATCTTGTTTTGTGTAGTCTCTAATTGGATTAAAGGTCACATAGAGCAATCCCTTGTGTAGGTACTCCATTTTTTTTCGGCTGCCATATTGGACCCATCTTAAGATCAACCATCTTCTTGATCCCATGCACATCTTCAAGAATTTGGGATCTGGTATTTGGGAACATATTATTGGTAAACGAGACAATGTTAGCGTACGTGAGGACTTGCGGGTCGCAGGACGTATGCGTCAAGCTTGGCCACGAGAGGTGGGTGGGCACGTTCGTCTTCCGCCTGCACCATGGATTATATCAAAGAAAGAGGAGAAGCAGGTAAAGCAGGCCATCACCACTTTGCGTACTCCCACTGGATGCATGAGATCATTGAAGGGAGCCTTTACAACCACTAAGAAAAGAGGCGTTGAGCAACTATATGGGTTGAAGTCCCACGATTGGCACAAGATGCTTCAAGTAAGTGTTTTTCAAGTCTTGTACATACGTTGAAATTAAATTTTGTAATGCCATAAACCGTAAATGTGCTCTTATGTGCGCAGTTCATACTACCTACTAGCATCGACCATTGTGCAAATAAGAGTTTGAAAAAATGTATTTATAAGATGGGCGAGCTTGTGAGGTATGTAAAACCCATGATCAGATCACCCTTCATTATACCTTGCAAAATGAACGTGCATGAGGTGTAACGTACTATTTATTTATTTTTCAGATATGTTAGTTCCAAAGCAATTGATCCAGCCACGTTGGATGATGCGCGTGTTATGGCAGTGGAGGTGGTTTGTTTGGTAGAGGAGACTTTTCCGCGAACCATTCTCACAAGTCAACTACATCTCATTGTGCATTTAGTGGACGAAATTGCTTTATGTGGTACTGTGCATGCACGCTGGATGTTCTTCCTAGAGCGCTTCATGAAGACCTTAAAAGACTTTGTGAGGCAAAGTGCAAGGCCTGAAGGAAGCATGGCCGAGGGTTGGTTGATACAAGAGTCTCTTGTATATATTTCAGAATTTCTTGGTCAGGTGGACAGCTCTTTGCCACGACTATGGAGCAATGAAGAGGACTTGAGGATGACCTCTATTGTGCCTCAAGGAAAAGGACAGAGTAAAGTAATTGACAGAACATTGATTGATGATCTCAATTTCACTTGTATCCTTAATAGTGATGTGATGAGCAGATGGGTTACAAGATATGAGGATGCAAAGACAAACAGGCAAGCAGAAAGAGCTCTCTTTCGGAGGCAACATGGCTCTCGGAAGGCGTACCCTAAGCATCTAGCAACACTTCCGAATGATATCCATGTTGATTGGTTGCATGAGGAAATGGAGAGAGCAGAGAGCGACGAGGGGCTGCATATCACGGCGGAAGAATGGGAGTATGCACGAGGATGCATGTCAAAGGTACATAGAACTAATGTTTTGCATTAGTTGTAAGTGATTTGCTTTTAATATTTATTCACATTGCTTACACAAATATTGCTTCTATTTTGGTCCAGTGCACTATGTTCAATGCTATATGGTGTGAAGGCAAGCATTTTCGAACACAAAGAATTGATGAAAAGAGAAATACACAAGATTGCGGTGTCATTAGTAGCTTTGAGGGAGCTAATGGAAAAATGGATGATTATTGTGGCATAATCCAAGACATATTTAGGCTTGACTTTCGTCGCTTCTTTGTGTATGTTTTGGATGTCAAATGGCAAATGAACGTGGTGGAAAAAGGGCCTGATGCAACGATAAAACGCCATGCAAGTGGATATGTAACTATTGACTCTACAAAGTTCTTGCAAACAAAGAAAGATAGGCTCGTATTGCCACAACAATGTGAGCAGGTATGCATTTTTTTACTAATGTGTTTCATGTACATATATATCGAAGCTCGCATACCCCTTGACTTTTGATATGCTAATTAATTACTGTACAGTGTGTATTTGAGTAGGTTATCTATCTACCAATGGTGCATGACATCAAATGGTGGTACGTCATCCCTATTGCACCACGTTCCAAAGTGATGTATAATACATTCACTGATATGGATCATATGGAGGATGTAACAAGCCGCAATGAAGATGATGTCGAACATGCCATTGAAGATGTTGTGATCGATGATCAAGAAATAAGAGATGATCATGATAATGAGGATGAGCATGCCATTTCTCATGATCATGAGAATGACCCTACCATTGAGGATGATGGTGATGTTGATGAGGATGATCAGGACATCGATACCATTATCAATGGAGTACAGAATATCGATAGTGGAATAAATTTAATCGTAGCCTTACCAATTGATCAAATGGATATTGATGTTGATCGTTTGGCAAGGATGGATCTTATTGAAGATGAGATCGAACCCTAACCAATCCGTCACTGTATGTTCTAAATTGATAACATTTCCATCATCTCATATGCATGATTTATTTTTGAATATATTTCATTGTTGTAAATGCATGTAGTGGGATTGTGTAATGATGTATACTGTAATGTACTATGAGATAGTTTAAGGAAAATAGTTTTTAATTTTGTAAAGGAATTCAGTTTTTTTTTCAGTTTTTCTCTGCCATGCGTGTATTAATCCGTGTATAGTAGCGTGTATTTATCCGTGTATAATAGCGAGTATTATCCCGTGAATATTATCGTGTATAGGTGCGTGTATTACTGCGTGTATGTAGACGCGTTTATACACGCGTTGATTAATGCAAACATACACGCGAACTTAAATGCAAAAATACACGCGCCCGATTCTATTCAAATACAGGCGCGACCATACACGCGTTCGTAATTTATCGCGTGTATGAAACGCGTGTATGGCAGCATTGTCTTGTAGTGGAAACTAACAATGATAGATAGACAAACAAATACTGATTCTTGTTATTTGATGTACAATTGTCCAATTGCAACATCGAATTCTCTAGAAACTTCTTGAATTTTGAACTAGGATTTGTGTTTAACATTTCTGTTGCTATACCAACATCATTCAATGCAGCTGAACAAGCACCCATGTATCCACCCTCATGTGGGTAATGATGATCAAGATCTTTTCTTTTGTTTAAAGCATTTAGCAATGTTCTAGTAGATCTAGACATACTATCATTGGAAAGATCTCCATACTCATGTTTGTCACATCTCTCAAGGTTTCTTAGACACAAGGCAAGAGAACCTATTGTAAAATTTGGATCAGATGGCCATAAGCTTATAGAAAAATGTCCGTAGTGCCCTTGTCCATGTCCATGGGTTATCATTCCTATTAGTGACACTGGAAATTGTGTTGACTTATCCATCTCCTTGGAATGTACCTTCAATCTCGGGATCGTTGTTTTATTTTGGTCCATCTTATCATGTATTATGCATAAGTACTTATTAGGATTTAATTTTGAGGTCAATCTCCAAGCATAGTACAGATTTCTACAACTAAGTTATTGCAAAATGTGGGTCTTTCTTTGATGCATCAATCTGTTACGTTCACCTTGGCACTTTGTGGCTCCCAATTGATCCTTTATTTCATTGCATATAGTGCACTTTGAAAACTCACTTGTTTTGGCAAGGCTAACATGCTTGAATCATACACATAATCAGTGCGAGATTGCACACGGAATGCCATTTCCATGGAATAATTAGTGCGAGTGCAAGCAACTCCCCCAAAAATCTTTGTGGAGTTGTATCATTGCATCACAATTAGCAACTTGGCAACATTTTCTCCTGCAACAATCAATTGTAGCTACATGTAAAATAGCATCTAGTGTTGTCCTCTTTGAATTCCCTATTATTCCGAACACTTCGGGCTACCTCTTCACCATGTAGTATCTCCTCTTCTTAGTTGGAGCATCAACACATTCATCAATGAACTGGTCATCCATATCATTGGAATCCTCTTCAACGCGAGGAGCGTTGAACCATCCTGAAATGTGAGTCTTTTAATAGACCACCTAATGAGATTAACACCATAATTTAAAGAAGGTACCGGTGATTGAACTTGTTGGATGGCTTGATCAACCACCACACCCACATTATCTCCACCTAAAACTTCAAAACCAATAGCCTCATATAGAAAGACCAACAATATGACTCCTTTACCAACACATTCTTCTTTGCCCTCTGACCACAACAACACATATTTTTCTCTCCAACTCTCAGAGATTGAAATTCCATCATATGGCACTACTCTTGATTCATGTCCACAATCCTTGCATCTAAAGTTTGGAATGGTTGTGCAATGTCATGGTTGAAGCATTTATCAATTCTCACAAAGACGTGGTCTTTCCCAAATTGTTCTCCATGGCACATATCTTCCTCATGGGTTGCATGTATCTTGCCTATTGCCGCCATCACATTATTGATCAACTTGACACATTCTCCATGAGAAAATTGAGATGACATTTTCCCTACACATAAAAAATACATTATTTCAGTTCTCCAAATTAGATCAAGTGTCCAAATTCAGTTAGTAGAATATATATTATAATCTATCATTAGTATCATCTTCTTTCACTTACCACTTGATAGAATTGACCAATTGTCCAAATCTATATACAATATGAATATTTTTAAGGTCACCAAGTGGCAAAATCCTTTACTCCATCGAATACATGGACTACTCCTTTTTATGGGATTATTATCCAAATATTTGTACATATCCCATTCCTACTTCTAAATGCCACAACTCTCTAAAGAAATGGTCAAGTGTCCAAATCTATCTCTTAGAAATCTATCACATCCTAGTTTTATAAACTTAGCCATTTATATGTATATATCCCCCCATCCAATACTACTCAATCTACATTTGGCCAACTGTCCAAATATATATATAATATGAATTGTCTCATAGACATCTCATATGAACTAGCAAGGTTTACATACCCTCTCCATGGTCCTAGTTTTGGCCAAGTGTCCAAATCAATAGGGCTAATCCAAATTTCTAACAAAGGCCCTTGTTTGGCTAACATGGATTTATAACAAGGCCCTAGTTTTGGCCAAGTGTCCAAATCAACTTGTACCATGGAAATCTAGCAAGGCTCTAGTTTTAGCCAAGTGTCCAAATCAATGGGGCTAATCCAAATTTCTAACAAGGCCCTATTTTTGCCCAAGTATCCAAATAAATGGCTAAAATGGATTTCTAACAAGACCCTAGTTTTCACCAAGTGTCCAAATAAACTTGTACCATGGAATTCTAGCAAGGCCCTGGTTTTGTGAATAAGTGTGTCCAAATCAACCTCTAACATGGATTTCTAAGAAGGCCCTGTTTTTGTCCAAGTGTAAGTCAACCTGTAAGATGAATTTGTAACAAGGCCCTAGTTTTGGCCAAGTGTTAAAATCTACCTCTAACATGGTTTATAGCAAGGCCCTAGTTTTAACCAAGTGTCCAAGTGTACCTCTAACATGGATTTCTAACAACAAGGCCCTAGTTTTGCCCAAGTGTCCAAATCAACCTCTAACATAAAATTCTAACAAGACCCTAGTTTTGACCAAGTGTCCAAATCAGCCTCTAACATGGAACTCTAACAAGGCCCTAGTTTTGACCAAGTGTCCAAATCAGCCTCTAACATGGAACTCTAACAAGGCCCTAGTTTTAGCCAATTGTCCTCATTATACCTTTAGCTATACTACATATATATACAAATGTAGATAAATATATATATGTATATGTATATGCATGTGTATGTATGTATATGCATGTGTGTGTGTGTGTGTGTGTATGTATATAAACATATGTGTGTGTGTATGTATGTATGTATACAAACATGTGTGTGTGTGTGTGTATAAACATACATACATACATACAAATAAAATATTATATATATGTATGTGAGTGTATGTGTTTATATATATATGTATGTATGTATGTATGTATGTATTTAATTATATACATACATATATATATGTATGTATTTATGTATTTATGTATGTATGTATATGTTTATATACATATATATACACATACATACATACATATATACAAAAAAAATGTTATATATCTATATGTGAGTGTATGTGTTTACACACACACATGTGTGTGTGTGTGTGATTTTATATCTATATGCATATATATACGATTTTATATCTATATACGTAATATATGTGTGTATGTGTTTATACATACATACATATATATATATGTATATATATGTGTATATATATATATATATATATTATACTACACACACATACATACACACACACACCTATATATATGCATATATACATATATATATGTATGTATGTATGTACATATATGTGAGGGCTATCCATCAAGCTCTTGAACATCTCCAACATATGTGCCTAAGCAAGACATTATGGGCCCAAAAAAGGGATGATTTCCCAAACTTTTGTCCTTATTGTTGGTAATTGGCTTGTCTTTGGGGGCGGTTGGCGGCACCCAATTTACTAAGAATTATTGAGGCTAGGGGGTCTCGGAACCCTAGCGGGGGGGGGTCTGAGGGGCCGCTAGGTCCCCCTCTCTACTAGTGGGGTGTGGCAGCCACCACATGCTCCCAATGGCTTGACGATATGACCTGTGTAATAATTTTCGTGGCATAACATCATTGAAAAATCATTAAAATGAAATTCAAAATATAATATAATGTTAAAGAATTTGAAATGTAAGTCGTTATTATAATTATGCTTATGGTTATGTCTATTGGGGGAGATGCGGCCCAAAAAAAAAGAAAACGTGTGACCGACCTTTAATGATTTAGCATTAAAAGTCACTATCTCACAAGATTTGGCACCCTAGTAGAGCCTTGCGAAAACAAATTGCATGATGGTAATGGTGATACCCTAAACCAGAATCATTCTTTCCCTCCCTCTTTCTCCACCAAACATAATTCCATGATGGTAATGGTGATATCCTAAACCAGAATCATTCTTTCCCTCCCTCTTTCTCCACCAAACATAATTTGAAAAAAAGCTTATTGTGCAGAGATTTGGTAGAAGGAGAGTTTATCTCCTCTCTCTCTCTCTCTCTCTCTCTCTCTCTCTTTCTCTCAAAGCTTTTTCCACAAATCTCTATCTCTCCCCCATGCACATAAAGCAGGGAAGCTGCATACCATTAATGAATCTTGATTAACTAATCTATATTTATCGTTCATATTATCAATAGTTATATTAATTAATTAATCTTTATTAATAATTAGAAATTAATTTATATTAAATCAATTCATCACTAATTAAATTGATTATACTATTTTTTCATTCACAACCACTAGTTTGACTAATTGTAAAATTAATGCATTTAATTTATCACTATTTATTAATGCATTTCATTAAACTATCTCTAATCTATAATCTATTGGGTGAGTCATTTAATCTAAGATTAGGCATTTGTTAGCATGCTTTCTTTCTTTTGATGAGTCCTATAAATAAGAAAGATGTATTGCATACCTGTACGTGGATTCGCTTTAGCTCTTTTTCTCTTTGAATGGATTCTCTTCAGCTCTTTTGCTCTTCAAATAGATCTCTTTGTCTCTAGAGTTAAACTAGAAGTAAAATCCTCTATAAAAATGAAAACCACGTCTTTCAATCTAGAGCCATTCACACATAACATGAAGATTTAGATAGTGGACTATTACCTTGGTCACCCACTTGGCCAAATCCTTGGGCATCCACTTAACCAAATCCTTTGATACCATAATGGCTTGACATGGGAATTAAACAAAGATATGGACAACTATTAAATTTGTCTAAATCCCTTACGTATCCATGGAACCTAGACTATAACCTTTCTCACCCACTTAGCCTGATCCTTAAGTATCAACTTAACCAAACCCTTGGACAAAAGTTCTAGCTTGACATGTGAGTTGGACAAAGATATGGACATTCATTCAATTTGTCTAGATCCCACCAACATACATTTGGCCAACTGTCCAAATCTAGATCAAATATAAATGCATAATGACCATCACATGTAACCTTGCTCTTTTGGGGAATCGCCTAATGGTAACCCCAATTGGGGACTTGTCTAATGCTCATATCAGTAGATTTGGCCAACTCTTCAATATAGATTTGGAAAATCATCCAAATGTAACTATAATTTTTAGCTCAATTCTATTTGGGACTTCCATAATGCTCCTCTCAGTAGAATTCACCCCTATTGGAGACTTGTCCAAGACTAACCCTTATTAGAGATTTGTGTAATTCTCATATCACTAGGTTTAGCCAACCATTCAATATAGATTTGGACAATTGTCCAAATCTAACTCTAATCCATAGCTCAATTCTATTGAAGACTTCCATAATGCTCCTTCCACTAGAACTCACCCCTATTGGAGACTTGCCTAAGGCTAACCCTTATTATTGGGTATTTGTTTAATGCTCATATCATTGCGTTTGTCTAACCATTCAATATAGATTTGGATAATTGTATAAATCTAACTACAATTAATATCTTGTTGCTATTGTTTGGGACTTCCATATTTCTCTTCTCACTACACCTCAACCCTATTGGAGACCTTAACTAAGACCAACCCTTAATATGGATTCTCCTAATGCTCTTCTAATTGTATTTAGCCACAACCATTCCTTGATATATATTTGGATAAATCTATATACATACATACACTCCTATTGGGGATTTGCCTAATTCTCCTCTTATTAGAACCATTCAGTAAAGATTTGGATAGTTGTCTAAATCTATATTGAATTCATAGCTCACTCATATTAGTAGCTAATGCTCTTCTCAGAAGATTTGACTAACCATTAAATACACATATTTGGACAATTGTCCTAATCTATCTATAGTTCAATCTCACTCTCCTAATGGGGATTGTCCTAATGCTAACCTTAGCCATGGACATGACTAAATCCCCTCTCACTAGCTTTGGCCAACCACTGAATGTAGATTTGGATAATTTTCCAAATCTATATTTAATTCATAGCTCACTCCTATTAGGGACTTTCCTACCTAATTCTCTTCTCACCACATTTTGCTCACCAATTAAATAAGGATTTGGCAAACCATTAAATATAGATTTTGATAATTGTCTTAATCTACCTAAATCCAAACCTCAACCTTATTGGTGACCTCCATAGTTCTCCTCTCACTAGACCTCAACCCTATTGGACACCTTGCCTAAGGCCAACTCTGAATGGGGGTTTCTCTAATTCTCTTCTTTTTAGATTTATCCAACCATTCATTGATATAGATTTCGACAAATTTATATACATACATACACCACTCCTATTGGGGATTTGCCTAATTCTCCTCTTAGTATAACTATTCAACAGTATAGATTTGGACAGTTGTTCAAATCTACATACAATGCATAGCTCACTCATATTAGTAATTAATTCTCTTTGACTCACAATATTTAGCTAACCATTGAATATAAAGATTTGGAAAATTGTCCAAATCTATCTATAGTTCAGAGCTCACTCCTAATGGGAATTGGCCTAATGCTAATCCTAACCATGGACATGACTAATGCTCCTCTCACTAGGTTTGGCCAAGTGCTCAATGTATATGAGATGTAGATTTGGACAATTTCCCAAATCTATATTTAATTTATAGTTCACACATATTAGGGACTTTCCTACTTGATTCTCCTCTCACCACATTTGGCTAGCCAATTAAATGTAGATTTGGCTAACCAATTAAATATAGGTTTGGCAAACCATGAAATATAGATTTTGATAATTGTCTTAATCTACCTAAAATCCATACCTCAACCCTATTGGGGACTTCCATAATTCTCCTCTCAGTAGACCTCAACCCTATTGGCGACCTTGCCTAAGGCCAACCCTTGATATGAATTTTTCTAATGCTCTTCTCATTGGATTTAACCAATCATTCATTGATATAGATTTGGAAAAGTCTATACACATACATACACCACTCCTATTGTGTTGAGAGAGAGAGACACATCATATGCATCCCCAAAAGGTGTGTTGAATACACACGAGAGATTGAGCATATATAGAGGAGACCCATCTATATATAGAGCACATCTATATATATAGTTCCAACACCCCCGCTCAAATAAGGGTCTCTAACTGTGGATGAAAAAACCCTTGGGGGCTCAAGGGAAAAACCCACAGCTCTATATACACCTACCGTTATATTAAATTATTTCAAGTTACAAAAGAATTGTTCAAAGGAGCTACATCACTCCCAAATATACAATGGTGGCCACAAAGGGTCACTTGAAAGATATAAAACATCTTGAAAGAATTTGTGTCATCGGCTTTTGGCTTTTCTGTGAGTCATCAATTGAATACGACTTCTGCTTGTTATGACCTAGAATCATCGGCTTGAGTTCAACTTTTCTGTGAGTCATCAATTGAATACGACTTCTGCTTGTTATGACCTAGAAGCATCATAAACTCAAAACAAAGAATCCACGTAAAGTGTTATGGAAAGATTATGAATGTGAAGTGCAATCACAATGTCGTAAGAGATGGTTCGCAACACCGCTCTCAAGACAACATAGATACAAACGGTATGTAGATACGGACATAAATTGCAGAAACAACTAAATGATTTATAGCTACAACTAAATGAGAAAATAGATTCACTCATTGTCTTTGATATGTCTTTGTATTCTCTTTAAATTCAGGCAACATAGTCTGTAATCTCATTGTCTTTGTGATATGTCTTTACCTTCTCTTCAGATCTGGGCAACATAATCTATAATATCATAAACTCAACAAAAAGTTGTATAATTATGTTATATACAAAATATCACAACATAAGCACAATGCCATAAGAGACGGGTCTTGATGCCGCTCTATGGAGAACATAGATACAAATGATACTAATGAAAAATGTGCGCATATGAAATCACAAATGTGTCATACAAATAACATATAGGAAAGGCAGCACTGAGATGAATATGAAAAAGGTACTATTGTCTTGGCACTAGAGATTATCATTACTGAGATGCCACGAGTCAAAGTGACATAGTTAATGATATGATTACCAAGGCACCAAAATTAGAAACTCACCAAACCTATCAAAATTACCGAGGCTTGCATGCTTAAAATAATAATTGTCAAGTCCGTGAGACTGGTTGTAATATAACAAGCAAAAGTAGAACACATGGTACCTTTATCTTGCAAAGGCTCCCGAGAAATAGTTGCATGCTTACAAATCCTCTTGATGAGCAGTAGCAGCATGCTAAGCATCAATAAAGTCTTCTTTAGGCACAAGACAAACTTCCTCGAAGCCATAGAAAGAACAAATACACAACTTCCTTGTGAGAACAATCAAACGAGAGATCAACATCACCGCCGAGATGACCATGAGTAAGTAACTGTAACGATTCTGAAGTCATGATATAAAACGATCAGATCATCACCGAGAGGACCATGAGCAAGGAACTATCACAATTCTTAAGTCATGAGATAAAAGGATAATGAGATCATCACCGAGATGACCATGAGCACATAACTATACTCTTGTACTACCAAAGATTAGAGAATATGAAACAAATTCAAATAAACATTATGAGATCTAAATAATGAGATCATCACACTGAGATGACCATGAGCAATGACCATGAGCAAGTCTGTAAACGATTTTGAAGTCATGACCTGTCAATAAATACTAAAATAGAAAATGACACTCATTCTAGTTAGTAAGTCATATCTTTGCCATGGGAAAAATCTATGACATAAGATCAAACCTCCAATATTATGAGTCAAGATAATGAGACAACTATAACTTGGATCAAACCTTCAGGATGACATGATATGAAAGTAAACCTCATAAGATGACGGGACGAGAAATCAAACCTCTGACGTCCATAGGTAGGATGACTATTCATGATGAAAAAGCGAACCTCTGACATGAAACAATAATTAGGATGTAGACACCTCTGGACGGGACGAAAAAGCAAACCTCTGACATGACGTACTTGAAAGTAAACCTCATAAGATGATAGGCCGAGAAATCAAACGTGTGACATTCACAATCAAGATAGTAAACCTCATAAGATGACGGAATGAGAAATCAAACCTTTGACATCCGCAGGTAGCATGTAGCCAGGATGACATGATGCGAACATAAATCTCATAAGTTGATAGGACGAGAAATCAAACCTCTGACGGGAAGAGAAATCAAACCTCTGACATGTAGTCAGGGTGGCATGACGTGAACGTAAACCTCGTAAGATGACGGGACGAGAAATCAAACCTCTCGGGAAATATGCTCGACGAAATTTCTTGTTAGTTGCCATAGATTGAATTCCAAGACTTGACCACCATTGATCAGTCACATAAGGATATAGACCATCATTCTGATCATGAAAAGAGCTGCTCTACTGACCCTGTCCTCTCTCATGGCAAGACAAGATCACCCATATAGCCATTTAGACCTGCATGGTTACATTGTCGACCACAAAAGACATTGATAGACTTAAATAAACCTAGTCAATCTGATGAGCCAAAGCCAAGGCACGGTGCATCCAATAACCATGGCATCATGGTAACAATCCATGGAAACGTAGTCAACCATCATTCACGAAACATGTAACCATCATCACGGAACAACACCATGGCATCATGGATACAATCCATGGAAACGTAGTCAACCATCATGCACGAAACATGTAACCATCATCACGGAACAACACCATGGCATCATGAATAAAATCCATGGAAACACAATCAACCAATATAGATTAGCCAAGTGAACCAACATCAACGAAACATGTAGCTTGGAATGACCAACATCAACGAAACATGTAGCTTGGAATGACCAACATCAACAAAACATAGAGCTTGGAATGACCAACATCAACGAAGCATATAACCATCACCATGGAACAACGATCCATGGAAACATAGTCAACCATCATCGAGAAAACATGTAACCATCATCGAGGAAACATGTAACCATCATCATGAAACAACACCATGGCATCATGGATACAATCCATGGAAACATAGTCAACCATCATGCACGAAACATGTAACCATCATCATGGAACAACACCATGGCATCATGGATATAATCCATGGAAACATAGTCAACCATCATTCACGAAACATGTAACCATCATCACGGAACAACACCATGGCATCATGGATACAATCCATGGAAACGTAGTCAACCATCATGTACGAAACATGTAACCATCATCACGGAACAACACCATGGCATCATGGATACAATCCATGGAAACATGATCAACCAATATAGATTAGCCAAGTCGTGTTACATGGTTGTCCTAGTCCATAAACTTGCCTTTCTGGAGAATCAGACTCAAGGCTAGTTAAAGCATCAGTTGATAAAGGAGAGAATAGTTCCAGTACTTTCTGATAGTAGTTATGCCATATTTCACCTCCCATCACCATCCTTTGCGTAATTTTTCTCAAATATTGATGTATGAGGTTCTGCATAAGATACTAAAGACCCCTCGCATGGCACTCATGGGTTACCCAATCACGCACACTATTGAACTTGTGCTGACCCGTGTGCATCATCACGCACATAGATGCACATGCAAGGAAGTGCAGAAACATGAAAGTGATGAAGTAGGAAATATTCTTTCTTACACAACAAGAGAATAGCAATGGAAACAGAAGGCATGACAAACCTGAAGATAACGGTGGAAATCCATGGTGCTGTGGATAACAGCACGTTCATGAAGAAAGCATCATCCCTGTTGTCTTTGTAAAATTTGTGCTTTCAAGACCTTGTCCGCACTGAGATGGCATGATCGAGTAGTTGTAGACAAGTAAAATTCAGTCCATCGAATAGGGACCTGTTTGCACAGAAACCTTCACCTGCACACCAGTGATTGGTAGAAGGGCTCTCAAAGCTCTGATGAGAGTAGAAACCTTATGACAATTTCAAGTCTGGCGTGTGCTCTTAGGTTGGCCTTGAGACGAATCGCTTTTCCTAGCACGTTTTCTTTCCATGTATCCCAAACAAATCAAAAATTGTTGCGACAATATGCAAGGGCAACATAATGTCACCGAAGGGGACAAGAACAAGACTGGCAGCCTGCGTCAAAACACAAATAGGCGCCCAATTTAACTCGGCCTAGGAGCGGCCATGAAGCGTTGGGAAGTCAACGGACTGTTATACAAATACCGCTAAATGTCTGAATAAGGCGGCTGCCTCAATTTGAAGGCGGCTGCCTCAACCTTTGCGATGCCGTTTGAGAGATGCGCCCACAATGAAAAGTGACAAAAGCAACCTTTGCGCAATCCTGGGGTTCAACCGATGGAGATGGCCTGCCCGTGGCTATGACTGTGATAAATTTAGCGTGCAGTGGTCTAGCCCGACCGCTCTTTTCTGATCTTCCGACGGACGAGATGTCACGCTAGTCTGACCCTACCAATGACCGTTTTGCTTTTGGGATCTGCTTCAGATGGAGAAGCTTTCTGCTGTGACGTGTGAGAGCGCATCCACCTGACCAGGCTGCTGTGACGTGTGAGAGCGCATCCACCGGACCAGGCTGCTTTCAGAACCCGCTCTTTCATCCGCGTAATGTGCTTTCTTCTGTCGACGTTGCATGGCCGCTCTTGATCGTCTCGCTGCCGTGTTTCCTTCTTGTGCTTGTGTTTCGAAACACCTTCATCCTTCTTAGAGTCTCTTTCTGGGGTAAGGAGATGCTCCGGCGTGCGCACCTCCATAGCCAGGACAAAGAACCGTGGGTGGAAAGCTTCGCAGGCCTTAGGGTTACATAGAACAAAAGAACAATGACGCTCTGATACCATGTTGAGAGAGAGAGACACATCATATGCATCCCCAAAAGGTGTGTTGAATACACACGAGAGATTGAGCATATATAGAGGAGACCCATCTATATATAGAGCACATCTATATATATAGTTCCAACATATTGGGGACCTAATGATCCTCTTACTAGATCCATTAAGTATAGATTTGGACAGTTATCCAAATCTACATACAATGCATAGCTCACTCATATTACTAAATAATGCTCTTCTCACACAAGGTTTGGATAACCATTCAATATACAAATTTGGACAATTTTCCAACTCTATCTATAATTAATAGCTTACTCCTAATGGGGATTGGCCTAATGCTAAACCCTAACCATGGACATGACTAATGCTTCTCTCACTAACCAATCAAATGTAGATTTGGCCAACCATGAAATATAGATTGTGATAATTGTCTTAATCTACCTACAATCCATAACTCAACCCTTTTGGGGACTTTCATAATTCTCCTCTCAGTAGACCTAAACCCTATTAAAGACCTTGCCTAAGGCCAACCCTTTATATAAAATTCTCGTTGGATTTATCCAATCATTTATTGATATAGATTTGGACAAATCAATATACATACATACAAAACTCCTATTGGGGATTTGCCTAATGCTCCTTTAACTAGAACCATTAAGTATAGATTCGGACAGTTGTCCAAATCTATATATAATGCATAGCTCACTTATATTACTAACTAATGCTCTTCTCACAAGATTTGGATAACCATTCAATATACAAATTTGAACAATTGTCCAAATCTATCTATAGTCCATATCTCACTCCTAATGGCTATCGGAGGATATTACAATGAAGTTTGATGGGACGATTCCCTTAGATGACATTAGTTGACTTTACCATTAAAAAAAACTTCCAAGTTGTCACATAAGCAAAATGTGGGGAGTAAATCCCGAGTGATTGTGCCCAATGTATAGTGCTCTCAAGGTGTAAAGACACACGTGAGAATGCCCACTTAATTAAGGCCTATAGAGAAGCCTTTAGAACCCAAGTGGAAAAAAGAGGGATTGAACCCACGTAAATAGAAAGCCTAATATAGCTTTCACACATAAACCAAGCCAACAAGCTTGATGCTTGTGTTATGGAGATGACTTTGATGCCTGCTGATAACCACTGCCCAAGGCTTTGCCTCAAGATATGGCAAGCTTGCAAGGTATGGTGAGCTTGCTAGAGGGAGATAGCATGCAGTAAGCAGGCAAAGGTGGCAGCAAAGGCGCTGCAAAGCTGCGGCCAGAAGGGCATGCAGGCGGCGATGGCGGCAGCGTTGTAGAGGTGCGGCCAGCGGGGTATATGGGCGACGACGATAGCGATGTGTGGCACTACAGAGCTGTGGCCAACGCTGGCTACCAAAAGGTAGTGGCTATGGCAAGGCCTATCAAGGCCGAGTGCACGAGGGAAAGGTGGCCGAGAGCGCGGGTGCAACACAAGGGGCTGCTGTGGGAGAGAAAGGCTACCGTGGAAGCAAGCGTAGAGCCAAGGGCTGCCGAGAGTGAGCACGACGGTGGTTACACCATTGCAAGCATGGCATTGGCAAGCATGAAGCGTTGGTGAGTGTGCTTCATGCACTCTTGAAGCAGGGAGGTAAAGGCAAAATCTTGCTGTAGAAGGTGACTATGGTGCCACGAACAGAGAGCAGAGAGAAGCTTTGACTTTTAGTTAACTAGTAGATAAGAGGATTAAGGTTTAATCTAAACTAATGGTTAAGGAGGAGAAATTGCTCGGTTACCATGTTGGTAACTATGGTGGAAAAGAAAGTGTGCCATTCATATTAATGAGAAAGCATTTTCTACTCTTACAAATGAGTACAAGGCTTGGGCTAGTTATATAGCCATAGAGAGAGCTTTCAGATGACATAAGCGATGACTCAAATGAGCATTCTCCTAGCTTAGAGTAGGTTCCCACACACACACTCATGGCCAAGTGAGGGTTACATTTCAACATCTATATGAAACCTCAAGGTAGGAGATGAGCTCTTTGCCGACTATGAGTTTTGATTATAATGTGTTATAAATATAAAGTTTCCATAATTTGTCATTATGTTTCATTCAATCTATTTTTTTAAATGAGCATTGGTCCTTTATATTTATGGCAATTTGTAAGTGTCATTGTCAAGGCATTATCTTTAATAATTAGTCTATCTATAACTGTATTTCTATGAGTATTGGTCTTGTATAGTCATGGTAATTTGTAAGTATCATTGTTAAGGCCTTATCTTTAATGAACAATCATTTTTTCTCAAATTTGCAAACGTCATTTTGTTTATCTCCATTATTATCTTTGGGCAACTTAACAAATATTGGTAATTATATGAATCTACATAAGGATGTCATCAAGTTGACACACTCAATGATGAGTAATGTTAATGGATGTAATGTTGAGTTCATGGTAGTGAAGATATTTGTGAACTAAGGATATTGGTAGCTATATGAATAGACATAAGAATGTCATCAAGTTGACATACTCAATGATTGAGTAATGTTTGTGGATGTAATGTTGGGTTCATGGAAATGAAGATATTTGTGAACTTTGAGTTTGGAGTAGGACATGCTATCCTTGCAAATTGTTTGTCGTTAATTAATGACTTTGATGAATTAATCAAACAGTCATTTTCTATATTTTTTTGATATATTATTGAGGCAACATGATGACTGTGATCACAAAATTCGTGGTATACAATGTTCATTTCAAATAAAGCATTCCTATAAGATTGTCCTTCAATATAATATACTTTGAGTATTGTAAGCCTCACTATCACAAATATACACTTTGGAGAAAAAAAGTTAATACATTTTATTGACCTATTATTGGCTAATTTGTCCAAAATATATAAAAATGAAAGTTGGGATTTTTTTAAATTTCCTAATATGGACTTGTGCTCACAATGCTGCGATAGCACGAATGTGTCCTTTTGGTTTATCCATATCTTTGTGGAGTCTACTTGAACCAGTCTGCTCTTATCTTTGTGCATGGTTTCTTGTGGTCCTTGAGTCACCACCTTTAACCACATCACATCAAAAATGAACCTAGAAAACTTTATGAAACCAACCTTGATAATTCCTTGTATTGTTCCGCAGTAATCAAGCATGCCAACTTCACTACTTAGGTCACTTGCACTTGAACGACTTTCTTGCATGAAATTTTCATTGACACCACAATCACATGTTGTTCTCGTCTTATTTATTCACTCCACTCAAAAGTGATGACTGCGTGACCAAAGTGCACCAAATTTGCGATACTTCAAGCAAAAGAAGATCATGAAATTGTATCAAGAACAAAAATTTATACAAGACTATGTCTTACGGTTTCTTATGTACATATAGAAACTCACTTACATGGTAATCACAAATATATGCAAGCTCCTCCTCCTCATCTGTTATATAACCTTGCCATTGTGTTTTGCTTTTTGTATGGTTTGCTAAAGCCATCTACTATAAGGAAATTTTGGAAGTTGAGTGAGTGAATCTAAGTATGGCAATGCTCTAGTTGTTTAACTCTTTCTTAAATTTTGGAAGCTGAGTGAGTGAATCTAAGTATGGCAATGCTCTAGTTGTTTAACTCTTTCTAAAATTTAAACAATCTCGGTCTCTTTTTCTCTTTTCTAGGTTATACCTTTCGATACATTTCTCCATAGCACATGCGTTGACGATGCAAAATCTATTGATCTTCTCTTGCAATGCCATATCCACTATTCTCTCTGAAGGCCTTGTCCTTGAGGATCTTCCCCAATGAGTCGATCATCCTCTTCTTGTGTCCATAGTCATGGAATATATGGGTCTCACGTGCTAAGAAATTATGCTATGTATAGATATTCTTGAACAAGACATCCCATAGCCATACTACCCTCAGGGCGGGATTTTTGATGAACAAAACCTTTCAATTTATTCATAAATCTCTCGAGGAAAAACATCCATCCACTATGAACAACACATGCTATAGCAACCTCATCAACCACATGAACCAGTAGTAGGTGCACTTGAATGGTCTGAAAACTTGTTGGAAATAATTTTTTTCCCATTGTTACTTCTTCAATGGAGTTTAGATGAGCTGCGTCCAATGTATTTCTTCTAATCTCCTTCTTTGATATCCATCGTACCACTACACTAATCTGGTATATTATCGCTCTCATGTCCTCGGTGAGGCAATCCTTAATGTCTATTGGCAGCACAAACTGTAAGATTTTGTGCTAGCCAGGAGACTTAAGCCACTAAGCTCTTCATCCTTTGTGGATTCTCCCTTTAAGCAATGCATAAAACCAGTGGGAGTATGAAACTTACTGATGAAATTTTTTACACACTGCTGCTCTTCTATGGTTAAGACCCAAGGTGCTCTAGGGATAATGACCTTCCCATCAGGTCTGCTCCATGCCTATAAGTATTGCATGTGATCTAGCTCTTGTAGATCATCCCTTTTTTCCTTGCTCTCTTTAGCACCTATGATGGTTTTACAAAGCATATTGGCTATATTCTTGAAAATGTGCATAGTATTAAGAAGATGATTGACTAGAAGATCACTCTAGTATGGGAGTAGATGGAAGATGGATAGCTGGGGGGTGAACAACTTGGATCCATTTCCCATTCCGCGGGGTGAACAACTTGGATCCACTTCCCATTCCCTCCTCCAACCACTTGTCTTTAGCACACGAGGATTCCTCCCTATAAATATCTCTCTCAACTCATGGTTGTTGAAGGGAGATACTTTTTGTGGCCCTCGTAGAAAACCTTCCTCAAAGATGTTGAGTATCGAGCCTCTAATCCAAGCCCACATATAGGGCATGCATTATAACTTGATATTGAAATCCCTTCCAAACATTCTAAACATCGTGATGAGATATGCAAGTAATAAAAAAATATAAAAATCGTGAATTATATCTAGTCATGAAATCGTATAATAATTTACTTACTAGAGCAGTCTCCATGGCCCGCCGACCAATCATCCATGGTCCATATAAGTATTCCTCCCACTGTTGTTGTTGCAGCCCTTTCTCTAAATCTCCTAGATACATCATGAACTTGGATACCATCCCATAACGTGTGTAGCTTGTCAACGAATGGAGCCAAGTAGACGTCCATGTTCTTAACCTTGTACTTCCCTAAAACTTTTAAGGAAAGTAAAAGGTACCCCTTTGGAGACTTAAGTCTGTAGAGACCAATCCTATGGTAAAGTTAGCTCCTAGATTTTATGGACCTTTCAAAATTATTGCAAAGATAAATGACAATGAATGTAAGTCAGAGCTATCCTCCAATTGGCATATCCATAATTCTTTTCACATTAGTCTTTTCATAGCTTTTAGAGGACCTCTACCTTCTCATCGTATATTAGAAGACTCTCCTGAGTTAGTAGATGAAGAAGAACATATTGTGTGGCTGAGTTTACTATTGACCACCATGAGACCACCACTACATGCATAGGCAACACTTCTACCTTGTGACTTTCAAGAATCGTCATATTAAAGATGCTAAATGGATGCCAAATCTAGGCAAATGGGCCATGTACTCCATGATAAACTTCCTAAGCTAAATGGATTGACTCCATCCATTTCTAGTCCGAGACCAATGTGACGAGGCTCTTCCCCAAAGTCCACCCACGTCTCTTTGATATGCCTCCATGCTCGAGAATCAGTGGGTGGCGGGCACACACATAACGTCATATGTGGATCTAGTGTTCTGATGCCAAGTCATTAAAGATGCAATGGATTTGCATCTGAACATTGTTTGAATACGTGGAATGATGGGTAAGTGTCATAAGACTTTAGCAGCAGGGACCCTTTTTCCTTGGACATCTTGCCTATATCTCGATGAACTACACTATGGACACTCATGAAGAGTGGTGTACTCTTGCCCCCGAAAGAGTCTATAGCTCTTTAGAGAAGCACGGTGTGTGTTATAGTCCATCCCTATGGAGTGAAACATTGATTTTTCTCATGCACGACAAGAGTACACCACTCCTGAAGAGTGGTGTACTCTTGCCGAAAGAGTTTACAGCTTATTAGACAAGCATGGTGTGTGTTATAGTCCATCCCTAATGGAGTGAAACATTTATTTTGTTCATGCACGGTCCAAAAGCTCCTTAGACAAGCATGGTGTGTGTTATAGTCCATCCCTATAGAATGAAACATTGATTTTTCTTGTGCATGGTCCGAAGGCATCTCAATGTCTTCTAGTATAATTTGATCCTTCAATAACTTGTATGATATAACAAAATGAATAGTAAAGGAGAAATACAAGACATTCATGCAAGCATGTGAAACATAGAGAGGGGAAGGGACACATACCCCATAAGTTTTGAAACACTTGTATCAAACCACCCATATATTGATTATTTGCAAGTTCAATATGGGGAGGCAAGTGCACAAAACTTAAACACGTGCTCCATGGTAAAGTGGTAAATGGGCAAGCCTACATAGCTCTTTCTCATCTCAAAGCATGCTCCACACCGTCTGTTGTCTTCTACTTCTTGTGCTGTTTCATGCTATAAATCATGACTGCCTACTTTGTGGCTTGTGTCATGGAGAGCATCTATCATGTCGTCCATGTCATGTTCTAGAACTTGATCCAAGTTCATCAAAGCTTTGTCGTGTTCCTATCCCATTGAGGTTGTCTCTCCCCTTACTCTTTTGCTCCGCTTAGGTTGGATATCCACGTGATCAACTAGTTCATTACTTTTTGGGTGTACATTGAGGTCACTAAGTATCTGTGTTGAGGTCACTAAGTATCTGTGTTGCAAGTGCCCCACCAAAAATATGCCCCACTTTTCGGAATGCTCATTGCAAACCACTCCATGGGCATAGTGTTTTCTCCTCTAAATCGACAAAATTTGAAATGTTCATAGCACTCACGACCTCCATGTATGTTGAATACACATGCAAATTTGTGTTGAAATGAGGGGGAGGGGGAGCTTCTTTTATAGTTCATGCATGGCCTAGTCGGTATATTCTAATTTTTAATGGAAAGGTGTCGAGCCACCAAAAAATTTAAATTTTGAATGAGAATTCGCATGTAAAAGTGAGCTAAAGTGAGCATTGAAATAAGCGTCGCAACCTCAATGTTTAATTTTTACGCTTTTTTCAATGCTATTATCAACACCTATTTCGACAAAAGTATTGATGGATATTTGGATGCCTATTTTGACTCTATGGAATTTTAACAAAACCGAGTTGGGTCACTTATAACGTTTTCACATTTTTGTAGGTTGTAGAGGAAGCCCCAATTTTTCATGTATTCTCTCCTCTCACATCTCTCCATTCCTAAACCCTAAACCTAATCCCTTCCCACAACTGTTGCTTATGATTTTGTGTGTGTGTGTGTGCTCTTTTTTCATTGCTAACATAAGACCATATTAGAGAGTTTGGAAAAATTTCAATTCCCATTTTGCAAGATTAAAATGGGGGGGCATGGTGAATCCTTTTAAGATTTTCTCAAAACCCCCTCATGTGACATCATTGGAAAGATCTTGAAGAGTACGTTCTAAGTCCACATTCTCTGACAACTTTGGAATTGGTATGCTCAAGATACACAAAAAATTAGATTGAAAAATAAATTCCCAAAGTAATGGGATTTTTCCAAACTCCCTAGTATGGTATTACATGCTGTGTTTTGTTTGTTTTGTAGCTTCTTGGTATCATGTTGCAAACCCTAAACCCTTAAGACTCTAGGTAGCAGGTAGCCCTTCTCCTTTTCCCTTGCTTTTGATTTATTTTCCCTTTCTTTTTATTATATGTGTGTGGTGTGGAGTGTGTGTGGTCTTTCAAAATTGCTAATATGTTGTGTTTTATTTGTTTTGTAGGCTCACAAGTTCTCCTTGGTCTATTATGCTACAAACCCTAAACCCTTAAGACTCCAGGGACGTGATAGACCTTCTCCTTTTCGCTTTACTTTGATTTATTTTCCCTTGATTTTGATTATTTTATAAGCATCTTCTTGATTTTGATGTTGCCCATCCTCCTCTCCTTATTAGAATCATGGCATAAGCATGGGCATGCTGATTCCCCATGCTCATGTGCTGCAAACCCTAGACACTGGCACCCTTGCATAATCATGTGCATAACCACATTTAATTGTAGTTTTATAGACCATAGATCGCACACCAGATGACACACCCGCATAGAACCCTAATTTCTCCGCCGTGCCTACACCACAGGCAATGGACGTCCCCGCATTAGTTTTATAATTTCATCTTGCAAATGAGCCCTGAGCAAAGAGCTATGGCTCAAGCCTACTTTGGGGGAGACACTGGCACTTCTACATAACCATCACAGGCCACGCTGATGGACACTCCACAACGACAAGCACACAAACCCTACCCACGGCTCACTCAACTAATTCAAAGACATGATCACTCATCAGGTTGTTTCCATGGTGGTGGGTCCATAGATGCTTCTACCCCTCAGTGCGAGTGCCCACCCATTGGGCAGTTTTATGAGGGGACATGACACGACATGTATGCCCTCCTTAAGCAACTTGAGTGAGAGGACATCAAATTCAACTCGACGGATGTGCTTAATATGGTAAGCCTCTACATTTTGAGAAAAAGTAGATAATCCTACCAGCGTGTTTATCTAAGAAATATGAATATATTATTAAAATATGTATGTTTTACATTCCAAGAAAGAAACATTGATATTACAAGCATAACTAAATATTAGGGGTTACATGTGAGGGTGGCATGGAGAGAGACTAGTGGATTTAAGACACGTGAATGTAGGCATATGTAAAAGGAGATCATGTCCATGTAAAGAGACTCCTCTCCATGCACTTAATCAACAAAAGGAGGAAGGACAAGGAGTTCAGGGGTATTTAGAGGAGATCATCCCTAGATACATCATAGGATAGACTTAAGTAATGTCGCTGAAAAAAGCACCAATTGTAGATATAGATCCTTATTTTTAAACTTTTCATAGTAAATAATATTTTTTTATAAAATTTAATCCATTGAATATGCTCAAATGGCATTTTACCTTCGATTTAAGTGGCTTGATGACTTTACTTGGACATTAGATGTGAGAGTTATGGCAATTTTAAAAAGTTGTCCCAAGTACTTTCTCTCTAGCAAAAGTATGTGGGTTTACCTTCTTTCACAAGCTATCCCAAGTACTTTCTCTAGAGAAAGTACTTGGGCTTGCTTTCTTTCTCACCAAGTTATCCTAGTTCATGTGCATGCAGAGGCGATCTTGCTATCTTAGGGACTCCTCCTTAAGTACTTTCCCTAAGGAGGGGAAAGTAGAGAGGAAAAGAAGGTCATGGTAATGTAATGGAGAGCATAGCCACGCTAGGGACTCTTCCCTATACGTACAAGTAAATAGGGACTCTTCCCTAGGTACTTTCTACAAGTAAATAGGGAGGATATGGAGGTCATGTGTGCTTGTAAAGGAGGCCATGCCAAGAAATTCTACCGAACGTGTATCCCCACACTAACCCTTTTTTCCAGTATGTGGAAAATTATAGCTTGGCATTTTTAACTCAAAGGTTTTAGCTCAGTAAATGTGCATACCCCCTTGTGTCCAAGAAGGCACTATATGTACAGGAGCAATGCCTTTAAATACTTTTTCATATTTTGTAAACATACATAAATAAACTCTATATTATAACTTCTTAGTAATAAAAATTCATGTTTTGTGACCTTTGAGCACAGATGTTGTAAGTACTCTTTAATAATGGCATAGTGGTGCATTCAACCTGCAAAATTGCCCCTGGATGTACCATTATGCCAAAAAAATTAAAACCTACCTCCATCTAAGTATTAGTCGAAATAGCAGTCGAAATATGCATCAAAGTATACGTCGGTATAGTAGTCAAAATACATGTCGGTAAAAGCATCGAAAAGATTGTCATAAAATAATACATGATTTTGAATGTTCCTACAATGCATATTTCGACGCTTATTTATTCGTTTAGTTCAATGGTTTCATATCAACGCTTATATCGACACTTGTGGAGTTTCTTTGCATGTTCATTTTCGTTGGAAAAAACATCGCAATTAGACCCGCCTGTTAATAGTGAGTGTTATAAGAAACCTTTAGGAGTAATGGCGTGCAGCCTGGCCTATGAGCATACATTTGTTATTTTCCATCTTGGAAAGCCTACCACCAATTACGATGTGGTTCTTGGATGCCCTTTTATGCACCAAAAAATGATGTTAATCCACGACAAGGGAATAAATAACATCTAGCTCCACCCGGGGATAGTACCGTTAAGGTGAACCTAAAGAACCATTCCTATAGAGATGTGACGTGGATGCCTATTGACTTAGGGTCTCATATTTCATGGTGGTGAACGAGCATAGCTTTAAAATGTGCGAGCATGATAAGGAAACTTAGCCATTTATGGAGTCCAAATTAAAGGATTCCTTAATCAAAGTAAACTTAGGATGCTTTACGGACCTCTCTCCTATAAATAACTTAAAGCTACCCACTTGCCTGAGGAAATAAAAAAGAAGTAGAAAGGAAGAATAGGCTTAATAAGAATCCAAGACTCGCGAGAAAAAATCAAAATAGTGGAGAGGCATTCTACCTATCCACATGGCTATAGTAGACAATGATGATAGAGAAGAAGATCTAAAGCCTATAAGAATTTTCTTGGACTTTCCCACAACCACAAAGGGTATAGCTAAACTTGTGCTATTAGATTTAGGAGTAGGAAGAAACTTAATGTCTTATGATATCTTACCTCTTAGGAAAGCTAGTCTTTGAGCCTACAAAGGCCTTAGTACAAACTTTTTTGGGACTATATAATGGATGTGAAGGTGTTGTAAGCTTAAACTCCACATAAACTCTTATGCCATAGAAGGTAGTCTCTTTGTCATGACTAGTGGAACTATGCCAAAAGAAACCATTTGCAAAAGTGGGTGGATTGCCAAACATGACTAAACCATTGATTGGAGGACCGCAACCATAAAATTTGAGCAAATAATTGTGAATGTTCTTCTTACAAAAGGAGAAACCAAACAAGCTTCCTCTGAGATCTAGAAATTAGCCACTTTATTGAAAGTTGATCGAGCCGAGAAGTTAGATCATCTATAAGCTCGTTGCCTTATTTAAAAAACCATACCCACAACCCTTCCCAATGTCATCATAAAAAACAAGGGACTATAACACAAAATTTGGACCTAAGGAAGTGAAGCCAAAGCCAACCAAGCCAAAACTAAGGAGGAACCATGTAGAAAAAATATAAAAACATCTAAGGACATAATAATTCTTGTTGTCTCCACTTCACCACCACTTCTCAAGGGTAAGCTTTGATAAGTATGGGTACCAAAAGTTTTATTTATTCCAGCTATACCCAATACTTTTGCAAAAACAAACATTAAGCAATCAAAATAGATATAGATCCCAAAGGCCAATATATCAAACCTACAACAACATATAACAAGCTGATATGGATCCCAAGGAGAGGGAGAAAGACCAAACAGAGAAATGATCCAATGAACTAAGGATGGATAACTGTAGAATGCTCCTTCAAGGCCCAAGGATATTATCAAGGATAAATCTTAGCTTGGGTGCCAAAGATAAAGACTACACAAGTTGTGGACACACACTAAACAACAAACAATGGGAGCTAGAGTGCATCAAAAAGCGTCATAAAGCTCAAAGACAATACACAAACTAACCGAGCCAAAGCAAATATGGGTACCTAAAATGCCAAAAAGTGCAAGGCAAAGATAGAGGAGCTTTGGACTAAGAGAGAAAGGGAACAACTTCAAAAATAAATTTAGGACTTCTCCCCAACCTGCATGCTGAAGGAGATTCCTCAGAATCGTAAAAGTGTCTGACTCGGGCTGTTCACCTAAAAATATGTACGTATACCATGTGAGTTCAAATGAAGGGGTTTTTTAATTCAAAAACTTAAGGTAAATTTATAAAAATACATTTAATATAGAAGGGATTTTTTAATAAATTTTGGAAAAAAAACCTATAAGTCCATAAAGAAAAATGGGTCATTTTTTCATAAAAAATTAACAGCTAAGGGGTTTTTAAAATGCCCCTCGAATGCACGTGAAACATAGGATTTCTTAGTAGTTTACCCCCTAAGGTGTCTGATGACAATCAAACCCTAGTAAAAGTGTCTAATGACAAGAAAACCTCACCTCAGAATAGCCCTAACACCCATAAGTCTTCAAATCTTACGTGGGCAAAAACCTTGTTTGTAAAGAGTATGTTTTCACCAATGTGCTGAATCATATGACAAATGAAGTTGTTGCTAACCTACTAGTGATACACAACAAAAAGAAAAGACCAAAGGGATACCATTGAAATGTCGTCTCGCGAGAGGCCAGAATGTGCCAAGGGAATAAGAGTTAAGAGTTAGGCCAACAAGTACTCAGTTGCAAATCCTAAGCACATCACAATATGTTATTCACAAGGTCTTTTACATTCAAGTCTCTTATGCTAGAGAGACAAGAAAAACTATCAATTCAAGTCAGCTATGTGGGACGAGACGTGGTAGGCATAACGATTAAGTGCAAGAGAGGGTTGATGGACTGATGAAAGAAGTCCCACTCATGCACTAATCATAGATTACATTTAAGTAAAGCCTAAACTCTAACAAGAGCCTCTCAGGAACATTCTTGGGTGGGGGCACTAAGGGGGGCACTAGCAAGATGAAAGGGAAACCTTTCTCTTCTTGGCGTGGTATAGGGCCCATCGCTTGAGAATTCAACGATGAAATCTCCAAGATAAAAAATATTGTCATTGACAAGACCATATACTCACACTAAGTGATTTTGCACCACATGTTTCATGCATTTAATTGCAACCCTAGGTGTTCCCATATTACATAGATATATGTACCTTAATTTTGTTGGAACAACCCTCGCACTAAAACTCAACCAAAGATAAATAAACCCTATAGGAAAACGAAGCAAAAAATTTTATAACTATCTACTATCATCTCACCGATCCTAATTTCTTAATCCCATCACACCAATCCTAATCCCTTATTCCTTATCATCGCAATCTCAATTCCTTGATCTTAATTACTGCCACCATTGATCTTAACTTAGATCCATACTTTAGATTTCATCTTTTCAAATCATCATCCAGATAGATCATTTATACCAAAATTTACCATTCAAATCATTGATTTCAAAATTGACAACACCCTTACTTTTTATCATTAGATGGTCCCAATCTTCAAATCATCAAGTGTGAGCATAAGTCAAAGTTATCCATAAAAAATATTCAAGCTATTGTTGGGGAGGTGTGGTTTCTATAGCCTGGCAATGCGTGACTCACTTGTGCATGCAATTCTAGCACTCTCACAAGAACACAAAGTAAATATGCTTACATGGAATATACTTCTCGTGCTTTTTCCCCGGGGGATTCACTCTTCATTAAAGGGGGACGTCACCTGCGTGCATGAACTTCAAGAAAACCCCCTATTTAAGATCCATGTAGGATTATAAAACACCCCTATTTAAGCTTATAAGGTACAAGAAAAAGTCTAGTGTCCCCCCCCTTTCCTTAAACCTACGTCAAGATGGCTATCCTATTTTGTCAAACAACAAGACTATAAGACGGCTATCGTATTTTGTCAAACATCCATCTGTCCTCCGCACACCCTCCGCACACCCTCCGCACACTTGTTACCATACATGGTTAGCATGGTGGTTCTTGATTCAAGCCTAATAATGATGATAACATCATTTGTTAAAGTTACATCTATCAAAATAGATGTTCTTGATTCATGCCTAATAGTGATGATAAGAGCACTCATTTGTTGGCACTACATCCATTACATGCTAATCACCTACATCGACATGCTAACCAAGGCAACATTATACCATTTTGCATACGTATTGGCTGTACATCTACAAAGAGTATACATATCCACCAATGTATTTCCATACGTAAAGCTCTTGAAATACTATCAAGATGTCTTTTCAAGTAAGCCTAGCCTCCTTCCTTGCCCAATACATATTCTCCAAGTATGTTGGAGGAACAGATACGAGGTATGATGATCCTTTTAATGGACAAGGCTATAAGTGGCATAGCTTGGGCATCCCTTAATCCCATCTCCTCTAATCCTCAATGGGAGCAATAGGTGTAGCTGGCCTTATCGAAGCTAGCTACATATCATATGCATTACCTCCTTACAAAGGTGTAGCAGAAGCAATAACTAGATCTACAAGACAAGCCTCATCACCTCTAACATAGCCCCATATACTCTTACCAACTAACGCATTATTCACCATAAAACTCCACATGGAATACTTGGTTCCATTCAATTTATCCTCCCAGGCCAAAACTTCAAACACGTCTCCCGAATTTAGATTCGGATTTTGATTCTGAACCATCTTAGATGTATGCATAAACTCCACTGATTCACATGCTGTGAATGGTATTGCACCAACAAAATCACATTAACCCACTAGCCAATGCTTGGTTAAACAATGCACAAACCTCACTGAACTTCCAATGCAGACCTGTACTTGCAAAACATGAACTAATTTGAATGTTGTATTGCCAAATACAGAGGTAAACAGCTCCAAATCCTTTCCCATAATTGGCAACAGTCTCTAAACCTGCTCAGAATAGTGTAGATAGCAACTACATTCACTGTTATTGGGGCGGACAAGCTAGAAAGCTGTAGTATAAGAATGATTACACACTAACATAAACAAGTGTCTTCTCCCTTAAAAAACAAACACTAGAATGAAAAAGCTGAAAAGCATCTTGGATGTTTAATAGCAGCAAATATGAAGTTACACAAGAGTAACACCTGAACAATCCATGAATCTAAACCAAAATTTGATAGAGTAGAAAACATAAAATGCATCTTGAATGTTTACTAGAAAAACTAAAAATTAAACAAGAGTAACACCCGAACAATCCATGTCTATAATCCATAAGTTTAGCATTGACACATCTATGGGCATCTTCTCATAAATGCTGCATCATGCCACATAGCTTGCCAACAAATTTATCCTACAAAACAAACATAAGCTCCCTGTCAAGTTACATGCTGCAAACCTAGGATCCCTATGTGATAAGAAGGATTGAAAGCACATTAACAAAAACATATGTTCCCTTCATCTACATCAGAGATTGGAGCAGTAGGGCTGCAAATGGACTAGGAAGGAGGGAAGGGAAGGGAAGGGACAATTTCAAAATGGATAAACTTTACAAAAATTTAAAAAATAGAAAATGTACCTTTTCTGCCCTGCACATATTCATTGAAAAGTTTGTAGTCATTCTCATCAAGATGGTATTTCTTTGTTTGTCGATCATAGTTGAGATTGGCCAAGGCTATTATAGATTCCAAATCCACACATTGGTTGTCAACAAGGTCATATGTGTAGGTCCTAGTTCCCTTTGCTTGTTGATACCATGACAAATGAATTTGAACATTCAAAGGCCTATCCAATAGATCAAAGGGGCCTCTTGTCTCTTTTAGACAATTTCGAACCTTTCTCCTCATGCTTGCCACCCTTCCAAGGTACCACATGCCGTTTACAGCACCCTTACTAGTATTCCCAGCTTTTCCTTTTCCTCTTGTCTTTTTGTTTGCATTTATTGATGTGCTTTCAAACAATACTGCACAATCAGATCCTATACCAAGACATGTTCCTGTATGAATCATTGCCTTCTTCTCCAAAGAAAAATACACTCCACTTTTCACCCTTGTTAATCTATCTTTAGATAGTGTGGGATTTCCATTCAATTGGCTGACAAGTGTGCTTTTAGAAATGGCTTTCCCATCCACTTCAACAAATGGCGATATTTCACTAACCACCTTCTCCTCCTCATCAATTAGACAATCAATCACATGACGAAGCTCACTTTCACTAGTAATTTCCTCATCCACCAGATCACCTCGAACACCACTATCAAAGTGATTATCTTCATCTAAAAGTAGAACATCATCCAATGATTCATCTTCATCCACATATTCAAGATTAGGGTTGAAGAGTTCTAAGAGATCTCCCTCCTCCCATGAGTCATTCCAAGAAGTTTCATCGTGCATACCAAGTGTCTCACTTATGGCCTTTGCTTCTAATAATCCCTCTTTCAATGCAGATACCATATGGTTGTCACTACTCACACAAGCATAGTCTCCCAGGTTGGCCAAAGGAGTGCCATTCTCCTTTTCCAAAGTAGCCCATATATTTTCTTGTTTAGAATGAGCTGCTGGAAATTTAAGAATTGAACCTGCTTGAAACTCTGCTATTCTATTAAGTGCTCCGGTACTACTCAGCAAATCAAAGCCATCATAGCATCTTTCATTCCGAACCATTCCACCCACCTTGCTGAAAAAATTCTCACATGCATCCGATCCCGTGCAAGAAAGGGGTACGTGCAAGTGAGGATGCTTTTCCCTAAAGGTCTTTATCAAGAGAACCACAAAGTGACATGACAATTGAATGTCAATGAATGTTTCTCTACTGATAAAGTTTTGCTTTAGGGAGTATGCATCATGCTTAGTGATCCACATGCGCCAAATCCTACATATAGAAAGAACCATGAGTATTAGCCACATCAACCTTGGAAATACTTTCAAAATCCTTTATTCATATATCACTAATAGCAATGGTAGCAACTTCTGCATACCTGAAAAAGAAAGACACCTTTCCTGCAGCTTTCACACGACCATACAAGTCTAAGGTAGGTGATAAGAAAATATCAATGTAAGATGCTACTATTGATAAGTACATACGTGTGCCCAATGTCCGCTCTTTGTGAGCACCATAGCCTTCTTGTAATAACTTCAAACACTTTTGTACTTTCTTTGCAGCAATCCTTTGTGCAGCTCTCCAATTTTGTCTATCCTTCCTCTCAATATCCCCTTCTTGCAAGCCATGTTCATCAACCTTGAATAATTGATATACAATTGCTACATGATTCAAAGTCACAAGCTCTCTACCAAGTACCAACCTTCTAGATGCACTATCCAAAGGATTGATAAGTTTCTTTCCATTATGGATATAGTCTTGATCATGCAAACCACTGATACTCCCATCAAATGTGATGTGTGCTGTAAAGGGCCAACCCTTCCAAGGAATGCACAACCTGGGACCTTGACAAGAAGAGTAATCTTGCAACATCAACTTTCTGCGCCTACTATCCCCATCTGAAGCATGTCCTATCAATGAACCTACCACATCCCTTAGAAAAATGTTCCAAGAAAGCTGAATGCTCTCCCACTGTTCTCTGACAAACATGGAATCAAACCTATTACATGTCAATTGCACCAATATAACTAGCTTTGGCAAGAATTCAAGAAGAGGATTCACTATCAATACCCTTGCATAATGAGCAATCACATTATGTTGAAAAGCGTCCACAACTCTAAGATATCCATCTTGACCATCACCAACTTGCACGACAAAGTCTGGAATGCAAGTGTGTTCTAGCTTTTTACCACAAAAGCCAACCAAATTATCATCACGTGCCACCCATCTCACCATTCTTTTCACAACTGTTTCATCCTCAGCTAGAAGAACTGGCACACTACCCAAGGGTATACCTTTCTTCATCATGTGACAAGTGTAAACTTCTCTTGCATGTTGAAATATATCCTCTTGTAAACCAGTTCGAAAGAAAAGTGCTTTTCTTGTGGACCTCATTGTGGTGGACATGTGTGGACCTCCAAGGTTAAGTGATAAGAAATTATGCAACCTTGTCCCTCCCCATATCTTGACAGTCTCAAATAATTCCTTTGTTGTATTGGAATATCTCTTCCCTTGACCTACTCTTGAAATGTTTTGTGAAATGTCAACAAAGAAGTTCCACAATGCCTTCTTTCCCTCAAATAGACCTAGCTCATGAGCATTGATTATATCTTGACAAAATTTTCTAACATCTTTCCTCACCATGGCTTCCATAGTGCTCTCCCGAAGACTTCTAACCTTCACGCTCAATGCAACAACTTCAGTTCTTGTGAATGCTATCTCCTTCTTCAATACCCGAACCATTGTGGACTTTGTTTTTGCTACTCTCAATAACTCTAAATGAGTCAAATAATCTAACCGTCTACCACCTCCTGTGTCTCTTGATCCACGAGTATCTGAAGATCGAATTTGTCGATACACTCGCATGCGAAAGTCTCGTTCTTTAGGAATAGTAGCACATGCACCACATTGCAAATTATCAAAGTATGTTCCCTCCAAACATATCCGCTTGCAATCCTTATGACGGAAAGTGCCATTAATTTCAATGAACTCTGTTGTCCCCATCATAATTGTTGCCTTAGTTGCTGGCTCATTGTGCCATTTGCCACCTCCTTTACTATCATCCAAAAAGGGCTTCAAGTCAACCACATTCCCATCATAGTTATATGACCCTTGCCAAAAACCCCAACACAAGGTTGCAAGCAAGCTACTCCCTATGAGCAAAGGAGGAATCTGTTAAGTTCCCAATAGACTTGATGGAGAGAGAGCCAAAAGCCATATGACTAGCTACACCTAACATCTCTATAAAAAAACAGAAATAGTGATTGAAAATAGAAGCTTGAAAATTTGCCTAATGGAGAGAGAGCCAAAAGCCATATGACTAGCTACACCTAACATCTCTATAAAAAATCAAAAATAATGATTGAAAATAGAAGCATATGAGAAATACCTGATGGCTTTCGTGATGCATTGGCAGTTTGCAAGGTGTCATTGTCTATAAGAAAACATTACAATAGAGCATAAGAAAAAATGTTCACTTGGAAAATACAAAACTGATGGAAAACACAGCTAGAACATGTGAGTTTTACCTTTAGCGGAACATTTCTTGAAAAAACCACTTAGATCTCTTTGCTTCTTATCTATAATTGTCACCTTGGATGGGCGACCACCAGCCCTCTTCACTTGATTACTAGAATCAATGCCACTAGCCTTTGTGATATGTAGCTTGGATTTCATATGCTCAATCATGCATTGTCGTAGAGATCCTGTCTTTGGAAATAGTGGTATCCACTTGTTATCTAGCATGCAGCTTATATAGACTTTTGATAGAGTGCTATAATCTCCAATAGTCTCTGTTACTAGTTGAAACACCACGTTACTCTCACTTGCAAAGGTTGAAACCTCCAACATTGCTTCATTTACTTTTTCTTTTCCTAATTCCATAATGTCATCCAATGAACCAAGGCTGTCTTTTCTATGGCTCTCTTGCTCACATAACCCAATAATCCTCATATGGGATGCTGAGTTGATGTGTGAGTGTGTGTAATTATACAAAGTGTCAGGACCCCCTTGACCATAAGAGCAATCACACTCCTCACACCAAATCTGAAACAATGCTTTACCATCCTTGTCCTTTGACATGAGCTCAAATCTATCATGTCGGCCTTTTGCTCTTAACTTTTCTTTGGCTATCTTAATCTCCCTCTGCCATTTTTTGACCTCAGATGGTGTTTCAAGGTGACTCTTCAATCGATTCTTAGAAACACTACCACACGTAGTCGAATCATCCACCATATTGTAGCTTTCACACCCTTGAGCAAGATCATGCATACATAAATCTGGAGACACTGTACACTTTGGCTGCATTTTATTGCTATCTCCAACTGAGTCCACTTTTTGGCGTTTGCCTTGTGTATCATATTCCATTTTCAATTGGATGGTTACTTCTGCAGCATCAACTATCCATCTCTCCTCTTGCTTGGCCCCTATTGGAATTTTCCTAGATCCTCCCAAAAATATAAACTCATCTATGATGAGATTATCAAGGATGATCTCTTCTCTCAAGTCCTTGTAGGTACCACCGGTTTTAAGATGAACATATCCCAACACATGATTTTCAGCCATACCCTCATCTAACACAATCACAATATCATGCCTCTCCATACTCCTATAAAAGGGCTAGATAACAAAAAGGTGCCCAACAAGATAATCTCAAATGGACAGCAAAACCTGTTGTAAAGTAAAGAAAATGAGGAAAAAATTACAGCAAAACCATCATTAACATGTTTAAAATGAAGGATGAAATGGACATAAAACCTGGAGCAAAGTATGGAAGAATTAGAGCTGCTTCAAGCCAACAATCTCCTTTCGAAGCTTACAGCTACTCTAGCAACTAGTAACAAATTACAGCACCTGTAAACAAATTCCAACCAAAAACATGTGAGTTGAAGTAGAAACATAGGCCTTCTCAATGCATTATTTGCAGTAGTAGCAAAACCTGTTGTAAAGTAAAGGAAATGAGGAACAAATTACAGCAAAATCATCATTAACTTCCAGGCCCAAATAGTAGAGTAATCTGCAAACTCCAACGCTGAAATACCAGTAGGGATATTCGAGGTAACGGGAGGTGGGAGATAGTCAAACTGGAAGGTACGATGTACTACCTGGCTGCCAGGGCAATGGAGGTTGAAGAGGCAAAAGTACAGGGCATAAGATAGGGCAAAAGTCACGTGCAGGATAGGAAACCCATTTTCCCGCTCTTCCCCATTTCCCCCCTCCATTTTTGGGGATAAAATTGGCTCCATTTCACCATGGTTAAGAAAACATATGGTTAAAGTTACATTCGTGGGTGAGTATGGTCAACCGTGTGAAAAGCCCTCACTCATGGGATAGGCCACATGTGTACACATACTTGGGAGGGCAAGTAATTTCTACTTTTGTTGGCAAGCCAACTAACCTAATTACTTTATAACATCTTTTCCAAGCCCAAATCTATCATGGTTTCCTTAGTTATTAGGTTCACCACCGCTGATCCATAGTGTATTAAGGCATTTGTAATGGTGTCCTTCAATGCACATCTTTGCTTTGATAGTTCTAGGGTCATCGTCTCTCATAGATTGTCCCAAGACTTACACATAGCGGTCACATGACTTCCTTCCTATCACAAATTCTGAATGAAGGGTTCTATTAAGAAATTCACTATTCAAATAGCGGTCACACAGTCGCAATATTGAAAAGACACATGTATATTACACTACTATAGACACTAGAATAAAATAGTAAACCTATATTAAAGAGAGAATGATTTAATGATATATTTGTTTTATATTATGAAAGACTATTTATATCATGACTTACAAGGTTGGATCTCAAGTTCCTTGATTTGAACCACCCTTAAAACCCATATTCTTGGATCTACAACATTGGGACTCCATGTAGCCTTCCATTACTCCATTTTTTATTTAATCCTCTGATAGATAGTCTCTTTGTCTTTGGGTGATTGGGCAATTTTGCAAAGTGTGCAAAGCAAAGTGTACTAGAAAGATAGAGTAAATATTTACAAATGCCAAAAGAGAATAAGGACAACTTAGGAGAACCAGCTTGTGGTCAAAATCAAAGAGTGAAAGAGTGAGAGGGTATAGGTGTGGGTGTGGTGGTGTTCATGTGGCCATGTTATGCTTAATTTGCTTGTAGGAATGCATTACTATGGAACATTTCTTACACCTTTTTCCATAGCCTTTTCTCTTATTTTCTCTAAACATTAGCCCCTTTAATTAGCCACGATTAGTTCTTTGATTACCATAATTAACAATAAGAATCACCATCAATGAAGGAGACCTAGTGTTAGTTTTGGGCTTAGTTCATGAACACCCAGTGAGACTGACTTATCAAATGAGTATTTGTGTGTCATTTCTACATCTACATCTAGGGTAAAGATTAGTACCCCCCCTCTCCCCCCCCCCCCTAACTTAAATTTAAGATTAGCCAAAACATAAAAGGGCCCCCACCCCTAATGTATAAGCTTATGCATCATCTGCAAAAAACCCCCCTAGTGTACACTCACGTGATATCGTAAGGTTCCCCTTCTGAATCCCCCGGGGCTTTTTCTCTCTTTGTGTGAAGTCCATGCATGGACACTTTGGATAATTTGTAATGTGCACTGCATATGTGACTCCCTTGGCAATTGAGTTCTTATGAAATATATGAGCTTCATTTTGTAGAATCACACTCTCATGGACCACTTCACTTGGCAATTGCAAGCCTCTCTCCATGCACTCTTTAAAATCTTTTCCAATTGTAGACATTCATCACACAACCTAGCCATCTCTCCTTGAAGGTGGCCACACATGGCAAGGAACTATTACCTCTTGATTAGTTTGTACACATCAGCATGCTTCCTTTAACCTTCAAGAACAAAGCTTTCATTTATTAAATCAAATCTTCTCCGCAAGAGTCAACAAAGTGCCCCTAGTAAAAACTTTCCAAGAACTTAGAGAGTATCCGAGAAACCCAATAATTGACTTATCCACCTTCCAAGTATGAGATACATCTACATCACAAAACTGCACAAATTACTTACCGACCTTTGAAGCAAGATACTAGCACTCCAAAAAGCCTTCCTCTTGCACCACACACCTAGATCTAGTTATTACAAAAAACCAAATTGAGTAACATTGCTAAATAGCCCAATTCATGTCACTCACATCATATTCAATGCACATAGTTGAATCACTTTTTGTAACATAATCATTGGGTGGCTGAATTCTTTTTCTCTTCGATGATTGCTTGGTCACAGTTCTAAACTCTAGTCTAAGACTAAATCACACATGGGTTCATTGATTTTCTTTTTCCTCCTCATACTTTTCTCTCCACCTTTTGGCATCTTTGATGTAGCAATCCCCACATCCTTGACCACATCATATCAGTGAGGTCAACTATTTATCTCTTTGAGGAAGTGGTTGTATCTCCCAACATAAACTCTCGTTTAATTTTTCCAAAGATGGCCCAGTACCAATACGTTTACCTATCAAGTATGAGTAATAATGTGCACTTTGTAAAATAGCAATTGCCATGTCACCAAAGGCTTCATGCAATGACTCTTATAGGGACCCACCCATAGATGCACACATAGGGAGTAATGCTCATGTTAAAGGAGGATGCCACCTGTCACCACCCATACGTTATATTCTATAAATGTAACTGTCCTTCATGCAACAGATGTAACCGTTCTTATTATCTTGTGTGCGCTACCGTTCTTATTATCTTGTGTTGTGCGCTCTCTGTGTTGTGTGTGTCTAGTAGGCATGCACAGTTTTCCGCATCACCTCATTAGCTCCCACGAACTTGTTATCTCATTGCTTTCTGCTCTAGTCACCATAGTGCAACATCGATTGCATAGGTAAATTAACTTGAACACTGTTCTCTCCCTCTAAAGGCTAATTATCATCATTTATCTCACGACGACTTGATTAGCTCTCTCTACAATTAGCTTTTCTTGATGATGTATTGATAGTGTTCACCTCGAAAGCTATTCCATCCAATTTGAAATCCATGGTGTTATTTGCAATATACAAAAATATGACCACAAGAATTTCTAATATTATTACAGTTATTTGCAGTATTGTTTGATGATGAAGACATGGGTGTAGTTGCAGTATTTTGGTCGTATCAATACAACCCCCTTAGGTAGCGTCCATGAGAATGCCTTTCAATACGTGGAGCATGTAGTCCTTCTTAGTCTCAGCGCTAATAATCTCATTCTTAATCACCTAATTATCACCCACCCATGCACTAACTTATTAATCTCATTGCTTTCCACACTAGTCAGCTTAGCTCTCAGTGCAACATCGATCTGCATAGGTAAATTAACTTGAACACTATTCTCTCTCTCTACAGACTGATTATCAGCATTAATTATGACTTGATTAGATTAAAACACTCTCTCTGTGATTAGCTTTACTTGATGTTGTATGATAGTGTTTGCGTTAAAGGTTAATCCACCCGATTTAAAACCCATGGTATTATTTGTAATATACAAAAATATGACCAGCCAAATTTTTAATATTATTACAGTCATTTGTAGTACTATCTGATGATGAAGAGATGGTAGTATTCCAAGACTAGGGGCTTCGTATTAGCAATTAAAGCACCTTAGGCATGCAAAGTATATCCTCAAAGGTACATATCTAAGAGAGGGGGTTCTGTGGGTGGGTGGGTTCATATTGATACGACCCCCTAGGCATGCAAAATGTATCCTTGAAGTTACATATCTACTAAGAGAGAAGGGGGGAGGGGGGGGTTCATGTTGATGTGACCCCCTTAGGTATGAAAAGTTTATCCTCACTATGACAAGTGATAGAAGGGGAGGGTGATATTGATATGATCCCCTTGTATATCACTATGACGAGCAGTAGACATAGGGGGGTCGTATTGATATGGCACCCCTTAGGCATGGGGTCCCATTGCGATGCTACCATCATGACAATCATGCCATGTAGTATATAAAAGTGTGGAAAGGTGCCGTTTATTGGGGATCTCATGTGCAGGAGAGTTACAAGGTCATGAAGAGCAAGGTTGCACCGCCATCATCTACTACGTCACCAGAGGAGAGAGAGGGGCATGACATCATGACCCGTATGAAGCATTGTCTTCATGGGGACCATTAAAGAATAGAGAGCGGGGTCACGACATCTTTTACTTATTAACTAATAGCATGTTATTCTTGCCATTCTTTATTCGAGTTAGAATTGTAGAATTTTATGGGCATAGTTATTGGATTGTGCAAAATAATTTATGTTTAAAGTGGGATCGTGACATCATGACCCTTTCTCATGTATTCTCATGTCCATGTCCATGTATGGACTTGTCCACCCTCCATGTATGGACATGGACACTGAACCTTGGCGAAGATCATGACATCACGACCCTCTCCAAGGCTCGTGATTTATGTCCATACATGGACATGAGAATGCATGAGAGGCTGGGGGTCATGATGTTACGACCCCCTCCACATGCACAAGTGCACCAGGGTTTGCTTGTTAACTTATAGCTTTAAAGAACCTAAATATGTGTGCATGGCTAAATGAAGAAATAGCCTTGTTTTGTTTTAAATTTTTTGCAACAAGAATGCCACCAAAGGTGAAGAAGACTAATCTTATATAATGGCCTTAATTTGGCTATTCTTAAATGTGGCAGTAGGAGATTATTCCTATGTCTTTTATTGAGGTAGCCGAGCCAGAGGAAGAGATGCAAACAAAGGTTGCTTCGGCACAGAATGATTGAAAGAAATTGATATTTTGAAAGGTGGGGATGAGATCATAAAATGTAGGCTAATGGATCAGTCTTTTTGTCCATGAGCTCCTTTGTGTAGGTTATTTACATTTTCACAGGTAAGAGGACTTGGGCAGAATGTGGCTGCCCTTAGAACTTCTATTCAGTATAAGGGCTATCTTCCTAAGAAGGGCGTTTTTTATCCTATCTATTCAATATGAGGGCTATGTTCTTAAGAAGGGGGTGTACACCAAATAAGTCACCCAACAAAGAAAAGTTGCTCATTAGACAAAATAAATCACCCAACAAATAAAACTTTTCCAAGACTAGATAAGTCACCTAATAAAGAAAAGTTCTTTTTATTATGTTCAAAACTAATAACATGATATTTACAATGGGATTTTGTGGGAAACTATTGTTTGTTTAATAATACATCAATAGTGTCAAGGCGGATAAAAAGAAAAGAAAGTCCACCCAACAAAGAAAAATTCTTTTTATTATGTTCAAAAGTGATTACATGTTGTACATAAAGACCATATTAGATAATTTGGAAAAAATCCTATTCCCATTTGAAAAATGGGAGCATGGTGAACTTGTCCAAAAGTTTGTCCAAACCTCCTCATATGACATATCATCGAAAAGATCTTGAAGAGTAGAATCTAAATCTATGATCTCCGACAAATTTGGAGTTAGTATGTTTGAGATATGTCCAAAACTATATGGAGTAATTGATTTCCAAAATGTGAGATTTTTTCCAAATTACCTAATATTGACATCATAGTCAATATTTACAACAAGATGGTTGGTAGCACCCCCCGCACCCACAATAGCTGGAGGGACTATTGGGTAGTACCACTAGTGTCTTGTCCCACTACAATAGGTCTATGAACTCCCTAGTCAGTAGGAGTCTCTTCCATTTTTTTTGTCAACAAAATGAAAAAATTTAGCATTTGTTTATATTTTATGCAACCCCTTCAAATTGATGATTAACTAAGAAACTAAGTTTTACCCACTCTTTGATGTTCCAAAATCTTATGCATAAGATTTTTGGGAAAGTTTTGCTAGAGCTTCCCCATTCCATGAAGCATAAGAAAATCCCAAAATTTGTCAAATTCCATGTGCTTACATAGCTTAAATCGCATAACATTTTCGCACATTCACATGGATAAATACACCCCACATAACTCATAGAAATTTAAATTTATGTATATGAATTAGTAATGGTGTTGAATCACTCAACCCATCACCAAGCTCATTAATTAAACTACCAACTATGTAGGGAAAGGACATACTTTCATCCCATCACAAGAGTTATTTATGTGTTTCTAGAACAGATGTGTCGAAATCCAATTGCTTTGTATAGGAAATTTAATGAACTTTTTAAATTTTGGTGGGTGCGTGTTTAGGTGGTACACTAATTAGTGGTATTTGGTGTGGTCGGAAGGTAATGGAAGGAACCACTTTGTGTAAGTGGGCTGGAAGGTAATGGAAGGAACCACTTTGTATAAGTGGGTTGGTAGTAAACTATTTCTCAATTAAGGCTTGCAAACTAAAAACCTTTGCTCATCTAAAAATTTGGTCTATCATTGTAGCATCTCATGATGTAAGATTCACTTCAGCTAAAAAAAGTAAAAAAATCAATCCATGCAATCACTACTTGAGAGTTCACATTTACACTCTCTTTCAAATCTAAAATGGTTGAAGCACAGGTGGGAAGAGATGAGGGGTCCTCTATATCAAAAAGAAAATAAGAATTCTATTGATACTCCTAGCAAAGGTTGCAAAGGCTTTGCTATCTAGCCTTCTAGCAAAGACACACAAAAACAACACTCCTCTCAACTACTCCAGTGCCTAGGAGAAGAGGAAAGGATAGGTCCCCTTTGTAGCCTCACCTACGTACTCAGATCCTAAGGGTAAAAGAAAGGAGCCCAACACTCCCTTCTCATCTCCTCTCTCAGGTTCTAGAGGAAAACAAAGAGACCTCAGCACTCCCCCAACTAAGGTATGACTCTCATGTCTTTTAGGGATAAATTCTTTCCATCATGTTTGAATGGTTTCTACTTGTGTAGGGTTTAGGGTTATTTTGTAATTATTGTGAAAAATATTATTTTCTTTATGTGATCACCTGCTTCATCTTTGAGTCACTTCCATAATGTATGTATTGAATAGTTTAAATACTCTATATTTTCTTTATAACCACATGCTTCATCTTTGAGTCACTTCCATAATGTATGTATTGATGTGTGCCCAAGTGATCATGTGTTCCTTTTTGTTGTGTCTTGCAATGATTCGAAAACAAGTGAATTTTGTTTTCTATTGATCTTAGCACAAGTCATGTACCAAATGTGATGTTGTAGTGTTAGTGTATCACTATTAAAAGTCTCATTTTTAAAAAAAGTGTGTTAGTATTAGTCTCATTTCTAAAAAAAGTGTTCCTTTTTTGTCCACATTCTTCTTCTTTTAATAATTTAGGAATGTTTTTTTCTTTTTTCTTATGTTTTGGCAATACTTTTTCATGATTTTGGCCAAAATTAAGAGGAATGCAATCCTCATTTTATCTTATTATTGAATGTTTCTCTCTCTCTCTCTCTCTCTCTCTCTCTCTCTCTGTGTGTGTCTCTCTCTCTTTGTGTGCTCATTGGAATCCTTTTCTCTTGTCATACCCTTTGACTCATCTAATTGTTATACGCTTATTACTTCAATGAACAAGTGTGATTACTATTGATTTGCTATAGCATTTATAGGCTTTCTATTACATGTATTTTCATCAAAGCAATTGGTTGTAGGTTTTATTGCATTTATTTTATTTGAACAAATGCTTGTGGGAATTCTTGTCATGTATGTGTGTGGTGGCGGGGACAAAAAGCAGATCTTTTATGTGACCAAGGAGTATAATTTTTAGTATGGTCCTAGTATATTGGGGAAAAATACATGCATCTTTGGAGATGAAGACATCACTTCCCAAGACTAGCTACTAACAATTTTGCCAAAGATTCCAAAGAGAGGAAAATAAAGTGTCATAATGTGAAGGTAGAGTTTTACCCCAAGTTTTATAAGCTATATGCATAGGTGTATCAGGGACCCCTGACTAACTTAGAAGTGTCAACAGTTCTGTTTGCATGGGGATTTGTTTATGAGCACTTAAAATGACCTATTAGCGGGCCTTCCTTTCTAGAGAATGCAATAGCATCATTGAGTCTAGCAAGATAGAGAGCAAGAAACCAAGATGGACACATTTTCATGGCATTCTGGTGCCTTCAAGGCTTGGACAAGAAGAGCCAGCTCAACATGTGAAAGTTGAAGGAATCTTCCTTCGCTTTTTCAAGCACATTTTCTTCTAAAGTGAACTTGTAGCTTTGGTGTCAAGTGATGTATTGTGGCACTACAAGACAATGCTGCCATACACGCGATAAATTACGGGCGCGTGTATGGTCGCGCATGTATTTGAATAGTATCGGGCACGTGTATATTGGCATTTAAATTCGCGTGTATATTGGCATCTACCAGCGCGTGTATATACACGCAATTATACACGCATCAATACACGCTTTATTAAGAAAAACTAAATTCCTTTACAAAATTAAAAACTATTTTCTTTAAACCATCTCATAGTACATTACAGTATATATCATTACACAATCCCACTACATGCATTTACAATAATGAAATATATTCAAAAATAAATCATGAGATGATAATTAAAAGACAACACATACAATAGAAATGTCACCAATTTAGAACAATACAGTGATGGATTGGTTAGGGTTCAATCTCATCTTTAATAAGATCCATCCTTCCCAAACGATCAACATCAATATCCATTTGATCAATTTGTAAGGCTACGATTAAATTTATTCCACTATCGATATTCTGTCCATTGATAATGGTATCGATGTCCTGATCATCCTCATCAACATCACCATCATCCTCAATGGTAGGGTCATTCTCATGATCATGAGAAATGGCACGCTCATCCTCATTATCATGATCATCTCTTATTTCTTGGTCATCAATCACAACATCTTCATTGGCATGTTCGACATCATCTTCATTGCGGCTTGTTACATCCTCCATATGCTTCATATCAGGTTGTAATTACATCCTCCATATGCTCCATATCAGGTTGTAATTCACCAACACAACTAGCCACATGCTGTATGCGGTGCTTTTAAAACCAAATGGATTCACTCCATCCATACCTAGGCCAAGTCTCAAGTTTCTGGGCTCTGTTTTAAAGCTGGGCTACTCATCTTCAATATGCTTCCAAGCAGGAGTGTCTGCGGGAATTCTCCACATGCCATCATCCGATCGATGTGAGGAATGCCATGACATGAGCTCTGCTATGGATTTGCACTTGAACATGTGTTTGATGCGAGGAATTATAGGAAAGTGTCGCAAGACTTTACGAGGTACATCAAAACTCTTCACATCTGTTCTATACCTTGCTTCACCACAAGCGGGACAATGTCGAGCCTCCTTATGCATCCCACGAAAGAGAATGCAATCATTGACGCATGCATGTATGCGATCATAATCCAATCCTCCAAGAGATGTCACATAGCGCCTCGCTATATCTCTTGAGGTGGATAGTCTATTTCCCTTTGGAAGCATGTTTGATAATAGCCTACATCCAATATCATCAATTAGTCCTAAACCCTAAACCTTAAACCACTAATTCAAATTTTCAAGTTAGAATGCTTACTTCAATAATGCGTCAAGACTTGCATTGCTCCATCCATAGACTATTTGTATATTGAGTAGTTCAAGTGAAGCACGTAAAATAGAGAATGTGCATTCTTCAAAAACCGGTGTCGATGAAGCCTTGTAAAGATGCTCTTGTTCCATATCATCATCGTCCATACCTTTGGGATTATCCTTAAAAAGATTCCGCACCATATCATCAAACACTTCCTCTTCCACAACTTCGTGGGGTGCAAGGCTATTGTCATCCCTTTCCCACTCATCTTTGACAATAGATCCCGAAGCTCCAGCATCATCTCGTCGACGCTTTGCGTGCTCTCGCTGCGTGTAGGGCACCATGTTAGGGTGTGGTACTGCATCCTGCTTCAATTAGAGTATATATATTACAAATCCATTAATTTAATTTGGATACCATGAGTCATTTGAATACTATCAATTTACATCTACTCACCTCTAAACCTGTTTGATTCCATTCTCCATACATGGAGATGTGATTCAAGGTAATTCGACGTGCTCGTACAATGCATCCTTGACATCGATTACATATACACTTGATCCTTTGTCCAACCACACATCGCGATTACGATGACGCATTGTCTCATCTTCACCAGAACTGCTTGAGGAGGTTGATGACATCCTATGTACAAACCAGAAAACACAAAATCATATCAGTTTTTAATGAAAGTATAAAAATCGTGTGTATTAACGCGGCTACATCCTAAAAATCACGTGTATTAACGCGGCTACATCCTAAAAATCGCGTGTATTAACGTGGATATATCCTGAAAATCGCGTGTATCAACGTGGCTACATCCTAAAAATCGCGTGTATGAACACGGCTAGATCCTAAAAATTGCGTGTATAAAGGCGGCTGATTTATCATAAACGCGAAAATACATGCGTTTCTACACGCGACGACCTGTTCAAACTAAAAATAACCCGCCTTCCCCAAATAAACATTTTGAAAAAATAGTGCTCTCCTTCATTGTCGCCTCTTCCAACAGAGCACTAAACCTAAGTGCAAGGAGCAGACAAGGAGCACACATGGGTGAAGGAAACCGACCAAAAAGAAGACTCACTTTTTCAGAGGTGAGTCAGTTTGTCCTTTGCCCTGTCTCTTTCCTCAGATTTATTTATGCTATTGTCTCTTTCTTTTATGGGTTTGTCTCCGTCGTTCTCCTTCTCTGGTTGCCATCTAGTGAACGATTCTGATAGGGGCAATAGTGGGCCTTTAGAAGGACGATTTGCCGGAGGCATTAGGAAATTTTTGAGGTCATTTTGGGGCCCTATAAGTGACCAGAATATTCCCTCCAAAAAGGAGCACCGGATAGAATTTTTGCAAACGAACTCCAAATTTGTCGAATCTCACATATTTAGATTCTACTCTTCAAAAGCTATCCATTGATATATAACACGATAGGGTTCGGAGAAGGGACAAGATAGATAACTGGAAGATTCCTTTTTGCTTGGGAAAGATTCACGTTATGGTTCGAAGAAGGGACAAGATAGATACCTGGAAGATTCCTTTTTGCCTGGGAAAGATTCACGTTACGTGAATCTTTCCCAGGCAAAAAGAAATCTTCCAGGTATCTATCTTGTCCCTTCTCCGAACCCTATCGTGTTATATATCAATGGATAGCTTTTGAAGAGTAGAATCTAAATATGTGAGGTCTGACAAATTTGGAGTTCGTTTGCAAAAATTTTATCCGGTGCCCCTTTTTGGAGGGAATATTCCGGTTAAACTTCCTTACAGGGCCCCAAAATGACCTCAAAATTTCCTAATATCGGTCGCTTTCAAATTTTTTTTTCGTAGATCGCGTGTATGTCTGCGTGTATCCTATCTGCACAGACGGTTCACGCGCATATACACGCGTTTCTGGACGGGTGTATACACGAGACTGTGTTTTCCCATTCTATGGTCTGCAGGCTGATAGGTGGCTTGGATGATGATATTTGTGTGAGTCAAGAGACAGCCCATGATGTACATGAGGATGGTGATAGTCATGCATGCAATAATGTGTGTGCAACCTTTGAAGATAACCACACAAGATGGATGTTGTGGTGATAGTGATGTAGTTTTTGAAGAGTTGTAGGAGGATAACTCTATAGTTCTGAGTGTTGTTGAAGATGTGAATTCTCTAGATAGTGATGTCAGTTTGATGGTGGAAAATCATATGTGCACCTAGCTTGCATTTGTGCTTTGATGCAATCATGTATATACTTTTATTTTTGTAGATTCTTTATGGATATTCCAGGTTCTTCATCCGATCCATTTACGTACAGCAATTGGCTGATGGAGATGCTAAATCATTTTGGGCGCCATCCTGGTGTCCAGTTGAGCTTACAGAGTACATGTATGCCCATCCCCCTCCTTCCATGCCCGGTGTCTATACCCCTACCGCGAGTATCCAGGGTACTCCATTGCCGTCTATGCATACGAGTCCGACGAGACGGCATGCAGCTTCTCCTCTTCCACGCCCACCGAGGAGACATACCTCATCCCAGACACACTCATGCACACCCTCCCAAGCACCGTCACGTCAGGGCTCACAGCCACCGTCACGTAGATAATCCCCTAGTCGTGACTCCACCCGCAGCAGTAGGAAGAGTGGGATTGGAGGATGCGGCAGGTGCTTTGGTGGGGGAGGTAGTAGGGCACGCGGTGAGAGAGGAGATAGAGGGAGAAGAGTTAGAGGAGACAGCTCGGAAGAGGAGGAGATGAGAGAGGTGGAGGGAGTGATCTGCTATGATGTGACGGATAGGGGTGGGATAGTGATGGATGCGAGGGGAAAAGAGGTAATGGAGTACATGCGTGGGGTAGTATCAAACTTGTATAGAAATTGTTTTATTAAATTTAAAGATCAAAATAGCCGATTAGTTGGGGAGGTGATAGAGGCTGTACATAGTCGGTACCCCAATCCCCCACATGCTACATTCTCGGATGTATGGGGAAGGATGTGAATAAGGGAGATCTTAACACTAGTTTGGTACCAAAACAGGACACTTGAGTGTCCTTTTTTGGGGGTTGCGAAAAAAAATCAAACTCCTAATGTAGGCTTTAAAAACCAAAATGCTTCATTGGGCATGTAGAACATAACCCTATGCTTATGTAAAAAATGCTAAACATATAAAATGCCTTTTTATTTGGAAGTACATAAGCAACAAAGTAGCATATGTCTTGAAAATGAACATTTTTCAGGATTTTTCAGGATTTTTCCAAATATGCAAGCATCATTCTCTCAAAAAAAAATCCAATGATATCAATAGCATTTTTCCCAAGATATTTTGATAGCATACATCAGTCCAAGGAGGTAGAAGTTCACCAAAAAAATCATTTTCCTTTCCTAGAATTTTTTCCAAAAAAGTTGTATAAAATCAGCAAAAGTAACGCGTATTATCAAAACTCAATCACGCCACTAAAAAAAATTGTAGCCCTATCAATGAGAATGTTGATTATTGGTTTTCATGCTTGAGATGAGATAAATAAGCCATAATTTGATGTGTATGACACTAACTTAGCCTCCACTTAAGTAGGTTCTTATCGACTAGTTCTAAAAAAACTGTAAAAAATAAAAATACAAAATTTGATCATCTTTTTTCAAAAACTAATCATTACTATGCTTGCACAAGTAGTCTACACCTATAGTTACAACAAATAATGCACTTACACAGCTTTCCCCTTTGATGAAAATCAAAATTAGGCTCATAATTAGACATTTTACGTATTAAAAACAGGTTGCGCAAAAGGCCATGTATGAGAAGAGGCCCAAAAAGTGGCTCTAAAGTTTTGGAAAATTTAAAACAAAGTAGTATTTACCCTATATAACATGGGTGCACCTCAATTTTTACATTATTAGCTTGCATATGGAAGGAGAAAAATTCATGCTCCACCTGTATAAAAAACATCATTTCAATATTAGCGAGTCAAAAATTTATCCAATAATTATCGTTTGATGATTCCAAGATTTAGTTTACATCATGGGCTTTCCATCAAGCCAAGTTTCATGATCAAACTATGTCCCTTCTAAAAGTTATGTACAAATTACTACTATTTTGAAAACAGCAAAAATCATGCGTTTTATCAGCATGCGTCTAAGAAAATTAAAATATTGCCTTGCAAAAGCTAAGAAAAATGCAATTTAAAAAATCTCAAATTTTTTTTGGGTCTTGAGGAACATCTGTGGATGTTAAGCATTTCAAAACTCTTAATAGATTGCCCACAAAAATTCAAGAAAAATGCTAACTTTCAGGACACTTTAGTGTCCTCAGGACACTTTAGTGTCCAATTACAGAACTAGTGTTAAGTAATAAAAGATCTCACCTTAAAAAACTCGCATACGATGATGGGCTAAATGTAGCTGCGGGTGGCTATCCTACCGAGAAACCTGCCACTGCGCACAAACGCGAGTGGAAGGAGGCAAAGAAACGAGCAGAGGGTGGCGTGAAGAGTAGGCAGCATGTGGAGGCACGACGGATCCAGATGGAGACCATTGGATCTTCGCATTTCGGATCTGGCGGCGTCGAGTCATGGGAGGCAGAGTTCGTAAGTATCTTGCCACTTTATTTGATTGTTTACTTAATTCATTGATTCTATGATTGTTTTAATCTTACAAATTGTGTTGATTATGATACAGCGAATGGGTTACGAGGAGGAAGCCCACAGTCCACGATACTGGGTATACTCGCCGACATAGCAGACGTGACACGTGGGCTATCTTTAGAGCCAAGGGACGTATTACGGACACGTAGTTTGAGATGGCCATGAGACCATACGGTCGACAGGTACTTGAAAACTCTAAACGAATGATTTTAGTTTATTGAATTACATATATATATACTTATATACTATATATTACTTGAACAGGCACAAGCTGCTGATGATCCACCCACCGCCACTGCAGAGGGTGGACGTGAGCACTACTCATCGGACATTCCGATGAAGTAGTGAGCTCATCTGAGCATGGAGGGAGCACCGAGTCATCATCTGGGTCTGAGTAGTACTCAGACTTATAGTATCACATTCCATATTGAGGATGTGGTTATATATATATTTTTATAACTGAAGCCATGGGCTACTTCGACATATGGACTCCCTTGTATATATGTGTACACATAAAATGTTGATAGTAATATTGAATCATGAATCGATAGTATTGCATTCATGTCTGTCTTGAATCGTGTATTGACAATGTATGCATTCATGTCGTTCTTATCTTAATCTTCCTCGTGGATGGTCCAATGCACCCAAAAAAAATCCAGAGAGTGTTATTGGGTGCTGGAATGCTGGAACAGCATTCAGGTACCAAATAGCACTCTCTGGATTTTTTTTTGCTCTCTGTTCGCGTGTATAAACGTGTCAGATCTGCAAAAAGTCGCGTGTACACGCATGTCTCTGGCCGCGCGATTATACACGCGCTGATACACGGGCCCGTTACTTTTTTTCACAAGTCATTTTTAGCAGCTAGGAGCGCGGGTATGAGCCCGGTCCGTTCTAGTGTGGGAGGTTAGAAACAACCATGCATAGCTATGTCAGACTATGATATGGTAGCAGAAAATCTAGAAAAAGCAAAGGTAGTAGTGCACCATAATGAGCGGGATCTAGAGATTGTGGCAAATGTTAGTGAGAATCTTGGAGATGCAGAGAAATCTTTATAAGAAGAAAAGGATCAAGATCCCAGTGCATGTTGAAGAACTAGAAGTAGAGGTTGAAGAACTAGAAGTAGAGGGTAAAGAGCTAGAAGTAGAGGTTGAAGAACTAAAAGTAGAGTCTTCACAATTAAAGACAATGAAGAACTAGAAGTAGACATTGAAGAACTAGAGTAGACGTTGAAGAAGAACTAGAAGTAGACATTGAAGAACTAGAGTAGACGTTGACGAAGAACTAGAAGCGCAGAGGTTGTACAATTAAATACAATGCTTGGAAAATTGAAGGGTAAATTAGTATAGGTTAGATTGGGGAGAACCCTCATGAATGTGTAGGTACTATCATCTTGGTTTTTGTTGCAATTTTAAAAAAACTTAACCAATGAATTGTGTATTGATGATTTGTTTGTTGCACATACAAGTTGATTATGACATCACTGCTCAAGGTAGGTATCTCTAACTTAACTTTGTCAAGGAGATTTTGAGATCAAGATATTGCATGATGAAACTAGGTCTTCGACCATTGTAGGTGCCAAGTCATGAGGCAAAGGTGCTTATGATGGCTACAAATTGCACAAGATATGGGCTATCCTTCCATGATGATGAGGTATTGGTTGTTTGCATGTTGCCATGTAAACATCCATACCATATGTTTTATTTTACACACCTTTGCATTGGCCATGATGAGTGATTGGAGACTAGTTGCTCACAAAAGATCCCTATTGCTACAAAGTTGATGGTGGTGTCACAAGGAACCACAAAAGTCTTCAGGGAAGAAGAGAGATTGAGCTCTTGTAAGCACACACACACACACACAAACCCTAGAAGAGAACACACAAGGTGAGAGGCTAAAAATTCTTCCTCTTCTTCACACAACAAAAGAGGTCTACAAAGAAGATAAGTTAACTAACACACATAATAGAGTATATACAAGCAGTTCATAATGTAAACACACTAAGAGGAGTGGGTAGATGTGGACTAGTTGGTGTAGTCCAACTATCGAATCTCTGGTGCAAAGATATGTCGGTGCCAACTACCAAACCTGCCAGTGATGTAAATTTTGAACGGTCATGCAGGTGCCTCGTGAATGTCAGCTTATGTGAGCTTGACATCTCAACACTTCCCCTCAAGCTCAACTTCATCTCATGAACTCCAATCATATCTCAAAATCTACGGAGCTTCTCAGCTTCCAAGGCCTTCGTGAAGATGTCAGCCACCTAATCCTATGTGCTAACATAGGCCAAGTCGATGTCAGCGACCTAATCCTATGTGCTAACATAGGCCAAGTCGATGTCGCCTGCTGCCAAGACTCTCTCCCTGATGAAGTGGTAATGTACCTCAATGTGTTTTGTCCGCACATGGAAAATTGGGTTCCTGGCCAACTGTATAATGCTAAGATTATCACAATATATAACAACCTTTGTCTCCACATGCAACCCCAAATCAAAAGTAGCTTACGTAACCAAGCTACCTCACATGCTACCACTGTAGCTCCTCTATACTCTACCTCTGTACTCGACAAGGAAGGCACACTATCAAGATGTGGTTTGTGCGGAACCTGCATAAACTGGCTCTCTAAGCCAACAATGTAACTCAAATCTAGATTACTGATCATGACATAGATCAAACTCCCTACAATCTTCCTGTACATAGTGAAATCCTCTAACACATAACCTGCATCTGCACTAAGCTTGCCATTTTGATCTAACGACACTGATATTGGCTTATAATCAGCCATCCCATACTTGGACAACATGTCCACTACATACTGTATCTATGATAGCCACATACCCTTAAGTGTGCGAATGACTTCAATTCCCAAAAAGTAGTGTAGATCTCCCAAATCCTTCATCTCAAACTTCCTTTTGATGAGAAGACTTTTCACATGCTCAATCTCATCCAATTTGTTACCCTGAACAATAAGATCATCTACATATATGGTGATGATCACAATACCCTTATCAGTGATCACTCTTGCACACATACAAAGAGTGATCTACATTTGCCATATGAAAACTAGTAGTGACAAGATACTCAGCAATCTTGTCATGCCATGCTTGTGGAGCTTGCTTCAGCCCATACAAAGCCTTACAAAGCTTACATACATACTCTGGGTGACTTGTATCTTCAAAACCAGGTGACTAATCCATATACACTTCTTCTTGCAAGTCGCCATGCAAGAACGTAATTTTTACATCCATCTAACGTTAAAAATAGCCTTTAGCTACTGCAGCGACCGCAATCACAACTCTCAGAGTTGCCATCTTTGCAACTGGCAAAAATGTCTCCTCACATAATCAATCCCATGTGTCTGCGCATATCCTTTGGCTACCAATCTACCCTTGTACACCTGCTTATGCTACCATAACTGTTATGTTTCACCTTATACACCCGCTTATAGCCAATAGCTTTCTTGCCTTCAGGCAATGGCACCAAATCCCAAGTCTCATTTTCATACAATGCATCCATCTCCTCATCCATAGCTTTCTCCCAACACACATTTTCGATAGCCTCATCAAAACATATGGGTTCTACAACTTGCACAACTTTTGCCATATTAGCATAGTGATATGCTACATAACCATCATAAGTCAACCTCTACACAGGGTTTTTGACTCTTCCAGATCTTCATAGCTTTGCATTCATGGATTCCATCGCCTTCTTCACACCAGGTATCCTCATTACTGGAATCCCAAGATCCTTCATCAAGACTCATCTCCCAGCCACTAGAATCTCCATCAACAAGAGAATGCCCTGCAAAAATATCAGGCATACCAAGGGGCTCAACCACTTTCTCTTTCCCTTTATGTGATGTAGCAATTACATTTTCAGGACTCGTATTATGATGCAACCTACCACTCCATGGTCTATCAACAGAACCGCTGGATGAGGTCTCTCTTGGTCCACTCAATGACTATGATTGCTAACTTGCATTCGGTGTGCAACCATATTTCCACTTACATCATCCCCAACAGCATGTTTTTCAGTAGCATACCAGCTACTCATCTCATCAAATACAACATCCCTACTTACCCTCAATTCACGTGTAGCAGGATTATAACATCTATATCTCTTTTGCTCAGGGGAATACCCAATAAACACACATTTCTTGCTTTTGAATCCAGATTAGTATGCAACTCATCTGGCACATGCACATATGCAATACATCCAAAAACTTTCAAGTGAGACAAATCAAGTTTTTTGCCAATAAACTTCTTCTCTAGCATTATATCATGTATGGCTACAGTAGGAGTCTTGTTCATGATATAAATTATTGTAGACACAGCCTCAGCCCAATCACTATGCAGCATATTCTTCTCTGCCATCAATGCTCGTGCTATCTCTGCAATGTGCCTGTTTTCTGCTCAGCAACTCCATTTTGTTGCGGAGTGTATCTACATGTAAATTGTCTTTGAATGCCAATCTTTCACAAGAATTCAGAGAACTCATTAGAGAAGTATTCTCCCCCTCCATCTCATCTTAATAACTTCACATGCTTTCCTGTTTGTTTTTCAGCCATAACTCTAAAATTTTGAAAATGAGTGAACACTTCACTCTTCTCCTTCATGAAATACACCCACACTTTCTTCGTGTGGTCATCAATGAATGTTACATAGTCCCTGCAGCCACCCATAGACATAGTCTTCGGAGGACCCCATACATTTGAATGCATAACATCTAGTACATTCTTGCTCACATTTCTGTCATGTGGAAATACATGTTTTGTTTTCTTTCCAAATTGACATGTTTCACAAACTTTATGCATACCTTTAACTGTAAACTTAGGCAACCCTGTCACGATTTCTTTAGTCTACATAGACTTCATTCTTTGCACGTTTACATACCTAATTCGCGTATGCCAAATGTATGTATCTGCAACTCTTCCACCATTTGCAAACATTGCAGCACTCACTTCAAGCATATTTACATTCAATGTAAACATTATGCACACTCTATTGCCTTTTGCAACCTACACTTATCTTTAAAGTCTTCTACATAACAGCCATCATAGTTAAACCAGACTTGTAAACCCTACTCAATCATTTGGCCAATAGAAATCAAATTCTTTGTAATGTTTAGAACATGAAGTACATCTGTAAGGTACTTCTTCTTACCATCCTACATAGACAATGGCACATCTCCAACATGGGCATTCAGATGAGTAGTGTCATCCCCTGTTTCAACAAAACCTGGTCTTTCAAGACTCTTCATTTCCTTGAACCACTCACCGTGACTTGTCATGTGGTTTGAAGAACCTGAATCAACATATTGTGACACAAAGTTGGGGGTTTAACTTTGGTCACATCTCAAACCCAAAGGTTGAAGAAGGGAAGGCGGTCTCGGTGTCAAAAAGAAAGCAACAAGAACAAACTCTTCATTTCCTTGAACCACTCACCGTGACTTGTCATGTGGTTTGAAGAACCTGAATCAACATATTGTGACACAAAGTTGGGGGTTTAACTTTGGTCACATCTCAAACCCAAAGGTTGAAGAAGGGAAGGCGGTACTTCTTCTTACCATCCTGCATAGACAATGGCACATCTCCAACATGGGCATTCAGATGAGTAGTGTCATCCCCTGTTTCAACAAAACCTGGACTTTCAAGACTCTTCATTTTCTTGAACCACTCACCGTGACTTGTCATGTGGTTTGAAGAACCTGAATCAACATATTGTGACACAAAGTTGGGGGTTTAACTTTGGTCACATCTCAAACCCAAAGGTTGAAGAAGGGAAGGCGGTCTCGGTCTCAAAAAGAAAGCAACAAGAACAAACTCTCACCCTCTATCTCTCTAGATCAAAACAAATGTATAGACATCAAAGGTGAGGTTGTAGTCCAAAAGAGGAAATAGGAAAGGCTCTGGGGAAGCATTAATTTGGGCCAAGTGATCAGCTCAAAAAGTGAGGGCAAGTCTTTGCTAGAAGAAAATATTTTGGCTCAATACGATGTGAATTTAAGTGAAAGGGGTATATTGATACGGTTCATTTGGATGGATTGTACGGTTGGGCCGCATCATTTAAAAAAAACCAATAAAACTTCCCAAAGTGAATAATCTACTCTGATCAGATAGCTATAAAGTTTTCTATACTACTCAAAACAAATTCTCAAAAACATCAATGGATAGATATTGAAAAAAAAAGACTTTGATATAATTGTCATAAAAATCGGAGAAGCGAGCACAAAGTTATGACTGTTTTAGTGAGAAGTGTTAAAACTGTCCAAAATACACAGTCTACTCTGATGAGATAGACATGACTTTTTCTATGCTTCTCAGAACAAGTTGAGTTCACCTAAGGGAGTAGAGGATCCTCTTATAACAGATCTGGAAGCAAGCTACTCATGTGGACACACTAAGTTCTGAAGCGAAGAGGGAAAAGATAGAGAAAGAAAGCAAAAGCTTGATTCATGAAGCAAAAGAGACTTCCAATTGGAGAGGACTATAAGAGCAGGAGAGCCTAATGATTTAGGGAGATGAAAAATTATAGGATGAGCTAGATACAAGGCTATGGCATAGCTACAAATCCTCCCAAGGTAGCATGTATGTTATCTTGCGATGAGAAATTGTTTCACTTCCTATATAGAGTAGGCCAGGATCATCATCATCCCAAGGTAGCATGTATGTTCTCTTGTGATGTGTCCATCGACAACTTGATTTTGGCTAGATGCTCTTTTCTTGAAGAGAAAGAGCACCACCTCCTGACTGCATTCACATGGCAATAAAACCAATCTAAATGTTTTAATTCATTGAAAACATATAATCAATTTAATGAAATAACCTTATGCAACAAAGATTAAAAAGCATTGTGAGCATTGTAAGATTTTTTTCTTAACACTAGCTTGGGTGAATTAAAATATAAAATATAACACTTAGCTTGGGTCAAAATGTACTAAAAATAGCTAGAAAAAGCAAACATTCCAGCACCTTGTCATATCCATTTGCAAAAAGAGCCACTTTGGCATGCATTGGCAAGGCTTAGCATTGGGTTGCTTGCATGAGGCTACTAAGGATTGGCTCATTGAGGATTTTCAGGACAGCTACGTTCTAGTTGCCCATGCACACATAATAACAGTGATATCAAAGGACATGTACTCTATGGCTTCTTAGATTCAGACATGACAAGACCCTAGAGCCATAGTACCTTATGCAGAATTCAAAGTAATGTATGTAAGTAATAGCCTATTAAGGCTCAATGTTAAAATCTAGACATTTTCAAGGTGGAGGAGTAGGGATGCCCAGGATGTGTGGTTGCCATTGAAGCAAATAGAAAGAAAAAATGCAAAAAAAGAAGTAACATTTATGCAACAACATATAGACCAAAGATAACTACTGAAATTTTAATATTATAGATGATGGAAAGGTTACAATCTTAAGGTGATTTCACAATCTCTAGGATATTTGGTTTGATACAAATAGAGTAGCTTTTGGAAGCTTCACTCCTGCTTCCGATTTTCCTACCATCTAACTTAAAATAAAAATCCCTTGGCGCATCACTACACATCAATTGGATCTCTTGTCTAAGAAATGCCAGTGGCCAATGACTTTCTAGATTGACCCTAACAGGTCTCAACCTTGTAATTGGATTACAACATCTATGATGGAAGTTCCATCAGGCATGTCTTGTTCCAAGCTTTGCCCAGATGCCTTTCCATAGTCATCATCTTCTGTAATGAAATCACCTGCATAATGTTTTCCTTCCAATGAAATACTTAGTCATAAAAACAAGTAATGCTAAAAAGTAACAGATGTCACCCTAACAGAATTTGCTACAAATACAAGCAAACTTTATGTTTTGATTTTACCTAAATGTAACATGTGGCATTGTTACTTTGCATTCAATGGCATCTTCTATAGAGGTCCTCTTTAGAGTGCCATTCCTCCTTCAAAAATTGGTTCATCTAATCATTATAAAGGGACCTCACTTGATATGTTAACTTTGTTTTCTTGACACACTTAGATGAGGCAAACATCTATGCAAAGGCACTAAATGGTATAAACCAACTTAGATGGATGTCCCTAGAACTTGTTAATGGTTTCATTGCTACATGCATATCTATTATTACCTTATTCTTGTATGCTGCAATGATGTATGTGCAAGAACAAACCCATTCTTGGCTAGAAAATGGTGGTAGTGTGATAGACTCTAACATTATCGTTTACATTGGCCAAAACATAAACAAAATTATAAAAGAAGATTCCATGTGCTTCTAAATGGTTAGGTGGGTTATCATATAGTAATGTGCCTATCTCTATATGGAAGACATTGATCCTTTCATTGATGCACTCTATATTGCTACTCCTCCACATTCGATAGATATAAAGCTACAAGAAAATTTTAATGTTTAGCTATAGAGCACAAAACAATTAGGTATTGAACACACAAAAAAAAGACTACTTATTAAATCTTATTGTTTGTCTTAGATTGTGTACTTTCATCGTGGTGATGTAGCATTATGTCCATGTGCATATAAACATGCTGCACAACAAACTCGATTGCATCATTTGGCTGCCGCCTCCAAAACTCCATGATCCTACCGTTCCAATGCTTGCTTAGGATCACCAATGTCTTTTCGTATTACTTGAATACTCCTCGAGTGCTGGGTCTCATCATGATCCAAAGCTACCACTAGCATCCTTCCTGTTGAAAAGCTCCACACTTTTAATGCTCCATATGTGTTTTCTCTTAGAGCTCATCTACAAAGGGAAAACAAAATATTATTACCATTTCGTTGGACTCAACAATCGAAATAGTGAAAATAAAACTTTAAAGAAATGTTGTGAACCTTGCACTCTATTTTCCTTATAGTAGTCGAGTTGACAAATAACCCTATAAGTAGGCCTCTGTAGTACTGGATAGAGCAACCGTAGGCTGCTTCTTGCTGCTCCAAGTTACAGCAGCACTCCCCAAAGAAAACATGAAGCCACTAGTAGATCTTCTATCTGAGATACTACCAACCCAATAAGCATCTGTATACCCATGTACACATATCTCTGTCCCAGTTTCATAAAATAGTCCACAATGCAAAGTAGACCTCACATACCTCATTATGCATCTCAATGCATCCAAATGCGACTTCCGAGGAACCTGCATAGACTGACTCACCAACCCAACAGCATAGCTCAAATCTAGCCTGGTGATCATCATGTAGATCAAGCTTCCTACTATGCGCCTATACATAGTAGGATCCTCAAGAATCTCTCCTGAATCTGCACTCAACTTGCCATTTTGATCCAATGGCACTGAGATAGGCTTACAACATATCATACCATACTTGGACAACATGTCCAAGCCATACTGTCTCTGCAGTAAGCCAATACCCTATGGTGACCTAATCACCTCAATGCCCAAGAAATATCTGAGCTCCCCCAGATCCTTCATCTCAAACTTCTATCTAAGAAAGATCTCTACATCAAATGATCCCTCGTAATGATGAGGTCATCTACATAGATGACAACAAGCACAACCCCTCTATCACTGTGTCTCACATACAGCGAGAAATGTGCATTGGCTACATGAAAGCCAATAGTGATAAGATATTCAAAAATCTTGTCAGACCATGCTCTTGGTGCTTGTAGCCATACAAGGCTTTCTTCAACCTGGAAACATGCTCGGGGTGACACATTCTCATAACTAGGTGGCTGCAACATATACACCTCTTCCTCCAAATCCCCATGCAAGAATGCATTATTTACATCCATCTGATGTAAAGAATGCATTCCTTATATCCATCTGATGTAAAGAATGCATTCTTTATATCCATCTGATGTAAAGAATGCATTCTTTATATCCAGCTGATATAAAGACCATTGCTTTGACACAGCCACTGCTATCACAACTCTCATTGTTGCCATCTTGGCAACTGGGCTGAAAGTTTCCTCGTAATCAATGCCATGTGTTTGCACATATCCTTTGGCTACCAATCTAGCCTTGTACCTGCTTATGCTTCCATCACTATTATGTTTTACTTTGTACACCCACTTGCATCCAATGGCTTTCTTGCCTTCAGGCAATTGCACTAAATCCCAAGTCTCATTTCCATATAGTGCATCCATCTCCTCATCCATAGCTTTCTCCTCCCAACACACATTTGCAATAGACTCATCAATGCATGTTTCAGATGAGACAAATCAGGTTTTCTGCTAGTAAACCTTTCCTCAAGAGTTACATCATGTATAACTGCAGTTGGAGTCCTATTCATGATGTAAACTACTGTAGAAATAGCCTTATCCCAATAGCTATGCAGCATATTCTTCTCTCCCATCAATGCTCGCGCAATCTCAGTAATGTGCCTGTTTTTCTGCTCAGCAACTCCATTTTGTTGCGGAGTGTATCTGCATGTAAACTATCTTTGAATACTATTCTTTTGTAAAAATTCAGAGCTCATTGGAGAAGTACTATCCCCCTCCATCTGACCTTAGGCACTTTACATGTTTCCCTGTTTGCTTTTGAACCATAACTCTGAAATTCTGAAAATGAGTGAACACCTCACTCTTCTCCTTCATGAAGTATACCCACACTTTCCTTGTGTGGTCATCAATAAATTTCACATAATACCTGTAGCCTCCCATAGACATGGTCTTTGTAGGGCCCCATACATCTGAATGCACAACATTTAGTGCATTTTTGCTCATATTTCTATCATGTGGAAATACATGCTTTGTTTGCTTTCCAAATTGGCATGCTTCACATATTTTATGTATACCTTCAACTTTAAACTTTGGCAGCCCTGTCACAATTCCTTTAGTCTGCATAGACTTCATTATCTGCACATTCACATGTCCAATTCTTTTATGCCAAATGTTTGTGTCTACAACAATTCCTGAACCATTTGCAAACATCACAGCACTCACTCCAGGCATGTTTGCATTCAATGTAAACATTCTGCCCACTCTGTTGTCTTTTGCAACCAACCTGCACTTGTCTTTAAAGTCGTCAACATTACAACCATCAGGGTTAAACCAAACCTGCAAACCCTACTCAATCATCTGGCCAATTGAAACCAGATTCTTTTATGTTTGGAACACGAAGTACATCTGCAAGGTACTTCACTTTGCCATCCTGCATAGACAATGGCACATCTCCAACATGGGCAATTGGATGAGCAGTGTCATCCCCTGTTTCCACAAAACTTGGTCTTTCAAGGTTTTTCATCTCCTTGAACCACTCCCCATGACTTGTAATGTGGTTCGAAGCACCTGAATCAACGTACCATACATCATCTTTATGTGTTGCTTCAGCATTTTTAGACATGGCATTAACGACATGCTGCATAACAAACAATCTTTCATTATCCTCATTGTTTTTACTCGAGGATGCATAGTTGTTTTGCTGCAATTTTCCATTTTGCATGTCAACCTGCTTCTTATAACAATCTGCCTGCACATGTCCAGGCTTACTGTTGAAATTACAGCAATGTGATGAGCTATGGTGGATCAAATACTAGAATCAACATCATTAACAAAGTGATTAGCAAATAATTAAGATATGATTAGTGAGTAATTAGTAAATAATTAAGACGTGATTAGTGAGTAATTAATAAATAGCTTAATGTAGGCATGGATAATAATTAAGATGTGATTAGTGAGTAATTAGGCATGGATAGTAAAAAACTAGCAAATTCTCAGTAGACCAATGCCTCAATTTATAGAGTATACATCCAAGCATCTAATCCCACTGATGTCTCCTTGATTCACTCCACCTCTCCCATAATATCTCCACCTCTTTTGCTTGATTCTCTCCACCTCTCCGAGAATATCTCCACACTTCCTAAATCTTCTCATGCTACCCTTTATTCTCTCCCAATAGATTCTTCTCACCTTTTCACAAGTTCTCTCACATTTACAGATTCTCTTTTGCAGCCTCTAACCAAGGTCTTGTTCCCGCACACACCCTATTCACTTGTATATTTCAACCTCTCCCCTCAAGTGAATACTCCTAGCACACCTGGACCCTATACCAAGTTTCTCCCTTGATAGTCTGCGAGATGACCAGCGCCTAGCACACCTCCCCTCAAGTTAACTTAGCACTCCTAAACCCTGTACCAAGTTTCTCTCTTACTTGATAGCTCGCGACCAGTGTCTCAAGTCCCTACACTCATAGTCCTTGACACTCTCTCTCTCTATGTGTCCAAGGCTACTACAAGTGCCCGCGACCTTGACTAAAGTGCTCACACATACATCTATCTACCAAGTGGCCTATATCATCGGTGGCTCAGAGGTGGTTTTACTTTGTTGGGGCAGGTTACATTGGGTTGTGGGGTCTCTCTCTATCTCTCTCTCTCTCAGAGATTTTCACATGGCTCCTCACTCTTTGGAGCCTCACATCTTCTCTTGTCATCAGTCTTCTTCTTGTGGCAGCTTCTCTCCACACGTCTGTCTCTTCTTTCAGTCTTCTTGGGGCAGCTTCTCTTCTCGTGTCCATGTCTTCCTTCCATGCTTCCTTTAGATCTTCTTGGTGTGGATCTTCCTCTTGGAAAGAGATGTTCTTCTTCTTTCATGGTTGGGGCCATGAGCTTGTCCGTCAGGTCTTCTTGCTCCATGTGAGCAACATGTTTAAATGTTTGTTTGACAATTCTTTTGGGCTTTTGATGTTTATCTTGTGTCATTATGCAATGCAAACCCAAATTTATGCGGGAGGTCTTAGCTCTTGCCTTATTCTAGACAAGGGCAGTGTCTGATCCCATTTTTACACTGATGTAATGTGCCCAATACATAATGCGTATAGCATTCATTCTTATGCACATTCTCAAATGCAACTCTGGCTGTGAATAATCTTGAATTTGAGTGAGATTTATAGGCATTAACCAAGGGTTAAATACAAAATGATGATTATCACAATTTTATCAGCACAATTTTACCAGAAATTACATTAAATCAAGGGTAACCAATTTGTACGGAATGGTTGGAGTATCAAACCAACTCCGAATTGCAATCTGAAGTTATAGGGATCTATATTAGATACCTAATGGTTAATTTGAATCCTCTATTGCACCAAAATATAGTGATTAGCACTGATTAGCAAATTAATCCACTGTTTTATGTGCAAAAAACAGAGTATGTGGGGAGTCCAGATCTGGGGCCTTAGACTTCAAATGAGCTCAAATGCTTTCAAGACCAATAGTAATGAGTCTAGTAGAGGATTAAGCCAAGAAACGGCTAATTAGCACTAAAAGTGTTGCTAAACACTATTTATGGGTGTAGCCATAAGCAAAGAGGAGCCTCTCGACATTACAGAGTGTTTCTAAACACTAATGGTGAATCTAATCACCAATGCAAGTGCCATTAGATGCTAAAAATGTGCTCTTAAGCACTAATAGTGTTGCTAAACACTAATGGTGATCTTAATCACCAAAGAAAGTATTCTTTGACACTAATGAAGCTTATCTCCATTAGAATTAGTGGTTGGGCACAAACCCTAAGTTCTAAACCATAAGCTTCATCATCTTAATCTCTTTTTATGTAACATCCTTGACTTGATTAAGGGTTATTGCACTCTCATAAGCCATTCTCTTTCTACTTAAGCCAAAATATCACAACTTTTCTGTTTTCTTCTTCATAAATCAGCCCATTACACTCTAGTAATCTCCCTTCAATACCCTCTATCAAAGGAAAACACCCAAATTAAGAAGTTCTCAGGAGAAGGCTTCCACACTTGGCAAGTTCTTGTCAAGTACACGATGATGTCCAAAGGTTTTCGGCCATTCATCTCTGGCACTAAGGTTATTGATCGAACTAAGGCTGAAGATATTGAAGATGATGAGAGGGCACAAGCCATCATCATGCTCCATCTTGATGATGAGGCTCTTATTCACCATGTGGACCAGCTTCCAATTGCAAAGGAGAAAGGGGATGAGCTTGACAAGCTCTATGGAGCTCGTGGTAAGAATTCCAAGATCTCACTTAAAATTGAATTTTTCAGCTTGGAGCTCAAAGAGGGAGACGACATTGGAGCCTTTATCTCTCACTTGAAGGGCCTTATGGCTCAACTTGCATCAGTGAATGTGAGAATGGATGAAGATGTTGCAGTGGCTATTTTGTTAAAAGCAGTCAAGAAGGTGTACCCTAGTTTAGTCACCACCCTGAAGAACATACCTAATCCCACCCTTAAAGGAGTCATTCAATCTTGTCTTGATGAAGAAAAGAGGCCAAAGGGAGGAGCTGAATCTTCAAATGCATCCACTTCATTGAATATCGAACAAGCTTTGTCACATCAAGTGAGCAAAGTAAGGTGTACCCATTGCAAAAGGTAGGTCATTTTGTAAATAATTGTTGGATCAAATATCCCAACAAGATGAAATGTAACAAGTGCAAACAAACAGGACATATCACTTCTAAATGTCCTAACAAAGAGTCAAAGGCTAACTTTGTATCAACGTCTAACTCCTCAGAGCACTTGTTTTAAATCTCAATGTAACAACACCTATATTCCTAACCTTGTATGCCTAATGTTATAAAGGCAACCTATGTCCAATACCACCTATTCCAATTCTTTCATAGTTGGTATTGAGGGAGGGTATTAAAAGATTAAGGTCATGTAAAAGGGTAGGAGAAGGGTGCATGTGTGAATGGACTTATGGTCCAGTAGCTCACCTATTTAAAGGTGAAGCTAGAAGGCATTATGTAGTGTGCAAAGGCCAAGTTGTATTCATAAGCAACTTAATAAACAAGATGTGTTCTTGTATTTTGTGGGTCTTTCTCCTCCACTCATCTTGATCTAGCATAAGCACCACATTCTCTCAACACAACAAAGTAGAAAGGCCTCTTGGCTTTAAATTAAGAGGTTGCCCCATCATCCTGACCATATCCAATGTTCCTTAACCATATAGTACCCAAATCATATAGCCGTCCATGATGTAGCAGGAAACAATGTTTAAAAAAGAGATTATTGTGATGCTTATCATCAGATTTATAGAAGTGATAATATTTGGTGGCATTGCATGAAATACATACATATGTAATTTGGATAAAGATTATAACGTGATCGAAATGCCAATGCATTGATTGAAGTTTGTTTTTCTCTTCGAATGAGTAATTTTGGAAGAATCCACAATAGAAACAACCACATGTTCACGGAATCTAAGAAGACACTCCTTGAATTGGTATGCTTGCCATTTGTTAAAAAAATTATATCTTATAAATTTTGTAGGATGATCCTTGAATAGTCGAAGAAGCTCACTACACTACATCTCCTAGAGAGTGTAAGGGCTTTCTTTTTTTTCTTCTTTCCTCTTGAGCATTGTGGTCAACTTCCACATCCTCAATGTTTTTCACTATAATACTGCAACTGCTAAATGATTCCTCCATCAAGAACTTTGGCATTGTTTTTGGTCCACAAGTAGAGCATTCTCCCATCAGACATTTCAAAGCATGGTAGTTGTCACCGTGAGATTTTTGACATAGAACAAAGTCCAAGCCATGTCATGCTCTTATAGGATTTCTCAACTAATCTGCACCTTGTGCCATTGTCATCTGAACCAAAAAATGATAATTGTAATGGCATTGTAACCCATGTACACCAAAAGGAGCATATCTTATGTGATTTATCAAATTCTTCAAAAATGACATCTGCACTTGTGTAATGTAGTAGTAACATGTGTAATGTAGTAGTAACATGTGTAACGGTCCTTAAGCCTCCACACAAAATAAGGCTTCATCTTCTCAAATTACCTTTACTGGATCTTCACCTCAGAGTGCATCTCCTTGAAGGAAAGAAATAATTCAATATACATTTCAATTAATCATGATGATAGTAAAATACCAATATACTACTATGGTGGGTCAAAAATGTTTTAATAAATATTGTTATTATGGCCTAGCAATCCATCAATGTCACCTCTTGACCGATTTCAAAAATGAGGTTTAGATTTTATAGGGCCTTCAATCCACCATCTCAACGAATAATTTTAGTCACCGATTTCAAAAATGAGGTTTAGATTTTATAGGGCCTTTCAATCCACCATCTCAACGGATAATTTTAGTCATAATAAATTATTGCACACAATGAGTAGTGTCTTGTAAGCATAAAACAAAGAGTGTGATAGATGGGAAGGAGGGATAGGAAGTAAGCATTAGAAATAGGAGGTGGTAACTCCTTGCTATATATAGAGAATAGGGAAAGAGGAGAAATGGAAGAAGAGGTGGATGTATCATGTAGACACTTGTAGGCGCATGAAAACACAAAAGAATTGATAGGTAAGTATATTCAAATGCACTGGGATTTAGCATGTAAGTAAATACTAATGCACTAGAATTTATCATGTAAGTATGTACCAATGCACTAATATTTGGTAGGTAAGTATATACCAATGCACTAGGATCATTAGTGGAATTTCAGGCCCTAAATGGGCCCTTTAAGGGATTTCTCTCTCTTCCTAGGATTTAAGAAAAGTCTCGAGGGGTGCAATTCTAAAAAATCATATCTATCACGTGCATTCAAGGGGCATTTAAAAAACCCCTTAACTAAAAAATTTCCCCCAATAAAACCACCCCGCTTTACTTATGAACTAACGGATTTTTTTTTGAAGTTGAATTAAAATACCCCTCCTTTTATTGTAATCCTGTTAAAAATTTGCCAAAATTTGAATTAAAATACCCTCCTTTTGATCGCACGTGGTACACTAAATTTTTTTGAGGTGAACCCCCTTGAGGGAAAGGTGCAAAAAAAATATTATTATATTGGGTTTCTCTCTCTTCTTTTCCAATCTAGATTCACCTTTTTCCAAATTTTCTAAAGATATTCAATGCTTATTTTATTCCAATGATCTTAAATTCTACGTAACTTCGACCACTGTGAGTGAAAATTCATAAATGTGAAAAGCTAGTACTCTATAAAGGAAGAAAACAAGTACTAGAATATTTCTGACATATGTAACTATGCAACTATATTTGTGATATAAGTACAACATGGAATTAGAAGATGTTGATTGGGAATTGTGGCATTTTTAAAAAGAACTCAAATATATCTTGAAGAATACTTAGTACTTTGAAAAGTTTTTTTTGAGTGCGTATAAATACGCTTAAGTTCTATTCTAGTTCATTTTCTATTCTAGTTCATTTTCATGAAGGTATGGTGGTTATCATTGGGAGAGTTTTCCTCATTAAATATCCACTCTTCACCATTTGAATTTACCTCCATTCAAATCATCAATCTCTCAACAAGGAAGCCTCTAAGATTTCAACTGAATCTCCTCTTTGCGCACATACTATTTATGCATGGACAACAATGAAGAGATATTTGACTTCTTGAGCCTTCAACAAGTAGAACCAAAAAGTCGTATTTGCCTTCATTGATTTTCTATACCCAATTCTTTTACTACCAAGAAGTGTTATTACATTAAGAAGGACATAACCAAGTGTTGCTCTACAGTGGTAAATGGAGGTATGGAGGGAATTAATTTTTATGTTATTTAAAACACAAGTTTCTAAATTGAATGATAATATTTTATTACAATTTTCATGGAGTAATTTTATTTGACCTTGTATCATTTTATTGGAGTAATTTTATTTTGCTATTGAGAGAGATAGATGAGAGAGAGAGAGAGAGAGAGAGAGAGAGAGAGAGAGAGAGAGAGAGAGAGAGAGAGAGAGAGAGATTTCAAGAACGCTTATTAGTGTTTTCTGGGGATTTTGTATTCAATGTCTCATCTACGGAAGTGACTTTTATGAATATCTCACAAAAGTGTGCAATAGAGAGAGACATAGATAAAGTGATAGAAAAAGAGAGAATGAAAGAAAGAGAGAGAGAGAGAGAGAGAGAGAGAGAGAGAGAGAGAGATAAAGAGAGAGAGAGAGAGAGAGAGAGAGAGAGAGAGAGAGAGAGAGAGAGAGAGAAACATAAAGAGAGAGAGAGAGAGAGAGAGAAAGAGACCGAGAGTCCCTAATTATTTAGAAATTGCTTGCCATATTTGGGTTTATGCTTGCCCCAATTTTCTCGCCGAAAAAATTCCTTCCAGATTTAGCACTATCTTTGGACTCCTTTCAAGGCTTCAGAGTGTCATTCCTCAGTCTGTTTCCTTCAGTTTGTATGCTTTGACCACTTGACCACTTGACCACTTGACCAGGCTTGTCATCGTAAAATCACTTTGTCTTAGATTAATTCTTCTTTTTAGAAGCATTGGGGGGACCAAAGTCATTCCCCTTAAATTTCTTTGCATGCGTAGAGAATGCTACGTCACTATCATCTCTTTCTTTGAAACACATCTCCTCCTCCACCATGATTGCACAAAACTCCTCAAACATTTAGAGGTGGTTGCACACCTATATGTTTGGTGAGGTCACCAAACTATCTTTGTGCCAATTCTTCACTAGTTTTAGTGATGTCCACCAATGTCACCATCTGATCTTGTAGATTCTTTATGTGATATGAATTGATCTATTGCTTCTCATCAGAATGCCTTTTTGTTACAAGATTCTTATCAAGGTTTTGAATTCTTGTTTGATAGGCTTATCTCATACTAGTTCATTTAAACTTGCCATGCTTTAGAAAGCTTTGGTAATATACTGAATTAGAGTCATCACCAAATTAGTGATGCTGGTGATGATAGCACATAGCATATCTGCATTCCTTTTCCTCCACACAAAAGTAAGAGTAGGATCTAATGATATGGTCTATAGTGGATTTGTTGGATCCTGGAGTAGGACCTAAAAAGTAGATTGAGAAGAAAATTCCCAAAGTAATGGGATTTTCCCAAACTCTCTAGTATGGTCTTAGTCCATATCTATTATGGAGGTGGATGGTTTTGTTTTGGGAACTACACCTTCTATTGATGCATGTATCCATGGGTATGTTGACTTTGTGAAAGAGATGGATGCATATGTCCACAAGAGATTAGATAGTTGTGCATCTACTTTGTGTGATGCTCATGATGTGGACATATGTGATACTCATCGTGTGTGGACAACTTTGTTTTCTATCCACCTATGGTACATGTTACACATGCATTGATTGGTGTGGGTAGCCATACTAGGGATTCACTTATGGATTCTTTGAAGTATGGTCCGTGGACTACATTCGTGAATCCAATTGATGATGCTTTCCCAAACACAGAGTGGAAAGTTTATGATTGTGAGCTCTATGAGACCTCTTCATGTGTGGATGCCTTATTGGAGTCTAGTGTTGATGAGGATCATGCTTATGATGGTCTTGAGGATTGTACCATTGACACTTGGGTAGATTACACATGTGGTGATGGTTATGCACATGATAATTTGACATGTATTGATTACAATGTTGTGAATTACATTGATGCCTTACACACACCTATTAGATATGATTTTCATTTCCGAGATGTGTATGGTGCCTCTCCTTGTGCATGGTAAATCAACAGGTGCTATGTTCATTGCATAGAGGATGACATAGAGAGAGTCATATCTATGGATCGTTTGTTAGATTATCATTGTATTATCACCTACCATGAGGATGGGGTTGTCTATGATGATGCATGCTCTATACTTGATGGTGGAGTATGTGATGATAGTTTTGATGATGAAGATACCCACTCTGATGATGTTTTCTCTATGCTTGATGGTGGAGATTTCCATATGTAGAGGGAGCATGCGTATTTGGATGATCACGCCTATGCCCATATGGATGTCAGCTATGAGGTGTGTATCTTTGGAATTTGTGGATACCGACATGAGATGATGGTTTATGCAGCTAGAGCATTCATTTTTGGATGTGCTTGTGCAATTTGGAGTGTAATTTTGAAGCAGAGCACATGACTATCTTCATCATAGATGATGTCCCTTCACATTTACCATTTGATCCCGGCAGTCACGTGGATCATCATTTTGGTAGATTATTGGATGGAGCATACTTCAGTACATGCAGTTATAAATGTGTGCATATGTACCACTCATTCTTTGGACTACCATTTGATCTAGTGGACTGTGTGATGGTTGAGGATGCATGGCTACATCATCTTTTTGACCCGGGTGACATCATGTTCTATAGCTTGGAAGTTCGTCCATTGAGTTTTCCATTCAATCTAAGAGGCTACGAGGATCTTTTGATGTTGATGTTGATGTTGTTTTTTCATCGACATTCGAGGGTTTCCATTTGATGCTAGCAGAAACTCGGCTTATTATATAGGATCATGGACTATTAGCACTTACCATGGTCTATGACTCCACATGTTGTGGGTTGGTTTTGGTTTGTTTAGCATGACCACCCTTAGATTTCGATAGCGAAATGATTGTAGGAGGGGATAGTTTGTAATGTAGGAAATTACGTGCACATGTGGGATGAGAGCCTATGCACATGATATGGGGCAACAAAGGATTTGGGTTTATGGTGGGGAAGCCCATATGTAAAAGGTCCTGCAAGCAAGTGACTATATAAGTCACTTATGGGATACTTTGTATACCTTTTTGATATCTTTCATGAATATACATTACCTTGAAGAATCCATGGTGAGATTCTCCCATATGCGATCTAGGATGGTGGCCAACACTCATGTTGTCTACTCCATGTAGTAATGACTGGGCCTTCTTCTTGCAAAAATAGACTAGTCCATATCATATCGAAATCATTAGGTTTGGATTTATCTTCACTGCATTGTGTGATCACCTTGTATGTGCATGACATCCCTCTATTTAGATTCTACCTAGATCACCATCAAAGCTTATTCTTCCAAGAGATCACATAGGTGGGTAAATGCCATCAGTTTGTAATTTTGGTTTGCAATAGTAATCGTCTCCCTTGCATCGAGTTTCTTTATTTTAAGATCAAGTTCCACAAGATATAATTGATTCATAAGTGAAAAGAAGAACGGTATATTTTATCATAAGTAGTACATTATGATATGGTGACCTAAAAAGTGTGCCATCATGCAGTTTTTGGAGTCTCTATCATGACTTTTTGCATTCCACCCCAAATTCAAAATTTAGCTTGTTTATTCTTCTATCCTCATTTCTCTCCACTTTTCCTCCTACTCTCCTCTCCTCGTCATGTCCTTTCTCTTCCACTATCCTCCTACTAACAAAGGTTATTCTACCACACTCTCCAATGTTACTGAGTCAATAAAGGATGAGGAATGCTAAACAGTAGGCTAATGATGATCCAATCACAATACATATTTTGATACTTATTTGAATCTCTCTTTCACTCCATTTTTTTAGTAAAAACAAAATCCATAATGGTTCACCAAGCAAGCAAAACCCCAAACTACCCACACACATAGAGATACTCTATCTCAGAAGGAGAACTCCCACGGAAAGAAAGCTCTGATGCTAACTTAAGAATAGTACTGATTCAATCAAACGTGGTTCATGGATCACTACAATCACATAGATGATGCTCACTCATAGATGTATACTAACAAGATAAAGGCTAATCCTAGCAAGTAAAGCACACCTGGATAATCACATTAGAATACTTAAGCAAAAGAATAACAAGGGTAAAAGAAAGTTTCATGAAGTAACACAAAGCTACATTAATCACCAAGAGACTACACATGAGCTGAGGTCACACATATAAATAAGTGTGCAAAGGATGTGTATCTAGGCCACCTAGAAGCAACCGTCTAGATCCAGAATTTCTTCACCTCTCCTACATGTACTCTATCTCCCCTACATCAATGCAAGGGTCCCAGGATGAATGGTATCCCACCTACATTTTCACTAAGCCTACTCTAGTAAACCTTAGATGTATGCAACATTCACTAAGACTTACACTAAGGATATATGGATGCTAGATCAACCATAATTCTCAACCTCTTATTTAATTCCATAGTGCAAAAGAGGAGCAGAGAGTCTTTTTTTCTATGGACAAAGTAAACTTAGCCATGAGGATTAAATGCCCTCCATAACAACCTCACCTTATACCCCCCTTGTTAATGCCACAACATGTAGACAAAGAGGAAGATAGGACTTATGATCTTTCCCTGCTCTACTAGTAAAGTTATCTTGGCAATGAGCATGAAATGTTATTTGGCAACCATCCAATACTTAAGAGTGCTAATTTTAGCTTGTGTACTTTTTTCTACGTGTAAGACTTGACCACTATGTTATACTTGGCCCCATCCAATACTTAAGTGTGCCAGTTTTAACTCATGTTGCTTTTTCATGGGCATAAAACTTGACCACTATTTCATATTGATCATGAATATGAAAAAATTGGTCTCATTACATCCTTATGAGTTAGGCAACTAAGAGGAAATTATAGCACTTGAGCTTGGGGGTCACTCTATTAACCCCCCATGTAGCACGTGTGTTGAAAGGGTATTTAAAAAAACCCCTACGTATGGATTTTTTAATTTTAAAGACACCTCTTTTGTAACACTTTTTATAATAAAATCACCCCTTCTGTACCAAAAGTTTCACCATTTCAATTAAAAATCCCTTTATGTATGTATATTTTTATATAACTCTATAAGAGAAAAAACCCTTTTTGTTGAATTCTACATTGTGACCCACTCTCTTGATGAGAAAACGTGGTGCTCATGCTAGATCAAGTGTGTGGAGTGGAGAGACTCACAAAGTACAAGAACAAACTCTTGCTTATTAAGTTGTTTATGCATACAGCTAGGCCTTGCTCTCATACAAAATGCCTTATGGCCTCACCTTTAAATAGGTGAACAAGTGGACCTCAAGTCCATTCATACTCACACCCTTCTCTCACCCTTCTACATAACCTTAGTCCCTTAATACCCCCCCTCAATACCAACTATGGAAGGATGGAATAGGTGGTATTGGACCATAGGATGCCTTTATAACATTAGGCATACAAGGCTTGAATATAGGTGTGGTTATCTAGGATTTACACGTCAATGATGGTGCACCCCACTCTTTGTGTTTGCTCGACTTCTTGTAGATGACATGGTTGAGACATACATGCCATTGCTTCCACCATATGCTTTCCACCTTGACCATTCTCACACAATGATCAAAAGCAGGCTGCCACCCTTGCTTTAATGGTTTGCTTTTAGATGATCCTCGAACATGCTTTATGCTTCCTTGAATAATATATCTCCTCCATGAGTAATGAGGTAGATTTAAATAGGGAAGGGAAAGGGAGGGTCTTATGGATTGGTCAAGGCCAGTGTCTACTCCACAATTACAATAGCTTTTATGCATGTTGGTTAAATGATACCCTTTAGGGTTTGAAGTTACAAGCTTAATGAGTAATTGGTTGAGGTAAATACTCAAACAAATAAGGTTTATCATCTTTGGCTCAAGAAGGAGAGGACATGGCTCATAATGTTGCCAATGCCTCTTACAAAAGTAATGCCAAAAGATGCTTACAATCATGACAAACAACAAGGTAGAGCATTTAGGGATTCTATGCTTAACCTTACAACTCATCTTATACGATGAAAATGCAGAATATGCAGTGGAATGACATGCCTTGGGCTTGGAAGGTGAGAACATATGGCTTATAGCATGCCTATGTCTTTTACAAATAAGAGCCTCAAGGGTAATACACATAAACATTGAAGATGAGCACTTAATGTACATGTGCCCAACTTTAAGAACACTCAAAAATCTTAGTTTTATGATAAAAAACCAGAATTCTTCAACCTCTTTAGCTTATGAGATGAAGACAATTGGTTCATGGTTGCACCATTTCTTTTGGAAGAAGCGGTTGATGATGAAGACTTGAATGTGGCACTTATGGTGTATGCCCGGCCTCCCTGTTGATGAAGAAGAGCCTTCTTAATGTAAATGACCTCCTCCTTTAATGGTTAAGACCACCTCAGTGTTAAGCAACACTTTGGTTGATGATTAATATCACCATTAGTGTGTATAAAACATAATTAGTGCTAAAAAGCACATTTTTAGTATAAAATAACACTTATTTTGGTGATTAACTCACCATTAGTGTTTAATAACACTATTAGTGTTTAAGAACACTTTTTCTTTGTTGGATTAACAGAGTAATTAGTGTTAAACAACACAATTAGTGCTTAAAAGCACACTTTGAATCACTTTGAAAGCTTAAAGTTTGATGTTGATGTTGAAGCTTGATGGGCATGAGGCTTATGGCTACCTCATGTGGATGGGAGCTCTTCAAAATCAAGAGAGAACTCAGCAACAAACATTCACACCACAACTTGAGTGATTAGAGCAAGGGAGGAGATGATTGAGCAAGAAAAACCTCCAAAAATCAAGCTTTAATGGAAGCTTGAGGTGAAGAAGAGAGAGGCGACTGGTTTTTTTTGTGTAGCCGTCGCGTCAGGGCGCCATCGGAGCTCAAATCAGAGTTGTATGTCCTCCCCTCAATGGGCTACAATAGCCCTAAGATGGCTTGGCTTATTGTGGCCCACACGCATAGCAATGCTGTACGACCAGCGCCCGCAGCAGGAAGCAGAAACAGCAGGCGACGTCTTCGGGAGCAATGCCGTCGTAGTGCCAAGAGGAATCTTCCAATTAGCTATACGAAATGATGCGCCTGGACTTCCTCAACACTTCCCTAGTTGGAATCTCTGAGAAATATGCCCTCTACAAGCTTGTGGAAGGCCTCCACCATGAGAGGGTTGAGCTCCACACAAGAAGGATAAGCAAAAGAATGGATATTTTTGACCTAATCTACACCACAAGTGGTTCAAATCACCTAAGCTCTAGATACCATGATGTGAAAACATGGTGCTCATGCTAGATCAAGTGTGTGGAGTGGAGAGACTCACAAAGTACAAGAACAAACTCTTGCTTATTAAGTTGTTTATGCATACAACTAGGCCTTGCTCTCATATAAAATGCCTCATGGCCTCATCTTTAAATAGGTGAACAAGTGGACCTCAAGTCCATTCATACTCACACCCTTCTCTCACCCTTCTACATAACCTTAGTCCCTTAATATCTCTCCCCCATAGAGCACTGGAGAAGGTAACACAAGGGACTTTAAACACATTCCTATATAACAGAAAAAAACATTTTGCTAGATAGTTTACTAGAAAAATGAACATATCTAGTAAACGTCCGGATCTAGGAAAAATGGAACACTTCCTAGTTCTTCATTCTAGAAAAACACTTGCTATATAGCAAATAAACTAGCAATAAATCACCATATAGTAAACTATGTAGTAAAAAGTTGTTATATAACAAAAGCCATGAAAACATTTACTATATAGTAATTGGTCTAGGAAAACTTTCCTACATAACAATCTATATAGTAAAATATTTATGTATAGTAATCAATAATAAACAAATTACTATATAGTAGTCTAAATATAGAAAAATATTTTTATATAAAAATCAATATATAAAATATCACTATACAATAATGGTTATAGAAAAATAATTTTCTAAGAGGAATATGAGATTTTATAAAGAGAAATATAATAAAATTCAAGTTTTTTTCTTTACTAAGTGTTGTTATTCCAATAATTTTTATATATATGTGAACATCTAAAGACACACATGCCATTTGTGTGTGTGTGTGTGTGAATGAGAGAGATTTGAAACATTTCTAAGAACACTTATAAAGTGAAACTTCATAAAATTTCATCAAATCTTAGGTCATAGCTTTTTAAAATAAAAGCTTCTTCTGTAGTTTATAACTAAATAACTTACTCAAAAATAATATTTATAAATACGTAAAAAGTTTTAAACAATTATAGATGAAAATATTACATTAGTTTGACATAAAAACACCACACTAGTTTGAGATAAAATTTTAGAAAATAGATAAAAATAATACATTAGTTTGAGATAATAGTTTAAGAAATGAAGTTTTCTATAGTTTGAACATCACTTATATTAACATCATCTACAAATAAAGAGATATTTCTATTCTTGGCGATGGTCACTTATCTTTGTTGGATCCATCAACACACCAAACCAATTGATTGGTTGGGGGCCTCTACCGTGATCAAAGAATCAAGCAATTTGTAAGGTAAAGTGTGAATTTTGATATTTTTCCATAATTTCTCAATGTTTCTCTCTTCTCAACCCCTCTCAATCTTGAGAAGCTTAATTGGAATGGCTTTTTAATGCTATTGAAGTTAATTGATGAATGGTAGTAAGGAAATACATAAATTCCCATTTATGCTTAATTTTAATGATTTTTATGATTTTTGTCTTCTCTAAAATGAAAATGATGTTATGCCTCATTAAAAAAAGGCATTCCCATCTCTTCTTTAGTAAATCCAACCATTCTTTATCCTAGATGAATGATTAATGGATAAAATCAAGTTTTTCATAATGTTTCTCTTAAATAAGTAGAAATTCCTTTCATAAGAATGAATTAAATAATCTTGGTGAAATTCTAGTTGATTTTAGAAAGTTAAAATTTAAAAAATGGTCAGCCATACAAAGGAGGTTATGGTAAAATTTTCTAAAGTTGTGTAAAAATAAGTTTTACTTTTTTATTCTAAAAGTGTAATTCCTACTAAATTAGATTTATACATGGATAGATGCATAAAGAATTTAAATTAATCCAAAAAGTGTTATTTTCATCAGTTTTTATTTTATGCATAGAAAGATGCATAAAGAATTTTATTTTTAATTCAAAAGAGTGATTTTCATCATAAATGATTTTATGCATAAAAGAAATTCTTTTATATTAAAAGAGTGATTTTCATCATAAATGATTTGTATGCATAAACATATGCATAAAAGATATTTTTTTATATTAAAAGTGTGATTTTTATCATAAATGATTTTATGCATAAATTAGATGCATAAAAGAAATTCTTTTATATTAAAAGAGTGATTTTCATCATAAATGATTTGTATGCATAAACGTATGCATAAAAGATATTTTTTATATATTAAAAGTGTGATTTTTATCATAAATGATTTCATGCATAAATTAGATGCATAAAAGAAATTCTTTTATATTAAAAGTGTGATTTTCATCATAAATGATTTGTATGCATAAACATATGCATAAAAGACATTTTTTATATTAAAAGTGTGATTTTTATCATAAATGATTTTATGCATAAATTAGATGCATAAAAGAAATTCTTTTATATCAAAAGAGTGATTCTCATCATAAATGATTTGTATGCATAAACATATGCATAATTTAAGATATTTTTTTATATTAAAAGTGTGATTTTCATCATAAATGATTTTATGCATAAAAAAATTCTTTTATTTTAAAAGAGTGATTTTCATCATAAATGATTTGTATGCATAAACATATGCATAAAAGATATTTTTTTATATTAAAAGTGTGATTTTTATCATAAATAATTTTATGCATAAATTAGGTGCATAAGACAAATCCTTTTATTCTAAAAGTGTAATTCCTACTAAATTGAATTTATGCATGGAAAGATGCATAAAGAATTTATTTTAACCCAAAAGTGTTATTCTCATCAATTTTGATTTTATGCATAGAAGGATGGATAAAGAAATCTATTTTTAGTTCACAAGAGTTATTTTCATCAATTTTGATTTTATGCATGAGAAGATGCATAAAAGATCGAATTTTAATTCAAAAGTGTCACTCTCATTTAAAATGAATTTATGCATAGGAAGATGCATAAAAGATTGATTTTTATTTCAAAAGTGTTATTCTCCTTAAAATGAAATTTATGCATAAATAGATGTGTAAAGAAATCTTATATCAAAAATAAGAATTCTCTTGTATTCTATAAATAGATATGAGGATGTGAAATGAATTAGATAGATGAAAATGAAGGAAGAATGGATGGAGATGTATCTATGTGAAAGAATGGATGTAGATATATGTATGTGAAAGAATAGATATAGATGTATGTATGTGAAGGATGTATGGGAAAGGAAAGATGTATATGTATGTGATAAGTATCGATGTGGATGTATGAATGCAGATGTGAAAATGGATGTATGAATGTGAATGTGGATGTGGATGTATGAATGTGAATGTGGATGTGTGGATGTGGAAATGGAAGTGTGGATGTATGAATGTGAATGTGGATGTGGATGTATGAATGTGAATGTGGATGTGTGGATGTGGAAATGGAAGTGTGGATGTATGAATGTGAATGTGGATGTATGGATGTGGATGTGTGGATGTGGATGTATGGATGTGGATGTGGATGTGGATGTATGAATGCAGATGTGAAAATGGATGTATGAATGTGAATGTGAATGTGGATGTGGATGTATGAATGTGAATGTGGATGTGTGGATGTGGAAATGGAAGTGTGGATGTGGAAATGGAAGTGTGGATGTATGAATGTAAATGTGGATGTCTGAATGTAAATGTGGATGTGCAGATGTATGAAAGTAGATGTGGATGTGGATGTATGAATGTGAATGGGGATGTATGAATGTGGATGTAGATGTGGATGTGGATGTATGAATGTGGATGTGGAAATGGATTATGGATGTGGATGTGAATGTGGAAATGCATGTATGGATGTGGATGTGGATGTGGATGTGTGCATGTGGAAGTGGATGTATGGATGTGGATATGGATATGTATGTATGAATGCAGATGTGGAAGTGGATGTATGGATGTGGAAGTACGAATGTGGATGTGTATGTGGAATAATGAATGCGAATGTGTATGTGAAATGATGTGACGTTGATATGAGTGAATGGATGAGATGTGATGACATGTGAATTGGGATGTGAATAAATTATATGTGATGTGAATGAATCTGATGTGATGAGATGAAAAATGATGTGACTGGATAAGAATGAGTACACATATGAATGGAATGTGGAATAAGTAATGTGGATTGATGAGGGATAATGTGGAAAGACGAGAGTTCATTATAGAAACTGTATTTGTAAACTGCTTGTTGTAAATGACTATTTTATGCAAGAATGCTGGGGAAGCATTTTGACCGTCTTGTGATTAAGGTCGTGGAGACCTAACTGATAAAGTTGCAACTGTTGTGAGTGAGGACGGAGAGTGAATGGAGGACGTCTCACGTAGCAAGGTCGGCCGAGGTCTTGACCAGCCTCGGTTCGATTTAAATGGTGAGCTTCCGGTACGGTGGATGAGGGACCAAGGAAGCGGCCTATGAGTGAAGCGCTAGGTGACCTGCGAAGGATCCTAGAGGGTGCTGACCATACGGTGCTCGGGCTCTGGGTCACTAAAGATACCCACACGTGCATCGTGGAAGATATTGGAATAAGGAGTAAGAGTTGTTTTCTGAAACCGGGTATGCATCTGGTGGATTGACCTTGCTGGTCCTCAACGGATGAGTCCATGGCTCTTTTATATGGATCTGTTGGTTGATCTTGCTGATTTTCCATGGAGATTCCATTTTATTATGTCAATATATTGCCGGTTACTATGAGCTAGGAACTATCGAAAAGGCCCCTGAGTGAACAGGTGGTGAGCGTTCTGGTTGCCAATGATGCCATAAGTACACTGATGAATGAATGATTGGAAATATGGATTCAACCAAAGATTTTGAGGATTGTGATCAGTGACATAATGGTTTCATTAAAGGATTGTTTTAAAGTTAGCCGATGCTGAGAAAAAGGCAATTTCATATTGGGTGTGTAAGTGGTGTGACTAGTTTTATGTTTGCATGAACTTCCGGCTAGGGGGCCTGGGAACTCTTTTCCCTGGTACCCGGGACAAAACCTAACCAAATTCTAAATTGGATCCTATCACTATAGTGGTTGGGACTGGATGGGGTTAGGCTAGACTGATGGATCCATAAAATGAGACTCAATTTCTATTGTAGTACGCTAGATGAAGTAAATCCCGGATAGTAATTTTTCTATGGAAAAAAGAAGCAACGGCTGTGCCTCTCGATGGGGAAAAAAGCGTTGATCTCTATGATCCAAGTGCAAGTTTCTTCTTTGATCTGACCAAGTGACTTTAGGTTCAGTTGGATCAGTTTGGTCAGTAATGACCCTGACTACGTTAGAGTAAAATTTTATCCTGGAGGAATCGCCTGTGCTTTCCGGGCAAGGGAAGTTTTTCTGAGTTCAGTTTTGGAAGAACCGAGGAATTAGTCATTTGTCCGGATGTCCATGGGCAAGGCTCCGAGTGTAGGACCCTGCCCCGCACAAGATGTGCTACTTCCACTGCTAGCACCCAGAATCTGTTACGCGGTGGGGACGGGGATCTTACACTCATGAGTGGACAATTGCACACAATGAAAGGGGCTGGATGGAAAAGCATTTGCAAATGTAGGTGGCTGGTCAGTTTGCCAAAAAATCAAGGGCTAGCGTGGCCATGTGGTTGGCTTAAGTCACGTAGCCACGGTTTTTTGACATGGACTCCACCCTACATGGCTGCGGGGCAGGCACAATAGCAAATAGAGGGCTATTGGCCAACTCAGTTGGGGCAATTGGGCCAGCCTAAGCATGCTGACAGGCATGGCACGAGAGCTTGTACTTTGTGAGCCTATGTTCGAGACGAGGTCAGCAAGGTTCCACTCCCAAGGTCAGGTGTATAAGTCTCGTACATGGTCTTAGTCACGTGTGCAAGTCCCACACATGAAGTAGTGCCAGTTCGTACTATGTGTCACCCTTTAGGTCTTCTAGCATACCTGGTTTAGGGTATGTGGGAAGGTAGGTAAAAGAGGCAGCCGTGCGGGGCCACCCCAAAAAAGGGTTAAGACTCTTGCCTAAGATAAAGGTAGCCCTTATGGGCCAACCTGGGGGGAAAGGATGCCCCATCGCCAAGCCCAACAGCCATGGTATAGCTAGGCATGCTAGTAGCAAGGCGGCCATGGCTAGAGAACTCAATCAGCCAGCCCAAGAAGGGGCAACACTTAGTTGTCCAACCCATGGGGCATTCACAAGTAGCCGGCTATAGTAGTGCATGTGAGGGGACCAGATCCCAGTCTGCCAGTAGCCTGGATGGTACCCATGTGAAAGCACCCTTTTATGGAGCATACAACAAGTCATGAGTTATATTAATTTCAACAAGCCGACTCCTGTAAGCAAATCGACCAGCAACACTACTTTGGCAAAGGTATTAATGATCTCATAATTCACAAAGTGCTAAAGAACTCCAAGGTCTAGGACAACCAAAGGGAGCCTAACGTAATGATGAACTTGAAGGTAAAGAATGAGGTCATCTTCAGGCTACTGAAGGTTTACAGCCAAGGAATATCTCTAAGAAGTCAATCTTTTCTCATCATTCAATAAAGAAAATACACTATCATTGGTGGTAGAGGGTATTTGGGACCCAACTGGGTGTACCTATTTGATGGGGCTTAATCCATTGACATGTTAGGGACCAAGCGCTACAACCTCTACATCTAGATCTATGAGTATAGCTCCACTTCTTTCTCTTAAGCTGTTTTAGCATCATTGAAGTAGATTAATCTATGGTTGGTGAGGCAGGTAATAAGGGACCCACACCAATTTGGGATGCAGGTGGACCATCTTACCAAAGAGAGGAATAGTTCGCACTGAGAGTGAGAGGCCGTAGGCCCTATGATGAGTATTCAAGACAAGTAAGGCCATCAACTCTTCAGAAATTGGTAAAGAAGTACGAAGGGTCGGGAGATCCATATGACCATGTAGCAGCATTTAGGCAAGTAGTTCGAGCTAAGCAAGTGACTGACAAGCATACGCAAATTGAAGGATTTGGGCTCACTCTTGAGGGAAAGTCCCTTGCTTGGTTTCAGGCACTAGAGGCTTTAGACAAATCTTCTTTACAAGTTTTGGAAGAGAGATTCATTGCTGCTTTTTCCTTGATGGGGATTCAGCATGACACAGTAGCAAACATCTACTCTTTCAAGCAAGGCGAGACTGAGAGTGTTAGAGACTGTGTAAAGAGGATGAAGCAGTACATTAATCGTTGCCCAGAAGATGAGAAGCCCACCCAGAGTCGATTAATTTTTCTCTTCTTAAAAGGACTCAAAAATTCAACACTGCATACACATCTCTATACAAAGAAGCATACAAATTTCAATGAGCGTTGCCATGATGCTATGGATTTCACAGATAACTTCAAATTCTAAAATAGTTCTGGCCCTGAGGTGCAACCTAGGGATCAGTGGGGTGATGACCAAAGTTCAGGGTCTAGCGCACTAGTAATCTAGACCACATAGCTAACCTAGTACTAAGGAGATTGGGACAAACCTATCGCCCACCCATGATACAGCCACAACAACAGCAACAACGAATGAGGAGTGCACTACCTACAGGTCCTCATCTTTGTGGAGCATGTGGTGGTAACCATAAAATTGAAGAATGTAATACCTTTTCTCCTCTAGTCACAAACCAACCCACAAAGAAGTGGTGCCAGGCCTGTGCTTGGAACTTTACCCACACCACAGGAATGTACTCGCATTGCAAGAATGAGACAGGAGCGTGAGCAGCAAAGGGGTGGAGTGGCTCCACAATTGCATCAACAGTATACTAATTTTGAACGTAAGCCACCGATGACACAAGAGCTAGCACGACCTGTACTTGGAGCTCAATCTCCTGCTCTCTTGGGACTGCTCCTATGAGGGTTGTTGACTACGACAATTCAAATATGTGTAGAGACTTGGTAAACCCAGGCTATGTGGAGAAGGAATATGCATCATATTCATCCAAGGAAAATCTCTTTGAAAGTCCCACATATCCAAGCCAAGCACTGGCCAGGGGAACAAAATTCTTTGATGTTGCTAGGCAGCTACCAACCTAGGACTCCAGGCCCCTTAGGTCAATGGTAGCAAAGGAAAGTAGAAGCCAAACTAATGGGCCCCTGTTATGAGTGTGGAGAACCCCATTGGGCTCGTGATTGTCCACATCGCCCAAGGCAAGCAGCTCGATCCAATAGAACAGTACCACAGTTTCCACCAATTGAAAGATATTGTCTAGGGTGTTGTGTAGAACACTTTCCAAAGGATTGTTTGCTGAAACCACATGAGGAAGGCACCTCTCAACCAAAGGTTTCACTCAACTTTGTAGAGGCAGTTCCATCGCCACCTTCATCAGAGAATGAGGATGTCGTGCCACTTAGAGTCATGACTAGATCACAGACACAAAATGCCGAAATGTAGACTGATGAGACACCTCGAACTAGGGATGCAAAGGCAAATCTAGTGGACAAGACCCTACATTCCAATAGAAAAAGGACCACTAGGAGGAAAAAGAACTGCAACAAGCGAACTAAGAGTGCGTGCACTAGTTCTCAAGAAGTCTCTATAAACAAAACATGAGGGATCAAGCTTTTACATCCCAAGAAGTGCATGAGGAGCATCAACCTCAACCTGGGCCTAGTGCAAAGCAAGATGAGGCTAGTACGACCGAGGATAGTTCTAGGGGTTTTGTTTTTGTGGATAAGGTGAACGAGACTCTAGATGCCATCATTGATGCTCATAGAAGTCGCATTGCAGCTTTATCTGAGCTACCCAAGAAGCTTCAAGAATACCCAAACCCTCGTGAGGAGAAGATCAATCTAGCTGTACATCAGCAACTCATTAGGGAAGCTCAATCAATACTTGAGGACCCACCTCCACCTATCCCTCGGGGCCCAACCTCTCTTAAGCCAACATTAGAAACCATACCAGAAGTGTCATCAAGTTGGGAAATGAAAAGTGAGCTGATCTCACAAGCTCATAGCGAGAAGTCTGCACCAATTGACACCCCATTGAAAGAAGGCATTCTGCCACCACACCTAGTCTTGCCTTCCCATGCAATGATGAAGTTATTGATGCTAACAAGGACATGGCAAATGAGATGTGGGCAGCAATTCATGAGAAAGTTAATGAGAATATGTCCTCTATTATTTCACCTCCATTCTCTGAAGTGGATTTTACCAGGGGCACAGAAAACAACTTTAGACGCCCAAGCATCCAGGAGGAAGTTCAAACAATTATTTCTCCTAGAAGTAAGCATACAATGAAAACCTTACCATCTTATTTGGGAGAATATGAGAACTGTTCTCAAACCTTGAGGATACTCTCCATGCATAGAAGGTTGACAAAGGAGATGGATATGGGAATCGTGCAAGCTATTTTGTCAGCACCAGTGGCTTGTACCATACCTTTGCTTGATTTGATAAAGCTTCGTCCAGAGTTGTGGAATGATATTGCCACATGTTTGTCAGAGCAGGTATTGCTACAAAAGGGTCACCATCATTGTACTATTCACACTGAGACAAAGCATGTTATGCCAGTTCCTATCAACAAAGTAGGAAAATTTTGTGAGGATGATCAGGGAAATGCTACCCTCCCATTAGAAGTGCGAAAAGTAGCTTCAACTGCAATACTTGATAGTGGTGCAGGAGTGGGCATTGTGACAAGGTCCATTTGGGAAAAGTGGGGAAAACCAGCTATTAGGAGTACCAGGATGCGCTTGCAGCTAGCAGATGGAAGCTTAGAACATCCCATTGGGCTGCTAGAGAACATATTGGTCACCACATGTGGGATTGAATATGAGCACACATTTGCAGTAGTGGATTTTGGAAAGCATCCAAACTATGAAGTGATATTGGTAGACCATTCATGCGACAATTTCAAATGATTCAAGATTGGGGATACAATTATTTGTACCTCCGACATGATTCTGTCATCACAAGGGTCAACCTAAAAAATCACTCATATCGTGATGTAACAAGGTCTCCAATAGATGAGTTTGATTCTGCTTCATCTCAGGGCTCAAGAGTTACATTGTCAGATGGGCGAGAAGATCTGTGGATGTGTGGAGCCTCATGTAGGGATTTCAACACTGAGAGACTTAAGGGTAATCAAAGTGTATCAGATGAGGCATACATTCCACAACCCTTCCCTGAGCACTTAATTGATCCCCTAGAATGGAGTCATGTCCTTGCAACATTATCGACATGTGCTTTACCTAAACCAATTCAATTTTGTTACTCAGATGGATATGACATTATTCCTATACGAATGGTACAACCACGTGACCTTTTAGATGATTTGTACTATGGGGATGCATCCACAATAGCACTGCATGTAGAGGAAGTCTCAGTAGAGGATTTAACACTCGAATCTGCTAATGATGTTGATAAGGAAGATGGATGGGACTCTGATTTTGATAATGATGTGATAATCCCTGAGGAAGAGTTAGGAAAGGCACGCCTACTTTTGAGAGGAAGGGAGGTTCAAGTAGAGATCCCTCAAAGCTAACCTAAACGTAAATGCTGTAAGAGCCATAAGAGAATCCGTAAACGAGATGAGAGGGAACGATGTGAGAGAATGCAAAAAGAAGACAAGGAGTTTAAGAATGAACACTCTCGACCACCACCTCACTTCTCAGGAAAGAATGGATATCTATACTATGTCCAAGCACAAGATAGTATCAAAGACCAAGTAAAACGATCAGATGGATTCCAACTAGGAGAAAAGCTAAAAACTGTTAGCAAAAATTGCAAAAAAACAAAGAAACCAAACCCAAAACTCAAGTCTCAAACCGATTCAAAAGAGAGTGTCGGAAGTGCAAAGATAACGGCGGTTGAACAAAAAAATCTGATGTAAGATTGCAAAAGAGAGCTCAAAACCACATGGTCTTCAATTAGTGATGACTCACCTGGACAAGAACAAGGTCTCAATGTTCCCCCCAACTTCACACAGTACACTCTTCAAGATCGGAAGATTGTTCTTTAATAGCCCATGCGACAAAAACCAAGCGTGCCAGGGGTTTCATATGATATTCCAGAAGATGTAAAAAAATTGATATCGCTAAGCCAGGAGAAGAGCCTCGCTATGTGTGGATTGCCACAAACTTGTCCTTAGATGAGGAGAAGTTATTAATTCAAACAATAAAGGAGTATCGCGATGTTTTTGCTTGGAGTTATAAAGACCTCAAAGGAGTTGATCCAAGCATATGTTAGCATACAATTCCATTGCGAGAGGATGCAAAGCCTTCCAAGCAATGTCCTTATACTTACAATGAGAATTTTGCACGAAAGATAAAAGAAGAAATAGACAAGCTCTTAGAGGCAGAATTTATCTATGAGATTGAACACACTGAATGGGTCTCCCCTATTGTAGTGGTGCCCAAGAAAAATGGAAAACTTCGAGTATGTGTAAACCTCAAGAAGGTAAATGTAGCTACTATACGTGATCATTACCCACTTCCAATCACGGATCATGTTTTGGAACGAGTTGCAGGGAAAAAGGCATATAGTTTCTTGGATGGATTCTCCGATTATCATTACCTACTGTACGTGATTGGAAGCAAACGTACAACATCAATGAGCACTACAACATGTGTATTCAAATCATAATCTTTTGTTCTTTATGTGCTTTTAACTTTTGGATATATTGTTTGCATGTTCACACACAGTTGGCTAGTTTAAGTTTTAAATTAGTTGTTAAAATGTGGTGAGTGATTTCTAAATTCTTAGAGGACCTAGTAGAAGGTATTTCTATTTGAAGAAGTTGTGGGTTATATACCAACGGAGTATGCCCAGTTCTTATGCTCTCGAAGTATATTAGTTATCCCTAGTGGTAGCTACCTCTTAGGTATGGGCTAGGTGCTAGGATTAATAAAAAATTTACAAAAATCATGCCCTAGAAAATATATACAAGTGAATCGAGACATGACGTGTCTACAGCCATGTGGAATGCTTGGTAGGACCTTGGGTTGTCTTAGCACCTTGGGGCCGATGCCTTGGTTTGCATGGGGTGAACACTGACGTCTAAAAGATTCAAAAAAAGACCTTCAAGGACTCTATCGCCTTGATAGATGTTGGTAGGACTCTGGGGTACATTATGGGTCCTTGAGACCGATGCCCTCATCTTCATGGGGTACTCCTTATGTCAAAAAGAAAGAAAAGGGTCTGTCGTCCTTGAGATACTTAGCGGCCTTTAGATTCTCTTGGCGGAGGTCTCTTGGCCATTGCTTGGGTCTCATTGGGATGGAAGCTTCCTCTTTATTCATCTTTTACACACACGCCAAAAAAAAAGAGAAAAAAAAAGGAAAAAAGAAAAAAGGAAAAAAGGTCCAATCACCATTGCTCATATTTAGGAGTCGGGTTGCCACTTAGTAATAACTTAAACACTTGTAGGACATTGAGACTGGTATGACCTTAAAACTCTTTCTTTCTCTCTCTCTCTCTCTCTATTTCTACTCAGTATGTCTCTCTTAGATATATATATCACACACACATACACACATGTATACACACACTCTCTTTCTCTCGATTTATATTAAGGGAGGAGAGAGAGAGAGAGAGAGAGAGAGAGAGAGAGAGAGAGAGGGGGGGGGTGTGAGAGAATTACTTAGATTGATATGCCCAAACTTATAGGTTGATCATTATTTATAACATTATAAATGTAGTTTCTATGTATAGATGTTCTTGCTTTAAAAAAATGATACACAATATTTCTAATTTTATAGGTTCTAATATACATATTTTTATTTTTATTTAAAAAATACAACTAACCCTTGTGGATGTATCTCTATTTTGTTAAGCAAATAGATTTTTTTAATAATTGGATACATATAAAAAATACAAGTTTTTTATGTATATTTTGTAAATTGTAACCTTAAAACTCATTTTAAAAATATCATGAGCATTTTGTTTATATCGATTAATGCTTTTCCAATACTAATATACTTTATTTCTTTCATGGAGATTAGAGTCTTAAGTTATAAATACATGATAAGCTCTTTATATACATATTATTATTTTTTCTATATAGAGAACACTACGTTACTAGATGAAAGTTAAATTTTCTATATAGATATTCCCATTTGCTATATAGGGACCACTTCTTTACTAGATTTGAGGTGGGTTTTCAATATGGTTATTGTCATTTACTATATAGAAACTTTCAAGTGCTATATGGAAACTACTATTTGCTATATAGGAGAAACTTTTTTGCTAGTTGTTATAAGATGAATTTCCTATATAGATATTCACATTTCCTATATAGAGATCACTTCTTTCCTAGATATAAAGTCAATCTCCTATATAGGCATTGCCATTTGTTATATAAGAACATTTATTTGCGAGATAGATATAGTAAATATAGACATTGATATTTGCTATGAGAACATTTATTTGCTAGACAGATATAGTAATTTGCTAGATCAACATATAGCAAATCATGTTTACTAGATTGGAGAGAAAAAAAGTGTGTTTCTATCTATAGCAAATTTGCTAGATAGACACACCACTGGAACAATGATCATATGATGCATATTGTTGTTCTACATGTGGGCTCGACTTCACTGTGTGCACACTGTGATGGCTCACCATGAACTGGATGGAGTGTGCCAAGACAGGATGTTCGGATTCGTGGACATAAGCATTATCTATCATACGGGCCGTGACGCCGTCCTCCGGTAGCATCTCCCGGACGAAGCTTATGTCATTTGCATTTGCCAGCTTTGTTCTATGCATTGAGGAAGGCCTTTTGTGCTCGACCCTCTGCACAGGATGATGAAGCTTACGACACCTTATCCTCTTCCAAGCTTTTTCGTGTTGGCCTCTGTACTAAATTTTGAGATTATTCCTGCCGTGGCGGCCTTTCCAATCCTCATCGTTACACAGTCCCGAAGGAGCATCAACTTGTCGACATGTCACCGATGATCACAAGAACAATGATCATATGATGCATATTGTTCTTCTAAATGTGGGCTCGACTTCACTGTGTGCACACTGTGATGGGTCACCAAGAACTGGATGGAGTGTGCAATATATGATGGCCACGTCCGGATGTTCTGATATGTGGACAGAAACTTATAAGCACTACCTATCATACGGTCCGTGACGCCGTCCTCCTGTAGCATCTCCCGGACGAAGCTTATGTCATTTGCATTTGCCAGCTTTGTTCTATGCATTGAGAAAGGCCTTTTGTGCTCGACCCTCTGCACAGGACGAAGCTTACGACACCTTATCCTCTTCCGAGCTTTTTAATTCGTGTTCGCCTCTGTACTAAATTTTGAGATTATTCCTGCCGTGGCGGCCTTTCCAATCCTCATCGTTACACAGTCCCCGAAGGAGCATCAACTTGTCATGTCGCGGATGATCATAAGAATTTTATATTCGGATTCTCTCAGATAGGTTGCAATCTCACGAGCTTTTCTTTCAAGCACGCGGCACAGGCAGCATCCCTACGATGATCTGTCCTATCTCCGTCCTGTCAATCGATAAAGCGAAGGTGGGACGTCCGACGCATGGCAAGTTGGTGATACACACTACGTCCGTTAATTTGTAATTCACACGAGAGCAACCTCGGAGCTTGATATCTTTCCAAACATAAATTCGTATACTAGTCTTTCAGTTGTCTGTAAGCTTTCTAGTAGTGCTTGATAGTGAAGTTTTGCTCCCCGCCTGGGGCTACCCACTGTGGGTTATAGCTATACGCTACCTTTCGTTCGACCCTTCTCATGCTCTGTTACTCGGCGTAAAATTTGAGTATGAAAATAGAAAATCCAAAAACTAGAAAATCCAAGCTTTGAAAACTCAAGCCACACATCAAGACCAATAATAGTTGAGCTTGGAATAGCCCCCCACCCATGCCCATTTGGTGATCTTACAAGGGAATTTAAGACCAACTTGCTTGAAATCACATTGCCAAATTACTAGAGAGAAAAGAGATGCAAAAAAGGATTAAGACAAAAGCTAGGTAGCAAACTAGAGTAAGTTGAATCAAGAACCGGTCAAGAAATAGAAAAAGGAGATGAGAATGATCTAATCAGAAGGCCAATAAGAAAGATCAAGAAGAATAAGAAAAGAATCAAGAGAAAAAACTCACTAAATGAAAAAGGATGCAGGAAGAAATAAAGAAGATTACAAAGTGAACCAAAATTCTAATAACAAATAGAAACAAACAGAATAAGAAATATAAGAGAAGGACAAAAATCTAAGAAACAAGACAAACAAAAAGAAATGATACACCAAAAAAAGAAGACAAAAAAAAGGTTAAATCCAAGAAACAAGGAAATATGAAATGGTGATAATAGAGGAAGAAGATAGGAACTTGTTATAAGCTGAAAGTCTTGAAGATAAATTAGATAAACAAGCCAAAAGTTTGACCAAGCTAAAAGCTCAAGGAAATCATCACATGAATAAAACCAAAACAACACCATATTGTTACTTCCAAATCTCGTCACAACAATGAGACACTCCAACAAGAATTTAAATCTAGTCCTCACGACTCACAACAATGAGACACTCCAATAAGAATTTGATGCATTTGCAAAATAGAGTAGATAATCCCAAACACCTAAACAAGTAGCTCATTAAGCAAAGAACATGTGCACCATTTGAGATAGAGGGGAAATCACATTGGAATATGAAAAGAGAAAACATTGAAGAAAAATAATTGGGATTTTGGAAGCCTTTTATTTTGGAAAGTAGTTTTAGTATATATAATTATGATTTTGGAAACTTCATTTGGACACTAGCCAGCAATGCAAGTTATAAAAACAAAAACTAGTCGCCATAATGCTAAATTCTTGTAAAGGAGTTGAGCCATGCCATATGAAGGAAAATTGCCCAAAATTGCAAAGTTGGTGAGAAACAATGCAACATATCACATTATCAAATTTGTTCATTAGTGAGTTTGAAAAAAAACTTTGGCCAAGGTAGAAACCGAATGATAATGTAACGCAAATAGAATTTTAAATTACAATAACGAGCATGATTAGAAGGACCATCATTAAGTTACAAGAAACCTAAGAACTTCAAAAGGAAAATATAGAGTAGATATCTAGGAAAGCCAAATCATATTCATTTAAGAGACAAATAATAAATTTCAGCCAGAAGAAGGTGAAGCTTCATTAAGAAGATATCATGGAATTACTAGAATTGGATCATGAGTAGCTCTCAACAAAAAGAAGAAATTGACTAGTGTTAAACATGTAAGTTGTAACCCAAGAATCAAATCATCTCTTTGTCTTTAATGATTTCATAGCTTCCACCTTCTTTGAATCTATTGCAAATCCTAGTTGTAAACACTAAGGCTTAATATAATAAAGCATACTTTGTCGAGCCTCACTGAGAATGGCTAAGTAGTAGTTCTCTAGACACATATATAGGCAAAATAAGCTTGCTAAAAATAATCGCTGAAATCATCCAAGAATACTCTCATGAAAGTGGTTAGAAAATCATAAAAGAATTCATGCACCATATGTTGAAAATGGTCAGAGCATTCCAAAAGTCATCACATTCATGAATCCAAATATCATCACATTAGAAGTGAAGGCCCCCCGTTCTATTATAAAAGTGGTTTTCTCCCTATCATTTGAAACCATGAACACTTTTTTATACCCACTAAAGCCATCTTTAGTAGAGAAATATGGATAGTTAAAATTAAATTATATGGATCAAATTCGGTAGCTATTTTAATTTTTAACAATCCACACATGCTTGCATCTTCCTTTTATTTTTTAAGGTAATCATGATAGTAGGTGATAGCCACGCCTTTGTCTATTGGATAATGACTGTGACCTTCAGCACCTTATTACCAGTTAGGCTTCCCTTAGCTACTTGGCATGTAATTAGGGTCCATCCGATAATAGTCCTATTGCTTAACAAAAATTGCATCCTCCTTTAAATTAATGTGATACTAGTTAAATTTTGGACCTATTCCCTTCATTTCTTTATAGCTCCTCTAGTTTGGTGCTCACTCTCACCATCTTAGGATCTTGATGATCGCCTAGACTCAATCTTCTAGCTCATTCTTAATTTTCCCTTTGAATATGTTACATATCCTTATCATGTGTTTCTTTCACTTCCACCAAAGCTTTAACATCCTCAGGTAGACTCACCTTGTCCAATGGATAACTTGGGTACACCTACCTTATCTAACACATAAGCTATGTAGATTTTTAGACTTGGATAAGCTTGGAATCAAACAAATCCAAAAATGCAATAGAATACTCCCTCAAAGTACCAAAAACCATAAGAAGGCTTGCTGGTGTCTCGCCCTCCTCTAAGGGCCAACTAGTATGATTGGTAGAACTTCTCCATCCACAATCTTTTGGCTGAGAAGAATGATAAGGGATGTGGTTATTACTCAGGGGGTTCACCTAAAAATATGTAAGTATACCACATGAAAATGAAGGGGTTTTTTTAATTCAAAAATTTAAGGTAAATTTATAGAAATATATTTCCAGAAGGGTTTTTTTAATCGATTTTGAAAAAAAAAACTGTAAGTCCATACAGAAAAAGGGGTCGTTTTATTCATGAAAAATTCACAGGTAAGGGGTTTTTCAAATAATCCTTGAACGCACGTGATACATAGGGTTTCTTAGGTGTGCCCCCCCCCTCCCCCCGAGGGTTGTTAACATGATGTGAAAATTGTCATGGTAGTACTCCTTGATTCATTGCAAAAAGACGTTGCATATGTTCTACATTTTTACATGGGGATACCTCTACAAAGCAACATTAGTGGGTTGCCAAGTTAAAGTCACTACTTATGTCTCCAAGTTAAGTGCTCAACTAGGACCTATTAGATTAGCTCTCTCTTGAAAATTGTTAAGCTATTCGTCATCATTATTTAACTCTTAAAGTAACCACTTATACTATAGAAACTTTAATGTCATTTTAAGTTTGAAGTAAATATGCAACATTCTCATAACTCTTATCATTATAAAACTTAAATGGTACCTTCAAGTTTGTCTGAGAAAACTATGTAGCCTCCTTGGCTTGAAGAGATTGGGTTCACATTGGAAGCATGGTTCGGTGTGGTACCTAAAAGTGGTGTCATTGAAACTCATTTTCTATTGGTTTTGAGGGTGGTTTGAGGACATTTTTTCAAGATTTTAGAAAAAAATTAGTGTCTTTGCTTTTTCTCGCCCACGTCTTCTTGTCCCATAATAGCTTCACCAACCCAATGGCCCATGTCGTTAAGCCAGTTCTCCCCTTTCCTGCTTGTGATTCGAATGGCATGCTCTCTGACACTACAAGAGAAGGCCTTATTAGTGGAGTTTTACGTTATGTCACTATAAGCACCGCTATTAATGCCGTTATTAGTCCCGCAAGTTAAATATCGCCTATAAGCGTCACTCAGCGATGCTATAAAAACGCCGCTATAAGCACCGTTATAAGCAACGCTATAAAAAAAATAGAGTACTGAAATTGAGTGAAAATGAAAACTTTAAATAAATTATAACCCAAAAAGCTTGACAAACATCCAAATATTATTGAACTAAGCTTGCAAAGTATTCTTTGAGAATCACTTCTTCTTGTCGGCATCAAATTGTTTATTGGGAGCATCTTCTTTAATAACTGGAGTAGCCTATTCACACTATTATCGCTCCATCCATATGTTGTTTGCAAGTTGAGGATTTCCAAGCATGCTCGCAAAGTTGAGTACTTTGCACCCTTGTACAATGGCGTGTTAGGATCTTTGTGTAACAAATCCTCTCTTTCATGTGTTTCAAAGTTAGGTGTCTCTTCCTCACCCTCACTTTGAAAAAAGTGAATGATCATCTCCTCCATGACATCCTCTTCCTCTATCTCATGTTGTGGAGGAAATCACGGGTCTTCCAAATGTATTGAACATGCTCCACTTTCTAAGTGCTCCTTATGATGCTTTGTTCCACGGGAACACTCACGGGAACACGGATTATGGAAGGAGGCCGGAAGCAATTAATGCGAGAGAGCGGGATTGTAGCCATGGGAACATAAAGACACACATAATTTTTCCATATTTTTGTGCCAAAGTGCAATGTAAATCGTTTTAGGCCAATGTGGTTTCTAAATGAGAGTTCTAAGTGTATTAAGCAAGGCTCACTTATGGGGTTGTCCGCCCATGTGTGAAAGAGGCCTTTTTGGGTTAGGGTTAGTGACATCTCTATAAAAGAGATGTTAGCTAAAGAAAGAGGATGTTTTTGGCCATTCTCATAAGCTATTGAGTGAAGCTCTTGAGCTCTCAAGCTATGGCAACTCTCTAACTCTCTCTCTCTATTGTACTCTAATGAGCATCAAGCTCCAATGAGTATAGCTCCACTTCTTTCTCTTAATCTGTTTTAGCATCATTGAAGTAGATTAATCTATGATTAGTTGAATGCTTCTTTCTCTTCTCTTGTGTATGCTGCATGCTTGTAGTGTGTGTGTGTAGTCTCCATTGATGTAAGCTCTTGCCCACTTCATTGGCAATGAGTTATTCATGGATAGACTCTCTCTGTGAGCTTGTGGGTTTGTGAATGTTACATTCTATGCTTGCTGAAGCTTGTGGGTTAGTAGATGCACGCTTATGGGTTTACTGGTATTAGGGAAAGCTAAGATTTAATCAATGTTTAAATGGGATTAAGAGATTGCCATGCATTGCTTGTTCTCTTGATTAGTGTAGTGGATTTAAGGGATTGAGAGATTGATTGAGGTGTTGAATGGTTGAATCGTCAAGTGGTGGTTCGTGTATGTGAGCTCTCCCTCAAAAGGGATAAGCCTTCATGCACTAATCGGGTTGAGTCCTCGGATTGACATTGTGTTTCTTAACACATTTGTTGATCGGTAGTACTCTATGAGCACTATATTGCACGGTAGAGAGAACCACTCTACAATGGCGCCGCTGCTGTCGGGGAGCGAGTGCCTACATTAGTTGAGCACCATACACACACTACCACTCCTTGTTAAGCTCCAATCGGTTGCAAAACTGTTGGATAGGAGAGCAGGCTTTGGGACTAATTTTGGTACTTATTTAAGACTAATCTGTTGTTAAATTCTCTTTATTATCTTGCAATTTGAGTGCGATTGGCTAGCTACGCTTCTCCCTTGAGGTCAGGACAAGGATTCAACACACGGGAAGGATTGGAGGTAGGTGCTAAACTTGCCAATTTCAATTTGTGTGCGAAAGAGAGAGGCCTATTTTTGCATTTTTGTCATTCTATTTGAGGATAATTTTTGCTGTATGAGGTTAATTTTTATAGTTTCAATTTTCTGCATGTTCGTTTTATTTTCTGTTCTTAGCTTAGTTTAGTTTTCTGCATCTTTAATTTTGTGCATTTTAGTTCTTTGTTAAACCTGCACCTGTAGAGAAACTGAAATCTGTTCACACACATGAAGACTGAACATTTTGAATTCGCTGCAAATCTCACAGCTGCACACGCATTAAATTCAAAGCAAATCTCACAACTGCACACGCATTGAGTTCACTACATACGCACTTCAAAAAAGGAAAAAAAATAATAATAAAAGAAGGTGGCTGTGCGTGAACGGCGCACCGCGCGGAGAGACCCACACACCGCACCATAAAGATCGCCACCGCACCGGATAAGTCTGGAAAATTTTTGATTTTCTGTCGCAAAAAATTGGAAGGTTAGCTAACGTTTCGAGAGGAGTTAGAAAACACCCATCGTCGATATTTTGGTCCCGGAACCATTTTCCCATAGTGAGTCAGTATGGGAAAATGGTAAATTTTAGGCGATTTTTGATCCTGAAAAATACACTATTTTTTTAGCCTAATGTGTTCGAGGGGGTTCAAAATGGGTTTTGGCAAAGTTTGAGCCAACTTGAATTTTTTTGGATTTTTTTGAAAGAAAAAAGCTTAAAATTTGACCTTATGAACTTGCGGTCGGGACGTCATATAGACACTGCCATAGGGTCTAGGGCACCTTCTAGAGTACCTACGTAGGAAAGTGGGACCCAATCGGTAGGAAATTTGGGAGATATTGCTGAAACCTTTTCTAAATCCCAATCGGATACCCTTTCCAGGACAACTAGCTCATTGTCTATGGACAATCTAGGGCCGTCAAATAGTCATCCCTTAGCCCCAAATAGGACACCCACAAGATCTTTTAATCCATTTGAAGCTGACACCATGGGGTTACCACTCAATGTGAGACTTACGCAAGAAAGTGGGACCCAATCGGTAGGCAATTTGGCAGATATTGCTGAAACCTTTTCTGAATCCCAATCGGATACCCTTTCCAGGACAACCAGCTCATTGTCTATGGACAATCTAGGGCCATCAAATAGTCATTCCTTAGCCCCAAATAGGACACCCACAAGAGCTTTTAATCCATTTGAAGCCGACACCATGGGGTTACCACTCAATGTGAGACTTCAATATGTCTACACGAATGCTCAAGGAGCCGAGATCTTTAGGGATCCACAACAACGGTATCTCGTTAAGATTGCGGACTTTTTCTCATAGCTTGATAGAGCACCTCTAGTCAATGACGAGGGTAACATGTACATGGGTGGAGATGGTGTTCGCTACGAAGTCACCTATCATCCAGAGAATGTAGACAAATTAGGAGAGCTCTCTAAGAGTGAGTTCCTAGATTTATCAAAGCCTTCTAGAGGAGCAAGGGAGTCTAGAGATGATTGGCTCATTGAGTCGGACCCCACAAATAAAGATCAAGAGAGAGACCCTCCAGAGCATCTTCGAGGGGGAGGTGTCAGGATAACGTGACATCAGACATGACTAGTAAGAGTACTTTCAATCGCAAATTTATTTTGAGAAGTGTGTGCTTTCGAAATGCATCTCATTTTTTGTCTTGTTTACTTGCAGGTGAGAGATGTTTTTCACACATATTGCTGGTAGACATCCACACTCTTTCAGAGGGCTCAGATAGGTAAAAAGAATAATTTCACCATATAATTAGTTTTCCAAGTTATACTTACCAAAACCAAACATCATAAATCTTTTATGTAGTGTGGAAGAATTCTTAATGAAGATTCCCAAGGCTCTATCTCATAGAGGTGCTTCCTCAGATACAGTGGCTCACCTCGTATGGGCTGACTTTCCTACAGGTTTACAGGTTGTTGATGTAGATACAGATGGGTGTCCCTCATGGAATCAAGTTTCTTCATCATTGATACGTGCCACACTCAGTTTTGTTGGTTTGTTTGTGGCTGATGAGGGTTGGTTTGTGTGTTTGAGTTTAATGGATCAACTTCCTAAAATATATTCCATGGGAAAGAAAGTTGGATTGGTCATGCATCGAACAATGTCTGTTCATGTGGAATCAAGTTATTTGTATGACAATGGAGAATGGGTAAGTCATAATCTCTCAAATATTTCCCTTTATGTGTACATGTTTTGTGGTATGGATATCCAAACATAATGTTTCTCATTATGGTAGGTGGATACATTGGCGCTTAGTATGTTCTATCGAGTAAATTGCCATGTCCCTATTATTGATCGTGAGGCTGGGCAAAATGTTTCAAAGAAGTTATTCAACGCTCAACGAAATTTCATTTTTAAGAAGAATAAGAGGCATCCATTCCAACGCACGATGGTCTTGGAGCGCTACATTTGAGGTGGGACAGAAAGATCTATGTTCTTTAGGTGAGACAATTTTCATTCTGTTCATTTTCATAGCTACTTTTCCAAAATACTTAGATGCACGTTTATGATTGTATTTCATTGTAGGTGGCTAGTGGAGACCTTCTCAAGTGAAGGAGATGGTGTCTTGGACGTTTTTGCGGGACGTGGAGGCTTGGGACGTGCATGCCAAGAGTTAAAAAGACACTATATGGGGATAGAGAATGACATGGAGGTAGCCAAAGCATGTCTGGGAGATTTCTCATTAGGTCAAGATGACACGTAGAAGAATGCTATAATTTGTGAATCAAAAGACTTTGTAATCGAGATTGTCATGGTTTGGAAGTTTAAAGATCGATATATACATTTTTGATCTTTAAATCCTTGTTCATTGCTCCAAAAAGCTCAGCAAAAAAAGCTCACAAAAAAAATCCCCGATGGGAAGGTGAAGCTACCAAAAGCACCTTGGGTGGTCGTGGATATACACCTCAGAGAGACAGAGGTAATCCTCATGGTAGAGGACATTGGCAAGGCCAACAAACATCTATGCAAAATGTGGAATGCCATTACTGTGGGAAATTTGGTCATATGGCATGTGATTGTTTCCACAAACAAAATGATGTAAGAGGGAGTAGAGCACAACATGGTGGACATTATGCAGCACAACATGGTGGAAATTATGTAAATGGTGGAAATTTTGCATCAAGCAGTAATGATGGCAGCGCAAATCACTTGTTTGCCTGAAACATGTCATGGGATCTATGATGACACATGGTGAAAGTGATGACACTTGGTATATGGAATGTGAAGCATTAAACCATATGACTTGTCATGGCAAATGGTTTGAACATATGAAGCCTATGGATGTGAAAGGCTATGTGGAGACATGAGATGATACCCAGCATGCTATCACACATGTTGGAAGTGTACCATTGGTTATGCACAATGGTGAAACAAAGTCTATGGGTAGATGTCTTGTATGTGCCTTCTATTACAAAAAGTTTAGCCTCAGTTGAGGATTTTAAAAATAGATGTAGAGTCATTGCCAAAGGCAAGAAAGAAGGCACGTTATGTAAGTTGGATGATGCTGGGATTCCTAAGTTGAAATCAGCCATGTTCTCTAAAAGACGAAATGTGGTACAGGACATTGACATATGGCATAAAAGGATTGGACATGTGAACATACAAAGGTTAAAGAACATGGAGGCAAGAGGCATTATTAGTGGGCTGCCTAGATTCAAGTATGATGGGAATATGCATGTTTGTGATGCTTGCCAGTTTGGAAAGAAAGTAAGGTTACCGTTTCCTAAAGAAGGCAACATGAGTAGCATGCCACTTGAGATAGTTCATAGTGATGTATAGGGTCCTGCACAAAACCCATCCGTTAAAGACAGCTTGTATTATGTGACATTCATTGATGATTTCAGCAGAATGACTTGGATTTACTTTCTCAGAGAGAAAAGTGAAGTGTTGGGAATGTTTATGGACTTCAAAGCTTTTGTAGAGAAGTAATAAGGCTCTTGGATAAAGTGTTTGAGGACAGATGGAGGTGGTGACTACACCTCACATGCTTTTGAGAATTTCTTGAGAAAGCAAGGCATAAGAAGGCAGTTAACTTATAGGTACACACCTCAACAAAATGGTGTTACTGAGAATAGAGTCATTTTTGTGATGTGGCCAGGGCAATGCTCAATGAAAAGAGCATGCCACACTATTATTGGGTAGAAGCATGTGCCACAGCAGTGTATGTACTTAATAAGACACCCACAATAGCCATACATGGAAGTATGCCAGAGATACGACTTACAGGTTTTAGGCCAGACATTGGACACCTCAAAGTATTTGGTTGCATAGATTATGTGCATGTACCAAACGAGAGAAGGCAAAAAAGTACATTTTTGTTAGATATGCACAAGATTGCAAGGCATATAAATGTTACAATCCACAAACTAGGCAAGTGGTTATCTCACGAGATGTGGTGTTTGATGAACTTGCTAGTTTGGTACAAGGAAAAGTACATTTTTGTTGGGTATGCACAAGATTGCAAGGCATATAAATGTTACAATCCACAAACTAGGCAAGTGGTTATCTCACGAGATGTGGTGTTTGATGAACTTGCTAGTTTGGTACAAGGAAAAGGATGAGGGTGTCATTGATTCTGTTGATGCTGATGTGCATGTGAACTTGCCACAAGTAAGTTCTATTGCTATGTCTAGGCCAGCAGAGTCTGAGGGTAGCTATGTCTAGGCCAGCAGAGTCTGAGAGTAGCTATGTCTAGGCCAGCAGAGTCTGAGAGTAGCACTATATGTCCACTCCACAAGTAAGTTCTATTGCTATGTCTAGGCCAGCAGAGTCTAAGAGTAGCACTATACGTCCATGGTCAAGAAGCTTGAGACATGAGAGTGTGAGCACTCGGAGTAGTGCCGTGGATAAAGGGAAAAAGAAGGTTGAAGGAATTGGCATTACAGGTTATGAGTCGTCAAGTTCAGAAAGTTTGGATGAGGAACTTGGCATACCAGTTTTATGCACAACAAGTGTAAGGCATGATAGATATGTGCTCCACATGCTAGAGTGACAGGTGTTCAGATCGATCCGCATGCATTGCGGAGATCCCAAAGGTGGTCAGGTATTGACAGGTTGACATATCGTGACTTTGCTATGCATTACGCATATATGACCTCTTTGGTGAAGCATGTGGAACCTACATACTATACAGAAGCTATTGGGAAGCATGCATGGGAGAAGGTAGTGGATGTTGAGATGGGCGCATTGGTTCATAAATGAAACTTGGGATTTGGTTGCCTTACCACCACAGGGCAAAAATGTCCTTGGTTGCAAATGGGTTTATAAGGTTAAATGCAAATCAAATGGTTCCATTGAGTGCCATAAAGCGCGGTTTGGTAGCTAAGGGTTATGCACAAACCCAAGGCTTGGACTATGATGAAACATTTAGTCCAGTTGCAAAGATGGGAACAGTGAGAGTAGTCATTGCTATGGCTATAGCAAATGGTTGAGAAATGCATCAAATGGATGTGAAAAATGCATTTCTAAATGGTGATTTACAAGAGGAAGTTAATATGGCACAGCCAGAAGGATATGTACACCCAAGGTACCCCACTCTTGTATGCAGATTAAAGAAAGCATTATATGGTTTGAAGCAAGCACCTCGTGCTTGGAGTGATAAGATAAGCCAATATCTTATCTCCTTGTGTGAAGCTGCGGGCTGATTTTGGTGAAGAGTTGGATGATCCATCTATGTATAGAAAGATGGTAAGCAGCCTTATTAACATGACTATCACACGCTCGGATCTTAGTTATGTTGTGGGGCTAGTAAGCCAATTTATACAGAGCCCCATAAAACCTCATTTGGATGCAGTGAGACGCATTATGCGATATGTAAAGACCACTGCACGTTATGGACTTCTTTATGAGCATGGTAAAGGCTTGGATGTACATGGCTACACAGACATAGATTGGGCAGGTAGCTCGTATGACAGGAGGTCTACTAGTGGTTATGCCTTTACATTTGGAAGTGCAGTGGTGAGTTGGAGCAGCAAGAAGCAACCTACTGTTGCTTTATCTACTACAGAGGTTGAATACAGGGGTGCAGCCATTGCTACATGTGAAGGAGTATGGTTAAAGAGTCTCTTGGCTGATTTGGGTGAGCCTATTGATGGCAAGGTTGTCATTCATTGTGACAACATGAGCAGCATACAGTTGGCCAAGAATCCAGTTTTTCATGCGCGGACCAAACACATAGAGGTCCACTATCATTTTGTCAGAGAGAAAGTGCTGGATGGTATAGTGGATTTGCACTATGTGAAGACTGAAGAGCAAGTGGCCAACATCTTTACAAAGCGACTTAGCAGGGAGAAGTTTGAGTACTTCCGTACTATGTTGGGAGTACATGGGATGAGCTTGAGGGGGAGTGTTGAGAGCTTTGATAGTCCAAGCTCATCTACATCTTCATCTATGGTAGTACATCATGAGCTTGAGAGGGGCTGTTGAGATTCAAGCTTGATGTTAGCTTATGCCAGTTGCACTATGTGCTAGCATGTTAGGTAGTAACATGTGTGAGACATAAATGATCACGTCCAGCTGGTCATAGTGTGTAGACATTAGCTAGGGTTAGTAGTGTGTGGACACAACACATGTAGTGTGTTGTAGATTATGGATTATGGCTTTATGCATTGTGTGAGAAGGGAGATGGCTTCCCTCTATGGCTAGGGTTTGATAATACATTAGGGTTTGCTCCTGTGTGTGTGTCTCCTCTCCCTCTACCTGTTTTTCATTAATGACAAAGGAAGAGCAATAGCGTGTAAAAAGAAGTGAATTAGTAAGTTTTTTACCCCTACAGGATGCATGCATTGTTTGAAGGGAGCATTTACAAAGGACGATGAGCTTAGTGGCTTGAAGAGTCATGATTGGCACAAATTCTTGCAATTTGTACTTCCTATAGCCATCAAGGATTGCCTCAATGATGACATTAGAGCAATAATTTACAAAATTGGCGCAGCGGTGCAATGGATATCAAGGAAGAGATTAGTAGAGACACATTGGAAGCAGCACAATTAAACTCCATTGAGGCTATACAATGGCTGAGAAATTCTCTCCAACCAACAAGTATTTTAACCATTCAATTGCACTTGCTAGTTCATGTGGTTGATGAAGTTGCTGTGGCTAGGGTTGTCCATAGCTAATGGATGTTTTTCTTAAAGAGATTTATGAAGACACTTAAAGTGTTTGTTCGTCAAAGAGCTCATCCTGGAGGTAGTATGGTAGCGGGATGGCTTGTTCAAGAATCACTTATATATATAACTGAATTTCTCAGTACATCTGATCCCGATATGCCAAGATTATGGACACAAGAAGAAGATAATCGACTAGTTGGGGAAGAGCCACAACGGAAAGGCCTTGTGAGAACAATGGATGTAGCATTGCGTGAGAAGATCAATAAATTTTGCATCTTAAACTCACATGCTATGGAGAAATGGATCAAGAGATATAACTTAGTGAAGGCTGAAAGGGACCAAGCTCATTTGAGTTTTAAAATTGGAGTCGAACAACCCGCACACTACCGTACCCAATAGAACTTGCACTTCTTCCAGACTTTCCTTCTAATAAATGGCTCGAGCAAACCATACTCCAAGCTAAACGCAAGGGTGAGTCAATAAGTGATGCTGAGGAGGAGCTTGCATATGGTTGTGATTTCCATGTTTGTGAGTTTGAGATATCTACGCATTGTCTTTTATGTTGTGCTTTCGTGAATTTATACAATAAAAGTACTTATTTATTGTGCTTGCAGTATCGTAAGTTTGGGGCAATTTGGCCACGCGGACGTCACTTTTGAGTAGAAGGAATAGATAAAAAGAGAAGAACATTTTATTGTAGTCTTAAGGCTAATTTCATGCAAGAAAGTTGTTCAAGTGCAAGTGATGGCAATACTGAAGTAGGCATGCTAGATTATTGTGGAACAATCCAAGATATTATCAAGGTTGGATTCAGAAAATTTGATAAGATCATTTTTTATGTGAAATGGTTCAAGTTGGTAATTCAACGAGCACAAGTAACTGTACGCAAAGACAAGTGTGGATTTCTTCAAGTAGACCACACAAAGATATGGATTGACCAAAGGGACACATTTGTGCTACCAGAGCACTCTGAGCAAGTCATCTTTATGGAAGAACCGATAGATCATAAATGGTTATTTGTGATCCAAATAAATCCATGTGTGGAAAAAAAATATTTGAAGAGGTGAAAATAGCAGTTGATTGTTTGCCAAATGCTGAGGAATTCCCCCCAGATCATGTGATGGTTGAGCATACAGCACTATCACCTACTGAACAACAAGAAGAACAAGAAGAAGACATAATAGTTGAGGAAGTAGGTGAGGCTCACACTGGATTAGGATTGGATGAAGGTGTACTCATTGAGAAAATACATCTTGAACGAGAAACAGACACTAGAGATGATCCAGAAGAAGAAGAGATTTAAGCAGGCACTCTATGAAAGTGTCGATTTTGACTATATAAACTAAATTTCTGGTTGAAGCAAAGTTACACAAGAAATTTGGCTACAAGACAACCTGTGCAGAGAATCTTAGTGTTGCAAGTGTTGGGGCAAATGTATTTACACGTATGTGGTTGGTTCACATACAGTGACATTATAACATGTTTATAATATGTTGTGCTAGAGATTACAGGTTTACTACAAGTGCATAAGTTTTTTGAAAGCACTATTTGGTAAGTTGTAGGTAATCATGTACTGACAATCTATTCTAGATTGTGAATGAGAAGTTGGACAAGAATAAATTCAAAACATGGAAGTTTAGGATGAATAATTTTCTCATAGAAAAAGGATATTGAGAGTCAGAGGTGATGAAAAGAAGCCAGAGATTGGCGAAGAAAATCTCACCCCTCAGCAAGTGCAAGGATATAAAGCATGGCATAAAAGAGTTAGAAATGGGATGTACTGGTTGGTCTATCACTACATGATAGCTTCTATGATTATGCATAGAAAGGATGCACAAATTCCTCAAGAAGGCTTGGGACACCTTGGTTAAATGTGCAACATAAACACCTAAGGTCAAAAGATTCAACTAAATTAGGAGCTACATAATGTGACCAAAGGGAAGTATAAATGATTGCTCAATGAAAGGTAAAGGACTTATATATACACTTGCTTCCATTGGATCACCAATAGATGATGAGGATATGGTTTCGGTGACCTTGAATAGTCTTGGCAAGGAATACAACAAATTTTTGACCTCGATTATAATTTGAGAATATTTTCTTGAATTTCAAAAATTGATTGCTCTTCTTGGGAGAAGATAAATATTGGGGGAGATTCATTCTAGAAATTCAAATGAGTAGGACTTCTACTCAAATACAGGTAGAGGTAGAGGCATATCATTATCTAAAGGGTGAGACGAAGGTCAATTTGGAAACAAAAATCATGGACAACAAACAACAACATGAATCAAATGTACAGATAAGTGGAAGAGGTCACTCTAGAGGCACGAGGAGCCATAAAGGCTGAGGTGGTTTGGCAAAGAAATCAACATACAAATAATATAGAGTGCTATAACTATGGCAAACCAGGACACATGGCAAGGGGCTGATATAAAAATGGAATGATACCAAAAGTGGAAAGTTGCAATAAGGTAACTACGCATCATCAATAAGTAAAGAAGGTGATGACATAAGTGAGCACTTATTTTTAATGTAGCACATATTTAGTTCCATAACAGAAGATGTGTCAAGATTAGGAGATATTTGGTATATGGATTCAAGCACCTCTAACCACATGACTGTTGAGATATCAAGCTCATCTAGTGAGGCGATGGACACTAATGACCTGCCTAGGGGATAGGCCCCACACTTACACCACTGGCATGGTTGGTGAGATCATGGGTATATGCGGCCAGTGGGATGACAGGCTGTGTGACAGCCATTCTAGAGATTGGCATAGTTATAGCGCCAGCTCATTTAGTTGGGTTCACACTATAGAGAACCCTAGTATGTATTTGGTTGAGTTCCTTTTCATATTGTGTGTACTCTTATCTTTGTATATGGTGTGTTGAGTGTTGTGTGAAGAAGAAGAAGATTTTCAGCCTCTCACCTCTTTTAGAGTTTTGTGAGTGTGTGTGTGCTTGCAAGAGCTTAAGCTCTCTTCTCCCCTGCATCTTTTCATGGTATCAGAGCTTGGTTCATGCTAAGGGCTAAGCTGCAAGCAAGAGAAGCACAGGAAGCAGTACGAGGGTAAGAGCTTCATCTACTCTTTCTTTTTTGTGTTGGCGACTACACCCTTATCGTCGGGAGCTCTACGGGAGGCACCGGCAAAACGATCTCTAATTGAGGAGCTTTCTCCGTGGGAGTAAAGCTATAGGGCAGCTATTTTCCTATCGGCTAAAGTTTTTTGAGCTGAAAACGCATTTCGGGCGTGTTAGGACGTCCGTTTTTCGGAAAGCAGGTAATTTCGAGCATTGCAGGTAAGTCATCGATTCTATGCAGAACTCTGTTTTGAGAACTCCAAGAAGATAGATTGGTTGTGCAGACATTGTGTGTGCTGTAAGGAGGTCAAACAGTTGCCATTGGGTGTATGTATGCACATTTAGGTCACTGGTTATGACATTTGAGTGTAGTACAGTACCGCTGCAGAAAATACAGCAGTTTGTGTAGGACAAACGAGAGTGCTGTTTCTGGTAAATTTGTGTGTCTCGCAAGATGTCAAATGATGGCATAAACCAGATTGTTACTGAGAAGCTTGACAAGAACAAATTCCATTCTTAGAGGTTCAGGTTGATAAATTTCTTGATGGGAAAGGGTTACTGGGACTACATAGAAGGTGAGCATGGGAGATACCAGAGATCAATCCGACTGCTCTGCAGATGTGAAAGAGTTCAAGGATTGGAACCAAGGAGCCAGAAAAGTTATGTATATGCTCTCTATCAGTATACAGGACACCATGATTGGGCACATATAGGATGCCAAGTTTCCCAAGGAGGCATGGGACACCTCGGTAAAACTCTATGAAATGAATACCAAGGGCACGAAAGATACAGTTAAAGAATGAACTTCATACTATGGAGAAAAAGAGTATATCTGTTAATGACTATGGATTGAAGATCAAGGGTATTGTGGAATCCCTTGCATCTATTGGTGTTTCAGTAGATGATGATGATAAGGTGGAAGTCTGTCTACGTGGTCTCTCGTCACAATACAAGGCATTCAAGATGTCTTTTCAGACTCGGGAAAACATTCCCAATTTCACAGATTTGGTGTCTATGTTGATTATAGAACAAAAGAGCTTGGGTGGAGACCAACATTCTTCACAAAACAAAAACAGTTCAGAGCAACAGGCCTTCTACACAAGTTTAGGAAGAGGATGAGGTAGAGGAGGCCGTGGACGTGGCCAGTAGCAGCAACAACAGTCCCAAAATTCACAACAACAACAATACGCAGGTGGACGAGGCCAATTCAGAGGCAGGAGAAGTCAAAGAGGTCATGAAAATTGGCAAAGGTAGTATAATGATACACGTGGATGCTTTTATTGTGGTAAGTGTTGAAATATACAAGTGAATAGGGTGTGTGCAGGAACAAGCCCTTGGTTAGAGGCTGTAAAAGAGAATCTGTAAATGTGAGAGAACCTGTGAAAAGGTGAGAAGAATCTACTGGGAGAGAATAAAGGGTAGAATGAGAAGATTTAGGAAGTGTGGAGATATTCTGGGAGAGGTGGAGAGAATCAAGCAAAAGAGGTGGAGATATTCTGGGAGAGGTGGAGTGAATCAAGGAGAAATCAGTGGGATTAGATGCTTGGATGTAAACTCTATAAATTGAGGCATTAGCCTAATGAGAATTTGCTGGTTTTTGATTATCCATGCCTACATTAAGCTATTTGTTAATTATTCACTAATCACATCTTAATTATTTGCTAATCACTTTGTTAATGATATTGATTCTAGTATTTGAAACCATAGCTCATCAAATTGCTATAATTTCAACATGGTATCAGAGCCAAGCCTAGAATTCATCAAGTTTATGAGCCCATTATCTAGTTAATTAGGATTAGTAGATAATTAAAAATTAATCAAATTTTTAGTTATTTTTCAACTCACCTCTGTACTCCCAGCTCTAGCTCCGTGTTCTTGTATTTTGTGGGTCTCTCTCCTCCACTCATCTTGATCTAGCATAAGCACCATGTTCTCTCAACATGTTGCAAGCTTACAAGAATAAAGAATAGTTTTTTTGGATCTGATCATGGGAAAGGGGAGAATGAAGATGTAGAAGAAGTAATAAAAACAACACTAACTTATAAATAGCTAAAGCCAAATAGTGCTACACTAGTAACTACAATGTGTGTTGTTGATGTAGTGAAATTTCTATAAGTTGATAACCAAAAATTGTATGAAGATGAATGGCCATTTCAAGGGGTTAAATTTTACAAGCTAGGAGTCTTATAAATGCCCCATAAAGGTGCATCTATGAAAGGATTTGAAATAGTGAACCCTCCAAGTATTTTTTTAATATGGCTCATGAATGCATTTAAGTCAGTGGTCACCCTTTAGTTAAGTCGCTCAAAATTTTAGAGGTTGGCTAATGTTGACACCTTTGTATTATGGAGATATGTTTGCCCATGTGTTGATATTATTAGAACATATTTTTAATTTTGGCCATGCTAAGTCTAGTTTAAGAAATTTAGTTGATTGTGGTACAAGTTTTAGGGGTCCCTTGAGATGGTTTGTTTAATTATTCCTCACCTGAGGTAGCACACAACGTTTTACATATTCTTCAGCATCCATTTGTAAGGTTGGCCACCAAAGCCCAGACCACCTAATCAACTTAGCTGTGGTATTGCCCAAAAAGTGTCCACCCCCAACACCTGCATGTGCATGAGTCAAGATTTTCAAGTAGTCAGCTTCACATACACACATGCGCAAGTTGCCATCCTTTTCCCTTTTGTAGAGTTGGTTTTCTATCAGCATATAGTTAGCCGCTTCAACTTCAATAGCACGCTTTCGATGTTTAGGAATTGTTCGATCAGTATGACCATGCTTAAGATAGTCCACAATATACTTGCTCCAACTTGGTGTAGTTGAAATTTGGAATCATGTGACATTATGAATTGGTTGTTGAATATGACATGAAGCACAGTTACGAACAAATTTTTCAGCATCTGCATGCATGGTAGGCCACCATTGCCCATCCTGAGTTATACGTCGCACACAAGTAGTAGCTCATGCATGGATTCCACCGATACCCTCATGTGCCCATTCCAAGATCTCCTCATATTGGTCAGGGTTAGGTATAAGCCGCAACACTCCATCATTACCCTGACGATATAATCTCCCTGAGATTAACTTGAATGGTCGCCATAGGTCCACATTAGGACCCGCTAGTTGTATCTGCCCACTTTTCAAAATTTCTAAGATGGGTTCAGACCATTTAGGAGCTGTCTCTACAAGGAAAAGTGTTGAATCTAACATATCATCATCCACACCCACAGGAGCTTCGCCAGAGGTGATTCGAGACAAATGATCTGCCCTAAGATGAGTTGTTCCTTTTCGGACTGCCACTTCAAAATCAAACTCAAGAAGGATGACAAACCACCTCATAATCCTTCCAGTTGCACAAGGCTTATTCACCAAATATAGCAGTGCTTGATGGTCCACAAAAAATATAAATTTGTTTGCCAAAAGGTAATGGCGAAACTTTTTCACTACATATATCATGGACAAATCTTCTCTTTCTGTTGTGGTATAATTCTTCTCAGCATTGTTCAACTGTCGACTAGCATATGAGATTGGGAAATCCTTATTATGTTCTCCCGATTGAGCCAAAATACATCCAATTGCAAAGTTTGAAGCATCAATATGGACATGAAAGATTTGGTTCCAATCTGGTGCCCATAAGATGGGTGCAGTCACTAATGCTTGCTTCAACTTTTCAAAGGATTCCTTACACTCATCAGTCCAATTAAACTCTACAAGAAGAGCATATAATGGTCTGGCTAGGATAGCATACATGTAGATGAATCAACGATAATAGCCACAATGTCCCATGAATATTTGTACCCCTTTAGGGTTGATAGGCCGAGGTAATGAGACAATGACATCAATTTTATCCATATCTGTTGAAATCCCATTGCAAGAAACAATATGGCCCAAAGTTTTCCCTTGTCTTACCATGAATTTGCACTTGTCAGGATTCAAGCATATACGATAAACTTGACACTTTTGAAACACAAGTCTGAGGTGTTCTATATGATCATCACGCTCTTGTGAGTGAACACATAAATCATCCATGAAGATCTCAAGAAATTGCCTAAGGTACTCCTTGAATACATGACTCATTAACCACTGAAAGACTGCTGATGCATTTGTTAGACCAAATGGCATAACACGATAAGCAAAGATGCCATCTTCAGTAGCAAAGGCTATCTTGTGTTGATTCTTTGGATCAATTGACACTTGATTGTAACCGGAGAATCCATCCAAGAAACTATATGCCTTTTTTCCTGCAACTCGTTCCAAAACATGATCCGTGATTGGAAGTGGGTAATGATCACGTACAGTAGGTAATGATAATCGGAGAATCCATCCAAGAAACTATATGCCTTTTTCCCTGCAACTCGTTCCAAAACATGATCCGTGATTGGAAGTGGGTAATGATCACATATAGTAGCTACATTTACCTTCTTGAGGTTTACACATACTCGAAGTTTTCCATTTTTCTTGGGCACCACTACAATAGGGGAGACCCATTCAGTGTGTTCAATCTCATAGATAAATTCTGCCTCTAAGAGCTTGTCTATTTCTTCTTTTATCTTTCGTGCAAAATTCTCATTGTAAGTATAAGGACATTGCTTGGAAGGCTTTGCATCCTCTCGCAATGGAATTGTATGCTAACATATGCTTGGATCAACTCCTTTGAGGTCTTTATAACTCCAAGCAAAAACATCGCGATACTCCTTTATTGTTTGAATTAATAACTTCTCCTCATCTAAGGACAAGTCTGTGGCAATCCACACATAGCGAGGCTCTTCTCCTGGCTTAGCGATATCAATTTTTTTACATCTTCTGGAACATCATATGAAACCCCTAGCACGCTTGGTTTTTGTCGCATGGGCTATTAAAGAACAATCTTCCGATCTTGAAGAGTGTACTGTGTGAAGTTGGGAGGAACATTGAGACCTTGTTCTTGTCCAGGTGAGTCATCACTAATTGAAGACCATGTGGTTTTGAGCTCTCTTTTGCAATCTTACATCAGATTTTTTTGTTCAACCGTCGTTATCTTTGCACTTCCGACACTCTCTTTTGAATCGGTTTGAGACTTGAGTTTTGGTTTTGGTTTCTTTGTTTTTTTACAATTTTTGCTAACAGTTTTTAGCTTTTCTCCTAGTTGGAATCCATTTGATCGTTTTACTTGGTCTTTGATACTATCTTGTGCTTGGACATAGTATAGATATCCATTCTTTCCTGAGAAGTGAGGTGGTGGTCGAGAGTGTTCATTCTTAAACTCCTTGTCTTCTTTTTGCATTCTCTCACATCGTTCCCTCTCATCTCGTTTACGGATTCTCTTATGGCTCTTACAGCATTTACGTTTAGGTCGGCTTCGAGGGATCTCTACTTGAACCTCCCTTCCTCTCAAAAGTAGGCGTGCCTTTCCTAACTCTTCCTCAGGGATTATCACATCATTATCAAAATCAGAGTCCCATCCATCTTCCTTATCAGCATCATTAGCAGATTCGAGTGTTAAATCCTCCACTGAGACTTCCTCTACATGCAGTGCTGTTGTGGATGCATCCCCATAGTACAAATCATCTAAAAGGTCACGTGGTTGTACCATTCGTATAGGAATAATGTCATATCCATCTGAGTCACAAAATTGAATTGGTTTAGGTAAAGCACATGTCGATAATGTTGCAAGGACACGACTCCATTCTAGGGGATCAATTAAGTGCTCAGGGAAGGGTTGTGGAATGTATGCCTCATCTGATACACTTTGATTACCCTTAAGTCTCTCAGTGTTGAAATCCCTACATGAGGCTCCACACATCCACAGATCTTCTTGCCCATCTGACAATGTAACTCTTGAGCCCTCAGATGAAGCAGAATCAAACTCATCTATTGGAGACCTTGTTACATCACGATATGAGTGATTCTTTAGGTTGACCCTTGTGATGACAGAATCATGTCGAAGGTACAAATAATTGTATCCCCAATCTTGAATCATTTGAAATTGTCGCATGAATGGTCTACCCAATATCACTTCATAGTTTGGATGCTTTCCAAAATCCACTACTGCAAATGTGTGCTCATATTCAATCCCACATGTGGTGACCAATATGTTCTCTAGCAGCCCAATGGGATGTTCTAAGCTTCCATCTGCTAGCTGCAAGCGCATCCTGGTACTCCTAATAGCTGGTTTTCCCCACTTTTCCCAAATGGACCTTGTCACAATGCCCACTCCTGCACCACTATCAAGTATTGCAGTTGAAGCTACTTTTCGCACTTCTAATGGGAGGGTAGCATTTCCCTGATCATCCTCACAAAATTTTCCTACTTTGTTGATAGGAGCTGACATAACATGCTTTGTCTCAGTGTGAATAGTACAATGATGGTGACCCTTTTGTAGCAATACCTGCTCTGACAAACATGTGGCAATATCATTCCACAACTCTGGACGAAGCTTTATCAAATCAAGCAAAGGTATGGTACAAGCCACTGGTGCTGACAAAATAGCTTGCACGATTCCCATATCCATCTCCTTTGTCAACCTTCTATGCATGGAGAGTATCCTCAAGGTTTGAGAACAGTTCTCATATTCTCCCAAATAAGATGGTAAGGTTTTCATTGTATGCTTACTTCTAGGAGAAATAATTGTTTGAACTTCCTCCTGGATGCTTGGGCGTCTAAAGTTGTTTTCTGTGCCCCTGGTAAAATCCACTTCAGAGAATGGAGGTGAAATAATAGAGGACATATTCTCATTAACTTTCTCATGAATTGCTGCCCACATCTCATTTGCCATGTCCTTGTTAGCATCAATAACTTCATCATTGCCTCATCATTGCATGGGACGGCAAGACTAGGTGTGGCGGCAGAATGCCTTCTTTCAATGGGGTGTCAATTGGTGCAGACTTCTCGCTATGAGCTTGTGAGATCAACTCACTTTTCATTTCCCAACTTGATGACACTTCTGGTATGGTTTCTAATGTTGGCTTAAGAGAGGTTGGGCCCCGAGGGATAGGTGGAGGTGGGCCCTCAAGTATTGATTGAGCTTCCCTAATGAGTTGCTGATGTACAGCTAGATTGATCTTCTCCTCACGAGGGTTTGGGTATTCTTGAAGCTTCTTGGGTAGCTCAGATAAAGCTGCAATGCGACTTCTATGAGCATCAATGATGGCATCTAGAGTCTCGTTCACCTTATCCACAAAAACAAAACCCCTAGAACTATCCTCGGTCGTACTAGCCTCATCTTGCTTTGCACTAGAGGCCCAGGTTGAGGTTGATGCTCCTCATGCACTTCTTGGGATGTAAAAGCTTGATCCCTCATGTTTTGTTTATAGAGACTTCTTGAGAACTAGTGGACGCACTCTTAGTTCGCTTGTTGCAGTTCTTTTTCCTCCTAGTGGTCCTTTTTCTATTGGAATGTAGGTTCTTGTCCACTAGATTTGCCTTTGCATCCCTAGTTCGAGGTGTCTCATCAGTCTGCATTTCGGCATTTTGTGTCTGTGATCTAGTCATGACTCTAAGTGGCACGACATCCTCATTCTCTGATGAAGGTGGCGATGGAACTGCCTCTACAAAGTTGAGTGAAACCTTTGGTTGAGAGGTGCCTTCCTCATGTGGTTTCAGTAAACAATCCTTTGGAAAGTGTTCTACACAACACCCTAGGGCCTAGACAATATCTTTCAATTGGTGGAAACTGTGGTACTGTTCTATTGGATCGAGCTGCTTGCCTTGGGCGATGTGGACAATCACGAGCCCAATGGGGTTCTCCGCACTCATAACAGGGGCCCATTAGTTTGGCTTCTACTTTCCTTTGCTACCATTGACCTAAGGGGCCTGGAGTCCTAGGTTGGTAGCTGCCTAGCAACATCAAAGAATTTTGTTCCCCTACAGTGCTTGGCTTGGATATGTGGGACTTTCAAAGAGATTTTCCTTGGATGAATATGATGCATATTCCTTCTCCACATAGCCTGGGTTTACCAAGTCTCTACACATATTTGAATTGTCGTAGTCAACAACCCTCACAGGAGCAGTCCCAAGAGCAGGAGATTGAGCTCCAAGTACAGGTCGTGCTAGCTCTTGTGCCATCGGTGGCTTACGTTCAAAATTAGTATACTGTTGATGCAATTGTGGAGCCACTCCACCCCTTTGCTGCTCACGCTCCTGTCTCGTTCTTGCAATGCGAGTACATTCCTGTGTGGTGTGGGTAAAGTTCCAAGCACAGGCCTGGCACCACTTCTTTGTGGGTTGGTTTGTGACTAGAGGAGAAAAGGTATTACATTCTTCAATTTTATGGTTACCACCACATGCTCCACAAAGATGAGGACCTGTAGGTAGTGCACTCCTCATTCGTTGTTGCTGTTGTTGTGGCTGCATCATGGGTGGGCGATAGGTTTGTCCCAATCTCCTTAGTACTAGGTTAGCTATGTGGTCTGGATTTACTAGTGCGCTAGACCCTGAACTTTGGTCATCACCCCACTGATCCCTAGGTTGCACCTCAGGGCCAGAAGTATTTTAGAATTTGAAGTTATCTGTGAAATCCATAGCATCATGGCAACGCTCATTGAAATTTGTATGCTTCTTTGCATAGAGATGTGTATGTAGTGTTGAATTTTTGAGTCCTTTTAAGAAGAGAGAAATTAATCGAGTCTGGGTGGGCTTCTCATCTTCTGGGCAACGATTAATGTACTGCTTCATCCTATTTACACAGTCTCTAACACTCTCACTCTCGCCTTGCTTGAAAGAGTAGATGTTTGCTACTATGTCATGCTGAATCCCCATCAAGGAAAAAGCAGCAATGAATCTCTCTTCCAAAACTTGTAAAGAAGATTTGTCTAAAGCCTCTAGTGCCTGAAACCAAGCAAGGGACTTTCCCTCAAGGGTGAGCCCAAATCCTTCAATTTGTGTATGCTTGTCAGTCACTTGCTCAGCTCGAACTACTTGCCTAAATGCTGCTACATGGTCATATGGATCTCCTGACCCTTCGTACTTCTTTACCAGTTTCTGAAGAGTTGATGGCCTTACTTGTCTTGAATACTCATCATAGGGCCTACGGCCTCTCACTCTCAATGGGAACTATTCCTCTCTTTGGTAAGATGGTCCACCTGCATCCCAAATTGGTGTGGGTCCCCTATTACCTGCCTCACCAACCCCCTCCAAAGATCTTGTTACCCGCATTTCAGGAGGTGCATTTATGGGAGGCCGAGTTGGCTCCCCTACCCTCTGATTGTCATAGTGAGAGAAACGTTGTTGTGGTGTGATCTATGGTCACACTTTTGGTGTAGGATAATATCTTGGTGCTAGAGTTGGGCTACTTGCAATGGTCCACTTTGATGTTGAGGGTCCCTCTCTAGTGAACTCTCTTAGGGGAGGAGCAACAGTTTCTCCAAGAAAGGCTGTCTCTCCTGGTTTAGTTGTATTAGTTGAGAACACTTCCATGAATAATGGTTGTCCTCTCCACGTGAGCTCACGAATTTCCTTCCAATCTAAGGTTCGGTATTCATTGGCCCATTTATCAATGATTCGGTTCTTGTGTCCTGCAAGCTTCTCGACTACCACCACAAGTGCTAAAGGAAGATCTAGCTTTGGCAATCTAGTTGTGGCATAATATCCTTCTAAAGAGTCCTTATAGACCTCTTGAAGTGGGTCATCCTGAAAGACCTTTGTCACTGGAATTTGTCGTACAAACTTCCATTGGTTCTCAGACCCCTGATCCATTTTGCTCTTGCCTTTCCTGTCCCTTTCCAAATTTAGATCTACACAAAGTAAATCATCTATGGATGGCTTTGAGGACTCGACGTTGGATGGTTTAGGCATGTCCGGCTCAATGAGCCAATCATCTCTAGACTCCCTTGCTCTCTGGAAGGCTTTGATAAGTCTAAGAACTCACTTTTAGAGAGCTCCCCTAATTTGTCCACATTCTCTGGATGATAGGTGACTTCGTAGCGAAACCATCTCCACCCATGTACATGTTACCCTGGTCATTGACTAGAGGTGCTCTATCAAGCTCTGAGAAAAAGTCTGCGATCTTAACGAGATATCGTTGTTGTGGATCCCTAAAAATCTCAGCTCCTTGAGCATTCGTATAGACATATTGAAGTCTCACATTGAGTGGTAACCCCATGGTGTCGGCTTCAAATGGATTAAAAGATCTTGTGGGTGTCCTATTTGGGGCTAAGGGATGACTATTTGACGGCCCTAGATTGTCCCCATAGACAATGAGCTAGTTGTCTTGGAAAGGGTATCAGATTGGGATTCGAAAAAGGTTTCAGCAATATCTGCCAAATTTCCTACCGATTGGGTCCCACTTTCCTATGTAGGTACTCTAGAAGGTGCCCTAGGCCCTATGGCAGTGTCTATATGACGTCCCGACCGCAAGTGCATAAGGTCAAATTTTAAGGTTTTTTTTATAAATATTTTTTTTAAAAAAATCCAAAAATTTTCAAGTTGGCTAAAACTTTGCCAGAACCCATTTTGAACCCCCTTGAACACATTAGGCCAAAAAAATGGCGTATTTTTTCGGATCGAAAATCGCCTAAAATTTACCAGTTTCCCATACTGAGTCAGTATGGGAAAATGGATCCAGGACTGAAATTTCGACGATGGGTGTCGTCTAACTCCTGTCGTAACCTCCTAAATTTTTGCGACAAAAAATGTAAAATTTTCTAGACTTTTTTTTTGGCACCCCCTTATCCGGTGTGCGGTGGCAGTCTTTATGGTGCGGTGTGTGGGTCTCTCCGCGTGGTGTGTTGTTCACAAACCACCACCTTCTTTTTTTTTTTTTTTTTTTTGAAGTGCGTGTGCAGTGAACTAAATGCGTGTACAGCTATGAGATTTGCAGCGAATTCAATGCGTGTGCAGTGAACTAAATGCATGTGCAGCAAATTCGAAATGTTCAATCTTCATGTGTGTGTGCAGATTTCAGTTTCTCTTCAGGTGCAGGTTTAATAGAGAACTAAAATGCAGGTTTACAGAGAACTAAAATGCATAAAATTAATGATGCAGAAAACTGAACTAAGCTAAGAACAGAAAATAAAACGAACATGCAAAAAACTGAAACTGTAAAAATTTTCCTCAAACAGAATGACAGAAATGCAAAAATAGGCCTCTCTTTTTTACACACAAATTGAAGTTTGCAGGTTTAGCGCCTACCTCCAATCCTTCCCGTGTGTTGAATCCTTGTTCTGACCTCGAGGGAGAAGTGTAGCCAGCCAATCGCACTCAAATTGCAAGACAAATGAAGAGAATCGCACTCAAATTGCAAGACAAATAAAGAGAATTTAACAGCACATTAGTCTTAAATAAGCACCAAAATTAGTCCCAAAGCCTGCTCTCCTATCCAACAGTTTTGCAACCGATTGGAGCTTAATAAGGAGTGGTAGTGTGTGTACAGTGCTCAACTAATGTAGGCACTCGGTCCCCGGCAGCGACGCCATTGTAGAGCGGTTCTCTCTACCATGCAATATAGTGCTCATAGAGTACTACCGATCAACAAATGTGTTAAGAAACACAATGTCAATCCGAGGACTCGACTCGATTAGTGCATGAAGGCTTATCCCATGATGGATCACATACACAAACCACCGCTTGACGATTCAACCATTCAACATCTCAATCAATCTGTCAATCCCTTAAATCCACTACACTAATCAAGAGAACAAGCAATGCATAGCAATCTCTTAATCCCATTCAAACATTGATTAAATCTTAGCTTTTCCTAATGCCTACAAACCCATAAGCGTGCATCTACTAACCCACAAGCTTAAGCAAGCAGAGAATGTAACATTCACAAACCCACAAGCTCATAGAGAGAGTCTATCCATGAATAGCTCATTGCCAATGAAGTGGGCAAGAGCTTGCATCAATGGAGACTACACACACACACACACTACAAGCATGCAGCATACACAAGAGAAAGAAAGAAGCATTCAACTAATCATAGATTAATCTACTTCAATGATGCTAAAACAGCTTAAGAGAAAGAAGTGGAGCTATACTCATTGGAGCTTGATGCTCATTAGAGTACAATAGAGAGAGAGTTAGAGAGCTGCCATAGCTTGAGAGCTCAAGAGCTTCACTCAATAGCTTATGAGAATGGCAAAAAACGTACCCTTTCTTTAGCTAACATCTCTTTTGTAGAGATGCCACTAACCCTAACCCTAGGCCTCTTTCACACATGGGCGGACAACCCCATAAGTGAGCCTTGCTTAATACACTAAGAACTCTCATTTAGAACCCACATTGGCCTGAAACGATTTACATTGCACTTCGGCACAAAAATATGGAAAAATTATGTGCGTCTTTCTGTTCCCATGGCTACAATCCTGCTCTCTCGCATTAATTGCTTCCGGCCTCCTTCCATAATCCGTGTTCCTGTGAGTGGAACAGATTTCTCTGTAATTCAGTCCATTCTTTATTTAGTGTAAATTTACCCTGCTTTGTACTTCATTTCACTTGCTACAAACATTGCAAGAATCTGAGGTGATTTCTCTGTATTTCAGTCCATTCTTTGTTTAGTACAGATTTACCCTGCTTTGTACTTCATTTTATTTGCTACAAAAAACCACAAGAAATAGTGTAGACATGCCTGTGCACAATGCTTAATATGCTCAAAACATAGTGCACAATAATTCAACAAGGAATATCTTAAGGTTTGTAATCAATTAAGCGTTTGCTTAGCAAAATAGCTAATTATGATCAATTATGGGTGATTTTATAGATCTAGATGTAGAGGTTGTAGCGCTTGGTCCCTAACATGTCAATGGATTAAGCCCCATCAAATAGGTACACCCAGTTGGGTCCCAAATACCCTCTACCACCAATGATAGTGTATTTTCTTTATTGAATGATGAGAAAAGATTGACTTCTTAGAGATATTCCTTGGCTGTAAACCTTCAGTAGCCTGAAGATGACCTCATTCTTGACCTTCAAGTTCATCATTACGTTAGACTCCCTTTGGTTGTCCTAGACCTTGGAGTTCTTTAGCACTTTGTGAATTATGAGATCATTAATACCTTTGCCAAAGTAGTGTTGCTGGTCGATTTGCTTACATGAGTCGGCTTGTTGGAATTAATATAACTCATGACTTGTTGTATGCTCCATAAAAGGGTGCTTTCACATGGGCACCATCCAGGCTACTGGCAGACTGGGATCTGGTCCCCTCACACGCACTACTATAGCCGGCTACTTGTGAATGCCCCATGGGTTGGACAACTAAGTGTTGCCCCTTCTTGGGCTGGCTGATTGAGTTCTCTAGCCATGGCCGCCTTGCTACTAGCATGCCTAGCTATACCATGGCTGTTGGGCTTGGCGATGGGGCATCCTTTCCCCCCAGGTTGGCCCATAAGGGCTACCTTTATCTTAGGCAAGAGTCTTAACCCTTTTTTGGGGTGGCCCCGCACGGCTGCCTCTTTTACCTACCTTCCCACATACCCTAAACCAGGTATGCTAGAATACCTAAAGTGTGACACATAGTACGAACTGGCACTACTTCATGTGTGGGACTTGCACACGTGACTAAGACCATGTACGAGACTTATACACCTGACCTTGGGAGTGGTACCCTGTTGACCTCATCTCGAACGTAGGCTCACAAAGTACAAGCTCTCGTGCCATGCCTGTCAGCATGCTTAGGCTGGCCCAATTGCCCCAACTGAGTTGGCCAATAGCCCTCTATTTGCTATTGTGCCTGCCCCGCAGCCATGTAGGGTGGAGTCCATGTCAAAAAACCGTGGCTACGTGACTTAAGCCAACCACATGGCCACGCTAGCCCTTGAGTTTTTGGCAAACTGACCAGCCACCTACATTTGCAAATGCTTTTCCATCCAGCCCCTTTCATTGTGTGCAATTGTCCACTCATGAGTGTAAGATCCCCGTCCCCACCGCGTAACGGATTCTGGGTGCTAGCAGTGGAAGTAGCACATCTTGTGCGGGGCAGGGTCCTACACTCGGGGCCTTGCCCATGGACATCCGGACAAATGACTAATTCCTCGGTTCTTCCAAAACTGAACTCAGAAAAACTTCCCTTGCCCGGAAAGCACAGGCGATTCCTCCAGGATAAAATTTTACTCTAACGTAGTCTGGGTCATTACTGACCAAACTGATCCAACCGAACGAACCTAAAGTCACTTGGTCAGATCAAAGAAGAAACTTGCACTTGGATCATAGAGATCAACGCATTTTTCCCCATCGAGAGGCACAACCGTTGCTTCTTTTTTCCATAGAAAAATTACTATCCGGGATTTACTTCATCTAGCGTACTACAATAGAAATTGAGTCTCATTTTATGGATCCATCAGTCTAGCCTAACCCCATCCAGTCCCAACCACTATAGTGATAGGATCCAATTTAGAATTTGGTTAGGTTTTGTCCCGGGTACCAGGGAAAAGAGTTCCCACGCCCCCTAGCCGGAAGTTCATGCAAACATAAAACTAGTCACACCACTTACACACCCAATATGAAATTGCCTTTTTCTTAGCATCGGCTAACTTTAAAACAATCCTTTAATGAAACCATTATGTCACTGATCACAATCCTCAAAATCTCTGGTTGAATCCATATTTCCAATCATTCATTCATCAGTGTACTTATGGCATCATTGGCAACCAGAACGCTCACCACCTGTTCACTCAGGGGCCTTTTCGATAGTTCCTAGCTCATAGTAACCGGCAATATATTGACATAACAAAATGGAATCTCCATGGAAAATCAGCAAGATCAACCAACAGATCCATATAAAAGAGCCATGGACTCATCCGTTGAGGACCAGCAAGGTCAATCAACCAGATGCATACCCGGTTTCAGAAAACAACTCTTACTCCTTATTCCAATATCTTCCACGACGCACGTGTGGGTATCTTCAGTGACCCAGAGCCCGAGCACCGTATGGTCAGCACCCTCTAGGATCCTTCGCAGGTCACGTAGCGCTTCACTCATAGGCCGCTTCCTTGGTCCCTCATCCACCGTATCGGAAGCTCACCATTTAAATCGAACCGAGGCTGGTCAAGACCTCGGTCGACCTTGCTACGCAAGACGTCCTCCATTCACTCTCCGTCCTCACTCACAACAGTTGCAACTTTATCAGTTAGGTCTCCACGACCTTAATCACAAGACGGTCAAAATGCTTCCCCAGCATTCTTGCATAAAATAGTCATTTACAACAAGCAGTTTACAAATACAGTTTCTATAATGAACTCTCGTCTTTCCACATTATCCCTCATCAATCCACATTACTTATTCCACATTCCATTCATATGTGTACTCATTCTTATCCAGTCACATCATTTTTCATCTCATCACATCAGATTCATTCACATCACATATAATTTATTCACATCCCAATTCACATGTCATCACATCTCATCCATTCACTCATATCAACGTCACATCATTTCACATACACATTCGCATTCATTATTCCACATACACATCCACATTCGTACTTCCACATCCATACATCCACTTCCACATCCGCATTCATACATACATATCCATATCCACATCCATACATCCACTTCCACATGCACACATCCACATCCACATCCACATCCACATCCACATCCATACATGCATTTCCACATTCACATCCACATCCATAATCCATTTCCACATCCACATTCATACATCCACATCCACATCTACATCCACTTCTACATCCACATTCATACATCCGCATTCACATTCATACATCCACATCCACATCTACTTTCATACATGTGCACATCCACATTTACATTCATACATCCACATCTACATTCATACATCCACACTTCCATTTCCACATCCACACTTCCATTTCCACATCCACACATCCACATTCACATTCATACATCCACATCCACATTCACATTCATACATCCATTTCCACATCTGCATTCATACATCCACATCCACATCCACACATCCACATCCATACATCCACATTCACATTCATACATCCACACTTCCATTTCCACATCCACACATCCACATTCACATTCATACATCCACATCCACATTCACATTCATACATCCACACTTCCATTTCCACATCCACACATCCACATTCACATTCATACATCCACATCCACATTCACATTCATACATCCATTTTCACATCTGCATTCATACATCCACATCGATACTTATCACATACATATACATCTTTCCTTTCCCATACATACTTCACATACATACATCTATATCTATTCTTTCACATACATATATCTACATCCATTCTTTCACATAGATACATCTCCATCCATTCTTCGTTCATTTTCATCTATCTAATTCATTTCACATCCTCATATCTATTTATAGAATACAAGAGAATTCTTATTTTTGATATAAGATTTCTTTACACATCTATTTATGCATAAATTTCATTTTAAGGAGAATAACACTTTCGAAATAAAAATCAATCTTTTATGCATCTTCCTATGCATAAATTCATTTTAAATGAGAGTGACACTTTTGAATTAAAATTCGATCTTTTATGCATCTTCTCATGCATAAAATCAAAATTGATGAAAATAACTCTTGTGAACTAAAAATAGATTTCTTTATCCATCCTTCTATGCATAAAATCAAAATTGATGAGAATAACACTTTTGGGTTAAAATAAATTCTTTATGCATCTTTCCATGCATAAATCCAATTTAGTAGGAATTACACTTTTAGAATAAAAGGATTTGTCTTATGCACCTAATTTATGCATAAACTTATTTATGATGAAAATCACACTTTTAATATAAAAAAATATCTTTTATGCATATGTTTATGCATACAAATCATTTATGATGAAAATCACTCTTTTAAAATAAAAGAATTTCTTTTATGCATAAAATCATTTATGATGAAAATCACACTTTTAATATAAAAAAATATCTTAAATTATGCATATGTTTATGCATACAAATCATTTATGATGAGAATCACTCTTTTAATATAAAAGAATTTCTTTTATGCATCTAATTTATGCATAAAATCATTTATGATAAAAATCACACTTTTAATATAAAAAAATGTCTTTTATGCATATGTTTATGCATACAAATCATTTATGATGAAAATCACACTTTTAATATAAAAGAATTTCTTTTATGCATCTAATTTATGCATGAAATCATTTATGATAAAAATCACACTTTTAATATATAAAAAATATCTTTTATGCATATGTTTATGCATACAAATCATTTATGATGAAAATCACTCTTTTAATATAAAAGAATTTCTTTTATGCATCTAATTTATGCATAAAATCATTTATGATGAAAATCACACTTTCAATATAAAAAAATATCTTTTATGCATATGTTTATGCATACAAATCATTTATGATGAAAATCACTCTTTTAATATAAAAGAATTTCTTTTATGCATAAAATCATTTATGATGAAAATCACTCTTTTGAATTAAAAATAAAATTCTTTATGCATCTTTCTATGCATAAAAATAAAAACTGATGAAAATAACACTTTTTGGATTAATTTAAATTCTTTATGCATCTATCCATGTATAAATATAATTTAGTAGGAATTACACTTTTAGAATAGAAAAGTAAAACTTATTTTTACACAATTTTAGAAAATTTTACCATAACCTCCTTTGTATGGCTGACCATTTTTTAAATTTTAACTTTCTAAAATCAACTAGAATTTCACCAAGAGTATTTAATTCATTCTTATGTAAGGAATTTCTACTTATTTAAGAGAAACATTATGAAAAACTTGATTTTATCCATTAATCATTCATCTAGGATAAAGAATGGTTGGATTTACTAAAGAAGAGATGGGAATGCCTTTTTTTAATGAGGCATAACATCATTTTTATTTTAAAGAAGACAAAAATCATAAAAATCATTAAAATTAAGCATAAATGGGAATTTATGTATTTCCTTACTACCATTCATCAATTAACTTCAATAGCATTAAAAAGCCATTCCAATTAAGCTTCTCAAGATTGAGAGGGGTTGAGAAGAGAGAAACATTGAGAAATTATGGAAAAATATCAAAATTCACACTTTACCTTACAAATTGCTTGATTCTTTGATCACGGTAGAGGCCCCCAACCAATCAATTGGTTTGGTGTGTTGATGGATCCAACAAAGATAAGTGACCATCGCCAAGAATAGAAATATCTCTTTATTTGTAGATGATGTTAATATAAGTGATGTTCAAACTATAGAAAACTTCATTTCTTAAACTATTATCTCAAACTAATGTATTATTTTTATCTATTTTCTAAAATTTTATCTCAAACTAGTGTGGTGTTTTTATGTCAAACTAATGTAATATTTTCATCTATAATTGTTTAAAACTTTTTACGTATTTATAAATATTATTTTTGAGTAAGTTATTTAGTTATAAACTACAGAAGAAGCTTTTATTTTAAAAAGTTATGACCTAAGATTTGATGAAATTTTATGAAGTTTCACTTTATAAGTGTTCTTAGAAATGTTTCAAATCTCTCTCATTCACACACACACACACACACACACACACACACAAATGGCATGTGTGTCTTTAGATGTTCACATATATTCTCTAGTATATATAAAAATTATTGGAATAACAACACTTAGTAAAGAAAAAAACTTGAATTTTATTATATTTCTCTTTATAAAATCTCATCTTCCTCTTAGAAAATTATTTTTCTATAACCATTATTGTATAGTGATATTTTATATATTGATTTTTATATAAAAATATTTTTCTATATTTAGACTACTATATAGTAATTTGTTTATTATTGATTACTATACATAAATATTTTACTATATAGATTGTTATATAGGAAAGTTTTCCTAGACCAATTACTATATAGTAAATGTTTTCATGGCTTTTGTTATATAACAACTTTTTACTACATAGTTTACTATATGGTGATTTATTGCTAGTTTATTTGCTATATAGCAAGTGTTTTTCTAGAATGAAGAACTAGGAAGTGTTCCATTTTTCCTAGATCCGGACGTTTACTAGATATGTTCATTTTTCTAGTAAACTATCTAGCAAAATGTTTTTTTCTGTTATATAGGAATGTGTTTAAAGTCCCTTGTGTTACCTTCTCCAGTGCTCTATGGGGGAGAGATATTAAGGGACTAAGGTTATGTAGAAGGGTGAGAGAAGGGTGTGAGTATGAATGGACTTGAGGTCCACTTGTTCACCTATTTAAAGATGAGGCCATGAGGCATTTTATATGAGAGCAAGGCCTAGTTGTATGCATAAACAACTTAATAAGCAAGAGTTTGTTCTTGTACTTTGTGAGTCTCTCCACTCCACACACTTGATCTAGCATGAGCACCATGTTTTCACATCATGGTATCTAGAGCTTAGGTGATTTGAACCACTTGTGGTGTAGATTAGGTCAAAAATATCCATTTTTTTGCTTATCCTTCTTGTGTGGAGCTCAACCCTCTCATGGTGGAGGCCTTCCACAAGCTTGTAGAGGGCATATTTCTCAGAGATTCCAACTAGGGAAGTGTTGAGGAAGTCCAGGCGCATCATTTCGTATAGCTAATTGGAAGATTCCTCTTGGCACTGCGACGGCATTGCTCCCGAAGACGTCGCCTGCTGTTTCTGCTTCCTGCTGCGGGCGCTGGTCGTACAGCATTGCTATGCGTGTGGGCCACAATAATCCAAGCCATCTTAGGGCTATTGTATCCCATTGAGGGGAGGACATACAACTCTGATTTGAGCTCCGATGGCGCCCTGACGCGACGGCTACACAGAAAAAACCAGTCGCCTCTCTCTTCTTCACCTCAAGCTTCCATTAAAGCTTGATTTTTGGAGGTTTTTCTTGCTCAATCATCTCCTCCCTTGCTCTAATCACTCAAGTTGTGGTGTGAATGTTTGTTGCTGAGTTCTCTCTTGATTTTGAAGAGCTCCCATCCACATGAGGTAGCCATAAGCCTCATGCCCATCAAGCTTCAACATCAACATAAAACTTTAAGCTTTCAAAGTGATTCAAAGTGTGCTTTTAAGCACTAATTGTGTTGTTTAACACTAATTACTCTGTTAATCCAACAAAGAAAAAGTGTTCTTAAACACTAATAGTGTTATTAAACACTAATGGTGAGTTAATCACCAAAATAAGTGTTATTTTATACTAAAAATGTGCTTTTTAGCACTAATTATGTTTTATACACACTAATGGTGATATTAATCATCAACCAAAGTGTTGCTTAACACTGAGGTGGTCTTAACCATTAAAGGAGGAGGTCATTTACATTAAGAAGGCTCTTCTTCATCAACAGGGAGGCCGGGCACACACCATAAGTGCCACATTCAAGTCTTCATCATCAACCGCTTCTTCCAAAAGAAATGGTGCAACCATGAACCAATTGTCTTCATCTCATAAGCTAAAGAGGTTGAAGAATTCTGGTTTTTTATCATAAAACTAAGATTTTTGAGTGTTCTTAAAGTTGGGCACATGTACATTAAGTGCTCATCTTCAATGTTTATGTGTATTACCCTTGAGGCTCTTATTTGTAAAAGACATAGGCATGCTATAAGCCATATGTTCTCACCTTCCAAGCCCAAGGCATGTCATTCCACTGCATATTCTGCATTTTCATCGTATAAGATGAGTTGTAAGGTTAAGCATAGAATCCCTAAATGCTCTACCTTGTTGTTTGTCATGATTGTAAGCATCTTTTGGCATTACTTTTGTAAGAGGCATTGGCAACATTATGAGCCATGTCCTCTCCTTCTTGAGCCAAAGATGATAAACCTTATTTGTTTGAGTATTTACCTCAACCAATTACTCATTAAGCTTGTAACTTCAAACCCTAAAGGGTATCATTTAACCAACATGCATAAAAGCTATTGTAATTGTGGAGTAGACACTGGCCTTGACCAATCCATAAGACCCTCCCTTTCCCTTCCCTATTTAAATCTACCTCATTACTCATGGAGGAGATATATTATTCAAGGAAGCATAAAGCATGTTCGAGGATCATCTAAAAGCAAACCATTAAAGCAAGGGTGGCAGCCTGCTTTTGATCATTGTGTGAGAATGGTCAAGGTGGAAAGCATATGGTGGAAGCAATGGCATGTATGTCTCAACCATGTCATCTACAAGAAGTCGAGCAAACACAAAGAGTGGGGTGCACCATCATTGAGGTGTAAATCCTAGATAACCACACCTATATTCAAGCCTTGTATGCCTAATGTTATAAAGGCATCCTATGGTCCAATACCACCTATTCCATCCTTCCATAGTTGGTATTGAGGGGGGGTATTAAGGGACTAAGGTTATGTAGAAGGGTGAGAGAAGGGTGTGAGTATGAATGGACTTGAGGTCCACTTGTTCACCTATTTAAAGGTGAGGCCATGAGGCATTTTGTATGAGAGCAAGGCCTAGTTGTATGCATAAACAACTTAATAAGCAAGAGTTTGTTCTTGTACTTTGTGAGTCTCTCCACCCCACACACTTGATCTAGCATGAGCACCACGTTTTCTCATCAAGAGAGTGGGTCACAATGTAGAATTCAACAAAAAGGGTTTTTTCTCTTATAGAGTTATATAAAAATATACATACATAAAGGGATTTTTAATTGAAATGGTGAAACTTTTGGTACAGAAGGGGTGATTTTATTATAAAAAGTGTTACAAAAGAGGTGTCTTTAAAATTAAAAAATCCATACGTAGGGGTTTTTTTAAATACCCTTTCAACACACGTGCTACATGGGGGGTTAATAGAGTGACCCCCAAGCTCAAGTGCTATAATTTCCTCTTAGTTGCCTAACTCATAAGGATGTAATGAGACCAATTTTTTCATATTCATGATCAATATGAAATAGTGGCCAAGTTTTATGCCCATGAAAAAGCAACATGAGTTAAAACTGGCACACTTAAGTATTGGATGGGGCCAAGTATAACATAGTGGTCAAGTCTTACACGTAGAAAAAAGTACACAAGCTAAAATTAGCACTCTTAAGTATTGGATGGTTTCCAAATAACATTTCATGCTCATTGCCAAGATAACTTTACTAGTAGAGCAGGGAAAGATCATAAGTCCTATCTTCCTCTTTGTCTGCATGTTGTGGCATTAACAAGGGGGGTATAAGGTGAGGTTGTTATGGAGGGCATTTAATCCTCATGGCTAAGTTTACTTTGTCCATAGAAAAAAAGACTCTCTGCTCCTCTTTTGCACTATGGAATTAAATAAGAGGTTGAGAATTATGGTTGATCTAGCATCCATATATCCTTAGTGTAAGTCTTAGTGAATGTTGCATACATCTAAGGTTTACTAGAGTAGGCTTAGTGAAAATGTAGGTGGGATACCATTCATCCTGGGACCCTTGCATTGATGTAGGGGAGATAGAGTACATGTAGGAGAGGTGAAGAAATTCTGGATCTAGACGGTTGCTTCTAGGTGGCCTAGATACACATCCTTTGCACACTTATTTATATGTGTGACCTCAGCTCATGTGTAGTCTCTTGGTGATTAATGTAGCTTTGTGTTACTTCATGAAACTTTCTTTTACCCTTGTTATTCTTTTGCTTAAGTATTCTAATGTGATTATCCAGGTGTGCTTTACTTGCTAGGATTAGCCTCTATCTTGTTAGTATACATCTATGAGTGAGCATCATCTATGTGATTGTAGTGATCCATGAACCACGTTTGATTGAATCAGTACTATTCTTAAGTTAGCATCAGAGCTTTCATTCCGTGGGAGTTCTCCTTCTGAGATAGAGTATCTCTATGTGTGTGGGTAGTTTGGGGTTTTGCTTGCTTGGTGAACCATTATGGATTTTGTTTTTACTAAAAAAATGGAGTGAAAGAGAGATTCAAATAAGTATCAAAATATGTATTGTGATTGGATCATCATTAGCCTACTGTTTAGCATTCCTCATCCTTTATTGACTCAGTAACATTGGAGAGTGTGGTAGAATAACCTTTGTTAGTAGGAGGATAGTGGAAGAGAAAGGACATGACGAGGAGAGGAGAGTAGGAGGAAAAGTGGAGAGAAATGAGGATAGAAGAATAAACAAGCTAAATTTTGAATTTGGGGTGGAATGCAAAAAGTCATGATAGAGACTCCAAAAACTGCATGATGGCACACTTTTTAGGTCACCATATCATAATGTACTACTTATGATAAAATATACCGTTCTTCTTTTCACTTATGAATCAATTATATCTTGTGGAACTTGATCTTAAAATAAAGAAACTCGATGCAAGGGAGATGATTACTATTGCAAACCAAAATTACAAACTGATGGCATTTACCCACCTATGTGATCTCTTGGAAGAATAAGCTTTGATGCACATACAAGGTGATCACACAATGCAGTGAAGATAAATCCAAACCTAATGATTTCGATATGATATGGACTAGTCTATTTTTGCAAGAAGAAGGCCCAGTCATTACTACATGGAGTAGACAACATGAGTGTTGGCCACCATCCTAGATCCAATATGGGAGAATCTCACCATGGATTCTTCAAGGTAATGTATATTCATGAAAGATATCAAAAAGGTATACAAAGTATCCCATAAGTGACTTATATAGTCACTTGCTTGCAGGACCTTTTACATATGGGCTTCCCCACCATAAACCCAAATCCTTTGCCCCATATCATGTGCATAGGCTCTCATCCCACATGTGCACGTAATTTCCTACATTACAAACTATCCCCTCCTACAATCATTTCGCTATCGAAATCTAAGGGTGGTCATGCTAAACAAACCAAAACCAACCCACAACATGTGGAGTCATAGACCATGGTAAGTGCTAATAGTCCATGATCCTATATAATAAGCCGAGTTTCTGCTAGCATCAAATGGAAACCCTCGAATGTCGATGAAAAAACAACATCAACATCAACATCAAAAGATCCTCGTAGCCTCTTAGATTGAATGGAAAACTCAATGGACGAACTTCCAAGCTATAGAACATGCTGTCACCCGGGTCAAAAAGATGATGTAGCCATGCATCCTCAACCATCACACAGTCCACTAGATCAAATGGTAGTCCAAAGAATGAGTGGTCCATATGCACACATTTATAACTGCATGTACTGAAGTATGCTCCATCCAATAATCTACCAAAATGATGATCCACGTGACTGCCGGGATCAAATGGTAAATGTGAAGGGACATCATCTATGATGAAGATAGTCATGTGCTCTGCTTCAAAATTACACTCCAAATTGCACAAGCACATCCAAAAATGAATGCTCTAGCTGCATAAACCATCATCTCATGTCGGTATCCACAAATTCCAAAGATACACACCTCATAGCTGACATCCATATGGGCATAGGCGTGATCATCCAAATACGCATGCTCCCTCTACATATGGAAATCTCCACCATCAAGCATAGAGAAAACATCATCAGAGTGGGTATCTCCATCATCAAAACTATCATCACATACTCCACCATCAAGTATAGAGCATGCATCATCATAGACAACCCCATCCTCATGGTAGGTGATAATACAATGATAATCTAACAAACGATCCATAGATATGACTCTCTCTATGTCATCCTCTATGCAATGAACATAGCATCTGTTGATTTACCATGTACAAGGAGAGTCACCATACACATCTCGGAAATGAAAATCATATCTAATAGGTGTGTGTAAGGCATCAATGTAATTCACAACATTGTAATCAATACATGTCAAATTATCATGTGCATAACCATCACCACATGTGTAATCTACCCAAGTGTCAATGGTACAATCCTCAAGACCATCATAAGCATGATCCTCATCAACACTAGACTCCAATAAGGCATCCACACATGAAGAGGTCTCATAGAGCTCACAATCATAAACTTTCCACTCTGTGTTTGGGAAAGCATCATCAATTGGATTCACGAATGTAGTCCACGGACCATACTTCAAAGAATCCATAAGTGAATCCCTAGTATGGCTACCCACACCAATCAATGCATGTGTAACATGTACCATAGGTGGATAGAAAACAAAGTTGTCCACACACGATGAGTATCACATATGTCCACATCATGAGCATCACACAAAGTAGATGCACAACTATCTAATCTCTTGTGGACATATGCATCCATCTCTTTCGCAAAGTCAACATACCCATGGATACATGCATCAATAGAAGGTGTAGTTCCCAAAACAAAACCATCCACCTCCATAATAGATATGGACTAAGACCATACTAGAGAGTTTGGGAAAATCCCATTACTTTGGGAATTTTCTTCTCAATCTACTTTTTAGAGTACCTTGAGTATGAAAATCCAAATTTGTTGGAGAACGTGGATTTAGAACCTAGTCTTCAAGATCTTTCCAACGATATGTCACATGAGGGGGCTTTCATAAAATCTTAAAAGGATTTACCATGCCCCCATTTTTTGATCTTGCAAAATGGGAATTGAGATTTTCCCAAACTCCCTAATATGGTCTCACTCAATCATCTCATGCAGATTAATATCTCTTGAGGATGACTCCATATCAACCCAAAGAAAAGATAAATCACCACAAGAAACTTGGTGCCAATCCACATGTGTATACTACCCATAACTATCATCAATTGATGCATCACCAAGCCAAGTGTGAAGAATCTTTGAAAAAGGTGAAAGAGGCTCATTCACACAATCATCAACAAGCTATAAATTTCCAGCCATCATAAAGCTCATCATTGGCTCACAATGGGCCACTACATCAACACATATGGATGTTTCCATAATAGCAAAAAGATCTATGCATGCCATCTAGAACACAATTGGTACATGAGATAATGTCCAAAACTTCTTGCACTTGAGTGTATGGTTTTACAATCAGTTGCTTTTGAAAATTTTTAGCAAGTGTGTTGACCCCGAGGATACCGTGAATGAACTCACAAAGACCCACATAATCATAGTCCATGCAATTACCAAATGTTTAAGTGAGTGGGTAACCTCTTTTATCATTTTTTATATCCAAATTTTTCAACATGAGTTGAAGCATTCCATCCCCTCTCAAGTATGAAGTATAGCCAATAATGGGTACTACCAACTCATTCATTTCCATCTTGCTTACCTCAACAAACTTGCACTTGTTATTGACCCTTTGGGTGTGCATGTGGACAAGTCCTATCAACACCATGATCTCATCATCAAGACCAATGTCCTCAACAATTTGCAAATAACTTTCAGATACTTACATGAAATCTATGTCTAATCTTTGCACAAATCCCTCTATACTTTCCTTCTATTTAATGTTGGGAATGGGGAAGGAAAGGTACCAATATCTCTCCATATAGCTAGATAGAGAGTCCTCGTGTGAGAGTACCATGCATCGATCTCTAAAGCATTTTTGCTCTTGGGTGGTCAAAAAGTATTGCACATCATATGCCAAATTCTATCAATCCCAATTATAGTTGTACATTTCCTTCAACCACCAAGATCTAGGTCTTCCTTTGAAATGAGAAGTCACTTTCTTCACTTTGGAAAGCTCGCTACAAGGAAAGGCATGAAAGTAGGAATCCCAATTACAAATCCAATCCTTGAGTCCCATGCAAGTGATTCCCTCACCTCGAATGCAAACAATCTTTTGTGCAAATGTCCCAAGATCCTTTGTGAAGATCTCCACACAATTCTCTGTTCTAGCTTAAACTCTTGATCCAAGATTAGCTCGTGCATAAAAGTGATATTCTATCTTAATGTGCTTCATGTAAGAGAGGAGCAATGAATTCTTCACTATTTCCATTCAACTTTAACTATCAGAGATAAACTTTGTTGGTTGCATATGATCCAAGCCCCAACACACACCTAAAACAGCCTATAAGTTATAAATTTTTTGTTGGTTTACTTCATTAATTATAGCAGACTATAAGGTACACCTCATCTACCAAAGAGGATAGCTTAATCCAAATATTTAAAAGAGAAACTCAAGAAGGTGATGAGAGAGCCAAGATAACCTACTTAGATGCTTGTAGCAAAAGCTAGATTAACATAATACACAGCACTGAATTGTAGAAAGAAGTGGAGATTAAATAATATTACTTGTTTAAAAAACTTGATTAAAATTTGATTGTGTCCATCGCTAACCCATGCGCTCCGACGGTTAAAACTCTTTGATGGTGATCAAGAAAACCTTCTGGACAGAAGATGTCTTGCGTACAAGAGTGCTTGAACACAATGAACTCGATGAGTAAATAAGGTTGCCAAACTAGTCTATATATAGAACCTAGGGCTGGCATGGATGTAGGTTGGCCATGTTGCCAACCTAGGACTTGGTCCAAAATGACAAACTGACCACATCATCCGACTAGGATTATATAAGACTACGACAAGGTCCCATATAGTAACTTTATATAGCTCCCAATGGCTATTCGAGATCGTCTACACTCTCAAACAAGCCCCATAACACCTAAGAATAGTGTGTCCTTGGTTTGTTATATTCAGCACTCACTAATGTAATCACATAGTCCGTACAAGCATGCATCCTACTTGGTAGAGTGCCAAGACTTTAAGTCTACATAAGCTACCTTCTAACCATCTAGGCACACATATGTTAGAACTTGAGGATACAAGCTCTCATGGAGATGGTGATGGTGAGAGTAAGTTAATCCTAATTAGTACTAAGCTTAGCTAATATGGATGATACCTAAGTACAATCATAATGATGAATGACTAAACTAATTAGGCTTTAGACTCAAGGTAAAAAGGCTTGAGAGCTTGCTTTGCTTGAAAGGGACCTCTTTTATATGAGGGAAGTATAACAAGTCTTTAATAGCTTATGTGGGATAACTTTGATTCGGTGACTTGGCACTCTAGCATCACTCATTTCAACACCCCTCCTTGATTCTAGATTGGGTATAGTTTTTAGGCTTTCACTCTTCCTCTCTCTCCCCTTGTGTTAGGCTACTTTCGCACTATAGCTACTTTGAATATGAATTTCAACTTGAGTGTATCATATGGCCTCAAAGACTGAATACATCACACTTTTTGTAGAGACAAGAGGGGTGAAGAATACAATGGTCCTTTCTCTAGAAAAGTGTGTCTTTTGCTAGAGCATCTTTGACCTCGATGTGGTTTCTTACCTAAATAAGCTTCTTGAGGTGTCATACCCTTCACTACTTTTGTATAACTCCTATTATAATGATATGTAATTAGTCCCCTATTATGTGTGCAAACAATAGAGTGTACAGGGAGGCCAAATCTGGTGCCTTAGAGTTCAAATGAGCTCAAATCCTTTCAAAGACATCAATAGTAGTTAGTCTAGTAGAGAATCAAGTCCAAAAACAAAAGATTGGTGCAAACATTGAATGCTTAATCTCTGTTTTACCAAAGTCACTTGCAGATTTGATGTAGAGCTTGATTCCACTTCTCCTTGAAGAATTTCTAAAATCTTAGATCATAGGCTTGTAGAGAACCCTTGAAAACCCTAGGGCCAAGAGCAATATGTGATTCTTACACTCTACAACCCCATTTTGTTATGGAGAGCAACTTTCAAATATCTCTTGATCCCTTGCTCCTTGTTGCAGTAGGAATTGGACCACTTGATCTAAATTCTCCTCCTCAATCTATTTGAAACTTCTTCATTCTTTTTCATGTCTCGTTCTCGACCAAGTTATGCCATATTTTAAACTTTCCAAAAGCTTCAACCTTATCCCAAAGAAAATATACCCATATCTTCTTACTAAAGGCATTAGTCATCACTAACAAGAAGTAGGAAGAACCAAGGAAATAACCACCCTATGTAGTGGTTAGTATTTTACCATAGAGATCTATATGTATAAGCTCTAGAGGAGCATTTGCATGATTCACACTTTCTTGTGGAAATGCATGCTTATGCTCCTTGTCCATCATACAACTTCATACACATTTGACATCTCTGAAAATGTTGGTAGATGTGCCACAATCAAAGACCTTTGTATCTCTTTTAAGACCACAAAGGTCATAGGTGCCTAAATCTCTCATGCCATATCCTGCTTATCTTGACATTGTCTCAAGTTGTAAAATCCAACAACTCATACCAATTATGGATTCCTTTCCCAAGAACATCACCGTTGGCATCTTTGCACCATACTTATCCCCAAACTTATTGACGAAGGGAGAACCTTCAAGTTAGTGTCATCTATGGCTATAACCTTCAAATAGACACCAGATTCCTCTTAATGTCTATCACATAAAAGGACATCAAACAACTTCTTTATGTCTAGCATATAAGGGACATCGGCGGATAACTTCTTAGTATCATCATTGCTAGAAACAAAAGAAATGGTACATGAACCCATGGATGGGAATTTTGCATCGCTCCTAACCGCCGCAGTACCAAGATGGACTCACCCACAAGATTTAGAGAGATATACTAAAAAATTTCTCAACGCCCCACCCTTGTGTTGTTTTTTACCGTGGACAGATATGCTCAATTTTGTAAGGCCCCCTTTAGGAGGAGTAGCCATTGTGGTGAGCACTCCGGCACACAAAGTTTTCGATTTAGATGTACTGGAAGTGTGGCCAAATGATTAGGAGATGGCTTATGTAGACTTATCACTCTTCCAAGTAGGATTCATGCTTATTTGGGACCTTGTTGTAGTCTAATATGATCCTAATCATATGACGTGGTCGATTGGCTTATGTAGACTTATCACTCTTCCAAGTAGGATTCATGCTTATTTGGGACCTTGTTGTAGTCTAATATGATCCTAATCATATGACGTGGTCGATTGGTAATTTTGGACCAAGTCGTGGGGGGTTGGTCAACGTGGTCAACCTATGTCCATGAAAACCCTAGGTATGATATATATATTAGCTTGACAACCTTAGTTTATCGTGGAGTTCATTGTGTTCAAGCACTCTTGTAAGCAAGACATCCTCGATCCAAATTCTATCTAAAACTCCATCAAAGCTCCTTACCCAGAGCACACGAGTGGTGGAGGTAGATGCCATCAACTTGCAATAAAGTTTTTGGGAAGCCGTAATATTATTTAGTTTTCACTTATTTTTACAATTTGGTGCTTTGTATTATGTTGATCCACCTTTTTCTATAATGTAGTCTTACATGGTATTATAGCATAGTCTATAGGCAAAGCTTGTTTTTGGTACTTTACTATTTGAAGGTAGATTTGGAGAGATGAAAAAACTTGCAAATAACACAACTGCTTGTGTCACCCTCCACCGTTTTGGTAATGGAAAGTTTGATGGGACAAAAAACACTCTCCAAAATTTTAAGAATAGGTCCTTTCTTGATTCATATGATTTGTGGGAAACTGTAGAGCAAGGGTTGATGCAAAGTTGGGTCCTACTCTAGGATCCAACAAATCCACTATAGACCATATCATTAGATCCTACTCTTACTTTTGTGTGGAGGAAAAGGAATGCAGATATGCTATGTGCTATCATCACCAGCATCACTAATTTGGTGATGACTCTAATTCAGTATATTACCAAAGCTTTCTAAAGCATGGCAAGTTTAAATGAACTAGTATGAGATAAGCCTATCAAACAAGAATTCAAAACCTTGATAAGAATCTTGTAACAAAAAGGCATTCTGATGAGAAGCAATAGATCAATTCATATCACATAAAGAATCTACAAGATCAGATGGTGACATTGGTGGGCATCACTAAAACTAGTGAAGAATTGGCACAAAGATAGTTTGGTGACCTCACCAAACATATAGGTGTGCAACCACCTCTAAATGTTTGAGGAGTTTTGTGCAATCATGGTGGAGGAGGAGATGTGTTTCAAAGAAAGAGATGATAATGACGTAGCATTCTCTACGCATGCAAAGAAATTTAAGGGGAATGACTTTGGTCCCCCCAATGCTTCTGAAAAGAAGAATTAATCTAAGACAAAGTGATTTTACGATGACAAGCCTGGTCAAGTGGTCAAGTGGTCAAGTGGTCAAAGCATACAAACTGAAGGAAACAGACTGAGGAATGACACTCTGAAGCCTTGAAAGGAGTCCAAAGATAGTGCTAAACCTGGAAGGAATTTTTTCGGCGAGAAAATTGGGGCAAGCATAAACCCAAATATGGCAAGCAATTTCTAAATAATTAGGGGCTCTCGGTCTCTTTCTCTCTCTCTCTCTCTCTCTTTATGTTTCTCTCTCTCTCTCTCTCTCTCTCTCTCTCTCTCTCTCTCTCTCTCTCTCTCTCTCTCTCTCTTTTCTTTCATTCTCTCTTTTTCTATCACTTTATCTATGTCTCTCTCTATTGCACACTTTTGTGAGATATTCATAAAAGTCACTTCCGTAGATGAGACATTGAATACAAAATCCCCAAAAAACACTAATAAGTGTTCTTGAAATCTCTCTCTCTCTCTCTCTCTCTCTCTCTCTCTCTCTCTCTCTCTCTCTCTTATCTATCTCTCTCAATAGCAAAATAAAATTACTCCAATAAAATGATACAAGGTCAAATAAAATTACTCCATGAAAATTGTAATAAAATATTATCATTCAATTTAGAAACTTGTGTTTTAAATAACATAAAAATTAATTCCCTCCATACCTCCATTTACCACTGTAGAGCAACACTTGGTTATGTCCTTCTTAATGTAATAACACTTCTTGGTAGTAAAAGAATCGGGTATAGAAAATCAATGAAGGCAAATACGACTTTTTGGTTCTACTTGTTGAAGGCTCAAGAAGTCAAATATCTCTTCATTGTTGTCCATGCATAAATTGTATGTGCGCAAAGAGGAGATTCAGTTGAAATCTTAGAGGCTTCCTTGTTGAGAGATTGATGATTTGAATGGAGCTAAATTCAAATGGTGAAGAGTGGATATTTAATGAGGAAAACTCTCCCAATGAGAACCACCATACCTTCATGAAAATGAACTAGAATAGAAAATGAACTAGAATAGAACTTAAGCGTATTTATACGCACTGAAAAAAAACTTTTCAAAGTACTAAGTATTCTTCAAGATATATTTGAGTTCTTTTTAAAAATGCCACAATTCCCAATCAACATCTTCTAATTCCATGTTGTACTTATATCACAAATATAGTTGCATAGTTACATATGTCAGAAATATTCTAGTACTTGTTTTCTTTCTTTATAGAGTACTAGCTTTTCACATTTATGAATTTTCACTCACAGTGGTCGAAGTTACGTAGAATTTAAGATCATTGGAATAAAACAAGCATTGAATATCTTTAGAAAATTTGGAAAAAGGTGAATCTAGATTGGAAAAGAAGAGAGAGAAACCCAATATAATAATATTATTTTTGCACCTTTCCCTCAAGGGGGTTCACCTCAAAAAAATTTAGTGTACCACGTGCGATCAAAAGGAGGGTATTTTAATTCAAATTTTGGCAAATTTTTAACAGGATTACAATAAAAGAAGGGGTATTTTAATTCAACTTCAAAAAAAAATCCGTTAGTTCATAAGTAAAGCGGGGTGGTTTTATTGGGGGAAATTTTTTAGTTAAGGGGTTTTTTAAATGCCCCTTGAACGCACGTGATAGATATGATTTTTTAGAATTGCACCCCTCGAGACTTTTCTTAAATCCTAGGAAGAGAGAGAAATCCCTTAAAGGGCCCATTTAGGGCCTGAATTTCCACTAATGATCCTAGTGCATTGGTATATACTTACCTACCAAATATTAGTGCATTGGTACATACTTACATGATAAATTCTAGTGCATTAGTATTTACTTACATGCTAAATCCCAGTGCATTTGAATATACTTACCTATCAATTCTTTTGTGTTTTCATGCGCCTACAAGTGTCTACATGATACATCCACCTCTTCTTCCATTTCTCCTCTTTCCCTATTCTCTATATATAGCAAGGAGTTACCACCTCCTATTTCTAATGCTTACTTCCTATCCCTCCTTCCCATCTATCACACTCTTTGTTTTATGCTTACAAGACACTACTCATTGTGTGCAATAATTTATTATGACTAAAATTATCCGTTGAGATGGTGGATTGAAAGGCCCTATAAAATCTAAACCTCATTTTTGAAATCGGTGACTAAAATTATTCGTTGAGATGGTGGATTGAAGGCCCTATAAAATCTAAACCTCATTTTTGAAATCGGTCAAGAGGTAACATTGATGGATTGCTAGGCCATAATAACAATATTTATTAAAATATTTTTGACCCACCATAGTAGTATATTGGTATTTTACTATCATCATGATTAATTGAAATGTATATTGAATTATTTCTTTCCTTCAAGGAGATGCACTCTGAGGTGAAGATCCAGTAAAGGTAATTTGAGAAGATGAAGCCTTATTTTGTGTGGAGGCTTAAGGACCGTTACACATGTTACTACTACATTACACATGTTACTACTACATTACACATGTAACTACTACATTACACAAGTGCAGATGTCATTTTTGAAGAATTTGATAAATCACATGAGATATGCTCCTTTTGGTGTACATGGGTTACAATGTCATTACAATTATCATTTTTTGGTTGAGATGACAATGGCACAAGGTGCAGATTAGTAGTTGAGAAATCCTATAAGAGCATGACATGGCTTGGACTTTGTTCTATGTCAAAAATCTCACGGTGACAACTACCATGCTTTGAAATGTCTGATGGGAGAATGCTCTACTTGTGGACCAAAAACAATGCCAAAGTTCTTGATGGAGGAATCATTTAGCAGTTGCAGTATTATAGTGAAAAACATTGAGGATGTGGAAGTTGACCACGATGCTCAAGAGGAAAGAAGAAAAAAAAGAAATCCCTTACACTCTCTAGGAGATGTAGTGTAGTGAGCTTCTTCGACTATTCAAGGATCATCCTACAAAATTTATAAGATATAATTTTTTTAACAAATGGCAAGCATACCGATTCAAGGAGTGTCTTCTTAGATTCCGTGAACATGTGGTTGTTTCTATTGTGGATTCTTCCAAAATTACTCATTCGAAGAGAAAAACAAACTTCAATCAATGCATTGGGATTTCGATCACGTTATAATCTTTATCCAAATTACATATGTATGTATTTCATGCAATGCCACCAAATATTACCACTTCTATAAATCTGATGATAAGCATCACAATAATCTCTTTTTTAAACATTGTTTCCTGCTACATCATGGACGGCTATATGATTTGGGTACTATATGGTTAAGGAACATTGGATATGGTCAGGATGATGGGGCAACCTCTTAATTTAAAGCCAAGAGGCCTTTCTACTTTGTTGTGTTGAGAGAATGTGGTGCTTATGCTAGATCAAGATGAGTGGAGGAGAAAGACCCACAAAATACAAGAACACATCTTGTTTATTAAGTTGCTTATGAATACAACTTGGCCTTTGCACACTACATAATGCCTTCTAGCTTCACCTTTAAATAGGTGAGCTACTGGACCATAAGTCCATTCACACATGCACCCTTCTCCTACCCTTTTACATGACCTTAATCTTTTAATACCCTCCCTCAATACCAACTATGAAAGAATTGGAATAGGTGGTATTGGACATAGGTTGCCTTTATAGGCATACAAGGTTAGGAATATAGGTGTTGTTACATTGAGATTTAAAACAAGTGCTCTGAGGAGTTAGACGTTGATACAAAGTTAGCCTTTGACTCTTTGTTAGGACATTTAGAAGTGATATGTCCTGTTTGTTTGCACTTGTTACATTTCATCTTGTTGGGATATTTGATCCAACAATTATTTACAAAATGACCTACCTTTTGCAATGGGTACACCTTACTTTGCTCACTTGATGTGACAAAGCTTGTTCGATATTCAATGAAGTGGATGCATTTGAAGATTCAGCTCCTCCCTTTGGCCTCTTTTCTTCATCAAGACAAGATTGAATGACTCCTTTAAGGGTGGGATTAGGTATGTTCTTCAGGGTGGTGACTAAACTAGGGTACACCTTCTTGACTGCTTTTAACAAAATAGCCACTGCAACATCTTCATCCATTCTCACATTCACTGATGCAAGTTGAGCCATAAGGCCCTTCAAGTGAGAGATAAAGGCTCCAATGCCGTCTCCCTCTTTGAGCTCCAAGCTGAAAAATTCAATTTTAAGTGAGATCTTGGAATTCTTACCACGAGCTCCATAGAGCTTGTCAAGCTCATCCCATTTCTCCTTTGCAGTTGGAAGCTGGTCCACATGGTGAATAAGAGCCTCATCATCAAGATGGAGCATGATGATGGCTTGTGCCCTCTCATCATCTTCAATATCTTCAGCCTTAGTTCGATCAATAACCTTAGTGCCAGAGATGAATGGCCGAAAACCTTTGGACATCATCGTGTACTTGACAAGAACTTGCCAAGTGTGGAAGCCCTCTCCTGAGAACTTCTTAATTTGGGTGTTTTCCTTTGATAGAGGGTATTGAAGGGAGATTACTAGAGTGTAATGGGCTGATTTATGAAGAAGAAAACAGAAAATTTGTGATATTTTGGCTTAAGTAGAAAGAGAATGGCTTATGAGAGTGCAACAACCCTTAATCAAGTCAAGGATGTTACATAAAAAGAGATTAAGATGATGAAGCTTATGGTTTAGAACTTAGGGTTTGTGCCCAACCACTAATTCTGATGGAGATAAGCTTCATTAGTGTCAAAGAATACTTTCTTTGGTGATTAAGATCACCATTAGTGTTTAGCAACACTATTAGTGCTTAAGAGCACATTTTTAGCATCTAATGACACTTGCATTGGTGATTAGATTTACCATTAGTGTTTAGAAACACTCCGTAATGTTGAGAGGCTCCTCTTTGCTGATGGCTACACCCATAAATAGTGTTTAGCAATACTTTTAGTGCTAATTAGCCGTTTCTTGGCTTAATCCTCTACTAGACTCATTACTATTGGTCTTGAAAGCATTTGAGCTCATTTGAAGTCTAAGGCCCCAGATCTGGACTCCCCACATACTCTGTTTTTTGCACATAAAACAGTGGATTAATTTGCTAATCAGTGTTAATCACTGTATTTTGGTGCAATAGAGGATTCAAATTAACCATTAGGTATCTGATATAGATCCCTATAACTTCAGATTGCAATTCAGAGTTGGTTTGATACTCCAACCATTCCGTACAAATTGGTTACCCTTGATTTAATGTAATTTCTGGTAAAATTATGCTGATAAAATTGTGATAATCATCATTTTGTATTTAACCCTTGGTTAATGCCTATAAATCTCACTCAAATTCAAGATTATTCACAGCCAGAGTTGCATTTGAGAATGTGCATAAGAATGAATGCTATACGCATTATGTATTGGGCACATTACATCAGTGTAAAAATGGGATCAGACACTGCCCTTGTCTAGAATAAGGCAAGAGCTAAGACCTCCCGCATAAATTTGGGTTTGCATTGCATAATGACACAAGATAAACATCAAAAGCCCAAAAGAATTGTCAAACAAACATTTAAACATGTTGCTCACATGGAGCAAGAAGACCTGACGGACAAGCTCATGGCCCCAACCATGAAAGAAGAAGAACATCTCTTTCCAAGAGGAAGATCCACACCAAGAAGATCTAAAGGAAGCATGGAAGGAAGACATGGACACGAGAAGAGAAGCTGCCCCAAGAAGACTGAAAGAAGAGACAGACGTGTGGAGAGAAGCTGCCACAAGAAGAAGACTGATGACAAGAGAAGATGTGAGGCTCCAAAGAGTGAGGAGCCATGTGAAAATCTCTGAGAGAGAGAGAGATAGAGAGAGACCCCACAACCCAATGTAACCTGCCCCAACAAAGTAAAACCACCTCTGAGCCACCGATGATATAGGCCACGTGGTAGATAGATGTATGTGTGAGCACTTTAGTCAAGGTCGCGGGCACTTGTAGTAGCCTTGGACACATAGAGAGAGAGAGTGTCAAGGACTATGAGTGTAGGGACTTGAGACACTAGTCGCGAGCACTGGTCCCGAGCTATCAAGTAAGAGAGAAACTTGGTACAGGGTTTAGGAGTGCTAAGTTAACTTGAGGGGAGGTGTGCTAGGCACTGGTCGTCTCGCAGACTATCAAGGGAGAAACTTGGTATAGGGTCCAGGTGTGCTAGGAGTATTCACTTGAGGGGAGAGGTTGAAATATACAAGTGAATAGGGTGTGTGCGGGAACAAGCCCTTGGTTAGAGGCTGCAAAAGAGAATCTGTAAATGTGAGAGAACTTGTGAAAAGGTGAGAAGAATCTATTGGGAGAGAATAAAGGGTAGCATGAGAAGATTTAGGAAGTGTGGAGATATTCTCGGAGAGGTGGAGAGAATCAAGCAAAAGAGGTGGAGATATTATGGGAGAGGTGGAGTGAATCAAGGAGAAATCACTGGGATTAGATGCTTGGATGTATACTCTATAAATTGAGGCATTGGTCTACTGAGAATTTGCTAGTTTTTTACTATCCATGCCTAATTACTCACTAATCACATCTTAATTATTATCCATGCCTACATTAAGCTATTTATTAATTACTCACTAATCACATCTTAATTATTTACTAATTACTCACTAATCACGTCTTAATTATTTGCTAATCACTTTGTTAATGATGTTGATTCTAGTATTTGATCCACCATAGCTCATCACATTGGTGTAATTTCAACAGTAAGCCTGGACATGTACAGGCAGATTGTTATAAGAAGCAGGTTGACATGCAAAATGAGAAATTGCAGCAAAACAACTATGCATCCTCGAGTAAAAACAATGAGGATAATGAAAGATTGTTTTTTATGCAGCATGTTGTTAATGCCATGTCTAAAAATGCTGAAGCAACACATAAAGATGATCTCGGGGGGGGGGGGTCACTCGTATAAATATGTAAGTATCATGTGGGTTCAACAGAAGGACATTTTAAATATTTAAAACTTACAGAAATATATTTACAGAGGGGATTTACTTATTGTATTTTAAAAAAAATTTACAGATTTGAATAGGAAAGGATACATTATATTCACTAAAAAATTCACAGATAAGGGACTTTTTAAATAGGCCTTGAACGCACGTGATATAGAGGATTTACATATAGTGACCCCCCCGAGAAGATGATGTATGGTACGTTGATTCAGGTGCTTCGAACCACATTACAAGTCATGGGGAGTGGTTCAAGGAGATGAAAAACCTTGAAAGACCAAGTTTTGTGGAAACAGGGAATGACACTGCTCATCCAATTGCCCATGTTGGAGATGTGCCATTGTCTATGCAGGATGGCAAAGTGAAGTACCTTGCAGATGTACTTCATGTTCCGAACATAAAAGAATCTGGTTTCAATTGGCCAGATGATTGAGTAGGGTTTGCAGGTTTGGTTTAACCCTGATGGTTGTAATGTTGACGACTTTAAAGACAAGTGCAGGTTGGTTGCAAAAGACAACAGAGTGGGCAGAATGTTTACATTGAATGTAAACATGCCTGAAGTGAGTGCTGTGATGTTTGCAAATGGTTCAGGAATTGTTGTAGACACAAACATTTGGCATAAAAGAATTGGACATGTGAATGTGCAGATAATGAAGTCTATGCGGACTAAAGGAATTGTGACAGGGCTGCCAAAGTTTAAAGTTGAAGGTATACATAAAATATGTGAAGCATGCCAATTTGGAAAGCAAACAAAGCATGTATTTCCACGTGATAGAAATATGAGCAAAAATGCACTAGCTGTTGTGCATTCAGATGTATGGGGCCCTACAAAGACCATGTCTATGGGAGGCTAGGTATTATGTGAAATTTATTGATGACCACACAAGGAAAGTGTGGGTATACTTCATGAAGGAGAAGAGTGAGGTGTTCACTCATTTTTAGAATTTCACAGTTATGGTTCAAAAGCAAACAGGGAAACATGTAAAGTGCCTAAGGTCAGATGGAGGGGGATAGTACTTCTCCAATGAGCTCTGAATTTTTACAAAAGAATAGTATTCAGAGATAATTAACATGCAGATACACTCCGCAACAAAATGGAGTTGCTGAGCAGAAAAACAAGCACATTACTGAGATTGCGCGAGCATTGATGGGAGAGAAGAATATGCTGCATAGCTATTGGGATAAGGCTATTTCTATAGTAGTTTACATCATGAATAGGACTCCAACTGCAGTTATACATGATGTAACTCTTGAGGAAAGGTTTACTAGTAGAAAACCTGATTTGTCTCATCTGAAACATGCATTGATGAGTCTATTGCAAATGTGTGTTGGGAGGAGAAAGCTATGGATGAGGAGATGGATGCACTATATGGAAATGAGACTTGGGATTTAGTGCAATTGCCTGAAGGCAAGAAAGCCATTGGATGCAAGTGGGTGTACAAAGTAAAACATAATAGTGATGGAAGCATAAGCAGGTACAAGGCTAGATTGGTAGCCAAAGGATATGTGCAAACATATGGCATTGATTACGAGGAAACTTTCAGCCCAGTTGCCAAGATGGCAACAATGAGAGTTGTGATAGAAGTGGCTGTGTCAAAGCAATGGTCTTTATATCAGCTGGATATAAAGAATGCATTCTTTACATCAGATGGATATAAAGAATGCATTCTTTACATCAGATGGATATAAGGAATGCATTCTTTACATCAGATGGATGTAAATAATGCATTCTTGCATGGGGATTTGGAGGAAGAGGTGTATATGTTGCAGCCACCTAGTTATGAGAATGTGTCACCCCGAGCATGTTTCCAGGTTGAAGAAAGCCTTGTATGGCTACAAGCACCAAGAGCATGGTCTGACAAGATTTTTGAATATCTTATCACTATTAGCTTTCATGTAGCCAATGCACATTTCTCGCTGTATGTGAGACACAGTGATAGAGGGGTTATGCTTGTTGTCATCTATGTAGATGACCTCATCATTACGAGGGATCATTTGATGTAAAGATCTTTCTTAGATAGAAGTTTGAGATGAAGGATCTGGGGGAGCTCAGATATTTCTTGGGCATTGAGGTGATTAGGTCACCACATGGTATTGGTTTACTGCAGAGACAGTATGGCTTGGACATGTTGTCCAAGTATGGTATGATATGTTGTAAGCCTATCTCAGTGCCATTGGATCAGAATGGCAAGTTGAGTGCAGATTCAGGAGAGATTCTTGAGGATCCTACTATGTATAGGCGCATAGTAGGAAGCTTGATCTACATGATGATCACCAGGCTAGATTTGAGCTATGCTGTTGGGTTGGTGAGTCAGTCTATGCAGGTTCCTCGGAAGTCGCATTTGGATGCATTGAGATGCATAATGAGGTATGTGAGGTCTACTTTGCATTGTGGACTATTTTATGAAACTGGGACAGAGATATGTGTACATGGGTATACAGATGCTTATTGGGCTGGTAGTATCTCAGATAGAAGATCTACTAGTGGCTTCATGTTTTCTTTGGGAAGTGCTTGGAGCAGCAAGAAGCAGCCTACGGTTGCTCTATCCAGTACTACAGAGGCCGAGTACAGAGGTGCTACTATGGCAGCATGTGTTATGTTACATTCATTGATGATCACACTAGGAAAAATTGACTTTATTTCATGAAGAAGAAAAGTGAGATATTTTCTCACTTCAAAGATTTAAAGGCTTGGTTAAGAAGCATACAAATAAAATGCGTAAGATTAGATGGTGGGGGAGAGTATTTTTCTTGAGTTTAGTGATTTCTTGACAAAGCAAGGACTCAAGAGATAGTTTACATACATGTACACTTGCAACACAACGGTGTTGTAGAAAGGAAAAATAGTCATATTGTAAAAGTGGCCCATGCCTAGATGTTTGAAAAGACTATGCTAGATTATTTTTAGACAAAAGCAGCAATAAGCTATTGTTTATATTTTAAATAGGACCCCCACTATAGCTATTCATAGTACAATAGAAGTTTATAAGCATAAAACTAGATGTGTATCACTCATTAGGGAAAATTAGGGCTCCAAATGGGCCCTTTAGAAACCATTAAAATAATATAAGGCCAACCAATGAGAGTGCTTGGATTCTAGATCCATGTAACATGGATCTTTTTTGTTAGAGTGATCCCCACAATTTTGAGCTCAAAATGAGGAATAAATTATATTGGCATAAAACTCAAAAATAGAAGAATGTTAGGCTTGAACACCACCCACCAAAACGTATGTGAGAGGAATCTCAGGAAAAGAGGCCAGATTGATTGAAAGCTAGTCTAATTGAATACTTTCTCCACAATTTGAACTTGGCTCTCATCGTGCCTCCTCTCTTTTAGCGACACTTATTTCTGCCATATCCGCTTCATCTCTTCTTCTTCTTCTCTCAGTCTCTTTTTTCTTCCATCTTAATAGTTTGGTAAACTTCGTTAAGGTATATTTGCTAATCATGATTTCTTTGTGATTTTATTTTGTTTGTTGTGTTTTTTAAACCTTCTTGACCATGATGTTATTTGTGAAAACTTATAGGGTTATTTGTCAACTCGACTACTATAAGGAAAATAGAGTGCAAGGTTCACAACATTTCTTTAAAGTTTTATTTTCACTATTTAGATTGTTGAGTCCAACGAAATGGTAATAATATTTTGTTTTCCCTTTGTAGATGAGCTCTAGGAGAAAACACATATGGAGCATTAAAAGTGTGGAGCTTTTCAACAGGAAGGATGCTAGTGGTAGCTTTGGATCATGATGAGACCCAGCACTCGAGGAGTATTCAAGTAATGCGAAAAGACATTGGTGATCCTAAGCAAGCATTGGAACGGTAGGATCATGGAGTTTTGGAGGCGGCAGCCAAATGATGCAATCGAGTTCGTTGTGCAGCATGTTTATATGCACATGGACATAATGCTACATCACCACGATGAAAGTACACAATCTAAGACAAACAATAAGATTTAATAAGTAGTCTTTTTTTTGTGTGTTCAATACCTAATTGTTTTGTGCTCTATAGCTAAACATTAAAATTTTCTTGTAGCTTTATATCTATCGAATGTGGAGGAGTGGCAATATAGAGTGCATCAATGAAAGGATCAATGTCTTCCATATAGAGATAGGCACATTACTATATGATAACCCACCTAGCCATTTAGAAGCACATGGAATCTTCTTTTATAATTTTGTTTATGTTTTGGCCAATGTAAACGATAATGTTAGAGTCTATCACACTACCACCATTTTCTAGCCAAGAATGGGTTTGTTCTTGCACATACATCATTGCAGCATACAAGAATAAGATAATAATAGATATGCATGTAGCAATGAAACCATTAACAAGTTCTAGGGACATCCATCTAAGTTGGTTTATACCATTTAGTGCCTTTGCATAGATGTTTGCCTCATCTAAGTGTGTCAAGAAAACAAAGTTAACATATCAAGTGAGGTCCCTTTATAATGATTAGATGAACCAATTTTTGAAGAGGAATGGCACTCTAAAGAGGACCTCTATAGAAGATGCCATTGAATGCAAAGTAACAATGCCACATGTTACATCTAGGTAAAATCAAAACATAAAGTTTGCTTGTATTTGTAGCAAATTCTGTTAGGGTGACATCTGTTACTTTTTAGCATTACTTGTTTTTATGACTAAGTATTTCATTGGAAGGAAAACATTATGCATGTGATTTCATTACAGAAGATGATGACTATGGAAAGGCATCTGGGCAAAGCTTGGAACAAGACATGCCTGATGGAACTTCCATCATAGATGTTGTAATCCAATTACAAGGTTGAGACCTGTTAGGGTCAATCTAGAAAGTCATTGGCCACTGGCATTTCTTAGACAAGAGATCCAATTGATGTGTAGTGATGCGCCAAGGGATTTTTATTTTAAGTAGATGGTAGGAAAATCGGAAGCAGGAGTGAAGCTTCCAAAAGCTACTCTATTTGTATCAAACCAAATATCCTAGAGATTGTGAAATCACCTTAAGATTGTAACCTTTCCATCATCTATAATATTAAAATTTCAGTAGTTATCTTTGGTCTATATGTTGTTGCATAAATGTTACTTCTTTTTTTGCATTTTTTCTTTCTATTTGCTTCAATGGCATCCCTACTCCTCCACCTTGAAAATGTCTAGATTTTAACATTAAGCCTTAATAGGCTATTACTTACATACATTACTTTGAATTCTGCATAAGGTACTATGGCTCTAGGGTCTTGTCATGTCTGAATCTAAGAAGCCATAGAGTACATGTCCTTTGATATCACTGTTATTATGTGTGCATGGGCAACTAGAACGTAGCTGTCCTGAAAATCCTCAATGAGCCAATCCTTAGTAGCCTCATGCAAGCAACCCAATGCTAAGCCTTGCCAATGCATGCCAAAGTGGCTCTTTTTGCAAATGGATATGACAAGGTGCTGGAATGTTTGCTTTTTCTAGCTATTTTTAGTACATTTTGACCCAAGCTAAGTGTTATATTTTATACTTTAATTCACCCAAGCTAGTGTTAAGAAAAAAATCTTACAATGCTCACAATGCTTTTTAATCTTTGTTGCATAAGGTTATTTCATTAAATTGATTATATGTTTTCAATGAATTAAAACATTTAGATTGGTTTTATTGCCATGTGAATGCAGTCAGGAGGTGGTGCTCTTTCTCTTCAAGAAAAGAGCATCTAGCCAAAATCAAGTTGTCGATGGACACATCACAAGAGAACATACATGCTACCTTGGGATGATGATGATCCTGGCCTACTCTATATAGGAAGTGAAACAATTTCTCATCGCAAGATAACATACATGCTACCTTGGGAGGATTTGTAGCTATGCCATAGCCTTGTATCTAGCTCATCCTATATTTTTCATCTCCCTAAATCATTAGGCTCTCCTGCTCTTATAGTCCTCTCCAATTGGAAGTCTCTTTTGCTTCATGAATCAAGCTTTTGCTTTCTTTCTCTATCTTTTCCCTCTTCGCTTCAGAACTTAGTGTGTCCACATGAGTAGCTTGCTTCCAGATCTATTATAAGAGGATCCTCTACTCCCTTACATGAACTCAACTTGTTCTGAGAAGCATAGAAAAAGTCATGTCTATCTCATCAGAGTAGACTGTGTATTTTGGACAGTTTTAACACTTCTCACTAAAACAGTCATAACTTTGTGCTCGCTTCTCCGATTTTTATGACAATTATATCAAAGTCTTTTTTTTCAATATCTATCCATTGATGTTTTTGAGAATTTGTTTTGAGTAGTATAGAAAACTTTATAGCTATCTGATCAGAGTAGATTATTCACTTTGGGAAGTTTTATTGGTTTTTTTTAAATGATGCGGCCCAACCGTACAATCCATCCAAATGAGCCGTATCAATATACCCCTTTCACTTAAATTCACATCGTATTGAGCCAAAATATTTTCTTCTAGCAAAGACTTGCCCTCACTTTTGGAGCTGATCACTTGGCCCAAATTAATGCTTCCCCAGAGCCTTTCCTATTTCCTCTTTTGGACTACAACCTCACCTTTGATGTCTATACATTTGTTTTGATCTAGAGAGATAGAGGGTGAGATTTTGTTCTTGTTGCTTTCTTTTTGACACCGAGACCGCCTTCCCTTCTTCAACCTTTGGGTTTGAGATGTGACCAAAGTTAAACCCCCAACTTTGTGTCACAATATGTTGATTCAGGTTCTTCAAACCACATGACAAGTCACGGTGAGTGGTTCAAGAAAATGAAGAGTCTTGAAAGTCCAGGTTTTGTTGAAACAGGGGATGACACTACTCATCTGAATGCCCATGTTGGAGATGTGCCATTGTCTATGCAGGATGGTAAGAAGAAGTACCGCCTTCCCTTCTTCAACCTTTGGGTTTGAGATGTGACCAAAGTTAAACCCCCAACTTTGTGTCACAATATGTTGATTCAGGTTCTTCAAACCACATGACAAGTCACGGTGAGTGGTTCAAGGAAATGAAGAGTTTGTTCTTGTTGCTTTTTTTTTGACACCGAGACCGCCTTCCCTTCTTCAACCTTTGGGTTTGAGATGTGACCAAAGTTAAACCCCCAACTTTGTGTCACAATATGTTGATTCAGGTTCTTCAAACCACATGACAAGTCACGGTGAGTGGTTCAAGGAAATGAAGAGTCTTGAAAGACCAGGTTTTGTTGAAACAGGGGATGACACTACTCATCTGAATGCCCATGTTGGAGATGTGCCATTGTCTATGTAGGATGGTAAGAAGAAGTACCTTACAGATGTACTTCATGTTCTAAACATTACAAAGAATTTGGTTTCTATTGGCCAAATGATTGAGTAGGGTTTACAAGTCTGGTTTAACTATGATGGCTGTTATGTAGAAGACTTTAAAGATAAGTGTAGGTTGCAAAAGGCAATAGAGTGTGCATAATGTTTACATTGAATGTAAATATGCTTGAAGTGAGTGCTGCAATGTTTGCAAATGGTGGAAGAGTTGCAGATATATACATTTGGCATAAGCAAATTAGGCATGTAAACGTGCAAAGAATGAAGTCTATGTAGACTAAAGAAATCGTGACAGGGTTGCCTAAGTTTACAGTTAAAGGTATGCATAAAGTTTGTGAAACATGTCAATTTGGAAAGAAAACAAAACATGTATTTCCACATGACAGAAATGTGAGCAAGAATGTACTAGATGTTATGCATTCAAATGTATGGGGTCCTGCGAAGACTATGTCTATGGGTGGCTGCAGGGACTATGTAACATTCATTGATGACCACACGAAGAAAGTGTGGGTGTATTTCATGAAGGAGAAGAGTGAAGTGTTCACTCATTTTCAAAATTTTAGAGTTATGGCTGAAAAACAAACAGGAAAGCATGTGAAGTTATTAAGATGAGATGGAGGGAGAGAATACTTCTCTAATGAGTTCTCTGAATTCTTGTGAAAGATTGGCATTCAAAGACAATTTACATGTAGATACACTCCGCAACAAAATGGAGTTGCTGAGCAGAAAACAGGCACATTGCAGAGATAGCACGAGCATTGATGGAAGAGAAGAATATGCCGCATAGTGATTGGGCTGAGGCTGTGTCTACAATAATTTATATCATGAATAAGACTCCTACTGTAGCCATACATGATATAATGCTAGAGAAGAAGTTTATTGGCAAAAAACTTGATTTGTCTCACTTGAAAGTTTTTGGATGTATTGCATATGTGCATGTGCCAGATGAGTTGCATACTAATCTGGATTCAAAAGCAAAAAATGTGTGTTTATTGGGTATTCCCCTGAGCAAAAGAGATATAGATGTTATAATCCTGCTACACGTGAGTTGAGGGTAAGTAGGGATGTTGTATTTGATGAGATGAGTAGCTGGTATGCTACTGAAAAACATGCTGTTGGGGATGATGTAAGTGGAAATATGGTTGCACACCGAATGTAGTCATTGAGTGGACCAAGAGAGACCTCATCCAGCGGTTCTGTTGATAGACCATGGAGTGGTAGGCTGCATCATAATACGAGTCCTGAAAATGTAATTGCTACATCACATAAAGGGAAAGAGAAAGTGGTTGAGCCCCTTGGTATGCCTGATATTTTTGCAGGGCATTCTCTTGTTGATGGAGATTCTAGTGGCTGGGAGATGAGTCTTGATGAAGGATCTTGGGATTCCAACAATGAGGATACCTGGTGTGAAGAAGGCGATGGAATCCATGAATGCAAAGCTATGAAGATCTAGAAGAGTCAAAAACCTTGTGTAGAGGTTGACTTATGATGGTTATGTAGCATATCACTATGCTAATATGGCAAAAGTTGTGCAGGTTGTAGAACCCATATGTTTTGATGAGGCTATCGAAAATGTGTGTTGGGAGAAAGCTATGGATGAGGAGATGGTTGCATTGTATGAAAATGAGACTTGGGATTTGGTGCCATTGCCTGAAGGCAAGAAAGCTATTGGCTATAAGCGGGTGTATAAGGTGAAACATAACAGTTATGGCAGCATAAGTAGGTGTACAAGGGTAGATTGGTAGCCAAAGGATATGCGCAGACACATGGGATTGATTATGTGAGGAGACATTTTCGCCGGTTGCAAAGATGGCAACTCTGAGAGTTGTGATTGCGGTCGCTGTAGTAGCTAAAGGTTGTTTTTAACGTTAGATGGATGTAAAAATTACGTTCTTGCATGGCGACTTGCAAGAAGAAGTGTATATGGATTAGTCACCTGGTTTTGAAGATACAAGTCACCCAGAGTATGTATGTAAGCTTTGTAAGGCTTTGTATGGGCTGAAGCAAGCTCTACAAGCATGGCATGACAAGATTGCTGAGTATCTTGTCACTACTAGTTTTCATATGGAAATGTAGATCACTCTTTGTATGTGTGCAAGAGTGATCACTGATAAGGGTATTGTGATCATCACCATATATGTAGATGATCTTATTGTTCAGGGTAACAAATTGGATGAGATTGAGCATGTGAAAAGTCTTCTCATCAAAAGGAAGTTTGAGATGAAGGATTTGGGAGATCTACACTACTTTTTGGGAATTGAAGTCATTCGCACACTTAAGGGTATGTGGCTATCATAGATACAGTATGTAGTGGACATGTTGTCCAAGTATGGGATGGCTTATTATAAGCCAATCTCAGTGTCGTTAGATCAAAATGGCAAGCTTAGTGCAGATGCAGGTTATGTGTTAGAGGATTTCACTATGTACAGGAAGATTGTAGGGAGTTTGATATACGTCATGATCAGTAATCTAGATTTGAGTTACATTGTTGGCTTAGAGAGCCAGTTTATGCAGGTTCCACACAAACCACATCTTGATAGTGTGCCTTCCTTGTCGAGTACAGAGGTAGAGTATAGAGGAGCTGCAGTGGTAGCATGTGAGGTAGCTTGGTTATGTAAGCTACTTCTGATTTGGGGTTGCATGTGGAGACAAAGGTTGTTATATATTGTGACAATCTTAGCATTATACAGTTGGCCAGGAACCCAATTTTCCATGTGCGGACAAAACACATTGAGGTACATTACCACTTCATCAGGGAGAGAGTCTTGGCAGCAGGCGACATCGACTTAGCCTATGTTAGCACATAGGATTAGGTCGCTGACATCGACTTGGCCTATGTTAGCACATAGGATTAGGTTGCTGACATCTTCACGAAGGCCTTGGAAGCTGAGAAGCTCCGTAGATTTTGAGATATGATTGGAGTTCATGAGATGAAGTTGAGCTTGAGGGGGAGTGTTGAGATGTCAAGCTCACATAAGCTGACATTCACGAGGCACCTGCATGACCGTTCAAAATTTACATCACTGGCACGTTTGGTAGTTGGCACCGACATATCTTTGCACCAGAGATTCGACAGTTGGACTACACCAACTAGTCCACATCTACCCACTCCTCTTAGTGTGTTTACATTATGAACTGCTTGTATATACTCTATTATGTGTGTTAGTTAACTTATCTTCTTTGTAGACCTCTTTTGTTGTGTGAAGAAGAGGAAGAATTTTTAGCCTCTCACCTTGTGTGTTCTCTTCTAGGGTTTGTGTGTGTGTGTGTGTGCTTGCAAGAGCTCAATCTCTCTTCTTCCCTGAAGACTTTTGTGGTTCCTTGTGACACCACCATCAATAGGGATCTTTTGTGAGCAACTAGTCTCCAATCACTCATCATGGCCAATGCAAAGGTGTGCAAAATAAAACATATGGTATGGATGTTTACATGGCAACATGCAAACAACCAATACCTCATCATCATGGAAGGATAGCCCATATCTTGTGCAATTTGTAGCCATCATAAGCACCTTTGCCTCATGACTTGGCACCTACAATGGTCGAAGACCTAGTTTCATCATGCAATATCTTGATCTCAAAATCTCCTTGACAAAGTTAAGTTAGAGATACCTACCTTGAGCAGTGATGTCATAATCAACTTGTATGTGCAACAAACAAATCATCAATACACAATTCATTGGTTAAGTTTTTTTAAAGCTGCAACAAAAACCAAGATGATAGTACCTACACATTCATGAGGGTTCTCCCCAATCTAACCTATACTAATTTACCCTTCAATTTTCCAAGCATTGTATTTAATTTTACAACCTCTGCGCTTCTAGTTCTTCGTCAACGTCTACTCTAGTTCTTCAATGTCTACTTCTAGTTCTTCTTCAACGTCTACTCTAGTTCTTCAACGTCTACTTCTAGTTCTTCATTGTCTTTAATTGTGAAGACTCTACTTTTAGTTCTTCAACCTCTACTTCTAGCTCTTTACCCTCTACTTCTAGTTCTTCAACATGCACTGGGATCTTGATCCTTTTCTTCTTATAAAGATTTCTCTGCATCTCCAAGATTCTCACTAACATTTGCCACAATCTCTAGATCCCGCTCATTATGGTGCACTACTACCTTGGCTTTTTCTAGATTTTCTGCTACCATATCATAGTCTGACATAGCTATGCATGGTTGTTTCTAACCTCCCACACTAGAAGGGACCGGGCTCATACCCGCGCTCCTAGCCGCTAAAAATGACTTGTGAAAAAAAGTAACGGGCTCGTGTATCAGCGCGTGTATAATCGCGCGGCCAGAGACATGCATGTACACGCGACTTTTTGCAGATCCGACACGTTTATACATGCGAACAGAGAGCAAAAAAAAAATCCAGAGAGTGCTATTTGGTACCTGAATGCTGTTCCAGCATTCCAGCATCCAATAACACTCTCTGGATTTTTTTTTTTGGTGCATTGGACCATCCACGAGGAAGATTAAGATAAGAACGACATGAATGCATACATTGTCAATACACGATTCAAGACAGACATGAATGCAATACTATCGATTCACGATTCAATATTACTATCAACATTTTATGTGTACACATATATACAAGGGAGTCCATATGTCGAAGTAGCCCATGGCTTCAGTTATAAAAATATATATACAACCACATCCTCAATATGGAATGTGATACTATAAGTCTGAGTACTACTTAGACCCAGATGATGACTCGGTGCTCCCTCCATGCTCAGATGAGCTCACTACTTCATCGGAATGTCCGATGAGTAGTGCTCACGTCCACCCTCTGCAGTGGCGGCGGGTGGATCATCAGCAGCTTGTGCCTGTTCAAGTAATATATAGTATATAAGTATATATATATGTAATTCAATAAACTAAAATCATTCGTTTAGAGTTTTCAAGTACCTGTCGACCGTATGGTCTCATGGCCATCTCAAACTACGCGTCCGTAATACGTCCCTTGGCTCTAAAGATGGCCCACGTGTCACGTCTGCTATGCCGGCGAGCATACCCAGTATTGTGGACTGTGGGCTTCCTCCCCGTAACCCATTCGCTGTATCATAATCAACACAATTTGTAAGATTAAAACAATCATAGAATCAATGAATTAAGTAAACAATCAAATAAAGTGGCAAGATACTTACGAACTCTGCCTCCCATGACTCGACGCCGCCAGATCCGAAATGCGAAGATCCAATGGTCTCCATCTGGATCCTTCGTGCCTCCACATGCTGCCTACTCTTCACGCCACCCTCTGCTCGTTTCTTTGCCTCCTTCCACTCGCGTTTGTGCGCAGTGGCAGGTTTCTCGGTAGGATAGCCACCCGCAGCTACATTTAGCCCATCATCGTACGCGAGTTTTTTAAGGTGAGATCTTTTATTACTTAAGATCTCCCTTATTCACATCCTTCCCCATACATCCGAGAATGTAGCATGTGGGGGATTGGGGTACCGACTATGTACAGCCTCTATCACCTCCCCAACTAATCGGCTATTTTGATCTTTAAATTTAATAAAACAATTTCTATACAAGTTTGATACTACCCCACGCATGTACTCCATTACCTCTTTTCCCCTCGCATCCATCACTATCCCGCCCCTATCCGTCACATCATAGCAGATCACTCCCTCCACCTCTCTCATCTCCTCCTCTTTCGAGCTGTCTCCTCTAACTCTTCTCCCTCTATCTCCTCTCTCACCGCGTGCCCTACTACCTCCCCCACCAAAGCACCCGCCGCATCCTCCAATCCCACTCTTCCTACTGCTGCGGGTGGAGTCACGACTAGGGGATTATCTACGTGACGGTGGCTGTGAGCCCTGACGTGACGGTGCTTGGGAGGGTGTGCATGAGTGTGTCTGGGATGAGGTATGTCTCCTCGGTGGGCGTGGAAGAGGAGAAGCTGCATGCCATCTCGTCGGACTCGTATGCATAGACGGCAATGGAGTACCCTGGATACTCGCGGTAGGGGTATAGACACCGGGCATGGAAGGAGGGGGATGGGCATACATGTACTCTGTAAGCTCAACTGGACACCAGGATGGCGCCCAAAATGATTTAGCATCTCCATCAGCCAATTGCTGTACGTAAATGGATCGGATGAAGAACCTGGAATATCCATAAAGAATCTGCAAAAATAAAAGTATATACATGATTGCATCAAAGCACAAATGCAAGCTAGGTGCACATATGATTTTCCATCATCAAACTGACATCACTATCTAGAGAATTCACATCTTCAACAACACTCAGAACTATAGAGTTATCCTCCTACAACTCTTCAAAAACTACATCACTATCACCACAACATCCATCTTGTGTGGTTATCTTCAAAGGTTGCACACACATTATTGCATGCATGACTATCACCATCCTCATATACATCATGGGCTGTCTCTTGACTCACACAAATATCATCATCCAAGCCACCTATCAGCCTGCAGACCATAGAATGGGAAAACACAGTCTCGTGTATACACCCGTCCAGAAACGCGTGTATATGCGCGTGAACCGTCTGTGCAGATAGGATACACGCAGACATACACGCGTTCCTACACGCGATCTACGAAAAAAAAAATTTGAAAGCGACCGATATTAGGAAATTTTTGAGGTCATTTTGGGGCCCTGTAAGGAAGTTTAACCGGAATATTCCCTCCAAAAAGGGGCACCGGATAAAATTTTTGCAAACGAACTCCAAATTTGTCGGACCTCACATATTTAGATTCTACTCTTCAAAAGCTATCCATTGATATATAACACGATAGGGTTCGGAGAAGGGACAAGATAGATACCTGGAAGATTCCTTTTTGCCTGGGAAAGATTCACGTAACGTGAATCTTTCCCAGGCAAAAAGGAATCTTCCAGGTATCTATCTTGTCCCTTCTCCGAACCATAACGTGAATCTTTTCCAAGCAAAAAGGAATCTTCCAGTTATCTATCTTGTCCCTTCTCCGAACCCTATCGTGTTATATATCAATGGATAGCTTTTGAAGAGTAGAATCTAAATATGTGAGATCCGACAAATTTGGAGTTCGTTTGCAAAAATTCTATCCGGTGCCCCTTTTTGGAGGGAATATTCTGGTCAAACTTCCTTATAGGGCCCCAAAATGACCTCAAAAATTTCCTAATGTCTCCGACAAATCGTCCTTATAAAAGGCCCACTATTGCCCCTATCAGAATCGTTCACCAGATGGCAACCAGAGAAGGAGAAGGACGGAGACAAACCCATAAAAGAAAGAGACAATAGCATAAATAAATCTGAGGAAAGAGACAGGGCAAAGGACAAACTGACTCACCTCTGAAAAAGTGAGTCTTCTTTTTGGTCGGTTTCCTTCACCCATGTGTGCTCCTTGTCTGCTCCTTGCACTTAGGTTTAGTGCTCTGTTGGAAGAGGCGACAATGAAGGAGAGCACTATTTTTTCAAAATGTTTATTTGGGGAAGGCGGGTTATTTTTAGTTTGAACAGGTCGTCGCGTGTAGAAACGCATGTATTTTCGCGTTTATGATAAATCAGCCGCGTTTATACACGCAACTTTTAGGATCTAGCCGTGTTCATACACGCGATTTTTAGGATGTAGCCACGTTGATACACGCGATTTTCAGGATATATCCGCGTTAATACACGCGATTTTTAGGATGTAGCTGCGTTAATACACGCGATTTTTAGGATGTAGCCGCGTTAATACACACGATTTTTATACTTTCATTAAAAACTGATATGATTTTGTGTTTTCTGGCTTGTACATAGGATGTCATCAACCTCCTCAAGCAGTTCTGGTGAAGATGAGACAATGCGTCATCGTAATCGCGATGTGTGGTTGGACAAAGGATCAAGTGTATATGTAATCGATGTCAAGGATGCATTGTACGAGCACGTCGAATTACCTTGAATCACATCTCCATGTATGGAGAATGGAATCAAACAGGTTTAGAGGTGAGTAGATGTAAATTGATAGTATTCAAATGACTCATGGTATCCAAATTAAATTAATGGATTTGTAATATATATACTCTAATTGAAGCAGGATGCAGTACCACACCCTAACATGGTGCCCTACACGCAGCGAGAGCACGCAAAGCGTCGACGAGATGATGCTGGAGCTTCGGGATCTATTGTCAAAGATGAGTGGGAAAGGGATGACAATAGCCTTGCACCCCACGAAGTTGTGGAAGAGGAAGTGTTTGATGATATGGTGCGGAATCTTTTTAAGGATAATCCCAAAGGTATGGACGATGATGATATGGAACAAGAGCATCTTTACAAGGCTTCATCGACACCGGTTTTTGAAGGGTGCACATTCTCTATTTTACGTGCTTCACTTGAACTACTCAATATACAAACAGTCTATGGATGGAGCAATGCAAGTCTTGACGCATTATTGAAGTAAGCATTCTAACTTGAAAATTTGAATTAGTGGTTTAAGGTTTAGGGTTTAGGACTAATTGATGATATTGGATGCAGGCTATTATCAAACATGCTTCCAAAGGGAAATAGACTACCCACCTCAAGAGACATAGCGAGGCGCTATGTGACATCTCTTGGAGGATTGGATTATGATCGCATACATGCATGCGTCAATGATTGCATTCTCTTTCGTGGGATGCATAAGGAGGCTCGACATTGTCCCGCTTGTGGTGAAGCAAGGTATAGAACAGATGTGAAGAGTTTTGATGTACCTCGTAAAGTCTTGCGACACTTTCCTATAATTCCTCGCATCAAACACATGTTCAAGTGCAAATCCATAGCAGAGCTCATGTCATGGCATTCCTCACATCGATCGGCGGATGATGGCATGTGGAGAATTCCCGCAGACACTCCTGCTTGGAAGCATATTGAAGATGAGTAGCCCAGCTTTAAAACAGAGCCCAGAAACTTGAGACTTGGCCTAGGTATGGATGGAGTGAATCCATTTGGTTTCAAAAGCACCGCATACAGCATGTGGCTAGTTGTGTTGGTGAATTACAACCTGATATGGAGCATATGGAGGATGTAATTACAACCTGATATGAAGCATATGGAGGATGTAACAAGCCGCAATGAAGATGATGTCGAACATGCCAATGAAGATGTTGTGATCGATGACCAAGAAATAAGAGATGATCATGATAATGAGGATGAGCGTGCCATTTCTCATGATCATGAGAATGACTCTACCATTGAGGATGATGGTGATGTTGATGAGGATGATCAGGACATCGATACCATTATCAATGGACAGAATATCGATAGTGGAATAAATTTAATCGTAGCCTTACAAATTGATCAAATGGATATTGATGTTGATCGTTTGGGAAGGATGGATCTTATTAAAGATGAGATTGAACCCTAACCAATCCATCACTGTATTGTTCTAAATTGGTGACATTTCTATTGTATGTGTTGTCTTTTAATTATCATCTCATGATTTATTTTTGAATATATTTCATTATTGTAAATGCATGTAGTGGGATTGTGTAATGATATATACTGTAATGTACTATGAGATGGTTTAAAGAAAATAGTTTTTAGTTCCCCCAGATCCTTCATCTCGAACTTCTGTCTAAGCAAGATCTTTACATCAAAGATCTCTGCATCATGGTCCCCCGTAATGATCAAGTCATCTACATAGATGACAACAAGCACAACTCCTCTATCACCATGTCTCACATACAGCGAGAAATCTGCATTGGCTACATGAAAGCCAATAGTGACAAGATATTTAGAAATCTTGTCAGACCATGCTCTTGGTGCTTGCTTTAAGCCATACAAGGCTTTCTTCAACCTGCAAACATGCTCGGGGTGATCCACATCCTCATAACCAGGTGGCTACAATGTATACACCTCTTCTTGCAAATCTCCATGCAAGAATGCATTCTTTACATCCATCTGATGTAAAGACCATTGCTTTGACGTAGCCACTGCTATCACAACTCTCACCGTTGCCATCTTGGCAACTGGGCTGAAAGTTTCCTCATAATCAATCCCATATGTCTGCGCATATCCTTTGGCTACCAATCTAGCCTTGTACCTGTTTATGCTTCCATCACTGTTATGTTTAACTTTGTACACCCACTTGCATCCAATGGCTTTCTTGCCTTCAGGCAATTACACTAGATCCCAAGTTTCATTTCCATATAGTGCATCCATCTCCTCATCCATAGCTTTCTCCCAACACACATTTCCAATAGCCTCATCAATGCATGTGGGCTCTACAACCTGCACAACCTTTGCATAGTGATGTGCCACATAACCATCATATGTAAATCTCTGCAACAGGGTTCTTCACTCTCCCTGATCTTCGTAGCTTTTCATTCATGGCTTCCATAGCCTTCTTTACACCAGGTGTTCTCATAGCTGGGATCCCAAGCTCCTCATCAAGGCTCATATCTGAGCCACTAGACTCTCCATCAACATGAGAATGCCCTGCAGAAATGTCAGGCATACCAAGGGGCTCAACCACTTTCTCTTTTCCTTTACGTGATGTACTAATCATATTTGCAGAACTGGTATTATGACGCAGCCTGCCACTCCATGGTCTATCAATAGACCCACTAGATGAGGACTCTCCTGGTCCACTCAAAGACTGTGATTGCTGACCTGCATTCTGTGCAACCACACTTCCACTCACATCAGCCCCAACAGCTTCTTTTTCAGCAGTATACCAGCTGCTCATCTCATCAAAGACAACATCCCTGCTTACCCTCAACTCACGTGTAGCGGGGATATAACACCTGTATCCCTTTTGCTCAAGGGAGTATCCAATAAACACACAATAAACACACATTTCTCAGCTTTTGGATACTCCCTTTTGCTCAAGGGAGTATCCAATAAACACACATTTCTCAGCTTTTGGATCCAGCTTAGTTCTCAGCTCATCTGGCACATGCACATATGCAATGCATCCCAAAGACTTTCAGATGAGACAAATCTGGTTTTCTGCCAGTAAACCTCTCCTCTGTGGAGTTACATCATGTATGGCTGCAGTTGGAGTCCTGTTCATGATGTATACTGCTGTAGAAACAGCCTCAGCCCAATAGCTATGCGGCATATTCTTCTCTTCCATCAATGCTCGTGTAATCTCAGCAATGTGTCTGTTTTTTCGCTCAGCAACTCCATTTTGCTGCGGAGTGTATCTGCATGTAAACTGTCTCCGAATACCATGCTTCTTCAAAAATTCAGAGAACTCATTGGAGAAGTACTCTCCCCCTCCATCTGACCTTAGGCACTTTACATATTTCCCTGTTTGCTTTTCAACCAAAACTCTGAAATTCTAAAAGTGAGTGAACACCTCACTCTTCTCCTTCATGAAATATACCCACACTTTCCTTGTGTGGTCATCAATGAAAGTCACATAATACCTGCAGCCTCCCATAGATATGGTCTTCGTAGGACCCCATACATCTGAATGCACAACATCTAGTGCATTTCTGCTCACATATCTGTTACGTGGAAACACATGCTTTGTTTGCTTCCCAAATTGGCATGCTTCACATATTTTCTGCATACCTTCCACTTTAAATTTTGGCAGCCCTGTCACAATTCCTTTTGTCTGCATAGACTTCAATCTCTGCACATTTACATGTCCAATCCTTTTATGCCAAATGTCTGTGTCTGCAACAATTCCTGAACCATTTGCAAACATCGCAGCACTCATTTCAGGCATGTCTACATTCAATGTAAACATTCTGCCCACTTTGTTGCCTTTTGCAACCAACCTACACTTGTCTTTAAAGTTTTGCAACCAACCTGCACTTGTCTTTAAAGTTTTCAACATAACAACCATCAGGGTTAAACCAAACCTGCAAACCCTGCTCAATCATCTGGCCAACTGAAACCAGATTCTTTGTTATGTTTAGTACATGAAGTACATCTGCAAGGTACTTCACTTTGCCATCCTTCATAGACAATGGCACATCTCCAACATGGGCAATTGGATGAGCAGTGTCATCCCCTGTTTCCACAAAACCTGGTCTTTTCGAGTTTTTCATCTCCTTGAACCACTCCCCATGACTCGTCATGTGGTTCGAAGCGCCTGAATCCACATACCATACATTATCCTTTTGTGCTGCATCAACATTTTCAGACATGGCATTCACGACATGCTGCATAACAAACAACCTTTCATTATCCTCATTATTTCTGCTTGAGGATGCATAGTTGTTTTGCTGCACTTTCCCATTTTGCATGTCAGCCTGCTTCTTATAACATTATGCCTGCACATGTCCAGGCTTACCACAATAATAGCATTCACGTGCATCATTATATTGCCTTTGCCAATTTCCACGGCCTCTTTGACTCCCCCTGCCTCTGAATTTGCCTCTTCTCAAGCCTTATTTTGTGCACAAATTGAAGGACCGAAATACTTGCTACTATTGAGTATCATGTCTAGGTTGTGTATCTTAAAGATGCCTTCAATCAAATGCAACAAGGGAGGTTTGGACATCATGGATTGGCTTGCAGCTACAATTGTAAAATCTGTGTTCCCAAAATAGGTGGTACTACATGTGTAGTAGCAAATTCCACATTTCACAACAACATGGCAACTCTTTGGAAGTCCCTATTATGTACAAGACGACCAGAAAATTTGACGTTCCACTCAAAGATATGCTTGTTATGAATGTGTGGTCAATGTGGTACAGGAAGGATGGCATTGTGTGCTTCAAAGGAGCATGATGACAAATACTTGGTAACTGTCAAGCTTTTTTGCTGATGTGGAGACACAAGAAGTGGATAAAGAGGGCCACCCAAAAAAAAAAAAGGATCTTATAGTTCAGAAAGTAGGGTGCAAAAGTTTCATTTCTTTGTTCAAGGACAAGATAACCACTTTTATCAAACACAACTATATTTACAGATGGCAAGCTAACCAATTCAAAGATTGTTTACAAAAGTTCCCAAATGATGTGGTGGTTTTAGTGGTGGACTTTGTAGAAAATTACTCTTTCAAAGTGCAGAATGACATCTAATCACTACATTGGTATTCAAACTAGGTGACCATATTGGTTCACATCTCTTACGTGCGCTTGAAAATGGGAGATATCAAAAAGTCCACCCATTTCTATATCTTTGATGACAAGGCCCATGACACCTTGTTTGTGCAGCACTATTTTCTTTTGCATAACAGGTGGTTGAAAGAACAAAGTAGCAATCTTCTAAAGCAGCATTGGGTGTGGTCTTATGGTGCGGCATCACAATTTAACGCAAGGCCTCCGTTCTACTTTGTTGTGAGGTACTTTGTACTCATTGGTCTTAAGATGATTCGTAACTATTTTGGATCAAGACATGGCAAGGGGGTGAGCATGACAGGGCTAGAGCAGTAATCAAGAGAGCACTCACAAGTGAGCAGTTAAAGCCAAATGGATGGACATTAGACAATGCAGCAAATGTGGTGGAATTTCTCAATGAAATGAGCAATAATGGAAACCACGTCGTCCATAAAAGGAGTGAAATTAAGGTTGGTGATGTACAAAGAGATATACATTGGAATTGTATGCATGTGAGTGGATCATGCTCTTTGCATTGTGTGTATGGTTACTCAAGTATAGATAGGCATGCATTGAGATGTAGAAACTTGTCTTGTTTTTGTGATGCTTGTGTGCACGATTAGTGGAGGAGATGCCAAAACAAAGCATATGTGAAAATGTGGTAGTACTTGAGGATACAACCCAAAGAACATTATGAAGATGCAGATGATGTTTCAAGCAATGATGGTGGTGCTGATGTGCCTATATATGCTAGTCACACCACGATGATCTAAATGATGCCCTACGTATAGGGAATACCTTTGCAGTCAATGCCGAGGAAGAGGGCAAGGACTTCTACATTTTGAAGTGCTCTGCAGCAAAGTGGTTGACAACTACGACCGAGAAGGATGCATGGCACAATCGCATCAAAAAGGACTCCTTTCTAGTTAAAGGACATTTTTATGATAGAGTGGAGGGTCATAGTGATCTATACATCCTACTTGACAATAAAACTCCTTCCATCCTTTACTCACACTTGATTAGATGCCTTAAGTTTCCCTTATGGAGGGTGAGCCAAATAATGTATACAGATTAACTAGTGAGGTATATGAGGACATATACAACAGCATGCCTTTTGAAGACATGCCATAGATGTAATCTACCTTCTAGTTATGTAAGGCAGAAGATAATTAATTGCATGTGTCTATTAAGTTTGCTTGTTATCGATGCATTGGAATCATTTGTATCGTGGGGGCAGTATGTTTACTTGTCATCAATGTAGTAAGTTACATGTCATCAGTGCAAAAAGTTTACTACAAAATCAATTGTATCGTAATTTCAAAGGGAGCTTAAGAAGAAAACAACAAGATCCACCCACTGAAGAGATCTTAACCACATTTGGAAGTTAGTAAAGAAAACGAATGTGAGGACTACGTGCAGCATCCATGTACAAAGAATACTATAAAGGAGAACTATTTTTTTGACTTACACTGAGACTACAAAGGAAAACCAACAATATGCTGCACAAAAAGTACTACATCCATACATATGTAAATAATTTACATATGCTTAGTGACAAAGTTTTGTGGAGCACTATATCCATGACAACAAGAGCACTACATCCATGTACAACAAAAGTATAAGCGGATATAAGGGAGCTGACTTTACATGGCACTTGGTCTACCACATTATCACCCTCTAACAACTCCCTTGCGCATCACTCTCCATAGGACAGTATGTGAGCTCCAGATCATAAGCGTTCTTCTATGTACTGCATCACTCTCGGACCTGATTAGGCTGTGATCTTGCATTGAAAACATGCTCTTCTGTAAGAGCCATGCGCTCAATTGACTCCACCCACCTATGCACAAAATCCAAAACATCCCTTCCCAGAAAATTAATCTACTGTGACAATGTTTGCTTCTCAAGAGTAGGCAGGATAACATATGTTCCATTCTGGTTTGTATAGCACTTGTAGTTGCTATCATCCAGCATTAGTGTGTTCTTGTTGCTGAACTCTAGTAAGAGAGCCCAGAATCTCCTCAAGGTCTTTAAAAAAATAGGTTTTCCCTTGTACTCAAAAAAGAAGCAACCCCACATATTTCTTGGCCCACCCACCCGGCCAACCTGTCCTTTATAGCTGGAAAACACAAATCAATCCTTCTGTGCAATTCTGCCAGCTTGCAACAACTCCATATAAACACCTTTGCTATTTATCTCGCAGCCAAGATGAAGAATGCAGCATCCTTCCTCACACAGTGCTGCCTCACAACATCAAAATTGGCATGTGATAATTTGGGAGGCTCTTTGCTTTTGCAAATGTCATGGGTGACCATTACAACATTTAAATCCAAGATCAATGCAGGAAGATGTGTCTTTCCTGCGAGGTTCTTAGGCTGAGGTTTAGGTAGCACCCTTTTGATATACACATGTTCTTAGATGGTGGGTGGGTCAGATTTTCTACCAACAATCACTAGAATTTTAACTACAACAACAAAGTCACTTGGTCAAATGCCTTGAAATTAAAAATGCAGTCATAAATAGTACAAAGGGGTTTGCCAAATGGCGTACATAATGTCTGGCAAAAACGTTTCATATTCATGCATAAAGTGTTAAAACACAAGCTTCATTCCAGCTAGGATTACATTGTGCTACAAGAAGCTTAAAGCTTCTTGCATGCACGGGTTTAGGAGGGTCAACAGATGTACTTTTTTTGGTTTGCTTGAGAGGGAGGAGAGAGGACTCTTTTATAGAGAAACTCTCACCCTATTACATTTCTAGCTAGTAAATTCCTTCACCCCTAGTGACATAAGGACATGGGTCACCATCAATTGTCCTTTTGGGCAAATTTTGACAAGTTTCCCATCTAAAGATGCTCATGACTCTTTTAAAATTGAAAAATTCAAGAGTCCTCTCACATGGAGCCGATAGGGACCCTCTCTTTTCCATATGTCAACATCCTCCGTATTCCACTTAGGATTTCTAGAAGGATTTCTCTTCATCCCACACTTCTCCACACTCCTCCACATACCCTTCATGTGCTTGGCATGTGGTCTCCATATTATTTAAGTATCTTATTGAGTCCATGTAGACATTTGGCCCACCCTAAATACATGACTCATTTTTATCTTCCCAATACAATCCAATAATATTTCACTTTCAAACCACTCTATTCCCATATCAAGGTATTTACAATGATTCACTCCATGCATACTCACATCCACAATCATTCTACTATTTATTCTAATTAGTATCAAGCCCATATTTGTTATTACATGAGATAAAGTAGTCATCATTAAATGATTAATAAACCGCAATGAGATTAGCTACCAAAAGCCATCTCCCACTGCCAGCTTCTCCATCACGCTTCTCGGTTTCCATGTCTCCATGGCTATCTTCTCCATCACATTGTGGGCCTTGCAAGATTCTCCCACAAGTTTCCACCTTATTGCTATTCTGAAAAAAAGATATCATTTTTTGTGGTCACATCTTCCCCCCCCCTCCCCAAGCAGATCCCCAAGCCTGTCTTGGGGGTGTGCTAGCCATAGTATCTAAGGGTAGAAAATCTTTAGCTGGTATTCATTGGCACATCCACGAACCTCTTGACCACTTGCATCTTCCAAAAGATAGGTGTTGTTTTTGAATTTTTTCTTTATCCTAAAGGGACCCTCTGAGTGTCGAAGAAGCTTCTTATCTAGTCGCTTCTCTACACAACCATCAAATCTCATGACCAATTTTCCTTCCTTGAGTTTTGGCTTCTTCTTCTTTTTTGTAAGAGCGTCATGCCTTGCCTTGCATCGTTGTTATGCTGCCTCCAAATGTTTAAGTGCTTGAAGCCGCTTCTCATGCAAGGTCTCCAGTTGTACTAGGCGTTTGGCATGCGTTTCTTCTTCATTACTTGATGGTGCAAAAGATGTGTGAAGGCTTGTGATTTCCAATTCTATTGGCAAAATGGCATCCACTCCATACACTAGTTGAAAAGGTGTGAAACCAAGAGAGAGCTTATGAGTGGTTCTATGATCCCATAGGACCTCTGATTCATGCACATCCCATTTTCTTTTCATGGAATCCACTAGCTTAGACAAGGATCAGAAGGTTGATATGTAAGAAAGAAAAAAGGGTGAGGCAACAAGTATAACCTGAACTTCTTCACTACAAAGACCAAAGACAAACCTCCTTTCTCTATTTCACCATATCTCTCCTCTTCAGCATCAGTGAGTTGTCAACTTGAATAATATAATGGTTTCATGTGTCTTTGATCAGCCTTTTGCAAGAGTATAGCACCCACTGAATGTGATGATATACTTGGATTCACATAAAATTCATCCCCCACCTAGGAGGCTGCATAATCGGACCTGACTCATGCATTCCTTAAGCAAACAAAAGGCTTGATTTTTCTCTAGACCCCATTGGAAGGAAAAAAAATTCCTTGTCAACAAATTTATCAGATACATCTTCTTAGAAAACATGTCAACAAAGCGTTGATAATACTTTGTTTTACCCAAAATCCTCCTTACCTCCCTTACATTGAAAGGTGGTGGAATGTCCATAATTTCTTGTACCTTCTTAGGGTCCATCTCTATGCCTTCCTCCGAGATAACATGTCGCAAAGAACCACCTTCTTTCGTGCCAAGTAGCATTTTCTAGGATTGAGACAACCCTTTGCATCATCAAAACTTTACAAAGCCATCCTCAACTTTTGCAAGTGACCCACATGGCTTGAATAAATGCAAAAATCATCCAAAAAGACTCTTATAAACTTTCCCAAGTAAGGTGCAAATACCTGACTCATGAACCGCTAAAAAGTTGCTGGTGCATTGGTAAAGCCAAATGGCATCATCCTATAGGCATACACTCCCTAGGGGGTAACAAATGAGCTCTTCATTTGATCTTTCTCACAAATTTGAATTTGAAAGTATCCAGAGTATCCATCACACACTGAATACAATTCATGTCCTACAACTTGGTCCAAGATCTCATCTTGAAAGGGTAAAGGAAAATAATCCCTCTTTGTACATGCATTTAAAGGGCAAAAATCCACACAAACACACCATTTTCCACCCTTCTTGTTGGGAATGACCACCACTGGAGAAATCCACTCTGGATTTTCTACTCGAAAAATAAAACCAGCTTAAAGTAAGCTAGTTACCTCCTTCTTGAGCACCTCTTCTTGCACCACTCCCAATCACCTTAGCCGTTGCACCACTAGCTTGCTTTGGGGTTTGAGATCAATTTTGTGCTCTACTAAGGTAACTTGGCTTACCTATGAGTAGCTATTTGCAAAAAGGTTAGGAAAACCATCCAACATGTTCAAGTAATTCTCCCTCTCAGTACCTGTTATGGACTCATTCAAGAAGAAGCTCATTTTGTTGGCAAAGATTGGTGAGTTCCTCTTTCGCGGGCATGATTGAAGAAGCTTCTTCCACCAAGGTTTCCTCTCCTTCAGTGTCCCGATGGGTGCCAAACACAACTCCTTCCACCTCTCTTTCTGAGATGGATGTCTCCGAGCTGCCACCTGTCTCCTCATCATCGGATGACTCTGACTCTGAACTCTCGGAAGTTGAAGATCCATCTCTTACCACTTTCTTGTGGTGACTCTTGATGTTGTAGCAGACCTTCTTATTCTCTCCTTAAAGAATGAGATCATCTGTCTCCCACTTTTGAATTGCCTTCACATGGCCAAGCCATGGTCTTCCCAAGATCAATGGGTAAGCCCTAGCATTTGGATTTGTAGGGAATAACCTGAAAAGTTGTAGGCATAGAGAGTACCACATACATCCACTGCCAGATTCTTTACCACTCCTAGCGTTTTCTCACCATAGTATTATCACAAGTTTGATGTGATAGGGAGAGTTAATAGAAGACGACTTCAAATCAACATCTTTCATTATTTTTTCAGTCATGACATTTATTGATGCACCTCCATCAATTTATGCATTAGAAATTGTTTGCCTATCAAACATAAATCATAGGAACATCATCCCCCAAGTCTATGCCTACCTTTTGATCCAAAGGGTTCCCATTATCCTTGTTCTTCTTTTTCTTGGACTCTCTTGTGCTGGCTAACTTACCCTATTCCTTCCTGAGTTTTGGAGAGAATGCCAAAAGTTGCCCAAATGTGATTTGGCAATTTTCTCCCTAAGGTCTATTAAAAGGTCATAACTAAGAGTTCCTTGTCCAAGAGAAAAATCCGATTTTCCAATTTTCCTCCTAGATGACTTTTTCTTCTTCTTTTGTTTCTCCTCTTTCTCTTCTTCTTTTTCTTCATCACTCCTAGTTCTATGATTCCTTCTTGCCATCAATGGCATCAAGGTTTCTTCTTCTTCTTCTTCTTAACATATTTCTTCTAAAAGTGCTACATTTTTATCCTCTCTTTTCCTCAATTTTAGACATTTAGGATGATAGTGTCCCTTTTCTTGACATTGATAGCACGTAACATTGATTTTATCCCTAGGCTTATCCTCAATACATGGAGCCTTAGGTGGCCTTGCATTGACTAAGTGCAACTTCAAATCAGCAAGTTCTACCATAAGTTGTGCAATATTGTGATCCAGTGATGGAGCTGGTACTTTGAGATGTTGAGGCTACCTCTACCCGAGGTCCTCTACCCGAGGTGGTGGAGTTGGCACACTTGCACAAGGTTGGAACATAGCCTCAATTTGAAGGGCAGCCTCCTTTTTCAAAGCAATGTGAAGTGCCTCTTTGAAATTACTAGGATTCTTGCTAAGAACTTTTCCACGCAAGCCAGGATCTAAAGCCATGACAAACTTGCTCATCTTAAGGTCCTCCATTTTTGCCAAATAATTTTTAGAGTACCCTATAGAAGATAATGAAGAAGAAGCAACAACACATAAAGCAGCCTGTTGATACTTAATGAACAAGGCCTCATACCTCACTGAGAAGGTAGAAATTGACTCTCCTTCCTTTTGAGAAATCTGATCCAGCTGTGCAATAGTAAAGCATTTGGTGACTCCACTATCCCAAATCTCTCCTTCATTGCCCCAATCAAGTTGTCCCAATCACTCTTAGTATCTTTTGGTAAAGCCTCATGCCAAGTTAAGGCCACACCCTCCAAGAAGTCTGGAAGAATTTTAGTCCGCTCCTTCATAGACCAACCCGTTAAGCGGCATGCTTGGTTGAACTCTCGGAGATAAATCCCTCGGTCTTCTCCTTCTGATCCATAGAACACTGGAATGTTGAACATCTTGCACCAAAAGATGAGTAAAAGCTAGAATTTTATTTTTCCAAATATGATCTTCTCTTCTTTCAATCAAGAAGGATTGTGACGTTATGATAGAAGGATTCTAAGCAAAACCTACCCGCCACATCTCCACCAAAAGATGTGACACAAAGTTGGGAGTTTAACTTTGGTCACGTCTCAAACCCAAAGGTTGAAGAAGGGAAGGTGGTCTCGATGTCAAGCAACAGGAAAAAACTCTCACCCTATATCTCCCTAGATCAAAACAAATACATAGATATCGAAAGGTGAGATTGTAGCCAAGAAGAGGAAATAGGAAAGGCTCTGGGGAAGCATTAATTTGGGTCAAGCGATCAGCTCCAAAAGTGAGGGCAAGTCTTTGCTGGAAGAAAATCTTTTGGTTCAATACGATGTGAATTGAAGTGAAAGGAGTGTACTGATACGGCTCATTTGGATAGATCGGATGGTTGGGCCGCATCATTTTTTAAAAAAAGAAAGAAACTAATAAAACTTCCCAAAGTGAATAATCTACTCTTATATCAGACAGCTAAAACTTTTTATGTGCTACTAAAAACAAAGTCTCAAAATTATCAATGGATAGAGCTTGAAAAAAAATTTTAATGTAAGTTTCATAAAAAACGGAGAAGCGGTCATAAAGTTATGAGTGACTGTTTTAGTGAAAAGTGTCAAAACTGTCCCAAATACACAGTTTGCTCTCATCAGATAGCCATAACTTTTTTTGTGCTACTCAGAACAAAGTATTGAAAACCTCAATGGATAGAGCTTGAAAAAATCAAAGATTTTGATATAAGATAAATCAAAAATAGAGAAGCGAGCACAAAGTTATGACTATTTTAGGGAGAAGTGTCAAAATTATCCCAAATACACAATCTGATCTAATTCAGACAACCATAACTTTTTGTGTGCTTCTCAGAATAGAGTATTTAAAACATAAATTGATAGAGCTTGAAAAAAAAAAGATTTTGATATAATTTTCATTAAAAAAGAGAAGCGAGCACAAAGTTATGATTGTTTTAGTGAACAGTACCAAAATTATCTATACCTGCCTGGCAGTTGTGGGGAGAGGCAACGATTTTCCTCACTAGAGAAGTAACTTCCAAGATTTATGGTGAGTTGAGGTCACCCAAGGGAGTAGAGGATCCTCTTATAACAGATTTGGAAGCAAGCTACTCATGTGGACACACTAAGCTCCGAAAAACGAAGAGAAAAAAGATAGAGAAAGGAAGCAAAAGCTTGATTCATGAAGCAAAAGAGACTTCCAATTGGAGAGGACTATAAGAGTAGGAGAGCCTAATGCTTAAGGGAGATGAAAAATCATAGAGCAGCTAGATCCAAGGCTATGGCATAGCTACAAGGAGAAATAAAAATGAGGTGCTTGAGAGGGAGGAGAGAGGCCTCTCTTTTATAGAGAAACTCTCACCCTATTACATTTCCAGCCAATAAATTCCTTTACCCCTTGTGACATAAGGACATGGATCACCATCAATTGTCCTTTTGGGCACAATTTGACAAGTTTCCCATCTAAAGATGCTCATGAATCTTTTGAATTTGAAAAAGTCAAGAGTCCTCTCACATGGAGCCCATAGGGACCCTCTCTTTTCCACATGTCAACATCCTCCATATTTCACTTTGGATTTCTAGAAGGATTCCTCTTGATCCCACACTTCTCCACACTCCTCACATGCCCTTCATGTGATTGGCATGTGGTCTCCATATTATTTAAGTATCTTATTGAGTCCATGTAGACATTTAGCCCACCCTAAATACATGACTCATTTTTATCTTCCCAATACAATCCAATAATATTTCACTCTCAAACCACTCTATTCCCATACCAAGGTATTTATAATTCATACACATGGTATTTACAATGATTCACTCCACTCATACTCATATCCACAATCATTCTACTAATTATTCTAATTAGTATCAAGCTCATATTTGTTATTACATGAGATAAAGCAGTCATCATTAAATGATTAATAAGCCAAGATTAGCCACCAAAAGCCATCTCCCACCGCCAGCTTCTCCATCATGCTTCTTGGTTCCCATCTCTCCATGGATAGCTTCTCCATCACATTGTGGACCCTACAAGATTCTCCCACAAGTTTCCACCTTATTATTATTTCAAAAAAAAGATATCAATTTTTGTTGTCACAATACCATACGTCATCCTTACATGATGCTACATTGTTTCCAAACATAGCACTAACCACATGTTGCATAAAAAACAACCTTTCATTATCCTCATTATTTTTGCTAGAAGATGCATAGTTGTTTTGTTGCACTTTTCCATTTTGCACATTACTCTTCTTTTTATAGAAATTTGTCTACACATGCCCAAGCTTACCACAATAAAAATAGCCTCGTGTATCATTATGCTGCCTTTGCCAAATTACCATGACCTCGTTGGCTCCCCCTGGCTCTAAACTGGCCTCTTCCACCTGTGTGTTGGTGTTGCAAATCTTGGGACTATTGCTATTGTTGATCATAATTCTAATTACCTATTTGGCCACCACCTTGGCCACGTCCATGACCTCTACCTCATCCTCTACTTGCACTTATGTAGAAGGCTTGCTGCTCTGAACTGTTTTTGTTTTATGAAGACTCTTGATCTTCACCCAAGTTCTTATCTTCAATGATCAGCATTGACACCAAATCTATGAAGTTGGGAATGCTCTCCCGAGTCTGAAGAATAGACGTCTTGAATGCCTTGTATTGTGGCCCAAGACCACGCAAACACACTTCCACCTTATCATCATCATCAACAAAAACACCAATTGATGTGCAAGGGACTCCATAATGACCTTGATCTTCAAAGCATAATCATTCACAATCATATTCTTCTTTTCCACAGTATGAAGCTCATTCTTTATCTAAATCTTTTGTGCCTTGGTGTTGGTTTCATACAGTTCACCAAGGTGTCCCATGCCTCCTTAGGTGACTTGGCATCCTCCTGTATATGCCCAATCATAATGTCCTGTATGCTGATAGAAAGCCAATACATGACTTTCCTTGATCCTTGATTCCAATCCTTGAACTCTTTTATATTTGCAGCAATTAGATTAATCTCCGGTATCTCCAGTGCCTCCTCATGTTCACCTTCAATGTAGTCCCAGTAACCTTTTCCCATCAGGTATTAATCTAATTGGGGGGATTTTTTTGCGACCTTTTTTTGTCGAGCTTTTTGGAGCAATGAACAAGTAGTCCGAGCTTTTTAAAGGACCAAGAACTTACTATGAGCTTTTTAAAGGACCAAGAACGAACTTACATATAAATAACAAGCTTTGAAAGATCAACAATATAAATTTCAGTCTTTTAAAGATCTAGTCCATAAAAATATTAATTACAAAGTCTTTTGATCCACATCATACTTATTGATATAATTACATATATACATATACCTATCTAAATTCATGCACCTCATACATATACACATACAAAATATACATATACATACATACATGCAAGAGCTACCTACATACTAACATATATACATACATACATACATACATACATATATACTTTCTTACTTACTTACTTAAATATAAAAAACAATCCTTTAAAGATAAAAAATTGTATATACCGATCTTTAAAGTTCCAAACCATGAAAATCTCGACTACAAAGTCTTTTAATCCACATCATGCTTATTGATATAATTATATATATATATATATATATATATATATATATATATACCGAAATTCACACACCTCGTACATATACATATACATACATACATACAAGAGCTACCTACGCACTAACATATATACATACATACATACTTTCTTACTTACTTAAATATAAAACACAATCTTTTAAAGATCAAAAATGTAAATATTGATCTTTAAAGTTCCAAACCATGACAATCTCGATTACAAAGTCTTTTGATCCACAAATTATAGCATTCTTCTATGTGTCATCTCGACCTATCCTCTAATGAGAAATCTCCGAGACATGCTCTGGCTACCTCCATGTCATTCTCTATCCCCATATAGTACCTTTTTAACTCTTGGCATGCACATCCCAAGCCTCCACATCCCGCAAAAATGTCCAAGACACAGAGTCTCCTCCACTTGAAAAGGTCTCCACTAGTCACCTACAATGAAATGCAATCATAAACGTGCATCTAAGTATTTTGAAAAAGTAGCTATGAAAATGAATAGAATGAAAATTGTCTCACCTAAAGAACATAGGAGATCTTTCTACACCACCTCGAATGTAGCGCTCCAAGACCATCGTGCGTTGGAATGGATGCTTCTTATTCTTCTCAAAAATGAAATTTCCTTGAGCGTTGAATAACTTCTTTGAAACATTTTGCCCAGCCTTGCCAATCAATAATAGGGACATGGCAATTTACTTGATAGAACATACTAAGTGCCAATGTATCCACCTACCATAACGAGAAAACATTATGTTTGGATATCCATACCACATAACATGTATACATAAAGGGAAATATTTGAGAGATTATGACTTACCCGTTCTCCATTCTCATACAAATAATTGCTCTGATTGGAATGAACTACTGAGTTACAAAGTTGGATGTTACCTTTAGGTGAGACCTCCTATGATTGGAATGAACTCCTGAGTTTCAAAGTTGGATGTTACCTTTAGGTGAGAAGTGCTATGATTAGAATGAATGTGACTAAAAAAGCATAGTTTTCCTAATATAGTTTTTTAATGGTTAGTAACTTCATTACTTGGAAAACACTATGTATGTGTAACAAGTGCAAAAAAAAAGAGGTACAACTAGTTACAAGCAATATAGAGAGGCCTCTTGCATTTCTTAGGCAAGAGATAACATTGATGTTAAATGATCCTCTAACCAATATTTTAATCCAGATGGTCAAAAGCTTAGGAGGAGATGTGAATACTATGTAACATGCAAGCAATGTATTACCCCCCCACATCCTTGAGATTGTGGGGTCGTTATGTACTAATCACCATCTTTAATTAATAAAAATACTTTTTAACTTTAATAAAATTCATGATTATATTTTAATGTTTAGATTCTTTGAAAATAGATCAATGTTTAATGTGTAGATTCTATGAGAATTATAATTATAAGTATATCTCCAAGTCACTTTATTTGTAAGTATAAATATAAATATGAATGGTAGTAAATATAAGTATAGTTATGAGTAAAAATATTATAGACATAAGTATAGTTATGAGTATATCTATTAAGTATATTAGTATAAATATAGTACTAGTATGGTTTACTAATTTGCTCTACACTTCCTAGCTTCTACCCTCCTCTCATGTTATCACACTCATCATGCTATGATCGAGATGCCTTTTGATGAGTGGATTAGTAGAACTCCTTACCCTCACCTCTCTCACACAGACGAGATTTACCATAGATTCTGCAAGACCATAGAGCTAGAGTGCTTGGTATCCAACCTAGAGACAGACAACTTTGTCTTGGCTACATTATTCTCAGGATATTATTCTCAGGATGTGATGAATTTACCTTCTCCATCCCTAATTCTATGTCTAGGTGTGTCCTTGTAGATGGTCATTACCTTGGGTTTGGTAATACCCAAATGACGTATGGTTTCCCCCAGTGGGCTTGGTAATGCTCTTAAATCAAATCTTAAATGAATAGGCTCACGCGATGAGTTATAAGGATAGCCTAAATGCATTATAGTTTACTTATGTGTGATGAGTCGTGCAAGAAATGGTTCTCTGTGGTGGATAGCATAGAAGACGATAGATTACAAGTTTATTGTATGCATACATAAAGACATGTTTTGTGTAGCAAGGTGCTACGAAACCATATATACACATGGTTTCAGAGCAAAGTGCTACAAAACCATGTATACACATGGTTTTGTAGCACTTTCATGGTTTCGTTAGCAAAGTGCTACAAAACCATATATATATATGGTAGCTTCGTATATTAGTTTATGCCTTGAGAGAGGCCAAGGAAATATCTTACTTTTTGCAAACTCATGGGTCTAGACATGCCAAGTTGTGGGATGGCCTCCATTAAACTCAACCCCCACTTTTGCATGTAAATAAACACTAGTTATCAAATTTCAAATTACCAGTTTGATGTCAAGTTGGTCTCTTTCCAATTTCAACCACTCATTTTTTTCTATTTAGCATCCAGTCCCATATATTATTAAAATATTCAATCTATCTAACCCACTTAACCATTACACCACAATTCCCTAAGGTAGAATTCTTCTTTATCTTTAAAAAAAAGAGGAATGCATGTGTACAGCTATACATAGTCTAATTGTAGTATTCTTCTAGATAGACCGAAATGATCACATCATGTGACTAGGATAATAACAGACTAAACAAGAGACCATAGGCTTTAGCATAGCTTCTAAGTCCATCCTAGGTTATCTAGGTGCTCACTTGGGCTCCACTTGAGGGTCCACAATCCAAAGATAAGGTTTCTTGGGAGGATCTCTTTCTACCCATGTGTGTGGTCTCATCGACCCACACTTACATGCATACTACTGGCAAAATGTCAAGTCTATCCCACAACAATTTGCAGCTACCTAGCATCGAAACTAGTCATTTTTGGGTGCTTGGGCATATAAAGTAGAGCAATATGTCACATGCATAGTCACAATGCTGAGGATAGAGCATTGATATCCAACATAAGCAACCTTTGATTTAATATAAAAGTAACAATGGGGATGGAAAGGAGGTAAGCAATGAGATGAAGTTAGCTCCAAGTAGAGCATGAAGATAATGAAGCCCACCAAAGGTGAATAAGACTTATTGAGCTATATCCCCAAGGGCGTTAAGAATACCTCCATATAACTTGCATGCACAGAGCGTGAAGATAATGAAACCCACCAAAGGTGAACAAGACTTATTAAGTTCTATCCCCAATGGCATCACTCTTAAGAAAACCTCCATATAACTTGCATGGAGAAAGTACTAAAAAAGAGGTATGTATACATGGTTTTTGTGAATACACATCATTTCTTGTATGTATACATTCTTATAAATGCACTGTGGTGAGACTAATAAATAGGCCACATCCTATAAATATAAAAAGTAAATAGGAAAATGGCGAACTAATAAATAGGATACCTCCTATAAATGGCCTAATTAAAAATAGGTCTCGCTATGCACTTAGGTCATATCACTCTTCTCTATATATAATTTTTTATACCTTAATATGACATGTACTCTTAATGAGTATGCATTACATCTTTTTTTGCTAAAACAAATGCCTACCCACAAGCTGCCTCCTCACCATCGCTGCCACCTCCACCCCCCGTTTTGCCGGCCACTCCAGGCACCCGACAGAGCCGGGGGATGGTGCGCAGACCATCCCCCGGCTCTGCCGGGTACCCGGACTGGCTGGCAAACGGGGGGTGGAGGTGGCAGCGATGGTGAGGAGGCAGCTTGTGAGCTGAGAGACTCTGGCCGGAGCAACGCGGTGGTGAGGAGCGGCTAAGGGCTATTCGCCTAGACCTCTAGGGGTCGAGGGGCCATTATCACCATCTCTTCCTAGTGTTTTCACCGTTTGTAGCTCTGGATGGTTGATTAATTCTTCCTGAGACGATCTACCATCCAATGATCTAGAGAATTCCACTGTTGCCGTGTCCTCCTCCAATCCACTTTGGATAACAACCACTTCGCATCCTCTTCCTATCTTTACTTCTTCTCTCTTAGTACCAGGTGTATGTGGTTTGGTTGTAGAAGAGTGGGTTGTTACTTTTTTCACTTTCTGTGTCTGTTTTCGCAGCTCCTTTCCAAATGCCCTTGCCTTCAATCTTGTTATTGCATTAATTGGAACTGTAGCAACTTGTCCTCGTTAATACTTAGCAAGTTCTAGGCTCGCCACGTTGTTATCAGGAGCTGGCGTAGCTGGCCTTCGAAGTGGACAGTCCTTATAGAGGTGCTTCACCCCACATCCATTACACAATGGTTCTATAGAGGTAGTGGGAGCCCCCGGTAGGTTACCTTAATGAAGATAGTCACTCACCTTGTGTAGTCTGTTACATTGAAAACACGCTAATTAACGGTTGGTTGACCACCTTTGTAAGACACTCACTGACCCAATATGCAAGCGTTGACAATGGAAACACTAGGAGGCCTTTGAATGGTATATCGATATCTCTAGGTCGCAGTGGTGCAGGTTTGGTTTGATATATGGGGATGGGCCTCTCATCTTGAAGGATGTAATAGCCTGGCTGAGTATAGCCATCCTCTGTTTGTGGGTAATCACTCCGGCCAGTCTCTCAGCTCTCAACCGCACGCCTTCTAGGAGATTGATGAGCTTGCTGATCCCTTTCTTCATGAAATCCCATCCTTGCTCTAGCTCTATGACCTTCCGTTCCACCATCGTCATGCCACTGCACCTCCTCACCATCGCTGCCACCTCCACCACCGCGTTGCTCCGGCCAGTCTCTTAGCTCTCAGCCGCCTCCTCACCATCGCTGCCACCTCCACCCCCCGTTACTCCGGCCAGTCCAGGCACCCGGGAGAGCCGGGGGATGGTCTGCACACTAGACCATCCCTTGGCTAGCGGCACAGACCATCCCCCGGCTCTGCCGGGTGCCTGGACTGGCCAGAGAAACAGGGGGTGGAGGTGGCTAAGAGCTGAGAGGCTGGACGGAGCAACGCAGTGGTGGAGGTGGGAGCGATGGTAAGGAGGCGTAGTGGCATGACGATGGCGGAACGGAAGGTCATAGAGCTAGAGCAAGGATGGGATTTCATGAAGAAGGGGATCAACAAGCTCATCAATCTCCTGGAAGGCATGCGGTTGAGAGATGAGAGACTGGCCGGAGCAATGCGATGGTGGAGGTGGTAGCAATGGTGAGGAGGCGGTTGAGAGCTGAGAGGGCCGGCAGCGATGGTGAGGAGCCGGCAGCGATGGTGAGGAGGCGCTAGCACAGACCATCCCCTGGCTCTGCCGAGTCCCTGGACTGGCTGGAGCAACGGGGGGCACACCTGCCTGGACCGCCTCCACCTCCACCTCGCCCTCCACCTCCACCTCCATCTCCACCTCCACCGGCCCTCTCAGCTGAGGGACTCCTCCCACCTGCCTGGAGATAGTTCCTGGCCGGAGCAACGGGGGGCAAGGGGGGAGATCACACCTGCCTGGAGGTAGTTCTTGGCCGCCTCCACCTCCACCTCCACCTTGCCCTCCACCTCCATCTCCACCTCCACCGTCGCCGCCTCCTCCCCCTCACCATCGCCCCTGCCGCCCCTCTCAGCCCCCTTGAGAAAAGAGAACAGATGAGAATAGTGAGAGAAGTACCTGTTCGAAGTTCACAAATGTGTTGCAAAATGCGTTAGATCGCCAGCTGAGTTGAGAGTCTCCATTTGGATGATTAATACTGTTGGTTAGTTGTAGATACATATAGAAGATAAATATAGGAACTCGAACTATAAACCTTGTGTCAATAATAATAATTGTCTACTATTTAAAGTATTTTTCCACTCCCTCCACGTCCTTTAGGGTGTGTTCAGACGGTATCTGGGGTTGCTAGAGTCCTTACCTTCTTGGCCCAAGCTCGGAACTGGAGGAGAAGATCAAGATATTTTCATTTTAAAGGTTACTTACATATAAAAAACTAATATAAAAAGATACATATAATACTTAGAACCAATAAATGTATAATTTAAAACATACATATAATAAATTAATATAAAAAGATACATATTTAACTTAGAATTTTTATATATATTTGTATATTTTTTATTAAAAAAATTTGTCATGACCATTCTCAATCGTGATTGCTCCACCTTGTTTTATCATTTCAATCGCCTTACCTGACAATGATTGATTCAGCCTAGATACCTGATCTTCTATTTTTGTTTTATAAAGTCCACCTGTTCCTTCGTTTTTATATTTTCATTTCACATTTTCGTCTCTCCTGTCCTTTCTGCATCTTTGTATTGCCTTCCCTATGGAGCACACTGTGGTGGGAGCTTGATGGCTGCAGCAAAAAATCTCAAACTTTAATACTTCTCCACCAGACCACGCTTGTCAGTCATGGATATCTACAAGGGTTTCTGCCTTCATCACATGCCCTTTTTGGAGTGAAAGCTACTAGGACCAATGGAAGCCTACAGGAAATCATCGCTCATTATGACATGGAGGGCAATAAAAACTACCTTGTAGATATTACTCGAAGTAAAACATATATGCTACAATGTAGTCCTCTTTATGCTGCTGATAGTCTTGATTCTAGTGCTAATGACATTGCCCAAGATGTCCGACATTTGGAGACCTCAGTGGAGAAAGAATTAGGGACACAAAACACCCATGTTCATATCTCAAGCTCCTCCTTTGATAGTGACTTGAATGGCTCAGCAACTGTTTTGCAACCAGGTGAAGGCACAAGCAACTATTTTGCAACCAGGTGAAGGCACAAGCAATCCAAAAGGTTCTAAGCACAATATCTCTGAAGATGAATGTATTGCTTTTAGAGAGTATACTTTCAGTTCTTCGTAAAGAAGGAGCAACCTTCTCTTCTACATTCATTGTTGGAAAAAGTTACTCGAGTCATCCAAGTCCAGGAGGTGCCAAGACATTATGATGGTGATTTCATCCTAGAGTTTCCACCAACATATGGCAAAATAGGAAATATGGATGGAATGGAGCAAAAATATGATGGACACGTCCAGTAACATCAAACATGTCTATAAGTTGTACCGTGCGTATTAGCTATTGTGTTGGTGCTTTGGAGTGCCATAGGCTCAGCTGTTCTTTTTACTTGAACAATAAAAGGTATAACAACACCTTCTTTCATGGACATCTAACAAAAAAGATTGCAGTTGGACTTCTGACAGAGTATGAGAAAACTAAAATAGTTTGTCACTATTCAACGGAAGTAGATGGAAGAGGGTGAGGACAACGGAAGTAGACCAATGCTCACATCGTCCAGGTTATGTCATGCAGAGCAGACATCGTCAAAATCAGGGAACAGCAAGAAGAGTAAGTTTTGGAGATAGATCTAGAACAAACAGTGCAGCAAGTCACGCTTCAAGGGAAGGACCAAAAAGTCCAATGACTGGAGGAAACAAAGATGTAGGACATGAAGAGCCTAAACAACATTATGGCACAATGAGCGGAGGACAAATGCATATAAAGGAAGAGGCCATTGGACGCACAATGTGGGCTATTAGACGAACCCCATTGAACTCAAAAGTCAAATGTTTGGGAGGTATTGATGGAAGACTTAAGTGTAACTCATACATACAGGGAAGCTCTATTGGAGTTGTTGTCCCTAGCTTCTACTCAGAGCGACGACATCCTGGTCTGGGAGGGCCAAAGGCTCAAATGATGTGGTTTTGTCCTTCAGATGTTTCACACACATGACATGTAGATCCAAACATAATATACAAGCCATCATATATGTGGAAAGTGGATGTTGGGACCAATATAACCAGCCAAGAGGTAGAGAAATTAGTAAAGGCACGGTTCAAGTTAGATGTTACTCATGAAGAACCTTTTGTGTCAGGGGTGGGAGAAACGTCCACACAAGCAGCGGGCAACAAAGAAAGTGACAAGAGGCCACATGATGCTACACAGAATACAAAGAGATCAACCAAGTGGCGGCATTGGATTTCCAAAGAAGCAAAAAAGAGGATTGGTAGTGCCGAGGCCATGACAACGACAGTCCTTAATGAGAGTGCAATGCAGACGTCCCCCTACAGTCCTTAATGAGAGTGCAATGCAGCTGTCCCCCTACTCTATTTTTCATTTGGCATGTGAGAGGGCAGAGGACTATTTTATACACATCAAGGTACAACCTTGGTGTACATGTCCTGATTTCATGCAAAGAGAATCTAGAGGAAAGTCTTACGTTGCATGTAAGCATATCTATTTTGTCTTCTTGCGAGTTTTGGGATTACATAAGAATGAGGATATGGTAATGCATCAACCAACACTATCACCAGAGTGCGCAATATATTATCACGTCCTTGAAGCAAGGATGTTTGTGCCTATACTTAAGCTTTAATCAAGCCTCTCATGTTTGTGCCTACTTAAGCTTGTAAGGAAATGTGAAGTCAGTCTTTTTGTAAGAAAATTTGAACCCAATATTTTTGTCTTGCTTTGGGATGGAGTATATTGTCACGTACTCTAAAGTCTTATTGTAGGCAGCTTGCGACGCTATGGTAAAGGAGTTGTACCAACCATATATCTTCTTGTAAGGAAATTTAAACTCAATCTTTTTGTAAGAAAATATGAACCGGGTATACTTGTTTTTACTTGTGTTGAAATAAATATTGGTCTTTGAGTATGCATGAAACATTGAAGTATCCTTGTCATAAATTGTATGTATTGGAAGAGAGGTACATAGATAGGTATGTTTGTGCCTATATTTAAGTTTCTTTGACATAAAATGTGTGTTTATATGTAGGAAGGTAGGTAGGTATGTATGTATGCATGCAATATGTTTGGGAGTATGCATGCATGCATGTATGTATGTATTGTACACATGTGTGTATATATGTATGTATGTATGTATGTATGTATGTATATATGTAGGAAGGTAGGTAGGTAGGTATGTTTGAGAATATGCATGTATATATGTATGTATGTATGTGAATGTATTTATTTCTCTTTCATAAATACTTACTATATAAAAGCTCACCAAAATGTATCATTTTTCTTACAAGCTCGCATAAAACTATCTTATCTCCAAAAAGCTCGCCAAATAAAGCTCGCGCAAAAAAATCAAACCCATCTAATTGCTTTTCTCTCAACCACCAAATGTATGTGTCTATATAACATGAAGTTGTAAACTATAAAAAATTATGACGTAAATCTTAGCATATATTAGTATGATATGAAAATTTAAGGAAAATGTCTACTAGAAATTTTGATTGCATGTATCTCCATGTGTTTGCGACCACTCTCCATCCACATGAGCTTCCATCGGTTTGTAATTGAACCTATAGCAATGATAGTTCTTGTTAATACTTTTAACAAAAGCTCTATTACAAACTTTAAAGTTATCATTGATATTATGATAACATAAGGCAAAATGAAAAACTGATGTGGAGTTTTATTGTCGAGGAGTGGAGGATGGAGTGTTTCTAACATTCTTATTATGCGCTTAGATGCCTTGCAAAATAACAAACCACATAGATTATTCAATCTAATACGAATTGAATACTTAAACACAATCACCATTAAAATTAAAAACTTATAATTTTGCTTCTCCATGCATACCAAGCATGGAATTCAAGAGCCATGTCTTTCTTCTCTTGATATTAATTATAAATACACTCCAATGGCTCCTACACAACATTAAAGAAGAAAATGACCATGATAGAGATATATAAAAAGACATATATAAAACAAAATAAAATATATTTAAAATTGAATACTTAATTCTTATTATAAGGCATGATTACATATTGCACCTGCCTCAACCATTCTTCTAGCCTACTAAAATTGGTGCTTGTTTCTCTTACATAAATAGAGACTATAGGGTCTAGCAAAATTAGAGGATAGTAGGCCGCTACGGTAGGGTGGTAGCCAAAAGAAGCCTACAAAAATAAATCAGAGGATAAATTAGGTCTTTATATTGAAAAAACAAATCAATGGATAAATTTTCAAAAAAGATAGCTTACATACTTGAGACATATCAAGATCACTATATCATTTATTTCTTGATTTCTCTCTGCTAGCATATATGTATCTGAAGGTGCTATATCAAGATACTCTGAACCATCAGGTAAAATCTTTCACCACCTGAACAACAAGTTGTCCAGGTACCTTCTTTAAATCCTAAAGGTTCTTCTCCTCAAGATCCATCAACTCATCTTCCATTATTCTTTCTTCATCAATTCTCCTTTCTTCCTCCAAAGACATCTTTTCTTTGCCCTTCTTAGCCTTTGCTTAATCTGCAATCCTAGTATCCCTATCATGCGTAATGTCTTCGGGTTTTCTAGCTGGAGGCACATTCAAGATATTAAATTCCCTAGAGGTATAAGATGCAATAGCTTTTCAATTATGTATCTTATAAGCCTACAAGGTGTGCATGACCTTTCATAAGAGTGACCTTATGTGCATGGGTAGAACAAATGTAACTGTCAATAAAAAAATCTATAATATAATCTTATATTGCCTCTTGAAGGGCACATACTACATTGCTAGTCCATCTCATCCCAAGCTTTCAATCATCACTACTACATGATGCGTACGTTCCGACGGTGACGATTCTTTCATGTTGGAAATAACGTTTATATTAATTTGGGTTATAGCGTCAAAAAGAACATCGATAAAAGTGTCAAAAAAACCATCAATTTTTTTTCTAATTTTTTTTAATTTTTAACTTATTTATATGTTAACCAATATATATGTTTTTTTCTCACTTTTGGTATATACAAATACTTGTAAAAGTAAATGAAACAAACCAAAAAAAATAAAAATCTTGTCACGAGGTGATTCTTGCAAAAACATATGCAGCACACTCTACATCCACCATGTACACACACACACACACACACACGTAGATCATGGTCCTCGCACACCCCTTTCCACATACACAAATACATTACCATCAAATCATAGCAAGTGAGAATATTTTCATGTTTACAAAATCATAGTTTACATTATCAACTTTCGCATCTTCAAAAAGATTATTGGCCCCGAGAAGATCTATTTCAAGGAAAATACCTCCATCTTCAATGTGATTTTTCCTTGAGTACTCCATGTAGCAAGAGGTCATTGGTTCTTCACAAAGTATGGGCCATGTGTAAACAAAATATGCTTCACATATTAATAATCTTTTTATATCATATTAATTAGTCAATATACTAATTACATTAAGTAAAAACTCTTACTAAGTAGAAGGTTATGTCCTTGTTCCCTCAAGCAGCTACAATTGATTCTACAAGTGTCTTGATTGTTGTTGCAAACTGACTTGCGTAACCACCTTCAGTCATTTGCTTACATAAGACTTTTATAAACTTATCAAGCTCTATCCAGAATCTCATACGAAGATTTGTCATCCTTGGATCACTAGCTTGGTTAGTTGTGTGCTCACATAGAGCTTTCCAACATTTCCATGCTACTGTAACTTGTTTGTTCTCATAGTTTGACAAGAACCTCCTAGCTTTGGCTCCTCCCATTGACACATTTGTTAGAACATCACCAGTGGTACCTGATTGCTTGTCATCCTTTTTAAGTTGCACATGTCCACCACTATAAAAGCTCATGTCAGAGAGTAAAATTGCACATTTCTCTAAACATGCATCCGATAGCTTTGATGGAAAAATGGAATGAGCATAGTCAAGATGAAGCTCTAATAGCTTATCTAGTATTCTAATTTCTACATGTGAAGTAGAAATGTAAACTCTCTCTAGCTTTATAGGAAGTATGAGATCTCAATTGGGATCCTCAGGCAAAATACATGGTTCACCCTTGACTTCGGCTATTTTTCCTGAGGATCTCAATTGGGATCCTCAGGCAAAATACATGGCTCACCCTTGACTTCGGCTATTTTGTTGACTTTCCCTTGCTCCCAATCTTTGATTTACCTTTAGCCTTGGTTTAGACTTTATCACCAGCTACTTCCTTTATCTTTTCTTTGGATGGAGGCTTTTTACAATCCATTATAGGGTTGTACCATTTTGAATAGTTGTTCATGCCTACCATGCCATAGAGGAATGGGTTTGCACATCTAGGACCACCACACGCTCCATACATGCAATTCAATACTTTCAAGTCAGCACTCATGTGCCACTCAACTGTAAAGTTTCCTGGCCCATCCACCATAAGCTTCTCACCTTTATTCTGAGAATCAATGATGCTTGGAATTTTTATGTGCCAAAACAATCATTTGATAGGATCACGACTCTTAGTTGACACTGCACCATGGTTCCATCTCTGACTGTGCACTATGTAATGGTCGGTCTGCCTTACCTTAGGCATAATTTAAAGCTTTTTCATCAGTCCCATACTGATTCCTTCCATTTTTTCATGTTTGAGAATTTGTGCCTCATCAAGTTTGATAAAAAAACTAAGATTACCCTCATAGTCCTCTATTTTGCACGAATAGAACCTCACCATGGCTCATTGGACCCTTCTAACATCTATAAATATGTTATTTAAATACATGTCGTACTTGAATATTGATTTCTTTTTTTTATTCTCTACAATCATTAAATTTTCAATGTGATTGTATTCACCTATGAACCCTAGAATAGCCAAATTTTATTAGTGTTATGCCATTTTGCTAATGGTATGTCGTCAGGCTAAACCAAACAAACGAAGAGGACAAGGCTTCATAACTTGGATAAGTAGCTTTGACATGGGTCCATATCCCTTTCTGCTTATTGAAACCTTGTCACAAGTCTCCACCACCTCATCAGGCTTGACCAAGTCACCAAAGTCATTGCAAATTCCTTGACTACCCTCCTTTGAAGCCCTGCACACTATGAGAGCTTGAGAATTTCAATCAAGTCATTGTTTTTCATAGCAAAATTGATCATTTCAATTTCTATCTAGAGGATTATTCAAGCAAAAACCTCCCACACTATTCACAAAACTTTTAGCAAGCCTCATCCATTTCTTCTTAGCACCCCCATGTGTGGCTAGGCATGTAACACTTTTAAACTATATAGATCTCACTCTTAACCCAAACAAAGTGCTTTTTAGTTCGGTTTTTGGAGTGCGTGTTCCTTGAATTTTTGGTTAGTTTGACTAAGCTCTGTCACCTCTTCTTGAGGTGACTAAAGTAGTCCTTCTATCTCATTTACACCTTGAGTTTGTCAGATCACAATGTCTTCTATTCCTTTAACAGATTCCTTGTACACACCAAGCGGAGTTTCAGCCACCTACTTTAGTCACCTCTTCCTGAGGTGACTAAAGTAGTCCTTCTATCTCATTTACACCTTGAGTTTGTCAGATCACAATGTCTTCTATTCCTTTAACAGATTCCTTGTACACACCAAGCGGAGTTTCAGCCACTTGTGTATGTGTGTTGATAATGGAAAATAGTATCTTGATTATTCAATCTTAACCAGTATCCAAATAAGCCGTCTCTACCATCCCCAATGAATCAAACAAGATCATGCAAAGTGCTAAATGATGGAGGCTTATCAATTGATGGGTCAAGAAGGTATAGACCTCTTTGAAGCCACAAATCTACATGCTTCTTTCCTTCTGTACATAATCTTTGAGCTTTAGCCTCATCATGTAGAGCTTTGTGAGCTAAATTAAATACACTATAGATATGTGATGGACACTTTCCTCTAAATTTAGGTTCAAGAGATCTAGACGCATTTAGGTACACTTTCCTCTAAATTTAGGTACAAGAGATCTAGACACATTTAATATAGCTATTTATCTCTACTATTTTAATTAAATCACTTTGATTAAGAAAGTTAAGCCAATCCTTACACGGCCCTTTTTTTATATTTTTTGCCCTAATGCATCCTCTGTCTAGAGTCTATTTAAATCACCATCAAAGCTCCTTACCCAAAGCATACGGGTGGAAAAAAGCCATAATTTCGTAATCAAGTATTTGCAAGCACTAATATTGTTTACTCTTTGCTTCTTTCTATAATTTAGTGCTTTGTAGTATGTTGATCTAGCTTCCACTATTACATATTCTTATAGGTCTCACTTGTCATTTTTGAGTGTGAACTTGTTCCCCAACATTCTCATTGTGGTCTCTCTCTAGTATGACGAGCTTCTTGAGCTCTTTTAGCCCTTCTTGACAATTCACCAATCATTACTTAAAGCTCACTAGTCTCCATTCTTTCCTGTGGAAGCTCTATAGGGTTTATACCCCACAATATTAATCTTCTCTTTTATTGTGAAAGACTATTATTCTACTTCCAAACTAGTGCCTAGCACAATGATGGAGGTCAATTTTAGTCATGTTCTAGTGAGAAGAAGTCTCATAGTCAGAGGTCGAGTTAGAATATGACTAAGCAATGCTTTGACCTTGTCATAAATGTATAAGAACTTGATAAAGCACCAAAATCACTTGCAAAGGTTCTTTTTTATGAGGATTTTATGATTTTTGAGTTTTTTTATGGGTTTTACTGGTCTTTTTATAATATTTTTATATTTTTTAAGGTTTCTTTACAAGAAAATAATATATTTATGGAAGAAAAAGTGAGGCAAACAATGCAATTATGAGTTTTTTTAATCTTTGGGAATTTAGTTAGATCAGTGATCTAGATGACATATGGATGATCTTGATGTTGATGATCCGAATAGGCTATGATCTGAACAAGGCTATGCTCTTGAAGAAATCCAATAATCTAAATATATTGACGATCAAGGGTTTGGATTGATGATCTAAATATGTGTGAAATTTGGAATATAAACAATCTAGAGATGGGATCGACGATTAGGAAATAACCTTGTTTGACCTTGGAATCTCTCAATCCCTCAAAAGGTAGGTAATCTAAACTCAAGACAATTTGATTTCTAGACCATCTTAGAGTAGGGTAGGTGATCTATACCCCTTGAGCTAAGATCAACATCGAGAGACGGGTTGATGATCCAAATTCGAGATCAATGATCCAAAAGGGCATTAACAGTGGTAGAGCTAGCATCGATTTCTATTTACTTCCCAGGTATAACAGGGATCTTTAGTCAACTTTATACTCTCTTATAAGAGAATATTTTGTTGGTAGCTTGACATCCCCATTCTTAATGCTCGAGTGTGGAAAAATAAAGATCATTTAAAATAGATAATCTCTCATCAACCACTTCTAGGCTAATCTAGATGCAAATTCAATGATCTGCATTTGGATTATTTGGATCTTGGTCGACGATCCAAGAATTTCATAGAGCAAAAAACACAGCTTTTGATGATTTTTTATTTTTTAGGCTTTTTCTTAATGTTTTTTGGGCTTCTTTTACAAGAAACGATTGATTGTCAACACTCCAATGTCATGATTTTTAACTCAATTTAATGAAAAACAACTACTATAAAGATTACATGAAACGGTTGGTTCCAATGTCATGATTACATGAATCAACACTCCAATGTCACGATTACATGCAATGGTTGCTTTTATCAACACTCCAATGTCATGATTTTCAACTCAATTGAATGAAAAACTACTATACTAAGATTAATTAAGCTAATCTTTTAAAAAAATATGTAAAATACTAATATATATTATTTTTATAATTAATCTAAGACATACTCATAGTCAAATCAACCAAATGGATCACACCTAAGAAACCTTGCTCTTCATTCCACCATTCCCATGAGATAAATAATTTTAAAAAAACAACATAAAACATAAAAAAGGTTAAGCTTAGAAGAAAGCATACTCTAATCACATAAATCCACTCCTAAACACTCAAATAGCACACACAATCACATAAAATAACTCAAATCCTACTCTACAACACATTTCCTCAATATTTTACCAAGGATGTGCATTCACCAAGGGCAAGAATGAGTGAGAATAATAAAAGATGTTTTAGTACAAAATAGCTCTACTTTCATTTACCTCATCCAAAGCTAGTTTAATCGTGGTCATAAGGTGGTACAAAAGGGGGATTTCCCACCTTATGAGTATTGAGTATATACCTCAACAAGGGGATAGGAGGGTAGTAGTGTCAGCTATTCTTATCTTTGTTGATAGTGGTATGGGTTCTATACCTCATAAGAGGGTAGAAAGGTGGTACATGCCTTCTCAGCCCTAACGACCCAACCTCCTTTGGTCCCTTGATGAGGATGACAGATGCTCCTAGCTAAAGTCTTGACGGAATCGAGTATATGAAGAGTGTAGAGCTAGATTCATCTTCGTATCCGCACTAATAAGCAACGGGAATGAGATCCTGGCTGAGGGATCGACCAATGAACCTAACACCAATTGAGCTATGTGAGTGCTGTGCTTCACCGACCAAGCTAATCAAAAGGTAATTCCATGGTATTTCTTTGATTAAACCTATCCTCCAAAGGTCATCTTTTTGCATTGAACAAGCCCTCTTTGTGGCCCGGGGCTTCATGCTTTCCTATACCCTTCACAGGTTAGTAAGTTGTTTCTATAGGTCTATCTCCATGCAACCCGTTCTTTCTATCAACCAAATACAATCCATTCTCTCCAAACAAATCCCCCCCTTCCATTTTTGTCTCGTTTTAGGTCTATGTAGTTTATCCAGCCACCTGCCTGGGTTCTTGTACAGCCAGGGTGGCAAGCTTACTTCTGGTTTGGCATGCATGCCGTGCCCGATAAGCTGTAAGCTCAACATTCCATCTCGCATTCAGTGAATAGGATCAAACTTCTAGCATAATCTAAAACTTAGCAATAATAATTCAATTTCTTGGTCATCCCTAATGTAGTCAATAGTTCTTTCTTACTATTAAAGGAGAAGGTCTACAGCCGGATAAATACCTTTGGCTGCTAATCTTCTCGAAAAGCACAGTAGTAGCATCTAGGTGTGCAAATGTTGTAGTGGGGGTTGGGTCAGTCGGATCATTTGCAGGTACGTAAATAGCTTGAATGGAAGTTATTGATCCGTAATTCTTTCTTGTAGAGACCCCATTTTGGGTTGGTTGATAACCCACGGCATTCTACCCGCAACAAAGACTTCAAACCCTGCTTGGACGAAGCGGAAGATGTTGTCAATGAATAAAAGTACATATTTTGCTTGTTGACATCTCGAAAATATTTTGCCATTGTTGGGGCGGTTGAGCCAACTCTCATATGAGCTCTTCAATAGAACTAGTTCCAAAAATTGATAAACATCAAGAACAACCCCCTTTCATGTTGGACCAAAACCCTTCAATTCATCACGACTTACAGTCCACTGGAATAATTTGCCATTATTCCATCGATTCACATCCATATAGGAAATCCGTATCTTTTTTTTATCAATTCTTCTCTATCTATGCCACCCACTATCAGTCTAATCCTACTCCTAGTTCACTTGGTGACCTCGAATGGAGGACACTTAGCGAATGCTTGGTAATCCCTAGTGGAGATGATTTATGATTTTGTGCCTAACCTAGTTAGTGGCATTTCGAAATAATAGTCTTTTCTCCTGATCCTCATTACTTTTACTTTTCCATCATTTTGTAATTCGTAAGTTATGGTACCTTATACCTTTACTGTAACAAGTCATTCTATTATTATTTTGGGTTCTTCATTCTCTCTTTCTCTTGGAACTACCATAGTGGGGTCCTAAACACATGGGCTTCATCCTTTTAGTCTCTTATTACCGCCACAGGGGTACCTCCACCATTAGCACCTTTCCTAGTACTTTCGTAGTTAATCCCCTATTGGTTTCGTGCACTAAGCTTAGGAATACGTTTACTTGCTAACATGATGGCTAGTTACAGTTTAGTCAAGATTGCGAGTGGCTTTTCTTGGACCATGCTATCCATGAGGGGTATCCTGCTATTAGCACATCTCGCTCCTCTTTCGATCATATTTGCATTAACTCGTTTAGAATGAGGTGTAGCTATTTTACAAGCTTATGTTCTTATAATCCCGATTTGTATTCACTTGAATGATGCAATAAACCTTCATTGACATGGAAAGAGACAGTCATGGTTTGGTTTTATTACCAAACCATTCTTTTCTATATTGCCAAATCTGCCATGCTTAGCTCATTGGTTCGTTGTTGCAACGCTCTTGTTTTTTGCCATGTCGCTTCGGTCCATATAGCGATAGCTATGAGGGACTCGTGGGAGGAAAGCCCATCTATTTACTACATAAATTTTTGTGCTAGAAATTCCGATTGGAAAATTAGCCGAGAGAGATCAATCGCGGGGTGGAGTAAATGGCCAACTCGTCAAGCTCATGACTTGAAGACTGCAGGTTCAAAACCTGTCCCCGCACATAATGCTATTTGCAGTAAAAAAGCAAACGAAGATTATCGTATAATAATCCGTGCTTAAGAATGGGAAACGTTCCCGTCCTGCGGTTCCGTAGGAAAGCAGTAAAAAAGAAAACGAATATTATCATGTAATAGTCCATGCTTAAGAATGGGAAGTAACCTCACGAGGTGAACCGGGAACAATTGGTGAGAATATCCTTTTTCGACGACGGAACAAGATCGTAACCAACTGCTTATCGGGGTGGGGTTCGGGACGGTCCAGCGACTGCATACTTATCGGTCTGGCTGCATACTTACGACACCATTTGTTTTGATGTCAAGAACGTTTTTGCTCTCTAGCAAAGGAACCATAGTGCTAGTGGTTAGACCACTTATTTTAGATCATGGAAGTCGCAAAATTGGAGACACTGAAGAGTATATAAGATGTGTGTCAACCCCTCTTGTGTGAGCCCTTCTTCTACTCTCAAATAAACTATTCTTAATCTAGAAAGCCTAAACCACCTTCTTCTCTAGTCATGATCAATCACACTCTCACTCAAGAAAACAAACATATACACTCACTTGTGGCCGACTGCATACTTATCGGTCTGGCTGCATACTTACGGCACCATTTGTTTAGATGTCAAGAACGTTCTTGCTCTGTAGCAAAGGAACCATATTGCTAGTGGTTAGACCACTTATTTTAGATCATGGAAGTCCCAATTGGAGACACTGAAGAGTATATAAGATGTGTGTCAACCCCTCTTGTGTGAGCCCTTCTTCTACTCTCAAATCAACTATTCTTAATCTAGAAAGCCTAAACCACCTTCTTCTCTAGTCATGATCAATCACACTCTCACTCAAGAAAACAAACATATACACTCAATTGTGGTTAGACCACTTGTCTTGGATCATAGAAGTTCCTATTGGAGAGACTAAAGAGGCCATGATGTGTGTCAATCCCTCTTGTTTGAGCCCTTCTTCTACTCTCAAATCAACTATGGTTAATGTAGAAAAATACTAAACCATTTGCTTCTCTAATCATGCTCAATCACACTCTCACTCAAGCAAGAAGGCATGCTCACTCAATGCGTTCCATCCACAGACACAAGAATGCACTCTCAAATAAAGCAAGCAAGATGTTAAGAACTCAAGACAAGAATAAAACTTTGCACTTGAGAAATGATTGAAATACCTTTTTCACATTATCAGAAGTTATATATATACAAATGGGCTTTGCATGGCCATACAACTTAAGTGGGTTCTCGTTATCTATCTCTATCCATGAAGAGAGAGAGCTTAATCTCTTACAAGCACACACACACACACACACTCACAACAATGGATAAGACATACAAAAAAGATGGAAGGCTAAAATCTTCATCATCTTCTTGTTGCTCTCAAAAGAGGTTTACAAAAGATAACCAACATAAGTACTAGAGTACCTGTACAAGTGGTCCATAATGTGAACACTCTAAGTAGGTGAGTTGGGAAGATAAGTATACTATAACTCGATTGGACTAGGTAGGTCCAGCTATAAAATCACTCTCGCAAAGATTCATAATGTTAGCTACCAAACATACCCATGGTGTAAAGGTGGAACAGTCACCCAGACACGTCACGAGTATCAGCTCCTATTCAGCTTGACATCTCAACACTCCTCCTCAAGCTCAACTCCATCTCCAAGACTCCAAGCATAGTGCAGAATCTACAAAGCTTAGGCCTTGGTGAAAATGTTAGCTACCTACATGAGATCAAAATCATCTATCAAGATCTTCTCTGATAAAGTGATAATTGATCTCTATGTGTTGGTCTGCACACCAAACATTGGGTTCTTGGCCAACTATATGCTCCTAAGGTTGTCACACATCCTGTTTGTCCACATGTAGCCCCAAATCTCCAAGTTGCTTACGTAAGTAAGTCACCTCACATGCTTCCATCTCGTAGTACCCCTATACTCTACCTCTGTACACTCAATATAAGAAAACTGTCAACAATTGTTCCATGTAACAACACCACTCATAAAGGAAAAACATAAACCCACTAGTAGATTTTTTTCCCAATTTCTACCAGCTCAATTTGCATTAGCGTGTCCATACACTTACAACTATATATACTAGCCTCATAAAAGAGGCCATAATTCACTATGGAACTCACGTAGCATAGTTTACACCCTCACACTATCCAAATGCAGCTTCTAAGGAATCTACATAAACTGGTTGTCCAACCCAATTGTGTAGTTCATGTCTGTCCTCATGATCATCATGTTGATCAAGCTTCCCACTATCTTCTTATACATGGTGGAATTCTCCAATATCTCACCTATGTTTGGACCCAACTTGCCATTCTGATCCAGCCGTACATATCACTTTATGTGACAAAAACAGATAGAGGAATCATGCTATTAGTCATTTATGTCGATGTGACTTGATTATCACTGGTGATAGTGATGCTGACATACATGATGTTAGGAGGCCTTTGAAGAAGAAGTTTAAGATGAAGGATTTAGGTTAGTTTTGCAGTATTTCTTGGACATAGAGGTGGTGAGATCGCCTCATGGCATTTTGTTATTGAAGAGACAGTATGGCTTGGACATATTGCCTAAGTATGGTATGACAGGCTGTAAGACTATTTCAATGCGATTGGAGTAGAACACAAAGCTTTCCACAAATACAGGTGAGCTTTTGGAGGACCCCACTACGTACAGGCATATAGTGGTAGCTTGATCTACATGACCATTACTAGGCCATACTTAAGCTATGATATTGGATGTGTGAGTCAACTTATGCATGCCCTAGGAAGCCACACTTGGATGTGGCTAGACAGATTCTTAGGTACATAAAGTCCACAGTTTATTATGGACTTTTCTATGAGGTTGGTATAGAGATATAGCTACTTGGATACACATATGTTTATTGGGTTGGTAGTGTCGCAAACAGAAGGTCTACTAGTAACTTTATGTTTTTGTTTGGAAGTGTTGTTGTGAGTTAGAGTAGTAAGAAATAGCCAACAATTTCTTTGTCAAGTAAAGAGGCAAAGTACAGGGGTGCTACTCTATGGGTGGCACCTTGTGAGGTATCTTGGTTTCAGAAGTCATTTATGGGTGAGTCCATGGATAGGAAAATTGTCATTTATTATGACAACATGAGTAGCATACAGTTGACCAGTAACCCGGTATACCATGCTAGAACGAAACACATTGAGGTGCATTATCACTTTGTGAGGGAGAAGGTTCTAGTAGCAGGTGATGTAGATCTTGTATATGTCAGCACAGAGGATTAGGTGGTTGATATCTTGATTAAGGCATTGGGCATAAAGAAGCTCCATAGGTTTAGGAGCTTACTTAGAGTGCAATATGTGGAGTTGATATTGAGAGAGGGAGTGTTGAGATATTGAGGTCAACTAGTGCTGCAGACATTGATGACCCACATGGGTGATAGCTTCCACACTTACACCACTGGCATAGTTGGTGAGATTATGGTTGATATGCCGCTAGTGGATGACACGCTGCATGACAGCCACTTTGAAGTACTAGAGTTATGGCATAGTTATAGCATGAGCTCATATAGTTGAGTTCACGCTATGGACCGACCATTGTATATTATTTTAGGAGAGTACTTTCCCTTATAGAATGTTCTTTTTATCTTTTAGTTATGCATGGTTATAGAGAAGAGAAGAAGATAGAAGAAAATTCATCCATCCATCTCTCTCTTGTGTGTCTTTATCTCTCTTGTGTGTGTGTGTGTGTGTGTGTGTGTGTGTGTGTGTGTGTGTGTGTTTGATTGTAAGGAACTCAAGCTCTCCCTCTCCCCCCCATTGTCTTTAATACACACAGCCCAGCCCCAATGGCACCAAGCACGTCACTTTTGATCTCATGGGTGAACAACCCATCTAGCGATGCCCCTTCCTTCATAATTCAGCGGGCCTCTACTTCCGACAGTCCTTACACCGAAGAAATTGTGATCATCCAAATGACAACTTTCAATGCCAAATACGAGAAGGTACCTGATATCATTGTCACTATCCACTTCTTTCACCTCATGATCACCCTATTAGCAAAATTCCCTACATGGTATCACTATGATGATGGAGCCCAATGCCTCGCATTCGACATCAACAAGGACCCTACACTCACGTAACTCTTTGAGTATTATGAGCGAATATAGTGGATGCACCTAGCGACTCCAAACATTTGAAGACATGATGGAGACAATGTTCTAGACAAACTACAAAGTTTTCCCACTGCTCTCCCCAATACCCCAAATTGCGGTGTGATTTTATCCACACCTACTCCCTCTACTCCTGCCACTAAGCTTCATTGTTGCTGATTCTGAGGATAGACCCAAAAGTGAAAATGTGCTATATCGCTTTATGTAAAAAGATATAGGATGACTGAGCTTACGACATGTGTCATTCCGGCCATGAGCTAGAAATCCTAGGTGTACATAGAGATGGATAACTAATTTTGGGTCCCCAATTGTCAAATGGGCAGCTGGCCATTATAAAAAGTGAGCTCTTATATATATAAGTGACTTGAAGAAATATGAAAAGAATACAATCCCAATATCACAATTGAGTCTTCTTCTTCTATCTTGGTCTCTTGTGTGGTAATGGTTGACAATGTGAGCATGTGTGTTTATGCATGCTTGATTATGTGTCTGTGCTTGTAGATGATGCTCTCTATCTTCTGTCCATTCCCTTCTTCTCCATCTCCCTCTCTCTCCCTCCTTGCACACATGAAGGGATTGACGTATAGGTTGAGCTTTCCATAGCTCTGTCCCTCCTTGCTCTCTACCTAGCACATGGAAGCTCCACTTGGGTGACACTTGTAAGTGGTGGTGGAGTGAGCCCCTAGTAGCTTCACATCATGGAGTTAACTATCATAGGGTTAGCTAAGTGCAGGCTCCCTAACCACAACCCTTGCATATTATCTCCACCCCTCATCCAAGGTGAATGTTCATTTTGGTGAACAACTAGATATTTTTAAGTGTAGCCACAAGTGATTCATATGGTTCTTTATCAACACTTTTTAATAGTACAACAATAGGCTCATCTTCTTCAAGAAACTTAGTTGTTGCTTGATACTTTTAAACTTGTTGATGTGTTATGCCATGCTCTCTGTCTTTCTTCTCAAGCTTGTAGAATTTTCATGAGGAGGTTAATCTTGGAGCTCTTTGACTCAATGCTAAAAATCTAACTATGCTCCAGCCATGCCAATTTGGCATCCTTGATGATGGCAATGTTTCTAATCACATCATCACGAAGATTTTGAGCAATAAGACCTAATGCTTTGTTATTTTCAAGTGAGGCGACCTCCACTTGTTCATCCTCAATTAGATACCAAATCCTCTTACGCATAAGCAAGTACATGATCTTACTTTGACATGTAAAAAAATCATCACCATTGAACCACCTTGAGATAATTTATATATACTCCATGATGAGAGGGTCTTACCTTGAGCCTTAACTTGAGTTGCTCAGGCAATAGCTATCCCTTTTACAATTTTCTTGCAATTTATTAGAAATATGTCCAATTCAAGAGAGGACTAGAATGTAATGCAAATGATGAATCCACAGAAGTAAAACACCCAAATTTTTAAATTTTGGTATTTACTTTGCCCATTTTTTACAAATCATATCTTAATGATAGACATTAGTGGCTCAATCAGATGATTAACAGGGCCAAGAGTTGAAGGATAATAACACTCCCAAAAGAAATTATATAGCTACTGGGAGATCTCCTCTCTGTGACACTACCATTGTGTATCCATGTAGCTATATCTCTATACCAATCACATAGAAAATTCCATAACCAACTGTGGACTTTATGTACCTGAGAATCCATCTAGCCACATCTAAATATGACTTCCTAGACCTACATAAACTAACTCACAAGTCCAACAACATAGCTCAAGTCTCGCCTAGTAATGTTCATGTAGATGAAACTATCCACTATGCGTCTGTACATAGCAGGATCCTCTAAAAGCTCACATGTATCTATGGACAACTTTGTGTTCTTCTCCAATGGCACTAAAATAGGCTTACAATCTATCGTACCATACTTGGTACAATAAGCTTACGGCATGTCATTCCATACTTGGACAACATATCCAAGCCATACTGTCTCTATAAGAATGAAATGTCATGAGGTGATCTCACCACCTCTATGTCCAAGAAACACTGCAGCTCACCCAAATCCTTCATCTCAAACTTCTACTTCAAAAGCCTCTTGACATCATGTATGTCAGTATCACTATCACCAGTGATAATCAAGTTATCCACATGAATAACTAATAGCATGATCTCTCTATTTATCTTTTTCACATAAAGTGAAAAATCTACATTGGATATCTGAAATCCAATGATAACAAGATACATGTCCCTTATTTGACCATACTTTGGGTACCTACTTCAAGCCATACAAGGCTTTTGCGTAACCTACACAGAAAATTTGGATGTGCATCACTCTCATAACTCAATGGCTCCATCACATATACTTCTTCTTGCAAATCGCTATCATGGAAGAAAGCATTCTTTACATCCATCTGATATAAAGACCAACCCTTCGCTGCAACCATAGCAATGACAGTTTTCATAATTTTATCATTCTTGCAACCAAGTTGAATGTCTCCTCATAGTCAATGCCATAGATCTGCGCATAATCCTTGGTAACCAATCTTGCCTTATACTTGCTCACTGATCCATCTGAGTTATACTTTACCTTATATACCCACTTACATCTAGTTGCCTTCTTTTCCTTAGACAAAGATACTAACTCCCATATTGCATTTGCATCTCCCATCTCCTCATCCATGCCATCCTCTCATTTTTTATTTTCAAGTGTCTGCTCAAAACAAATGGACTCCGATTCCCATATTTCTTTAACCATGTAAGCATAATGATGAGTTGTATAACTATCATATCTCATCCTGTCAACAAGGTATCTAACCCTCGTAGACCTATATACACCTAGATCACTATCAATTGTGCTCAAAATAGCCATGGTTCTCCTTACGCTATCAGTAACCACCACTGACGGAATGTTAAGCTCCTTATTAAGACTCTGCTCTGAACCACTAGTCACCATCCAGATATGAGTGACCTGGTAACAACTCAAGCATAAAATGTTGATCTACCTTTTCCTTCCCTTTGCATGATACATGTGTACTCATCTTCTTCATGTTCATCTTCAATGACCTTGGATAAGACCATAGATACATTTCAAAAGTTGTATGTCTTATAATGTTTCTTACACCACTTCTCGCCACATTTATAACAAAGGCTCTTGTTTCTCAACTCATTGATTCGGTCTTCCTTCATAAACTTGTTTTTGTTGACCCCACTATTGATTGATTTTCCATCCCCACTTGATGCTTTTAAAGGATTTGACCCAAATCTGAAATTCTATTTTGAACCACCACCATAGATGATACAATACGTAAGAATGGTGGAAGTTGACAAAGCATCTTTTACAAACTTTCCAAAAGTAGAAACATTTGAATCAACCCTATATCCACTCTTTGCCGGCCATCTATATGCATATTAATATTCATAAATCTCAGTGTACATAATTGCCTCTTGTAGGATAGAAGGCCTTTGTGCTCTTACATCCATCCCAATGTTTGATTTGAAACCCTTGAGATCATCTTGAATTTCTTTCTAAATCCACCCACATGGAGAATGTGTTTCAAGAACTTTTGTACGTAGTCTTTAACCTTCGCCAGAACCTTGCTCCAATATCATTTTGCAAACTTGAAAGTGAATGCATTTTGTATTGCATCCTTAAAAGGACCCCATGTGGTAATTTCATAACCATTGTCATGCAAATACTGCCACCAAGTGTGTGCATACATCTTAGTACTATCACTTCTTGCGTTCATTTCAAAATACATATCCAATTTGTCAACCATTCATCATACTCTTCATTGCTTGATCGTTCCCCTTTGAAATTTGAGACTTTGAAAAAACCACTGTCTTTGATGTCCTTAACTCGAGTGATCATGATTCCACGAACCATCTACATGTGTAAAGTCGAAAGCTACATGCTTCCCTTTGGCATCACCTCCTAAAGTAGACGAAATGTTTGTAGACAAACTCCCAAAAGAAAATAAACTCAGTGGCAAGCTTTAATTTAGCTTGATTCATAAGAATGTCTCCATGCTTCTCCAATCATAAGCACAAGGATCAAATATAACCCAATCAAGCTAGCCGTATTATAACAAATCACACAAGCTAAATATTGCAGGCACAAGTGTCTCATCTCCATGGGCTTGGTGTCAAGCAAATCCATCCTTCCATAAGAGTCTTTTATCGTGGCCATATCATCAACAACTGCCTCCTTTTCCAAGTCCCAAATAAAGTTATAAGACAATTGCCCCATTGGTAGAAGGGCAAGCCTCTATCACAAAGCAAATTTAGCATCAAAAAGGGCAAACCTCTGTCACATTGAGCAATGTTGTGCAAGTGCTCTTGAAAATATGGACAAAAACGAGAACTAATTCCAACATGTTTATACATTCTCTTCATGAACAAGGTTGCCAATGCAAATAGAGTACATGAACTCAAATGAGTGGTGCAAGCTCCATGTGCACATTATTTTCTTGCTCTAGGACATCCAAGAAGATGGGATCCACCTTGATATTGCTCTTCACAAAAACCTGTGCCACAGCACACACAAGTCATGCCTATTCTTGCGGAACAAAAGTTTACTAAGAAAAATAAGTAAATTTAAGGTAGAAACAGCACTATGTGTCTCTCATGACCCCACAATGGAGAGCATGACAATTAATAGGGTTAAGATTAACAATTGTTTCATAAAAACAGAGGGTCAAGATCACATGAATGGCATGAATACACACGTGCACGTGCGTGCCTGCATTTGTGTGTGTATGTGTGTGTGCGTGTGTGTGTGTGTGACACACACACAGAGAGAGAGAGAGAGAGAGAGAGACCTCAAATTTGTGAGTCCACTTCCATACCCTTGCATTCCCCTTGATGGTTACCACAGAGTGTAAGGTCATCTCTCTCTTTCTGATGTCTGATATCAAGGCCTTCAAGTGACTGGTCATCTCAAGGCCATCTAGCTTTGCAGGGACCTCCAAAACCTCCTGGCTGTTTGCACCCTGGCTTCCTTCCTCAACCTGCAGTAATTTGAGAATCAGGGTTTCGTAAAACAGACTCAAGAGCAAAACATTGCATGGCACTTAAGGTTTCTGCCCTATTTAACTGCATCAATAAAACAAAATAAGGTTTTGATTCGCTTCAATCACACAAGTAGGGAACAGCCAGTTTCCTGGTACAGGGCAACTAGTGACAGCCGCGGCATTTCGTGGCCAACGCAGATGACCGGCTGTCATGGTCGCTGCAGACACACCAGCAGCTAGCAGCAGCGGGAACCCAAGGAGAGGCAACGAGGAGTTGTTCTTTATATGGTATAAGATCTCTGGTGCTCACTCGTCAGCTGCTGGAGGGATAAAAAAGGAGGGTGTCGGTCATTGCCCCACATTAAAGCCACCCAATGGCTTGGCCCCTTTCCTAGGCCATACAAATGAGTTGATTTGCTTCAATAACATAATGTACCTTGGCCCCTTTCCAGAAAGGCTTAATGCAGACAAAGTAGTTTACGGCCTCAATTAGTGTTAAACAATTATTTACAGTTGAAAAGCTAGTGCCAATGAGGGTTTCATGGTTATGTAGAGAGATTAACAGGAGGGTTAGGGCTTGAATACATTAACACAGGAACGAGGGTTTTGTTTCAGGTTTATGCAAAGAGATTAAGGGGTACCTTTGCCTGGCCGAGGAGATCGCCATGGTAGAAGATGTCCATGACTGTGCTCGTGTAGTCGATGGGAAGGATATTGGGGTTGCTAACCTTGATGGACAGGACAAGCTCGGCGTCGATGACGGCAAGAAGGAGGGGTGAATCGGTACAGAAGCGAAACTTGAAGCCTTTGAATGTGATCGACAGCACCTCGAAGATAGGGTCCCGCGGCCGAATCCGGAAGAGGGTCAGGCCCGCCAACGCGCAGAACACAATTGCCCCTGCCGCAGGAGGAGGAGGGACAGGCGGTCCCATGGCTATGCCGATGAGACGTCTCTCTCTCTCTCTCTCTCTCTCTCTCTCTCTGGCTATGGCGATGTGGGGCGCTCTCTCTCATTGGAATTCATGGCTGTGCCGAGTCAATATGCACCACCAACAATTTCAATGATTAATTAATTAATTATATGGACCACCAATATTAATTGGATAAGGGTGAGCCAAGAATATTTGAAGGTATCAATAGCAATCAGCATTAACACATGTCACCTTCGCATGGAGTAAACGTGAGGCTTTTAGGCTCTTCTGCTTCTGGAACCATCAAAGGATGCCGTGGTTTTTCCTACGGCGGATAGCATGGTTCGTGTGCAATTGGCGGTTGTGAGAGCATGGCATGCTTGGTGTCGGGCTCTGGCTGCATCACATGGCTCTTAAACGTGATTATTTTATGGGCTCTTCTTTTTCTAGAACCATTAGAGGATGTCGTGGTTTTTCATGCGGATAGCATGGTTTGTGTGCACCTGCCGGTTGTGAGAGCATGGCGTGCTTGGTGTCGGCCTCTGGCTGCATCACATGGTTTCACACGATAGCTGCATGCGTTGCTGCTCTGCAATGTTGGGATGTTTATCTTCTGCATCTTTCCATTCCTAGTGAGGTATTGTATGTGTCAGATTTTGTATATCTCAGCTTATCCAGGGTTGTCTTCTACAACCTTCGATTCTTGGGCAGGTATGTGTTTCAAACATGCTTTGCTTCTTCATCTCAGTTTTGGTATGTGCATGTGCACATGGTTTGCGTGTCTCTGCATGATTGGTCGTCTGCACTATTTAATGACCTCTGGTCTCTGTGAAGGTATCCTATTTCAGCAGCCTACCATGCCACCAAAGCGCAAGCCTCTTGATGATATTACTAATATCATGATGGTTGACCAGCGTCCATCTCCATCCTTAGCGTTTGCTTGTGCCTAGCTCGTTTGTGATGAAGCGGTACCGTCATCATCTACTATACCCCATGCTCACTGCTATGCTTTTCCTCGGATCATCACCCCTCCTGAAGGCCTGCATAGTGTGCGCAACCTCCGCATAGTCAAGAGAAAAGCACGATCATCTAGTACTTTATTTTTTCTACAATCCAATCCTTCTGTTCTCTTATGGTTTATGCAAGACTGTAAGAGCCGTTGTGCTGGTCTTGATCGACATAATTACCTGGAATACACTCGAACTAATTAAAAAACATTGTTGTCGCTTATCTAATTTGATTATGTGTGTAAAACCCATAAGCACATGCATGTAACTGTGTATTCGCATAATTACCTTTTTGCTCCGTCAATTTTGTACGCTTGCAGGTGCTTCGATTTTTTTTATGAACTTTTGCTTTTTCCTTTATTTTATAAATTTTGCTGTTTCTTATAAAAAATGTCCTTGCTTATTTTGTAGCATAATAAATAAGTTATCTTTTTTTTTCTCTTATCATTCCTCATGTGTAGGCTATGTGAGGAAATTTCAATTGAACAAGTCTAAAGAAGTAATGGACATAATTTGTCATTTTGAAGATTTGGGAAAAAAAATTTAACAACAAAACATATTTGATAATTTCCTTATCTATGCTTAATCTATATTATCAAAGTATTATGAGAAAATTATTGGTAGAACAATCATACATCATGTTTACACCATATTCAATAGAGTTTGGTGCATCAAGGATTTAAAATAGGTACCATAGGGAAAAATATCATTCTATCAATCATTATCATGGAGAAAAAACATCATACATCATGGTCACACCATACCCTTTATCCCTCTCTGGAATTGATGGGTGAGTTTAAATTTTGTTTTTGAATTTGGCATTAAAATGGACATAGGGAGGAGTCACATGAGAGAATTTTATGAGCTTTATTTAGTATGTAATGAGATCACAAATAAGACATTGAGAGAATTTTATGAGTTTTATTTAGTATGTAATGAGATCACAGATAAGTCATTACAAATAAGACATTGAGAGAATTTAGTTTTATTTAGTATGTAATGAGTTCACAAATAAGTCATTTCCCTTATTGTGATCTCATTACATTCTAAATAAAACTCATAAAATTATCTCAAGTGACTCCTCCACTATGTCCATTTCAATGCCAAATTCAGAATCAAAATTTAAACTCACCCATCAATTCCAAAGAGGGATAAAGCGTATGGTTACCATGATGTATGATTTTTTTCTCCATGATAATGATTTTCACAAGATTTCTTGGCCATGTAGATTGAGCATGGTCAAGAAAATTTTGAGCAAATTTTTTTCTGATAGAATGACATTTTTTCCCATGGTACCTATTTTAAGTCCTCGATGCCCCAAACTCTATTGAATATGGTGTAACCATGATGTATGATTGTCCTACCAATAATGTTCTCATAATATTTTGATAATATAGATTAAGCATAGATAAGGAAATTATCAAATAAGTTTTGTTGCTAAAAATATATATTTTTCCCAAATCTTCAAAATGTCATGTTATAGTACCAAGCTAGTGTAATGTAGCCTATGGAATGACTTCTCTTGTCTTATGATGCTTCCATAACACTCCATTCATTTTGTGGAGGAATCTAATAAAGTTGGTACTATACTTACTTTAGAGAAACCATTACTTCTTTAGACTTGTCCAATTGAAATTTCCTCATCCATCATTGCTTAGACACCATACGAACTTTATACATGTCTTTCCTAGGAACTCTTATTTGTTTTATCACTTATCCTCAAAAGAGTAACATATACTATTTACTGAGAAAAACTCCTTGATGTTCCACTTTTACTTTGTTCTTAGGTAGAATAAATGACACTTTTGATTTACAAGTAGTTTTTGAAACAAATGATGGATGGAGCTAGGAAAAAAGATTTGACAAAAACAAAGTTTGCATAACGTACTAGGTCACGAAGTAAATGCTCTCACAATTGTAGCACTATGCATTAGAATAGAGGGTACAATACATGATTGTCCTTCTTTGTAGTCAAAATTATGTTCATACAAGGCATCTCATTTAAGTAGCTACCTTGTTGATCTTCAAGTTATAGATGTACTCAAATGTACATTGTGAACCTAATAAAGACAAGAAAGAATGTGAGAGTTGAACAAAATGAAACACATTAAATATATCAATATTGTTTGCAAATATTTATGTAAGTCAATTCCCAAGAGAGTCCACAAAAGTAGCCTCGACACATGTGATAAGCCACATCCTAAAGTACTTCATTTGAATAATCTATGATAGAAAGACATAATAGAGGATCTATCATGATTGCTATCTTCTTCATGAAAACATTTAATATTAAAAATTGTGAGATATATCCTAGAGTCTATTATTTATTTTAATTAAAAATCTAAACATTAAATTAATTATAAACCATATTTGTTTAATTCTTAATGGCCGAGAAATGAAGTGATGGATGTCAAAGAAAAGACTTTACTCTACTTTACCAATTGCACATCGTTCACAAAATGGATTGCACAACTTTAGAGTGTGCATACCTTCAATAGCAAAGCAACATTTTACCAAAAAAATTGATAATCTTGCTAATAAAAGGTTTGCAAGCACAAGTTAACAATAAAGGGTTTGCACAAGTTTTCAACAAATTTCAAAAGTATGTCAATAAATCTCAACTTGTAGAGTGACATTTGAAGATCATTAAGCAAAATGGATTTTTATAAGATTTCCCGAGCACATATTTGAGATGTATGCAAACAAAAGAAGAGTACCCCCACCATTGCAGAAGAGAAATGTTCCCTTCACAAGAAACCGCATTCTTTTTAGGCCACCACCAATCCAAAATTATATCTTGCCCGATAGGTTGCCATTGGAAGGATGTATTTTGCTTCTTTTTAAGGATTTTTCAAATGAGAGATGTGAAGCTAACTCTAGAGATGGAATTGAGCTCTAGAGTGAATACTCAAGTCGTTAAAGTGATTTACCAACAAGCCATGTTTCAAAAGTATGTATAAAAATTTATCAAAACCAAGAAAAGGAGCTATAGCACCAATAGGTTACTTTATTGCTCTAGAGGCCACCTACCTCAACCTTTATGATCCATCAGTGTGTGGTGAGTGTAGTTAGACTTCCACATCAAGAATTGGATCTAATTATCATCTTTAAAACCTTGAGCAGGCCTCATTTAGAGTATTGATTTATCTTGGGATGGACCAAAGAGACCCTAATGGAATTTGTCAAAAAGATTTATGATAAGAAATTCCTTAAGTTCAAGGTTGGGTTGCTTGACACACTACAGGAGCTTGAGGGCATACTGACGCTAAAATACCGACGCAAATGTCGAACGTCGGTATGCCCGTCATAATGTTGGAGGAGACAAGTCGGGCGGGGTATTTTCAAATTTTCGTTTACCGACGCGTATACCGACGCTTATTCCGAAGTATATACCGACGCATATTCCGAAGCATATACCGACGCATATTCCGGAGCATATATCGACGCTCGTAAGTTTTTTACAGCCGAGAGCGTATTTTCTGATTTTTTCGCAGACAGCGTTGCAGAGAAGGTCTATTTCTCTCCCTCTCCTCTTTTTTCCTCTCTCCTCTTTTCTCCTTCTTTCTTCTTTTCTCCTCTTCTCCTTCTCCTAATATGTTCTTGCTTTTACTTTTTAATTTAAGAATTAGGACGTTTAGGGTTTTGTGTTTTTTTGGCTCTCTATGCATGTTGAGAGCTCTCTATGTATGCATAGATCTCCTAATGCATGCATAGAGATTTTAGGGTTTTGTATTAGTTCTTATTCTTGTGTTTAATTTACTAATTATTTTGTTTAATATTTTGTTTTGCAGCTCTTTTACCTCACCAATCTTTCACCAATCCTCTCCTTCAGCTTCACAAAAAAGAGGTAGATCCTCTTTCGATTTTTCTTGTTTATGCTTTTTTCTATGTATTATTGCATCCCTGTTTTATGGTTTAGGGTTAGTTTAGGGTTACAAAAGAGGTAGATCCTCTTTCGATTTTTCTTGTTTATGCTTTTTTCTATGTATTATTGCATCCCTGTTTTATGGTTTAGGGTTAGTTTAGGGTTCTTGTAAGCTTATACATAGGATTAATTTAATATCTATGCATAAAACCTATCATAAGCTTGCAATCTCTATGCATAGCCTTCTTGCAAGCTTTATGCATAAGCTCTATTCATAGAGCTTGCGAGCTTGTGAAATCTCTATGCATAAGCTCTATGCATAGGCTTTATGCATAGAGTTTGCAAGCTTATAAAATCTCTATGCATAGGTTTCTTGAAAGCTTGCATGGACATTGTACATAGAGCTTGCATAGCCTTCTTGTTGAAAGCTCTATGCATAGCCTTCTTGTAAAAGCTGAATGCATATGCTCTATGTATAGGCTTTATACATAGAGGTTGTAAGATTATGAAAGGTCTATACATAGGGCTTGTAAGCTTATGCAAGCTCTATACATAGAGTTTATGCATAGAGCTATATGAATCTAGCTGAATGCATGAATTAAGATCTATGCATAAAGCTTAATACATAATGTTTTATGTATAAATCTTATGGATGAGCTTTATGCATAAGGCTTCACATGCGTTATGTTTTTTTGCATAAACCTTTTTTTGATGTAGAGTGCCTTGCATGGATGGAAAGCATAAGCTTTTTGAATGTTTATACTCTCTTATACATATAACATATAAGTCTTATGCTCTATTTTTCTATGCATAAGGTATTCTCTTTATTCATAGAGTTTATATATGTTATCAAGGTAAGATCTCTTATCCATGTAAAACAAGATCATGTTTATTACACCATTGGGTGATGGGATTAAGGGTTAGCATAGTGCATAAGACTTATAGCATAGAGCTTATGCATAGAGCTTATGCATAAGTCTTGCATAGAGCTTATGCATATGGCTTATGCATAGAGCGTATGCATAAGACTTATGCATATGGCTTATGCATATGGCTTATGCATAGAGCGTATGCATAAGACTTATGCATAGAGCTTATGCATAAGACTTATGCATATGGCTTATGCATAGAGCTTATGCATAAGGCTTATGCACAAGACTTATGCAGTTGGCTTATGCATAGAGCTTATGCATAAGTCTTGCAACCTTATTATGCAAGCTTATACTTATGGCTTACAAGCCTTACTATGCATACGATTGCATAAACCTTATTCATAAAGCTTACATAAGACTTACGTATAGAGCTCAATGTGTAGGCTCTATTTACAGAATCTATGCATTTAGATTTTTGCATAAGGCCTTTATAAATAGCTATTTATGAATAGAGATAGCTTCTCTCTCCATCCTTGTTCAAATTCATCTTAATTTTGTATGGAGAGAAGATAAGCTAATGTATAAGTTATTTTTAAAATCTCCCTCAACGGCTGGGGAAAAGAAGCCCGTTTGACGCTTTTTTAAATATTTTTAAAGTCTCCCTCAACGGCTAGGGAAAAGAAGCCCGTTTGACGCTTTTTTAAATATTTTTAAAGTCTCCCTCAACGGCTGGGAAAAAGAAGCCCGTTTGACGCTTTAAATGTTATTTTTTAAAATCTCCCTCACGGCTGGGGAAAAGAAACCCTGTTTTATGGTTTACATAGTGCTTTGTGTAATGCATAATGATTTGTGTTTAATGAGCTGCATATACATGTTATCCTGCTAGATGGAGCCTCTCAATCTTGAAGAGAGAATAGCGTGTCCATGCATGCGATGTAAGTACCAAATCTTTCGAAAACGAAGGATTTGCAACCAATATGTTCATGACACTGGCATATTTCCAATGGAGCGCTTGCAAAATTTACGGTTTCAATCGTACAACCAAGCAAGTGTGCAGCCGCATCTTGATAACATTGCGCCTGTGAATTCTCTTCCCCAACAAAGGATGAGGATATCGCAGGAGGGAGTGACAGATGGAGCTCAATTAACAGCACCCGAGGGAATGGAAGAAGGTCAAGAAATGGAAGAAGGTCCAATGGAAGAAATGTTGGATGCCTTCACATCGAGCAACAAGAAGCTCTCTTCGAGGAGCATGAACATGAAGATCATCAACCACGACATTCTCAACGGTCAAATTATGAACCAGAGGAAGAGGCCATGCGTAAACTTGCACACCTTCCATTATACAATGGTGCCAACATATCTGTATTGCGTGCATCTCTTACGATGCTAAATTTGCAGTCAATTTTTGGATAGTCTAATACAAGTGTCACTGAACTATTCAAGTAAGGACTTTTTTTGGAGATTACACCTACTGTTGAAATGATAAATTATCAACTTGTATTTGAGAAAATCTTAATAGTAACGATCAGATATTGCCATACTTGCAGGCTTTTGAAAGACCAGATATTGCCCCCTGGCACAACGAGATGCCTCCATCTCGTGCAGATGCCAAGAAGTTATTGAAATCCATAGGCATGGATTACAATAATATTCATGCTTGTTGCAATGATTGTTGCCTCTTCCGCCATGAATATGAGCATTTGCAAGAATGTCCCCATTGTGGCTCTAACAGATATAGAGAAGATGTTCAGGGGGAAGCTGTCCCGGTAAAGGTTCTCAGGCACTTTCCAATCATCCCAAGAATAAAAAGCATGTTCAGGTGCAAATCTATAGCAAGCTTGATGACATGGCATGCCACAACTCGATCCACAAATGAAGTGATGTGTGTGCCTGCTGACTCACCCGCATGGAGACACATTGAAGAGAAATGGCCGGCTTTTAAGGAAGAACCTCGAAACCTCCGTCTTGGCCTAGCAATGGATGGTGTAAACCCTTTTGGTTTAAGGAGCTCTTCATGGAGCACATGGCCTGTTTGCCTTGTGAATTATAATCTTCTGCCATGGTTAGCAATAAAGAAAGGTCATTTGTTGCTCTCATTAATAGTTCCAGGAAAGTACAAGGTGAAGAACATGGATGTATATTTGGCACCACTTATTGATGAGTTACGCATCTTATGGAACAGAATTGAAGTGAAGGACATGTCAAAGCAGCAGAGTGGCCAAAGACTTACAACTGTGCAAGGTATTCTCATGTGGACAATGCATGATTGGCCTGGCTATGGAGAATGCTCAGGTTTGTCTATATCGGGTTACAATGCATGTCCTGTATGTGGTCCTCGACTTGATTCAAGATACTCAAAAGCATTACGAAAGAATGTCTACCAAGGACATGTTAGGTATCTTCCAGAAAATCATGAATTGCGGGATGGTAATCTAGGAAGACCTCCACCAAGTGCATTGAAGGCAAGCGATTGAGATCTCTACATGTCTCAGTGTTTGATTCTCCATCAACAATCTTTTTGTGCTATTTGTAGTATCAAAAATATGGGGCGTTTTGGTCACATGGACGTCATTTTCGAGTAGAACGAATAGACCAAAGAAGAGCAACCTTTGATTGTGGTGTCACAGCACAGTTTGTTCAAGAAAGTCATGCAAGTGCAAGTGATGATAACACAATTACTGGAATGCTTGATTACTTTGGAACCATTCAAGATATATTAAAGGTTGGCTTCAGAAGTTTTGAGTTGTTTATCTTTGATGTGAAGTGGTTCAAGGTAATCATGAATGGGCCACATGTAACTGTACATAGAGACAAGAGTGGCCTCATCCAAGTGGACTCCACAAAGGTATGGTCCGATTAGCAAGATACTTTTGTGCGCCCAGAGCATTGTGAGCAGGTTGTCTTTAAAGCGGATCCAAAAGATCCACGCTGGCTATTTGTGGTTCAAGTCGCCCCCCGCAGTAAGCAAATTTTTGAAGAATTTGAGCTACAACAAGGTGATGTGGATGCACAGGGTGGTGGAGAGCAGCAAGAACAAGCCGATATCAACAATGAAGAGGAGCAAGCAAATGAAGAGGAGCAACTAGAGAAAGATCCAAATGAAGAGGTGCAAACCAAGGAAGCTGAAAAACATGTTCAGGAAGAAGACATAGATGATGAAGACATCCTTCATCAAGGGACTTTTAATGATGAGGATGCTGAAATGTACATAGACATAGATCTCTTTGGGGCTACTGATCTTAATGAGGATGATAGAATAGATAATGATTTTTAAAATGATGTATCTAAATGAATATGCAAATAGTTATGACATATTTGTAATGGTTTTTTGACATTGAAGGTCCTTTCATTGTTTACCATTGTTAATGTTTACCATCATAATCACTACTGTAGGAGCAAGTTGATATAGTTTTACCAATGTTGTTTATCATTGTTAATGTTTGTCATATGGTTCTTTCATTGTTTACCGTGTAATTTTCATTTCGCACAAGTTTGTCATATGGTTTTTTGTCCAACACGCCATGGGTGACTCATCGCCCTACAACTACAGTCCTGATTTCTCATTTAATCCTACACCGCAGGGCATGAGTCCCCAGCAGTTATATGGTTTTCTTTCGTCCATGACTCCAAAGCAGAGAGCCATGGCTCAGAGTTATTGGGGTTCTGGAGCAGGGACATCTGCCTCACCATCTGGCTTCCCGACGCCAGTTCCCACACCCGTGGGTACGACAGCAGCTCCCACACCTCATACCACACAGCCTTCCACTCCTCTTACAGCTCGATCTACCACCTCTTCACATAGATGGCGCTCACGTAGTAGGTCTTGAGGGGGAGGTTGTTGTGGTGGTAGTGCCACAGATGCTGTGACACCACCACCACGTGAGCATCGTCCTTCGCTCTCATCTGTTGATAGCACACCCATAGGGTCACCTTTCACTCCCTGGGGTGCACATGACCATGACAACAGCAAGATATACACAATTAGGGATGGGGCACCAATAATGGATAGTGCAGGGAAGGCAATGAAGACACGCATTCGACAATTGTGCACTATACAGTTTCACGACTCTGTCAAGACTAAATGGGATCAGCAAGATAAGGGGAAGAAAAATTATATAAATACACAGATAAAGCAAGAGTTTCAGCCATCTGACCCTATGAATGTCGTCTCTAATGAGTGGATACAGTATACAGCTCGCATTTTGATGGGGCATCGTAGGTCAGAGGCGAGGGACGCATTTAGAGAGGGGAAAGAGAAACCTGTTTGGCTAGATGACAGGGAGTGGGCAGCCATTGCTCAGGAGCTCACCGAGACACCAAAGAGGTTTCAACAACAAAGAGAGGCGGCAAGGGTAGGACTCCAAATAGTAGGGGCTTCTCATCTTGGGAGTGGTGGTTACGAAACCATGCGCCATGAATTCGTAAGTATTTGTAGCAATTTTATTTATGTAAATGTATGTATGTGGGCTAAATGTTGATTTCTAAAAGTTATAATTGTTAATCGTTTGTGCAGGAGTTGGCCATGAATCGCCCACCAAGTAGGCGAGAGGAGAAGTACGCTCACAAACATGGCCTTGTGGCCTTATTTGAGATGCTTGAAGAAGAAGGAGAGACCGTCAATTGGGAGGCATTACCATGATGTAAGATGACCTTCAAACTAATGGTATATGATCAAAACATTCTTGAGTATTAATGTTTAATTTAATTTCTTGTTTGTCGATCAGGAAAATAAAAAAACGAGCACGGTTGTTTTTGTGCTCTATTTTAGACAGCCAGGCAGCACTATTCTGCCCAAAAAAAAATTTGCTGTCTGTTTGCTGTTGTTTTTCCTGTTCATTTGCAGGCAGCCAAGCAACAGCCAGGCAGCACTATTCTGCCCAAAAAAAAATTTCTGGTATAGCGTCGGTATATTCCCCGGTACTGGCATCGGTATATTCATTGGTATATCTGTTGGTATTGGCGTCGGTATAGAGCCCAGTATACACCCCGGTATACACCCCGGTATATTCACCGGTATAGACGTCGGAATAGCCGTCGATATTATCCCCGGTGAGCGTCGGTATAGACACCGGTATAGGCGCCGGTATTGTTACCCGACGCTTATATCGACGCTATGATTTCGGCGCTTATACCGATGACGGGGCTTTTTTAGACCCCGTTGAATGACGTCGGTATAAGCGCCGGTATTAGGCTAACATGTAGTAGTGGCACCACAAGAAAAGGGAGAAAAGTTTTAGGCCTTAATCTTAGCCTTGGGATATAAAGCTCATTATTATTGTTGAATACTGAGGCTAATATGGCTCAGTTCTTATCTTTCAATTTTGACATCAATATGGAGGTAATTTTATAACCAATACTAATGATTTTTTAAAATATATAAATTCTAAAAAACTAAAAGTGATTAAATAGATGTATATTCATTTGCCTTAAGATAACTAGATAGATGTAAGATCTTTATACATTTCAACTAATTAGTGAAGCTTGTGATGTGTGGTGATACAAAGACCATTGGAATGTTAAGGAATCTTATGATGTATCTAGAGAGAATCTTACATAAAGGTTATTATGCCTATGATGTATCTAGATAGAATCTTACATAAAGGTTATTAAGCTTATGATGTATCTAGAAAGGATCTTACATAAAAATTATTAAGCTTAAAGGGAATATTGCTGTAGACAATTTATGACCTTCCTCTTTATGGTCTCATTAGTGATCAAAAAACAAAGGGTTATTAGCGGATGCCTTGTGTGTAGAATACAAATAAAATAGAGAGTTAGTAATTAACGCCACCCTCTTCACTGTGACTATACGAGTGAAACACTATATTCGTGAGTTTGGGAATTTCCCAACTCCCATTTTTTGAATACCAAAAAGGTGGGACCTGGATAACATACCTATAAGTTTCTCAAAACCATATCATGTGACCTATTATTAAAGCGCTTGGAAAATGGAATCTAGTGAGCTATAGAGCGCTCAATTTGGAGTAACGGTGTTCAAGTTATGATTAATCCAAAGATTTAACCATGTGTCCCAAACTACTGGGAAATTCCCATATTCCCCAATATGGTGTTGTGACAACTTATTATATTTTCGAGGACCTCTTTATTAGGAGTAGCCATTGTATTAAATCATTGTATTTAGTGCCAATGCACTCAACACTGCCCAATTTAGAAATTGGATATTCGCCATAGGTAGTTAGATGGATAGCAGACTTAGTATTATGCCAAGTAAGATGCATGTAATTGTGGGCAGATTGATAATGCACTCTAGGGGGTATATTATCATGACACTTTCTCCGTGGATTGTGGAGCCCAATAAGCATTCAAATGACCTTGAATGGGTCTAGTTTTTTCCCCACCACCACGGTAGGTGATATAGTTGGTTTGGTCCATTTAGATCATTCGTGGGAGGACCATTGGCGAGGGCTGCTAAATACAGCCAACACCAGGCACTATATATAGATGCATTTAAAATCCTCTCTATCATATCAAGATCATTAAGTTGAGAGTTGAGATCAATATTCACTGTGTTGTGTACCCGTGTTGGTGCATGACATTCTCCTTCAAGAGTCTACCTAGATTGCCATTAAAGTTTTACAAGAGTGCACGAGTGGGTAGAGGTCATCAATTTGTAATTTGGTTTGTAAAAATTTCTCCAACTCTCTCTTCATCTCTCTTGCATCAAATTCTTTGTCTTGTGCAACTCTCTCTTCACTCTCTTACATCAAGTTCTTTGTCTTATGCAAGATTCTTATTGTTTGTGTGCAAGTGCAAGTATTTACGGATGTTAGTGCTCCATTGAGTCATTTGACAAAGAAAGATGTGGAGTTTGTATGGGGTGAGGCTCAAGAAAAAGCATTCGAGATCATGAAGAAGATGTTGGTAGTATCTCCTATTCTCCAACCACACTCAGGAGTTATGGAGGCAAGCGACTACCATTTTTCAGGAGCATCTGTCAGTGCCAAGTTCAAGTCGGTTCGAAGCAGCAGGTGAGAAAGTGCTGAGGAAAGAGAATCAAGAGCTGAGGAGTACTGTTGCGAAGTTGAAGAAGCAACTGGAGGCAGAATGGAGTGCAGCAATGGACCAGATGGCAATATTACGAGATGAGACACCTGATAAACAAGATGATATTGCAAAAGGCAAGCAAGGTGAGTCTTTGGTGAAAACTGTTGTTTTAAATGTTCAAGATGATGCGGAGCCGGATGCAGCAAAAGGCAAGGAAGCGGAAGCCGGATTGGGTGCAGTGGACAAAAGTGTTGACAAACCAGTGGATTAGGCAGAAGGTTTGACATGTAGGTATGATCCTTAGCAAAATGGAGTTGCTGAGAGAAAGAATAGAGTGATAGGTGAAGTGGAAAGAGAATTGATGAATGAGAAGAGAATGCCATTATATTATTAGTCAAAGGCATGTGCTACAACGATGTACATCTTGAAAAAGATACCTATAGCTCTGATATACATGAGAGTACTCCTGAGATGAGGGCAATAGGTTTTAGGCCCAACATTTGTCATTCAGATGTATTTCTTATATATATGTGCTAGATGAGAAGAGGAGAAAGTTGGATCCAAAAGCCAAAAAATGTGTATTCATTGGTTATATATATGTGCTAGATGAGAAGAGGAGAAAGTTGGATCCAAAAGCCAAAAAATGTGTATTCATTGGTTATGTACAAGATAGAAAGCATACAAAGAAGGTTCTCATTAGTAGAGATGTGATATTTAATGAGATGGATAATTGGTATAAGTAAAGTGAGAGTGTCATGATTGATGACATTGATGCCAGTGAAGATATACACTTACAATTGGAGGAGTCTATTGGAGAGTGTCATGATTGATGACATTGATGCCAGTGAAGATATACACTTACAATTGGAGGAGTCTACTAGTATGACTGGTCCACATGAGACATCCAGTAGTGATAATGTGAGTCCATGGTCAGGGAGATTGAGATAAGGTGAGCACTGAGAGTAGTGCATTGGACAAAGGTAAGAAGAAGGTTAAAGGCATTTGCATTAGGAATCTAGGTTATGACTCATCTAGTTCAAAGAGTCTAGATGATGAGTTGGGAATGCCCGTGTGGTAAGAAATCCAGGTGTAAGGAATGACAGGTATATATTGCCACATGCTAAAGCTTAGGGGAGGTCGCAAAAAATAGGTGAGATATCCAATACTAATTTCTTTGCCAACTACCTCGGTCCCTATGGCTCCCCCTACCTCTACTGGCCTCTTCCACCTATGCATGATTTATGCTGATGTGTATGATTGGACCATTGTTTTCCATAATTTTGGTTCCCCCTGCCTCTACTAGCCTCTTTCACCAGTGTATGATTGCTATTGCGAATCATTCGACCATTATTGTCCATAATTCTAGTCTCCATGTCAGCCACCACCTTGGCCTTGACTACAACCTCTACCTCTGTCTCTACTTGAATTGGAGTAGAAGGCCTATTTTGATATATGCTTACTTTGTGAAGAAAATTCCTCACCCAGAGACTTTTCTTCTATGATCATCATAGACACTTAGTCCTAAAAGTTGGAAACAGTCTCTATGACTGCAACGGATGTCTTGAATGGCTTGTACTCTTTGCCAAGTCCATTTAGATAGACACTTACTAAATCATCATCTTCCATAAATACATTGATATACGTAAGGGATTCAACAATGCCCTTGATATTTAAAGCATACTCATGATAGACGTGATTTTCTTCTCCACAATATGAAGCTCTTGTTTTAGCTGCAGTTTCCTTGTCTTTATGTTGGTTTGGAACTTCTGCACCAAGTTACATGACTTTATTTGCACCCTAGTTCTAGTGAATGCCTTTACATTTGATGGAGTGATATTCTCTTTAGGCAATTCTGGAGACTCCTCATTGTCTCCTTTGACATAGTCCCAAAATCCTTTACCCATCAAGAAATTGGTCATTCTAAAGTTCCAAGCATGGAAGTTTTTCTCATCTAGATTCTCAATGACAATCTGATTGATTCCATTAGAAATGCTTATCTACAAAGTAACCAGAAACCTACAACCAGAAATGTTTTGTGTGCAACCTATGACATAGCAGTATCTTTTGTGAGTACAACTATAATTCAGCATAACTTATACATCACCAGATGTGACTAGAGTACATGTACATACCCCCAAGATTACAAATACATGTGTAAACAATGTTTGCACTCCCAAAATGCACTAATGCACTGTAATAACCATATTTTGACCGAAGATAGTTCTCAACCATAACTTTTCAAAACTATCGAAAACACCTTGCAGTGACTGCATGGAGACCAAAACACACCCAAAACGTGATTTTGGCCACAAAACCTAAGTAGAAAGTACAAGTAGTGCTTGCGTACCACACAAGCACCTCCAAGCTTGTAAAGATAACTCCTCAATCAAAGATGTGTAGCTTGTGGAGATACCTAGGGGGTGTCATACCTAAACAAGAAGGAGAAGAGATGATACTGCTCTTACCCATGTATCGCTTCCTTGCTTTCTTGTTCTTGCCTTTTGCTTCCCTCCTTAGCTCTAACAAAAACCGGAGATTTGATACCATAAAGAGAATTTGGGGGAGAGGGAGAGCTTGAGTTCCTTGTTGCAAGTAAACACAAACACACGCAAGAGAGAGCAAGACACAAGAGAGAGATGGATGGCTTCATCTATCTTCTTCTCTTCTCTACAACCATATAACTAAAAAGATAAGAGTAAATATTATAAGGGAAATCACTCTCCTACAATAACATACAATGGTAGATCCATAGTTTTAACTCGACTTATGAGCTAGCGCTATAACTATGCCATAACTCTAGTACTCCAAAGTGACTATCACACAGCCTGCCATCCACTTGTGGCATATCAACCATAATTTCACCAACCATGCTAGTGGAATAAGTGTGAAAGCTATCACCCAAGCAGGTCATGAATGTCTGTAGTAGCACTAGTTGAGCTTGATATCTCAACAAAAGCTCAAGATATGACCATGGTTTATAGGGGGAGAGAGAGAGATAGAGATAGAGATGATAACACACAATAGAGAGGAGTTGCACCAAAAAATATTAATTGTATATTATGATATCACTTCCACGATGTACAATGCTTTTATAGGACGCCAAGGCCTTATCTTCTTTTGACCCTAAATAAGGGGTGTTCGCACCACTAAGGACATAATTTCACCAACCATACTAGTGGAATAAGTGTGAAAGCTATCACCCAAGCAGGTCATGAATGTCTGTAGTAGCACTAGTTGAGCTTGATATCTCAACAAAAGCTCAAGATATGACCATGGTTTATAGGGGGAGAGAGAGAGATAGAGATAGAGATGATAACACACAATAGAGAGGAGTTGCACCAAAAAATATTAATTGTATATTATGATATCGCTTCCACGATGTACAATGCTTTTATAGGACGCCAAGGCCTTATCTTCTTTTGACCCTAAATAAGGGGTGTTCGCACCACTAAGGACACTTTGCTAGACTCTAGACTAGTCAACTCCAAAATACCCAGCAACAAAGACCCACTAAAAATCCTTGAAAAACTTAAATCTTACTCAAGGGTTAATTCCTCCCTTACCCTTACCTTAGAATAAAGATTTTTGTAAGCTCAATAAGGAGTTTGAAAGTGCAGATGCATGGTTTCCCTTTCAAATAGATAGTGGTCAAAATGGTCATTTTAGAGTAAAGGCCCATTAGACATCCTTACAAAAATGGCATCTTGCTCAAGGGTTACCTCCTCCCTTATCCTTCTCTTGGAATAGGGAGTTTTGCAAGGTCATATCATGGATCATGATGCGATTCTATTTGGCACATCTTGATCAATAAAACTACTACTATTGGGCACATCTTGATATTTTTACAAGCTTACTTTTAGAGGATTCATGCAATTCTAATGCTAACACAGCTTATATAAGTTTTGATGATATAGATTAATCACACCATTTTGAAGGTGTGTTCAATGATGCTGTGAAATTATGCCACATCATCATGAATAGACTAAGCGTCTTTCCCTTAGAGCAAGGAGTTTTACAAGCTCACATAGAGAATTTAAAGAATTCTGATGGTGGGTACATCTCGATAAATATAACTACTACCAATGTTATCTATGAGGTAGCACTCATATCAATTTTCATGTTAGAGAGGTGGAATGCTCCAAGGATAGCTCTCCATAATTCATCAAAAATATTCATTCATTTTTTATCTTTATTGGCTAGTTTTCTATAAGTATGCCATTTTTTTGTTTTGTTGGCTAGTTTTCTATAAGTATGCCATTTTGTTTGTTTTACCAACAACATTAAGTATTAGAAATAATTTGATAATTATATAGGGGTTTGAGCAATCAAGAAAACATGTAAAATAATTAAGGGTTCAGTCAAGGTTTAATTGGTATCTTGAATTTGTATCTAGTGGTGGGTAGCACCAATAAAGTGCATTGTGGTTTAGTCAAGGACAAATTGGTATCTTGAATTTAGTCAAGGTTTAATTGGTACATTGAATTTGTATCTTAAATTTAGTCAAGGTTTAATTGGTATCTTGAATTTGTATCTAGTGGGCAGCACAAATAAAGTGCATCATGGTTCATAAGGGTTTAAGTCTTAGGACTTTACGTTAAAGAATACAAGACCTTTTGTACATACGGGCCATTTAGTGGTTGTACATGACCTTTTGTACATATGGGCCATTTAGTGATCATACATGATCTTCTTTACATATGGGCCATTTAGTGGTTATTGTGGGTCATCACCATCAACCACTCCTTCTTGGTTGGTGAGTTTGGGCTAGATGCCTATTTTTCTCACTCTCTCTCTGTCTCTCTGTCTGTCTCTCTCCCCTAGCTAACTACAATCATGCCCTCCCATTATGGAATAATCCCAAAATTGAAGAGAACTAAGACACTTCAGCATTAATCTCCTTGATGATCAATTTGTAAAATAAAAAAAATCTCTAATTTAACATTCCTTGTGTAAAATAAAAAAAGTTTCATACTTTATAGAGAGCCATATGCCCCAGAACTTTAGCTCCAAGTACATGATATATATAAGTCCATTAGAAAGGCACAACATAGGAGGTGGATGTGTGTGCCATCTACACCATTATGGAAAAGGACACCACATGACAAGATGGATGGAAAAAAATTAGTTTCATGTACATAAAAGACCCAAGTATAATATGAGTCCTATATTTGAGTAGCTACGTTGTTCTCTCCTTTCATCTTGACAAATTTTCTATACTCTTTCACTTGTATAAGTTTTCTTGAAAAAAAATTTGGTCTAATAAGACCCTCTAGGTCTTCTCTGTAGTTGTAAAAAGAGTCTGTGTGTGTGTGTGTGTGTGTGTGTGTGTGTGTGTGTGTCTATCTCTGTCTCTCTCTCCATGTACCCTCCTTACAAGGTATACGGGGGTCTAGCAAATAGGGGGTTAGTGTGACAAAACTTATAGGCATCGCTAAAAATGACATAGGTAGCAACACTTTCAACCATTACTTGGCTTATACCGCTAAACTTTATAAAAGAAAGAGAAGAAAGACTTGGCATTTTATGTGTTGCTAGGAATGTTGCTAAAATTGTGTTGCTAGAAAGAGAAGAAAGAATCGAGCACTTATCATTTAGTGTCATTTTGTTTGTCATCTTGTTACTAGGAGTGTCACTAAATGATAGTATTAGTGACAAGAATCTCATGTAATCATAGGCTTATACTAAGTGTACTTGAAATTTCACTTATCACCTGCCATTACCTTTTTTCCTAGGAGATCCTCTAACATGCATTGTATCCTCTCTCTAGTATCTATATTATATACATTTCATCCTATCTCTAGCCTCTATTGTTGGAATTAGGGTTGTAGGAAAGCACACAAAGCTTGGAGAAGAAGAAGCAAGATTGCACACAACACAAAGTGTATTAGATTGTGTCAATGTACAAAAGATAAGTTAGCCCTAGAAGGATGGGCGTATATACAAGCCGGGGGAAAAAACCTCCTAAAGAGGGAAAAAGTGCCCCGGCGGTCCTAAGTGTGTTCACACACATCACTGCCTATGTATATGGCAACAAATCCCCCCTGGGAGTGATGGTGTGAACGAGAGCTGGCACTCAGGTGTATAGGGGAGTGCCATGCCCGAAGTAGATCAATCCACAAAGGGAAGCAAGCCCAAAGCTTTGCGGAAAGCTTCGAACTTCTCACGAGGAAGCGCCTTTGTGAAAAGATCGGCGAGGTTGTCCTGTGTTGGCACATAGGCCAAGCTGATCTCTCCTGCTGAGAGTCTCTCCCTGACATAGTGATAATGCACCTCAATGTGCTTTGTGCGAGCATGAAAAACTGGGTTTCTCGCAACTGCCAATGCGCTCTGACTGTCAGTGTAGATAGAGGTGGCAGACTCCTGTCCAACACCCAAATCAGCCATAAGCCGTCTGAGCCACACACACTCAACCGTAGCTGTGAAAGCTGCCCTGTACTCAGCTTCACAACTCGAAGTGGCCACAGTAGGTTGCTTCTTGCTCAACCAAGATATGCATGAGCTACCGAGCATGAAACAAAAACCACTTGTGGACACTCTTGTGTCATAGCAACCAGCCCAATCTGAGTCCGAAAAAGCATGCAAATCTGGTGGCAACGATCCCCCCTTGGGATAAAACAACCCAAGATGTATGGTGCCACTCAAGTAGCGAAAGATGCGTTTAACTGCCTTCCAATGCTGAGACCCTGGGCTATGCATAAACCTGCTCACCTGTGAGACTGCAAACTGAATGTCTGGCCTCGTAATGCATACATAAATGAGGCAACCAACAGCTGTCTGATAGAGTGTGACATCAAAGTGATCTCCAGCATCATGAAGACTCAACTTCAAACCTGTCTCCATTGGAGTAGCAATAGGCTTGCAGTCTTCAAGGCCAAATCTCCGCAACAATGTCTCAATATACTTTGTCTGACACAAAGCAATACCTCCATCACACTGCTTAAATTGTATCCCCAAATAATGATGCAAATGCCCCAAATCTGACATCTCAAAAGAGGCATTCAAATCAGCCTTAAAATCAGCAATATGACTCTCATTTGGTCCTGTGAGCAGCATGTCATCGACATAGAGAGCAATGATTAGATGTACACCATCCACACGTTTAACATACAAAGTGCTTTCTGTTGGACTATTCTGAAAACCATGTGCAGTCAAATATGCATGTATCTTTTCATACCAAGCTCGTGGAGCTTGCTTTAAACCATATAAAGCCTTTTTCAACCTGCACACTTTGTTTTCCTGCCCTCTTTGAACAAAACCACGAGGCTGCGATACATACACCTCCTCATGCAAATCTCCATTCAAGAATGCAGTTTTTATGTCCAGCTGATGTACATTCCAACCATTATGAGCTGCCAATGCACAAATGCTACGAATGGTAGTCATACGACAAGTGGGAGCAAAGGTCTCATCAAAATCAATGCCCTTTTCTTGAGCATAACCCTTTGCAACAAGTCTAGCCTTATAGCGATCAACACTGCCATCTGGCTTTCGTTTCAACTTAAAAACCCACTTACATCCAATGGCCTTTTTACCAATAGGCAAATCACACAAAGACCATGTATCATTCTTCATTATAGCATCATATTCACTTTGCATTGCAGCCAACCAATTTTCTGAATTTTGTGCCTCATCAAATGAAAGAGGTTCTTCCTCTTCACACATACTAGACACAGCCAAAGCATAACAATCTGATGCATAAGAGACGTGCTGAGAACCTGAACGAGTACGACTAGGCATAGGTGCATCAATTTTACTATCACGCAAGGTTTGCACCAGCCATTTAGGCATACCTCTAGCCTGCTCATTTTCAGCCCTATCCTCATAAATTACATCCTGTAAATCTGCATCAGAAATAGGCTGATCTATGATGTCGTTTGAAATCTGCATAGGCTGAATATTTACCTCATTAGGACTTACATTTGAATTCCCACCTGTAAATAGAGGCAACAATGTATCAAATACATCCCGTGAGCTCACACCTGTCTCTTTGGTACATGATAACAAGGACTGCACAGCATCTTCCACAAAATCAACATCTCGACTAATCAAGATACGCTTTGACTGCGGATGATACAATCTGTAACCCTTGCTCTCAGCACTGTAACCAACAAAAATGCATTTGACAGCCTTATCATCCAATTTTCTGCGTTGTTGCACAGGCACTAAAGCATAGGCCAAGCAACCAAAGACACGCAAGTGACCAATAGAAGGCTTCCTGCCATGCCAAGCTTCGTATGGAGTAATAGACTGCAAGGCCTTAGTGGGACACCTGTTGAGTACATATGCAGCACACATGACAGCCTCAAGCCAAAACGCATGTGGCAAAGCTTGGCTCTTGACCATACATCGTGCCATCTCCATAAGTGACCTGTTCTTCCTCTCAGCAACACCATTTTGCTGAGGGGTATACGGCACTGTATATTGGTGTTTTATCCCACGACTAGCCAGAAATGCATCAAACTCTTTAGACATGTACTCCCCCCCTCGATCAGGACGAAGGGTGCCCACAGTACAATTGGATACATTTTCAACCATAAGAAAAAACTGTTTGAAGCACAAAAACACTTCGGACTTTGCCTTCAGTGGATATACCCATGCATGCCTTGAGTAATCATCAATGAAAGTCACGAAGTACAAGTGTTTACCAAATGACGGAGTTTGCATTGGCCCACATACATCACTATGTACAAGTTGCAATTTGCGAGTGGCCCGCACAGAACCATCCTTTGGAAACGCAGAACGCTGCATTTTGCCCAAAATAAAGCCTTCACAAACATGTTTCAATGGTGCCTCAAGAGGGGGCAATGAAGCAACCATATCAAATTTCTGCAAACGCAGCAAACTAGCAAAGTTCAGATGACCAAAACGAGCATGCCATAATTTTGCATCTGAAACTGCCTTTTCATCAGAAACTGCATTTGCTGAATCTTCCACACACTTGTCATAAGAATTGAGCCTATACAGCCCACGAAACAAGGTGCCAGATACAATGATCGTATCACCAGAAGTCAAATCATGAACAGTACATCTGTCATCCACAAATTTGACTACAAGTCCAAGTCTAGCAAGCGCAGAGACAGACAATAGATTCTTCTTTATCCCTGGCACATACAAAGCATCTGAAAGTGTGAAAGCGCTGCCATTTGCAGCCGTAAGCATAATTTTACCAACGCCCTTCACTGGGTAAGAAGCATTATTAGCACATGTGACAGTATTCCCATTAGGGATAGCCTCAAGAGAAGTGAACATATCACGATGCGAGGTAATGTGCTTTGTAGCACCACTGTCAAAATACCAAACATGAGAGTCAACAGAAACTGCCAAACATGCATCATGTACAGATGGGTCATACTGGCAATACACGCTAAACGCCCATTCTGTATCCTGCACAACATTTGCAGAATCTGCATTTGTAGAAGCATCCGCTATTGTGGCTGCATTTGACTCTTTCTTCTTTGCCTCTTTAGCCTTTAGCTTAGGGCAATTCTTAATGACATGATCATTTGCCTTACAATAGTTGCACCTGGTCTTTTTCTTGCCTTTATCAAGAGCCTTCTCAGACTTATTGTTGCTACCTGTGGAAGGAGAAGAAGTTGCAGACCTACTAATAGGAGAAGAAACAGTGGAAGGGGCTGCCTTACCACTTCTCCTCTGCTGCTGGGCAGCAATAAATGCTTGATCAACTGCACACTGCCTGGCCCTGTTTTTCCTGGATTGCGCCTCTTGCAAGAGCTTGTTGACTAAAGTATCATACTTGACAGCATCAGGTCTGTCCTCATTAAGAAGTCTCCATGTGGAAGCAAAAGTCTGATATGTCTCACGTAAAGCATCAAGAACAGTCTGCACAAGAGAATGATCAGGAATAATCTCACCTGCAGAAATCAACTGTTCTTTGAGATCTTTAATCTCAGCAAGAAAAACATTCATGTCATCATCTTCTTGCATAATCTTCAATTCTAGCTCTTTACGCAGGTAAGCGATTTTTGCCTCGTTACGACCTGCATACAAACCAGCTAGAATATCCCAAGCCTGTTTTGCTGTTTTTGCTGAACGAATATGTGGGGTGATGTTACGTTTGACAGAAATTGCAATCAAGGCATGAGCCTGCGCATCTTTACCATCCCAACGAGCTTGTTCAGCAGTGGGTAAAACAGCAGCAACAGTAGAGCTGCTAGAACCTGCAACATCCTCAACAGATCCTACATCCACAGAACCTGGACGTACATCCATACCCTGCACAATGTTCCACACTCCTTTTGCAACCAAAACATGCTGCATCATGTATGCCCAAAGTGGGTAGTTGTTGTCTCCATCCAGTTTGTCTTCAGTAGACAACATGCGAAATACATCATTGCTGTTATCAGCCATGGCCACTGACTGAAACTGATGCAAAAGCTGCCTGTAATGAAGGAAAGACTGAACAGAAAACAACTCGTGCTATGTAGCACGGTCCACAATAGAGTACGTATGCCTGTTTTGCAGGAAACTGCACTGTCGAAATTTCTGCAGAAAATGACGAAAACACCTGTGCAGAACTTGAAATGCAAAAACGGAGCCCGAAACGACCTCAGATGCAACTCGTGCTATGCAGAGTATAGGGACCTGCAAGCGCTCGTGAAAACTCACCTCAATCGGAGAACGTGGGTCGGAGGGTGCTGGCGGCGTAGCCCTGGGAGTCGATGCCTGCTCTGATACCAATTGTTGGAATTAGGGTTGCAAGAAAGCACACAAAGCTTGGAGAAGAAGAAGCAAGATTGCACACAACACAAAGTGTATTAGATTGTGTCAATGTACAAAAGATAAGTTAGCCCTAGAAGGATGGGCGTATATACAAGCCGGGGGAAAAAACCTCCTAAAGAGGGAAAAAGTGCCCCGGCGGTCCTAAGTGTGTTCACACACATCACTGCCTATGTATATGGCAACATCTATTACCTATATTGCAACCTTTCTCCAGCCTGTATTGCATACATTACACACACATACATTTTTCCTTGCACCTGTGTCAGGCGTTTTTCTGAAAGGTGTTTTGGGCTTGTGTACATATGGATGCATGGCATGTGTGAAGGCTTTGCTACGGAATGCGTTGGCAGATGTACAGGGTGGACGGTTTGGTTGTAGGCTTGTGTAGGCCTGCCCGAAGCGTGGTCTACTGGAGGTTTGCTGGGGATGATATCAGCTGCTTGGTTGTTTGAAATGTGTGCGAGTCCCAAGTATAAGTGGGCACTCGTGAGCTGTATTCGAAGGTATGGAAGCATGGGCAATTAATAGTGGAAAGGGCCAATGTTGCCTTGAACCATGGCAGAAAAGGAAGGTGAGGGACGTATGCAAGAGCATGGTGAAAAGGAGGGTGATTGTGGCCATCTTCTAGGCCTTAGGAAAAATAAAAATAAAAATAATTAATGTGGCCAACTTGTTGAAAGCCACATGGCTATTCATTTTGCTGCCAACACATTGGCCAACACAACAATGGAAGACGCAAGAAGCTGGCGAGCTGGTGGTTCTTCGAGAAGGGGTCGTGCTGGCGATGGCAGAGAGAGTTGAAGGTCGCCGGTGGGCAAAAAGGAAAAGGGTGCTTGGGTTCGTAGGGAGTCGTCGTCGAGGGGCTAGCGTGACTGCAGTGGTGGCAGGCGCTGTGTGGCGAGGGAGCCGCCTTGGGGTTAACTACAGCTGCTATTGGTGACGAGAGGAGAATGGTCCCTGGATTTTGAAGCGCTAGTAGCAAAGGCAGCCGCTAGCACATGAAGGGCTAGCAAGCACAGGTGGTGGGCGACGTCGACTAAAGAGGTAGCCATTTTAGCGTGGAGTGGAGCTGCCTCTGAAGGATGGCGCCGGCCATGGAATGAAGGGGCTGCAGGAGAAGAGAGAGATGCGGAAGAAAAGGACTCTGAGAGGGAGCCGCCTCTTGGACTGGTTGGGTGGCCAAAGGAAGCAGTAGCTAGCAACGTGGAGGAAGCTGGGCTGCCTGCGAGCACAGAGGGACTAGAGAGCTAGCGAAGAGTCGCCGTGAAGCTGTTGGGTTTTGGAAGGCTGTGGACAAGCGAAGAGGAGGGGCTGGATGTGAGACAAGCTTGACGTGGAAGAGGTTAGGAGAGACAGAGGTGTTGCTGCTTGGCTGGTGGGGCCGGTAGCACTGCAGAGAAGCTGCCTATGGTGGCAGAGGAAGTGAGGTTGTGAGGCTAGCAGAGGATTAGCACACAGAGAGAGAGAGAGAGATGTTGGTGTAGCTACTGCTGGCGACACACACAGAAGTGATGGGCTACAGAGAGAGTTGAGGGTTAGCGGGTGGGGCGCCCTCTAAAGTGAGAAGTGGTCGGGTTCTTTCTGGTGTGGTTGGCACAGCACGCAGGCGAGAGGTTCGCGGCGATGATTGAGGATGTGGTGTATCCTCGGTAGTGACAGGTCGAAGTGTTGATGTGTTTGTGGTTGAAGAGGCTTGGTCGTCAGACGCAAGGTTGTAATTCCAGAGGCGGTGTGGCCGTGGTCGAATTCCCTTGGCAGTAAATCTAGGCCTGACTGTTTGTAAGTTGTGTGAGTAAGGCTTCTGTGTCAGGAGAAGCTTGTATGATGTGTTGACTGGGAATATATTGCTGGGTGTTTACTTTGTCTATGGTGCCCCTGTTTTGTGTTGTGTTTTTGGTGTGGGTGGTGTTGTGAACCGTGAGAGAAGTGTTCCAGCCGGTGGCTGGTGGTGCCCCCATTGGTGTTAGTGTTTCCAAGGCTGTTGGAGTGGACAGCTATAGAGGCCAGGTGATTCCGTGTCCGTAATTTCCGACATGCTTTCTGGTGCCCCCACTGAGGAGAACTCAGGTGTTGTTCTTTGCCTAGAAGGGTGTATGTCCCACTGAGGAGAGCTCTAGGATTGTTACAGGTTGTCATGATGTGGTCTTATCCAGAATTTCATGGCAGGAAGGGTGAAGATGTGTTTGACTTCTTGGAGCAAATGGAGTTGGCATGCATTAGCAATCATGTAACAGATGAAGAACATTTTTTGAAGCTGATAAAGATTTTCTTGAAGGGAGATGTCCGAAGCTGGCTTAAGGATTTTGAAGCACAGGATGCGGCATATGAGCTACATGGTGTTTTGACCTTAGACAGGTTGAAAGAAGGCCTTTTGGAGCATTTTCAACAAGCGGAGGAGCCTAGTGTGCTTTGGCAGGAGTTGAGCATCTTGAAGCAGGTCCATGGGCAATCACTGGATGATTTTGTGAAGGTATTTACATGTTTGTGGGGTAAGTGGTGTACGACATTGAAGCAGGAAGTTCCTCCTATGTTTCTGAAGAAAAGCTTTTTTATTGATGGTTTGTTACCCCATTTAAAGGTCAGGGTTGAGTTGAAGAATCCCAAGTCATTTGATGATGCAGTTAGGGCTGCTAGGGAAAAGGAAGGCAAGATTTTGAAGCGGATGGAGATGGGTATTTATCCGTATGAAGGTGTTGTGTCTACAAGGGATATGCATGTAAATTTGGTTGAGGTGGATAAGAGTCCTATGCAAAGTTTGATTAGACAGGAACCTCAAAGGCCTATACAAGTGCAAAGGGGGATGTTCTATGTGCCTTCTAATTTTTTTCCAAAGTCTTAAAAGCATGTGCAGGTGAATGAAAAGTAGGATGAGGAATTTGGGTCAAAGTTTGAGACTTTTGCAGATGAGAAGTTGCCAGTGGATTCTTCTTTGGATTTGGACGTCATAGCTGTTCATGACAGTGAGCTGGAAGGCTCTATTGAAGATCATTTGCATTCGGATCTGGATGACATGCATGCACATGGAAGTAAAGAGGATGATGCCTTGGGATTGGCTGATGATAAAAAGGAAGAGGATCTGGATACAGAATGCTTTGAGGATGATTCTTTGCCAGATTCTACAAGGGAGGAGGATGGGGTAGAGACTTGTGGTGAAGTGAAGACGGTTTGCAATGCGGATGTGGAGAGCATGGAGGAAGATCCTATTATTATGGATTTTCTTGGACAGCTTGATGGTGGTATGGTACCTGCGATGAATGGTATGAATGTTTTTCCATTTGATGCATTATGTGCTGAGGAGTCTTTGGACGATGATACTAGGGGGGTTGGCAACATTCAAGAAGGTATGCATGTAGATTTGGCTAATGAAGAGCATTATGTGCTGAGGAGTCTTTGGACGATGATACTAGGGGGGTTGGCAACATTCAAGAAGGTATGCATGTAGATTTGGCTAATGAAGAGCGTTGTGATGTGAGTATTGTGCTTGAGGATGATATGTGGGAAGTTGCTAGCCTTGATGAACAGGAGCCAGAGATAGACATGGATGCAAATATGGTTGAGAGTGTAACTAAGGCTTCTTTGCGTGTTGCTGAAATGCTAAAGGCAAAGTCCATGGATGACAAGGGTTCTGAACCAGTTGAGCTGTATGGTTGTGAAGAGATGCCTGAATTACAAGAGCTGGAAGTGCTTGTGGACACTGCTGTTGGAAAGGATGTGGATCTTTATGTGCATAAAGGTCAAAATGTTGGAACCTGGCCTTCACTGGTATTGATGAATGGGATGCTAAATGCTGCAATGCCACAGGTTTTGAAGACGAGGAGGTTTGTTGTGAGTGAAGTGCAAAGGCTTGAGGGTGATGCTGGGTGGTCAGAGTCTGTGTGAATGCTTATCAGATGATGGACAGGAATGATTTTGTAACACATATGGTTGATGTTTGGTATGTAATGATGCAGCCAGTGTGTTTCATAGATGTTGGGAAATGGGATGAAGAGTTACAGATGTTTCCTTTTGATCCTGGTGGATAGCTATTGGACTTTATCTTTTGCTGCTGAGCATGAATACTCTAGCAGATGGGGGGGGTTGGCAAAGTATGTGCGTTTTTCTGAAAGGTGTTTTGGGCTTGTGTACATATGGATGCATGGCATGTGTGAAGGCTTTGCTATGGAATGCGCTGGCAGATGTACAGGGTGGATGGTTTGGCTGTAGGCTTGTGCAGGCCTGTCCGAAGCATGGTCTACTTGAGGTTTGCTGGGGATGATATCAGTTGCTCGGTTGTTTGAAATGTGTGCGAGTCCTAAGTATAAGTGGGCACTCGTGAGCTGTATTCGAAGGTATGGAAGCATGGGCAATTAATAGTGGAAAGGGCCAATGTTGCCTTGAACCATGGCAGAAAAGGAAGATGAGGGACGTATGCAAGAGCATGGTGAAAAGGAGGGTGATTGTGGCCATCTTCTAGGCCTTAGGAAAAATAAAAATAAAAATAATTAATGTGGCGAACTTGTTGAAAGCCACATGGCTGTTCATTTTGCTGCCAACACATTGGCCAACACAACAATGGAAAATGCGAGAAGCTGCCGAGCTGGCGGTTCTTCGAGAAGGGGTCGTGCTGGCGATGGCAGAGAGAGTTGAAGGTCGCCGGTGGGCGAGAAGGAAAAGGGTGCTTAAGGTTCGTAGGGAGTCGTCGTTGAGGGGCTAGCATGGCTGCAATGGTGGCAGGCGCTGTGGCGAAGGGGAGCCGCCTTGGGGTTAACTACAGCTGCTATTGGTGACGAGAGGAGAATGGTCCCTGGGTTTTGAAGCGCTGGTAGTGAAGGCAGCCGCGCTGGCGCATGAAGGGCTAGCAAGCATAGGTGGTGGGCGACGTCGACTAAAGAGGTAGTCATTTTAGCATGGAGTGGAGCCACCTCTGCAGGATGGCGCCGACCATGGAATGAAGGGGCTGCGGGGGACAAAAGAGAGCTGCGGAAGAAAAGGACTCTGAGAGGGAGCCGGTGGGGCCAGTAGCACTGCAGAGAAGCTGCCTGTGGGGGCAGAGGAAGTGAGGTTGTGAGGCTGGCAGAGGATCAGCACAAAGAGAGAGAGAGAGAGAGAGAGAGAGAGAGAGAGAGAGAGAGAGAGAGAGAGATGTTGGTGTAGCTGCTGCTGGCGACACACACAGAAGTGATGGGCTACAAAGAGAGTTGAGGGTTAGCTCGTGGGGCACCCTCTGAAGAGAGAAGTGGCTGGGTTCTTTCTGGTGTGGTTGGCACAACACGCAGGCGAGAGGTTCGCGGTGATTGAGGATGTGGTGTATCCTCGGCAGTGGACAGGTCGAAGTGTTGATGTGTTTGTGGTTGAAGAGGCTTGGTCGTCAGACGCAAGGTTGTAATTCCAGAGGCGGTGTAGCCGTGGTCGAATTCCCTTGGCAGTAAATCCAGGCCTGACTGTTTGTAAGTTGTGTGAGTAAGGCTTTTGTGTCGAAAGAAGCTTGTATGATGTGTTGACTGGGAATATATTGCTGGGTGTTTACTTTGTCTATGGTGCCCCTGCTTTGTGCTGTGTTTTTGGTGTGGGTGGTGTGGTGAACCGTGAGAGAAGTGTTCCAGCCGGTGGCTGGTGGTGCCCCCATTGGTGTTAGTGTTTCCAAGGCTGTTGGAGTGGACAGCTATAGAGGCCAGGTGATTCCGTGTCTGGAATTTCCGACACCTGCATATCCTCATAGATAGAGGATTCATAGGAGAGGTTCTAGACACAACACCACCTGTGGCCCATCACCATGCATTCATGTCCATATACACATCACACCTATAGGGAAGGTCGCTTATGATATTGTGGGTCAAGCTTTTCGAGCACAATTACAAGAGGTGGTCTCACTCTACCTACCATAAGTGCATATTTCAAGAGGTGGTCTCACTCTACCTACCATAAGTGCATATTTCATGGGAGTAAGGATATTTTGAAATTTAGATATAGGATTCTTGATAATCTCATGTTATAACTATATTCTAATAAAATGATTGATTTTTAATGCAATAAAAAAAGATCTAGGGGAGAAAATGAAAAGTAGTGATCATGTAGCTTAGAGGTGGCTAGGCAAAATAGATGATTATGAGAGAGATGCACGAGTTAGTCTAACATAGGCATGATAACACCAGCGATAATAATCAAACTTCCATGAGGAAAAAAGATGATTACGAGAGAGATGCATGGGCTAGTTTGACATAGGTATGATAACCCTAGGTACAATAATCAAACTTCCATTAGGAAAAGAATGGAATAAAAAAGGCTTCTCTAAGAAGAGCCATGTCTCCACTTTTCTAGAAAAAAGTGAGCTGCAAGTGAACCTTATGTTAAAACCCCCACATGTGGCATACCGCTGGAAAGCCCTTGAAAAGTAGATTCTAAATCTACCACCTCTAACAAATTTTGGTTTGATATACTTAATTTATGCCTTTCCCCACTAGAAGAAAATTTTAAGGTTGTGACATCCATGTTACAAGAATGTCATGATCGTTGGAATCTATGTTTTAGTGGGGAAGGCATGACTTGATGATATCAACTGTAGATGTTTTGAACAAGTCATATCTTCCACACTAAAAGGTAGATTCCAACGATTGACATCCTTGTAACATGGATGTCTTAATCATTGGAATCTACCTTTTAGTGGTAAGGCATGATTTCATCATATCAACTGTAAATTTTTGGAAGCTAGAAGATTTAGAATCTACTTTTCAAGGGCTTTCTAATGGTATATCACATGTGGGGGTTTTAAAGTAAGATACATAATATTCACCATGGCCCCATTTTTTCTAGAAAAGTGATGACATGGCTCTTCTTAGAGGGCCCTTTAATTTTCCTAATGAAAGTTTAATAAATGGACATGTTATAATCAATGTGATGGTGTAATTCATTAGGACCTTAAGTTTACATCAAATTTCGTCTCTATGACAATGAAGAACCTTATGGAGCATATTAGCATTTGCTTAAGAAATCAATTATAGCATTTTAAAGCACTCGGGGGTTCACTATATGTAAACCCTCTATATCACGTGCATTCAAGGCCTACTTAAAAAACCCTAATCTGTGAAATTTTCATGAATAAAATACACCCTTTTTCTATTCAACCTGTGAATACCCCTTAAAATGCTACCCTTCTGTATGTAAAAAATGTGTTAAAATTTGATTTTTAAAATCCCTTCTGTGTTGAATCCACGTGCAACACTTACATATTTATGACTGACCCCCCAAGTTAAAGCATGACATTTAGGGCAAAGAAAGAAAGAGAAGAGAGATTAGAGAGTGTATGCCAAATTCGGTCTCGAAAGACCTTCCAAAGGGTCCCCACCTTGCAATGTATTTGCTTTTATTATTATATGAGAAGTAGTTAGACTGACTAGAGGTTAATTGTGCATAATACTGACCATGACCTTATACTCTAATGAGATAGGTATATTAGAGGGCAAGTAGCCAAACTTTGACCTTATTTTTGTATGAGAAGTAGTTAGACGATCCATGTTGAACTTGATTATCAAGTAATGATAAGTGAGATAATGCTTTATATATGTTATCATGTAGATGCTACACTCCATACTTGAACATAGTGAAATCCTTGATAGTCTCATGAATGGCCTATGTGAGTATGTCTTGTAGAAGGAAGTTTTGATGCTCCTCAGATCTTAATCTATCATGCATCTAAAAACCTTACAAACGCTCTTGGAGCTCATTAATTAGAGGTGCTAGGTATACATTCATGTTTTGGTGCTTTCCTAACATATCATAAATATTCATAAGTTAATCTTGCACAATTGTACATCATGATAAATAAAGAAGAAAGAGATCCATTTTTATTGGCACTTTCCTAACATATCATGAATATTCATAAGTTAATCTTGCACTATTGTACATAATGATAAATAAAGAAGAAAGAGAGCCATAAAAAGCCATTACCAATCGGGAATCAAGTGCTCCTTTTTAATTACCATAAAAGGTGAAATGTTGTGATTAACCCACCAACACAATAGGCCATGTTGACCATTTAGATGACTATATGGAGAAAGGGTTGATTTCATCAAGCACTAGTCCAAGTCATAGATTATGGGGTTCTTCTTTGAAGACTAGCCATTCTCATTGAAAATGGCTAGTCCAAGTCATAGATTATGGGTTCTTCTTTGAATACTAGCCATTCTAATTTCAAAATGTGTTGAAATGCTTCACAATCTATAGGGAAGACCTAAGGTGCTAAGACTGAAGTGTCATAGTTGGACATACCACACGTATTAAATCTAGTCTCATTTCAACCCATCTGTGGACCACTGTAGAAATGAACTTAAGCAAGAGTACACACTTGTTAGAGAACCATGTAATGGAGAGCTTGTGCTTCTAGATGAAAGACATTCTTGAAATCCCTCCTTTAAGGGGAAAAGTTAAGGTCACAGATGTAATAGATGTCACTCATTCTCATGACACATGGCTCAATTCAAAAGCTAGAGGCAACCAAGCTAAGGATCCGGAGATCTGGAAGAGAGGCAGAAGAGGGATGTCGCTATTGAAGATGCATGTCAGGTGATTCATCATAATAATGTTGAATCACTGCATATCTTGGGCCCCTCCTTTTATGTCAGACTTCCGATATGAAACAATCTGCAATACTTTCCTTTCGACATAGAGAAGAGCTAGATTCTATCAGATCTACACAAGGAGGTCAACGATAAATTTTTACTAGGTTGTTCTAAGATTTTGCCAAATACTTATCATAATCTTGATTCTAAAGTATTTTGCTTGCTTAAAATGACTGATACAATGTTATTTTGCTATGAAACTTGGTTTTATCAAATCTCCCATCATCACAGGTTCAAGAGAAAGTTTATATTATAGATTCCCTCATTTTGGTTGTTCTAACTTCACCAACAGACTTTCCTCGTGGATGTATGGCTGTGGTTTAGCTCCATTAATTTTTATGTAGGCCAGCTCCTCCTAATGGCATATCATCATCAATAAGTGATATGCAATCTTAGTATAGTGATATTGATTTACTTTGTATATTTTATGTCTTTTTTCCTTCCCTTACTTCTCATATTTTATGTCTTTATATACTTTATAGTTCGATCTAGAGTTTAATCACTTAAGATATGTAATCAAAGCATCCAATTGAGTCGAAGGCTATCATGGCATAGTTAGACAGTAAGTCTACATAATCATTTTTGAGATGTGTGTGTGTGTGTGTGTGTGTGTGTGTGTGTGTGTGTGTGTGAGAGAGAGAGAGAGAGAGAGAGAGAGAGAGAGAGAGACTTTCAATATTTATAACTATATGAAGTTGTGTGCAGATCAATTAGAAAGTTTATAAGCAGTCTCGAGACCATCACCCACCAGGACCCCAAGCTGTTAGATGGGACATCATTTGTGAAATGAAAAGTACCTAAGCAATTTGATGGCCATAGCTATGGGTGGAGAGTGTTCTACAATGCAATGTTATTGCTACACTCTGTTTTTGAATTGCTCTCAGGAATGGTAAGCATGTACCTTTTTTTGGAAATGATATCTTAGTTTCCTTCCTTCTTCATCTTTGTAGAATCCGATTTATCTTAGTTTCCTTCTTCTTGGAAATGATGGTACGTATTTGATTTATCACTTTTATGTAAAATTTATCATTATTAGCCTACACAAATTTGGATTTGCGCTTGTTCAAGGCACAAATGATTGAGAAATTTATAGAAAATATTCAGGACCTCCTCAAGTCCCAGTTGTGTTCGTCCCACCTCCACCACGGCCATCACTGAATCAGCAACCACCGTGAGGGACTGACATGGTAGTAATCGATCTTTTGGCTACTGAAGGCTTTGAAGAGCAAACTACGAAAACCTAAGAAACATAACAAACAAAAGAAACACAATAAATGAAAGAAATGTAGCAAACCCAATCTTCCCCTCCTTGACAAATGCAAGCTTCGGCTTCCCAAGGGCATCAAGCTTCACTGCCCCCCGAGAAGAGCAAGCTTTTCCTCCCCAATGTATAGTGCCCACCAATAGAAGCATGAAACACATCAAAGATTCCCACAGTTATACTGTATGTAGACTGCCAGTCTACCACATTTAAAGAATATATATCTGTATAGAGAAATACAAGATAAGTGTAAGTATAAAAATGAAATACGTTACATAAACATAATGTAAAACCCTTCCAAAAAAAACACTCACTTATAGTTTGGTCTATGGAGTAGGATTCCATTAGGAAAAGGTTGCAAACATAGTTCTGAGTGCATGTAGGCATGTTGTATAAGGACTTCCTTAATTCTCCTACATGTGTTAGATAGCTTGAAATCTTTAACTATGTCTTTGTAAGTATCAATGAACTCATTCGTTGCATTTTTTTCTCTTCCTCGTCTGCACATAATCCAACTACCAATAGAGATGGTGATAGAATCCACCTTTGATTATCCACAGCAAAGTTGTTGTATATTTTAATAGCTCTAATAATAGAGGAGACGGGCGCCTAGGACATGTGGTTGCCATTGAAGCAAACACAAGCGCAAACGCAAACGAAAGAAGAGATACCTTTAAAACACAAGAAGATGGAAGAAGAGATAACCTTCAAAACACAAGAAGAGATAACCTAAAAAACATGAAAATTTCTTAGAGGGAAATCCATTCATTAATATAAATGAGGTGGGAAATTCAAAGAATTTTTAGAGGGAAAAACTACCTTTATTAAATGAGCTAACAACACTCTAGTTTTCATGTGCATTAATAAACTGTCAATATAAGTACGTGGTCTAAGTATTTTGCAAATGCAATTCGTTTTTCTCTATTTAAAATATATTCATATAAAGAATATATGAAAAACATCCAATGATCAAAAGTTCCATCACGGAGGCTCTCTTTTGTCTCTCTAGAGGAAAAAGGCCCGAAATTGAGTCCGATTCTCCCCTAATGTCAATCCTTAGCATGCTGTCAAAAGTTATGACAAGATAAACACGTTGTTAATTTTACGCAAAAGTAATAAGAAAATTTACCTTTTAACTAGATGGTTCACTTGATAAGTTATTTATTACCTTAAAGCAACATAAATAACATTATCAAAGGCTTCTCGTTGGCATGATGTAAAACTTTGATGTCCTCAAGTGTAAGGATTTGAAGTTCTGGAGTATTATCCTCAAATATCTCAAGCCTCATCTCCTCACCCAACCTAGTTATATCCCTATTAATGCTCTCCTACCTGGACTAAATTTCATCAATCCTAATCTATCTAAGACTCTTCCCATGTTTTCTGACTATTTTTTCTTTCTTTTCTCTAATTCCTTGCTCTATTGTTGCTCTAAAATATTTCTCTTCTCTCAATTTATCCTTGTATCTCTCTTATGAATTTGGTATCCTGTGATCTCAATGATCTCTTTGTCCTTAGAGTTCCTTGTTGGTGGAACCATAAGCCTTTTCCCTCACTTTGGGATCAAGAAAATCTATTGGTGGGGGACACAACATGTTCATTCTTCTATGCCTCAACATGAAAAGTGTATGGAAGCCCTTCTCCATGACTGTCAATCTGTGCATGGGTAACAAGCAAGTATGAGTCAATAAAAAACTCTATAATGTAATCCTCTATGGCCATTTACAAGCAATCCAATGCTATAGTGTACCAACTTAAGCCTATTTTTTATCTTTCAGTAATGCTCCTTATTAGCAACCTTTGGAATCAAGCCTTGGGGGAACATAAATGTTGGTGGATTTTCATGCTTTCCTTATCTCCCTAAGTGTGCTGATAACTTTTGATTCTTTATATATGCACATCTTTAATACAAATTCATTGGCTTGCACTTTCTTGTTGGTAACTTTGTGGGGATTTGAAGCTGCAATAGAAGTCACCCTTGGTTTGGCCTTTTTGAATTGGGCTTGGAACCAAAGTAAGAGAAGAAAGTCCTTAACTTTTTTCGTACTCTTCTAACAATCTACATTGTCCTTACCATACTTAAAAGGCCTATGATAGTTTACATTACAAGGAATGTCCTCAATTTGTTGTCAAGCATGGTACCTAGAAAATGTGTGAGGGTCACATCATGGAGATCCAAGAACCCTCTGTGCATTATTAAGATACCTAGAATAAAAAAACCAATGCATCCAAATAATTATAGTAGTCAAGAAGGGTACCTAGAAAACGTTCAAGTTGAGCTCCTGGGGGTTTCCTACCTTCTCTTTGCATTTTGGAGGTACCATATATAAAATACACATGAATCTTCACTCAAGAAACTAAGGTATATAAAATAAATTAAAATAACATGGCGTGCTGATTTCTCAAATTGCAAAACTTATCAAAAAGTGAAATACACTCCATGAAGAATACAATCAATTGATTTAATCAATTCATAAAAAAGAACTATACCCAAGGGTACTTGGAAAATACATAGAGGGATTGAGGATATGCATCAATGACTCTTCACGTATATTCTAGGTACCCAAATAGGATCCAAATTTCAAATTTTTACTCCATAAGGTATGCGCGACAAAGTCCAAATGTGGACATAAAGACTACTTGTTGATGGTTTAGCAATGCCTCGATTACTCTCCTACCTCCTAACTTGAGTTGGGTATACACACACTATTCATTGGGTATTAAGAAAGAAAGTGGTTTAATGTACACAAAATGGCATGGTTACTGCATGGGTAAGTAGAACATAATGGTTCAAGCTCAGGGGGTCACTCATAAATATGTAAGTGTAGCACGTGGGTTCAATAGAAGGGATTTTTAAATTTATTCTTAACACATTTTTTACATACAGAAGGGTACCATTTAAAGGGGGTATTTATAGGTCGAATAGAAAAATGGTATCTTTTATTCAAAATTCACAGATAAGGAATTTTTAAAATAGGCCTTGAATGCACGTGATACATAGGGTTTACTTATAGTGAACCCCTTGAGAGTTCAAGGTACACAAATCTCCATGGTAAGTACTAAATAGGTGAGATACACACGTAGTCTAATAAGTAGAGAGAGTGGGTGAGGTACATTTAAAGGGGTATTAAGAAAGAAAGTGGTTCAATGTACACAAAATTGCATGGTTACTGCAAGAGTAAGTAGAACATAATGGTTCAAGCTCGGGGAGTCGCTCATAAATATGTAAGTGTAGCACGTGGGTTCAATAGAAGGGATTTTTAAATTGATTTTTAACACATTTTTTTACATACAAAAGGGTACCATTTAAAGGGGGTATTCATATGTTGGATAGAAAAATGGTATGTTTTATTCATGAAAAATTCACAGATAAGGAATTTTTAAAATAGGTCTTGAATACAGAGGGTTTACTTATAGTGAACCCCTTGAGGATTCACGGTACACAAATCTCCATGGTAAGTACTAGGTGAGACCAATGCCCTCTAATAAGTAGAGAGAGTGGGTGAGGTACACATTAATAGGGGTTTGCATAACTAGGGAGAGTGGGTGAGGTCCACACATGGTAGCAAGGCTATTCATTAAGTAGACAGAGGGGGTGAGGTCTTAGGGGCTACACTATGAAGACACCCTATGTATCATGTGTGATCAAGGGGTATTTAAAAAACCACTTACTTGTGAATTTTTCATGAATAAAATGACGCCTTTTTCTTTATGGACTTACGTGCCAAAAGGTGTAGTGTGTCCCATGTCCTATGATATCCTTTGCATCCATCCTTGTATCCCTGGGATCTGGCTCTTGTATCATGATGCGTCTCTACAGTTCAGTAGATAAACCTGATGGCTCTTTGTCCATGAAATGGTGTCTCGTTATAAAAGAATGTCATCAACTTTGAGTACCTTATGATGTGCTCATAGGGAAGCATGTATAGAGGTTGCCTACTAGGATGAGCATCTATGGTTATATCATGTGGAGAGTATCACATTGTAATGTGTACAAGCATGTCTCCTATATGATACATCCTCATCCACATGTAGTAGGTCTCCTAATTCTTCTTAATAATAAATGTCATCACAAACAATAAGCTCGCCTGATTTCACTCACAAATAGAAGGGAATAAACTTGGTTCATGGATTGTGTGTTGTCAAGTGTTTAGGCATTCGGACTAACCAGTAATGTTCATATCCTATTCTATTAGCATTATCACCATATATGAACCTTAATGTTCATATCTTGTATCTATTAGCATTATCACCATATATGAAGCTTAATATATAACCATACAAATACGATAATACCTAAACAAATGAGAGTGTGCCCTAGGTACTAAATAAGTGCATATCCTTCAAATCTCCCCCTTAGTGTGCAAATTATTTTACTTTACACTCTCAAATACTCAAACTTGGGTTTTCTAATAGCTTTTTTGTGAGAATATCTGTAACTTGTTCTTTTGTAGCAAACATGTTCTACTTTTTTTGCTTAAATCTTTTCACCAAAAAAAATGATAATAAACTTTAATATGTTGTCGTCACATGAAAACTTGGGTTCTTTCCAATTTGAATACGACTTTGGTTGTTATAAAATATCAGAGTTGGGTCTTCTTGATTCTCCATGATATCTCGGAGTAATAATCTCCTCAACCAAATTAACACATTCACACACTGCATTCTTGGTTGAGTTATACTCCGCTTACTTGCTTGCTTTTTTCTTTTCCATGAAATAGATCAAGAACCAAGAGAAAATACATATGCGGATATTGACTTTTGATCAATATTGCTCTCCCAATCAACATCACATTATCTTGAAAGTATTGAATCATGATACAAAAATTAAAAGTTCCTTTGAGATTCCTCAGTGTATGCTTTGTTGCTCTCCAATGTGACTCTTTCACATCAACCATGTGTTGACTTATGGTAATCACATCATAAACTATGTTAGGTTGAGTAATTGTGACACATATCAAACTTTCAACAAATTGTTTGAAAAGAGGACAAGCAACACTTGATTCATGTGTAAAAGCTTAAAGCTTTTGAATTCCATTAATAGAGTAGAAACTTTATAGCAGTCCATCATGTTAAATCTTTTTAATGATTCCTTAATGTACTTTGATTGAATAAAAAACATGCTTGAATCTTGTCTCCAAACTTTGATTTTAAGATAATAATGTACATCTAAGTCTTTCATATCAATCTCCTTTCAAAGACATTTCAAAGCAGTTTTAAAAGTCTTTCAAACTCCTTTGAAAGACTTTCCTTTACTTTTTCAATGAGAATATTGTAGCTACCTATGATAATAAGAATATTGCAGCCACCTATGATAATTAAATTATCCACATCTACAAAATCTGAAAGTCTTTTTACTTTTTTTTAATGAGAATATTATAGCTACCTATGGTAATATGATGGATTTGTATTTCTCATCCATTACTTCTTTCCATTTCTTACTTTGATATGCTTCTACATAAGATGATGGTTTAAAAATTTCAGCATGTTTTCTACTAATGTAAAATTCATATGCCTCTTTTTCTTTCTTTCCCTCAAGACACACATTAAAGCTTGTAGATTTAAATTGATCTTCAATCTTGCTGCCTTCAGGTATCACTTTGGAGGCGACTCCACTTCAGAACCATTGGTCTCTTCCCTTGGACTATTTTGAATTAAATAAAACACACATCTTCATCATGTGCTTAACCATTCACATTACCACCAAGCTTAAAATCTTTATAATTCACATTATTGTCATCATTAAACCAAGAAAATATTTGCTCTTATTTTTTATGTGAGAATTTGTGTTTAAAAAAAATGACATCATGACTGATGATAATCTTCCTCTCTTGAGGACTAAAAATAACATGCATGCCTTTTCATTTGAGCCATAACCAACCTCCTGTAATATGCACTTTTTTGCATTTATCTTTCTTTTGTCATTTGGTATATGCACATATGTATTAGTCTAAAGACTCTCAAATGTGAAATACATGGTTTGATATTTGAATAAGCTTCTATAGGAGTCATACCTTTTAATGATTTTGTTGGAGATCTATTTGCAAAACATCGCTGTTTGGACTACATTGATCTGTATATTATCTCTAAGATCACTTGCTTTTAACATGCTCCTTGCAGATTCAAGTAAAGTACGATTGTTTATTTCCATTACACCATTTTCTTGAGGAGTGTAGGTAGTTATGAGTTGATGGTGAATTGCATGCTCTTTGTAAGAATCATTGAGAATCCTTGAATTATACTCACCTCCTCTATCTATTCTTCAAACCTTGATCCATTTTCCAACTAGATTTTTTAACTTTGCTTCTACGTAAGATGATGATTCAAAAATTTCATCACATTTTCTATTAATGTAAAACTCATATGCCTCTGTTTCTTTCTTTCCCTCAAGACACACGTTGAAGCTTGTAGATTCAAATTGGCAAAAAGGAAAAGCACAAGGCCAAAAGTAGGGGCTGTTCGCATGTGCCTTCAAGTACTACTTTGGAGGCTTCTTCACTACCTTTGGAGGTGACTCCACTTCAAAGCTGCGGCCATTAGAATTCCACTATGCCTTTTACTTATGCTCCCTTGTAATTTTTTTAAAAATAATTGGATCCACAGTAACACACTTGTGTGTCTTTTTATTTTACATTTGCACCAATTCTTTTTATGTTGAGTACAAAGTGTGTCTTGTCTAGTAGCTATCTTCTCTAAACTTAAGTGGATTAAGAGTACCTAAACCTATAAGTCACCAAAGTTTTTGAAGTTTTCTAAATCATGTGTGCATGTGTATGTTTGTGTTGTGCCTATGAGTGTTTTTTCAAAGTTTTGAAAATTGTAACTTAATAACTACATAGTAACACTATGGCATGTTAACACACAAATATAAAATTCTTTTCTTGTTGCAATCTAAATAAAATATTAATTATTTTCTCAAAAAATAACTGTACATGTAGTTTCATATTGACCTTTTAATAAAATTTCATTTAGACTGTGGCAAAGTTACCTAGAAAAGATTTGATAATAAGATATTGATATCTATTTGAACTCTCATTTTTGTTTAATTATCATACTCTTATCTTAGAAGTGCTTTTCAACTAGTGTAGTTGTAGAGGCTCATTGCTATCTTCTTTAAGCTTGGGCAATCTCTTTATTGCTTCTGCTTATGTGCATGGCAAGTGTGTGTGTATATGTGTGTGAGAGAGAAGCTTTTAACGCTGTAGGAACAATCCTAAGAGACGGAAAAGATCTACCTGATGGGAAGTGAGATTCACATATGGGACGTGTTGAATATCAACTCTATGAACTAACCACTTCTGCCACATTTGGACATTTGGGCGATGACAGAAAGGTTAGAGAGAGAGAGAAAGAGAGAGAGAGTATATTGAACAAATATATATTGGAAGTGATAAGTTTCTAATTGTGTATAACCTTTATGAGAGAGAAGTCTTTCATGCTTATTCCCATGCTTATTCTTTCACCTTGGGCAAATTCTAGCATCATATTATGCTTTCAAGCTGTTGGCCACATCGATGACAAATCGGTATTTCACGTCGGCGTTTATCAGTCGCTCCATTGCTGTGTTCACATAGTCCATGGGGATCTTCTCAATAATGCTAGTTATGTTATGCTCACCACAAAAATCAAGCATCTCCTGGGTCTCAGCCATGCCACCAATACCACTCCCAGCAACGAGGCGCCGCCCTACGCAAGCAGAGAGAGAGCTCGATAAATCAATAATTAAAAACAGTTAATGGAATAATGCAGTGATTATACCTTAGTTTAATGCGATTCACAAGAATTTATCGATCAAGCACGCTGTTATGATATAAATCGACTAATCCGTCACTAATTACGAGAGTTTATCACCTTATCTAAGCCTTACCAAATATGACATTGCCAACATTGAGTTGCAACGGCTTGGCCGGCAGACCAACAAGAATGAGCTTTCCATTTATCTTTAGCGTATTCAAAAGAGGCTCGAGGGGATGATCAACCGAGACTGTGTCAATAATGTGATCAAGAGTTTTGCGAGCTTTCTGCAAGAGAAAAGTAAATGTTTCTCTCTCTCTCTCTCTCACACACACACACGAACGATTGTGGTATATAAGTTTAGCAAGGACCAACCTAAAAATGTTTCACCAAATTTTCAATCTCAATTGAATCAATTCTTTTGAATATCAACTCTATGAACTAACTACTTTTCCTATATTTCTGTGGCAGAAAGGTTAGCCCATTTTAGAGAGAGAGAGATTGATTTTGGCATAAGATCACCATATCATTAAGAAACAAAATTAGCCTCATCAATATTAGCCTCTAAACCTACCACATCAATATTGGTATGATGTATATGTGTATGAGAGAGAGATTTTGGTATATTAGTCTATTCAACATTGACAAAGTATGCGTTAAGAATCAGAATTAGCCTCTAAGATCACCACATCATTAAGAATCGGAATTAGCCTCTAAACGCACCACATCAATATTGGTATGATACAGTAAAAACCCCTTGATTACCTTCATCTGCTCTTCATCAGTGCTAAGGAGAAAATTGTCGATCCCCAACAACTCCTTGGCTTCTTTTGCTTTGTGAGGCGATGTGCTGATCACAGTCACTTCAAGTCCAAAAGCCTTGGCAAACTTGACAGCCATGTGTCCCAGGCCACCAAGCCCTACGACTCCTAGTTTCTTGCCTTTCTCAGTCATGTTGAAGTACTTCATAGGGCTGTAGACAGTAATCCCAGCGCAAAGAAGTGGTGCAGCTGCATCTAAAGGCAAGTTGTCGGGCATCTTGAGCACAAATCTGCATTAATGCAATCAGAAATACCTTGAGATAAACAACGAAAAAAATTGATTGAATTTCTTGATGTGGGTATCGATTGTGATCAACTTTGATGTGGTTTTAGATTGCTGTCTTATCATTAATGTGTTGTAAGTTTGATAATTAGGTTAAAAAACATTCAGGAAGCAGCTAATGGTAACCTTTGATTAGCGAGCATGAGTGTGGAGTAGCCTCCGTTGGTTGGGGTTCCATCCACATCGATGCTATTGTATGTGAGGATGGATCTGTCGCAGAATTGCTCGAGCTTCATATCACAAGCGTCGCAACTGCCGCAAGAGCCCACAATGCAGCCCACTCCCACGTGATCACCGACTTTAAAATTTGAGACCTTGGATCCAACTTCTGTAACGATGCCAACTATCTCATGTCTGCAACGCATGTTCAAGTCTTAGCTTAATGCTTGCATAATCATTGTTAAAAGCAGTTGTCTTAGGGCTAAACTGATGCCTTCGTTTTTACTCACGAAAATGCCTACATTTAAACCTCACTGCAGACTGCAAATAGTTTTTTCCAATGTTAGCCACCATGGAATGCACATTGAAGGATTGTTCGTGGGGATGATGATCGACACTGTGGAGTGTGTGTGTTTTCTCTTGGTAGTACAGTTTTATGTTGTGGCGCAAATATTGCGCTCGAGTTGGCTGAAGGAGGCGGTGTAGCGGAATCGCGCTCAAGTTGGCTGAAGGAAGCGGCGGCGTTGAGAAGAGTATGATGCAGGCGACTCACCCAGGCACGAGCGGGTAAGTGGAGAACTTCCAATCATTTCTGAGTTGGTGCAGGTCGGAGTGGCATATCCCGCAGTAGCTCACCGTGAAGGCAACGTCGTCCTCTCCCGTGGCCCTGCGAGACAACACCAGGCCAACTATAAGTGAGGTAATTTTCCAATGAATCAGGTGGTAGGAACGCATGTATAGAAGCGAGCGCACTATTTTTTCAAACCTGCGTTGGAACGAGAATGGAGAAAGGTGGCCCGAAGCATCTCTCGCAGCATAACCCAGCACTTCATGGTTCGTTGCCATTGTGCCTAATCTATCATATACGAGCTTATTAACCTTCCCCTAATCCCTTTTTAGTACCTTGATTACTATGCCATACTGACCCTCTTAATAAGGACACAGGGTTGAGATGTAGCCAATGCCGGCCATCAAAGATTCGTGAGACAAACTCACAATTGGATTTTGTGCCCCATTCATCTAATTCCCCTCCTCTCGGGGGAGGGGAGTGGTGGTAGTTCACGCTTCTAGAAAGGGTCAAAACATGTGTAAGACATATATGGGGGTGGGATGTGTGTGTGGGGTTCACTCTTCTAGAAGGAGTCATCACACTTCTCAAATTGGCTCCTAGGGTCAAAACATGTGTACAATATATATGGGGGTGGAATGTGTGTGTGGGGTTCACTCTTCCAGAAGGAGTCATCACACCTCTAAAATTGGCTCCTCCACAATGCTCCAACCATATGTATAACATACATATGGGAGAGGGGTGTGTGAATGTGTTTGTGGTTCACCCTTCTAGGAGGGATCATCATACTTCCTTCTAGAATTGGCTCCTCTACAAAGCTCCATTGGCACATATGTTAAGATGAGGTTAAGATATATATTGTCATTTACTTTTTTCTTTCCATGATTTTTATATACTAAGCCATCTTGAGATATTGGATTATGTATCACATTGAACAAAATGCCACATGCTACAAACACTTGCGTCCATTTAAATTGCATTTGCAAATTGTTTTGTTTCTTAAAGCATACCTTAATTCTACTTCGACTTGTATGTTTATCACTCTCACTTCCACATTCTCCATCTAAATAAACATTAGATCAATTTGGTGATGCTATGCTCAAATTAGCTACATTTTTCTCTTCATTTAAAACTTGATTGGTATTCCTCAAGTGTGATGAAGACATACATAGTTTTATTACTTTTAGATTGTTGATAAACATAGTCTATACATTACGAGGTGGATTTTGACAACCATCCATATGACTACTAATGCTACATATATATTTTTTGATATGTGTCACTCTACCTCTGCAAGTAAACTGGCAAGATTTGTAGTGAACTTTAGAAGTCATCGCATTACATTGAATTTATTGCACATAATTTCACTCTACACCTCAATGCATTTATGCTATAACTAACTTAATACAAACATGTAATCAACAAAAAACTTCAATATAACTACTACAATACATAAATATTAATGTAACATATAGTTATAAAATAGATTAAAGATTTCTCTACACTTTTATTTTCTTATCAAATTTTAAACTATTTGTTAAGTCGTATTAGTTATTTTTTATAAAAGAAAGATTCAGATTTTTTATAAAAAGATCTAGATATATTTTAAGGTATAGATAGCTATTATTTTCATTCCAACTTATGGTACAAGTTATAAATGATTTATTTTTTTAAATTTAGCTAACTTATATTAATTATAAAAGTGATATAGATATAAATATATAAATATGAAATGGTGTAAATTTAATTATTAAACATTTATGTAAATAATTAAATATAATCTTCTAGAATTTATTCATCATATATTCAATTAAAGAAATCAATAATTATAAATGTAAAAGCAAGCTTCAACATGATGTGCATCTATATAATTAAAATAATAATAATTGCTTCATTATAAGTATAAAAGCAAAGCTTCAAAAAATTAAAGCATAATAAAGAAACACTTATATAATTATAAGTGTCAAAAATAAAGCTTTTAAAAAACATAATAAATAACTTAATATAGGTCTAAATGTAATAGAAATAAGGTAAAAATGTATTACATGATGAAAATCATTCTTTTTGCATAGGATGTCCAATCCTAGAATATGGTAGGAAGTCCTCTTTTAGCATTATGCATAAAAATAAGATATGTGTTAATTTCTAAAAAAATTACCATAGCTTCGCTGCTATTACAGATAATTTTTAATTTTTCTAGAAAAGAATAAGACTTTGTAATACAATTATGATAGAAGAACTATCCTTAAACTTAAATCCAAATTACCATAGCTTCGCTGCTATTACAGATAATTTTTAATTTTTCTAGAAAAGAATAAGACTTTGTAATACAATTATGATAGAAGAACTATCCTTAAACTTAAATCCAAATTATGGAATGAAATCATAAATTTACCATAATTTTATTAACATAAAAGCATAAAAATACTATTTTCTTAACCTCTAGCTTAACAAGCTTAGAGTTTGGTTTTGAATTAAGAATTTATCAATGAGAAACATTCTTTTTCTAAAGAATTAGCCATAGGAATGACTATTCTTTTGGGAGAGAGAGATATACATAAAAAGCATTCGAAATAAGCATAAAGATTAACTTTTTTATGATTAATCATTAAAGTTCTTAGAGAAAGCTTGATTTGCATTAAAAACAAATAATTAGAAACTTCTCAAGCTTGAGAGGGGTTGAGAAGTGAAATCATTTGAGAATATTAACAAAAACCATGAAATTCCTTCTTACCTCTTGGTTTGGCTTGCTTCTTTATCTAGAAGTGAAGCCCCCAACCAATCAATTGGTTTAGTGAGTTGAGAAGAAAGCTCCAAGATTTGTTGAAGAGAGAGAGAAGCTCCAAGCTCTCCAAAAGTAGAGGATTCTTAAGGGATAATAGAAAATATCATTATTTTAATGTAATATTGGCATGGTATAGTTCACATATTTTTTTATAAAAGACTAAGGATCTATTTATAAGTGAGGGAGGCCACTAACCAAGTCCAAGTGGGTTCTAGAATTTTCCAGGTTCAGTTTGACTCAATTTGGACAAGATTTGGACTAGTTTGGCTCCCTTTTTTATTTGGTTTGATATCCAGAAGAGAGGAGAGATACAAATATCACAATTTTTTTGAACTAAAAACCCTTCCACATGTGTGAAATAGACGCCTACCTCAAGAGTCCCCCTCTCCTTACCAAGATGTCAAAAATGCATCATTATTCCAAAATATCTCATTTTTTAGTGATATCTCTTAATTTTTAACTAATAAACCTTGTACTCGATCAACTCTTCATCTTATGTGAGCATTTACTCATTTTTGGATATTTTCTTTTATTCTTTGGATTTATCTCATCCCAACACTTGGTTTAATCCTATTGGCCCATAGGAACCTTAATTGGACCATAATCCAAAATTTTCTGAAAATGTAGACCCTTAGGCTAAGGTCCTTTATACACATTTCCAATTAATTCCAAATGTACCTTGGAAAGTTTATTTTTAATTTCTGTTTCAGGGGAATCCATTTTAGACACTAGGAGGATTTTTATATCCAAAGATATCTTAATTTTGGATTATCTCTCTCTAGATATTTTCTCTTTCTAGATCAAAACAGGGTAAAACAAGATCTTTCCTTTATTTCAGAGAGGGGAATAATTACAAGAATAGAAGGAGAGGTTCTTATACCTTTACACCTCAAAAGTTAGAGGAAGGAATCTTACACTAAGGGTCTATAGTGTTGGATCCTTGCCAACTATAGAGTGTTTCAAGAGTCTAGAAGTGTTAGAGGACACATAAGAGAAGAGGTCTGAGCTAGCCGAGTTAGCTAAGTTAGTTTAATCAGCATAGTCAAAGATAAGAGTCAGATGTGAGCCTATTGCTATCAGATGTGAGCCTATTGCTATCAGACAGAGATTCATTAGTGTGATATCTTAATCAATTTGGAGTAGCTTGAGGGTCAAGAATAGTCAGAGGACACGTGAGTGAAAGTTCCTGATTTAGTTCAAGAAACTGAATCGGCTGGGTCTATCTCAGTCAATTGCATTAGCTTAATCAGCACAGTCAGAGATTAAAGTCATATGTGAGCATGTTGCTATCAACAAAGAGTCATTAGTGTGATATCTTGATCAGTTTGGAGTAGCCTGAGGGTCAAGAACAATCGGAGGACACGTGAGTGAAAGTTCTTGATTCAATTGAGGAAATTGAATCGGCTAGGTCTATCTCACTCAGCTGCATCAGTTTCCATTGGATTCAGTTAGAGGACCATTAACAATCAGAAGTTAGATATTCAAAGTCGTGGGCTAAAGGTGTCTCTCAGAGTTGATGTTGTCAGCCGCCGTTGGATTGTTGTGTTGGGTCTTGGTGAGTTCCGAGTTGTCTAAGAGTATAGTGGTGTGAGAGGACACTGGGGTGAAGAGTTCTGAGTTTACTGGATCAGCTAGATCAATTGGGTCAACTAGGTCAGCAGAGGAGAGCTATTGGGTTTTGTGAAGCTCTGAAGCAAGTTTTTGAGGCGAGCTGATGTTGGAGGACATTCTGGAAGTCAAGTGGATAGGTTTCTCACTGGAATCAGTAGTCGACTTTCAAATCATGTTAGACTCAGAATCTCATCAGTTCAGTGAGCTGGGAACTATTTTGGTCAGCAGAGCTGGTGGTCAATTGAGGTTAGTTGAAGCTTATGGGTGAAAGATCAGAGTTTTTGTAGGTTAGTGCTGACCTGGGAGAATAGCTAAAGGAGTCAGCGGGGTTGGATTGGAAGGATTGAAGTGTGAATAGGTGTCCGATTATGTCAGATGGAGAGCAGAGGACAGTAGGAGAGCTGATTTGGTGCCCTTGGAGCTCGGATCCTAGTGTCCCCCCATTTCTTTTTTTTCTTGTGTGTCTGTTGGTGGTGTTGTAGAGGCCATCACCCAGCCGCCACACAATATTAAACCCCCTAAAGTTCTATCTTAAGGTCTCTTTCTAACCATTAGCACCCATATTCCTGAGGAAATTAGATGGCCTTGAATTCAAGAATATGTTTTTGGTTTAAACCTTGAAGAGATGTCCTTTGTACTTGCTAAAGCTCTGATACCACTAAAACATGAATCTTTCTCAAAGTAGAAATCACTATAATTTAATCCAACAAATACCGTTTAACTACCAATTATCATAGCATATGAAAGACAATTAAAACAAGTATGCAATTAAGAGATATAGAAAAACCAAAAGAAAGGACACAAGATTGGGTTCAATGTCCCTCCCATGCGTGAGGCTCTCTCCAGGACATGGGTATTTTAATCATGTTTCAAAAATTTGTGCTTAAGCCAATAATAGGGTGTACGTACAAGATTGGGCTTTTCTTTTTACAAAATTAGCAAGGCACTTATCCTATTCATAGCTATGTGCGTTCCACCATAAACTTTGTTCACATGCACTTATAATTTAAATGTCCACACCCATTCACACAAGGGGTGAATAAAATATTACATCAAAATCATGGTGCACTACCATAAAATAACCATACAAAATAATAATTTAAGTTGACACAAGGTAGAATCATCCATGTGTGATGTAGTCGCATTGCTCATCATCACCACTTACACCTTGTATAACCTTTAAATAAATTACTTAAGTTAAGGTGCTCCATGTACACATATTTACCACTTGCACCTCCTTGTGCAACCTGTAAATAATTTTCTCGCACATTCGACATAGGGGTTGGTTCCGTGCATACATATTATTGAAGTATATTTTCTTTATCAAATATTGAGCATCAAAAGATAATAAATTTCATACCCATAACAACTCTCCCGTTTGAAGAGGAGTTGTCCTCAGTTGTGTAAAGAATTTTAACCTCATAACAGTTTGAGTCTTCTTACTCTTGTGATTTAAGTTACTTCTATGCTTTTCTCTTCTTCTTTGTTGTTTTCATGCTTAGGCCGTTGTGTGTGTGAGTGATGGTGTTATGGGAATATATTTAAATACCTCTTAAAAATATTATTCTACCCTCTTAGATAATTTAGGGATGCTTGGATTATCTTTGTGTCAAGCCAAATCATGTTAATATCATGGGTGATGCCATTATAAATAGTAATACATTTGGTGGATATTGACGTATCTTTGGGACCTTCAATGTTTGTTTCAGTTGGTTTGTATAGAAGGGTGATTCCTGGGTTACTTACGCCTGGCAAACATGTATGTGGTTATGGTTTGTATACTTATAGAATATTTGCTTACCAATTTATTGTTGGCTATTTTATAGGTGAATATGATTCCAAAGATTGAGGAGAATTTGCACATATTTATTACTTGATACACCATTTTTGTAAACAAGCTTTGTATATACATGTGCTAGCTTGTGCACATTTTGATTTATTTGGAAAGCCTTAGTTTATCAAGCTTAGACTTTAACTTTAGTATTTTGTAAAGCGTGATATGCTTTAAAACCTAGCCTTAATTTATAGACACTCTATTTTGAGCATAAGAGAGTGTTGTGCAAGAAAAGCATCTTTTGGTATTTTTGGAGGCTATGGCCTAATTTGGAATAAAATATCTCGTAAATACTCATGTGTACGTGGGGAGAGGCCACACACATGAAGGGGGACGATTGCACCCAATCTTGAAGTCGTGCTTTTTGTGAAGCTAAGTATTATTTATTTTTCACTCAAATATTGAATATGTTGAATATATGGTATTTGATGAGTTATTTGATTTTATTTAATCAAATTCTTGCAAGTTTCTTTTAACTCTATTTTCCTAGAAACTTATATCCAGTGGTATCGATGAGAGTGGTATCACTGTAGTGGTATCGGTGAGAGTGGTATCAGAGCAAGGATCTAGAAAGATGGAGGCAAGAATTGAGGGCTTGAAAGCTTGATTCAAAGGTTTTTGAAGAGTTGCACTCTATTATCCAAGGGGCAAAAACCAAAGGATAAAGGGGGTGGCAAACCACTTTGCAAAAAACCACCAAACCACCTTCTTCTTGAAAAGTGGTTTTTCCAAACTCATAACCTCTCTATGATCTACTCGGCTAGAGAGAATGAGTGTCACACTCATGAAGCCTTTAAGTCTCCATCTGCTAACCATTGTTGCACTACAAGACAATGCTGCCATACACGCGTTTCATACACGCGATAAATTACGGGCGCGTGTATGGTTGCGCATGTATTTCAATAGTATCGGGCGCGTGTATATTGGCATTTAAATTCGCGTGTATATTGGCATCTACTAGCGCGTATAAGCGCGTGTATATACATGCAATTATACACGCATTAATACACGCATCAATACACGCATCAATACACGCTTTATTAAGAAAAACTAAATTCCTTTACAAAATTAAAAACTATTTTCTTTAAACCATCTCATAGTACATTATAGTATATATCATTACACAATCCCACTACATGCATTTACAACAATGAAATATATTCAAAAATAAATCATGAGATGATAATTAAAAGACAACACATACAATAGAAATGTCATCAATTTAGAACGATACAGTGATGGATTGGTTAGGATTCGATCTCATCTTCAATAAGATCCATCCTTGCCAAACGATCAACATCAATATCCATTTGATCAATTTGTAAGGCTACGATTAAATTTATTCCACTATCGATATTCTGTCCATTGATAATGGTATCGATGTCCTGATCATCCTCATCAACATCACCATCATCCTCAATGGTAGGGTCATTCTCATGATCATGAGAAATGGTACGCTCATCCTCATTATCATGATCATCTCTTATTTCTTGATCATCGATCACATCTTCATTGGCATGTTCGACATCATCTTCATTGCGGCTTGTTACATCCTCCATATGCTCCATATCAGTGAATGTATTATGCATCACTTTGGAACGTGGTGCAATAGGGATGACGTACCACCATTTAATGTCATGCACCATTGGCAGATAGATAACCTACTCAAATACACATACTGCAGTAATTAATTAGCATATCAAAAGTCAAGGGGTACGCGAGCTTAGATATATATGTACATGAAACACATTAGTAAAAAAATGCATACCTGCTCACATTGTTGTGGCAATACGAGCCTATCTTTCTTTGTTTGCCAAAACTTTGTAGAGTCAATAGTTACATAGCCACTTGCATGGTGTTTTATCGTTGCATTAGGCTCTTTTTCCACCACGTTCATTTTCCATTTGACATCCAAAACATACACAAAGAAGCGACGAAAGTCAAGCCTAAATATGTCTTGGATTGTGCCACAATAATCATCCATTTTTCCATTAGCTCCCTCAAAGCTACTAATGACACCGCAATCTTGTGTATTCCTCTTTTCATCAATTCTTTGTGTTCGAAAATGCTTGCCTTCACACCATATAGCATTGAACATAGTGCACTGGACCAAAATAGAAGCAATATTTGTGTAAGCAATGTGAATAAATATTAAAAGCAAATCACTTACAAACTAATGCAAAACATTAGTTCTATGTATCTTTAACATGCATCCTCGTGCATACTCCCATTCTTCCGCCGTGATATGCAGCCCCTCGTCGCTCTCTGCTCTCTCCATTTCCTCATGCAACCAATCAACATGGATATCATTCGGAAGTGTTGCTAGATGCTTAGGGTACGCCTTACGAGAGCCATGTTGCCTCCGAAAGAGAGCTCTTTCTGCTTGCCTTTTTGTCTTTGCATCCTCATATCTTGTAACCCATCTGCTCATCACATCACTATTAAGGATGCAAGTGAAATTGAGATCATCAATCAATGTTTTGTCAATTACTTTACTCTGTCCTTTTCCTTGAGGCACAATAGAGGTCATCCTCAAGTCCTCTTCATTGCTCCATAGTCGTGGCAAAGAGCTGTCCACCTGACCAAGAAATTCTGAAATATATACAAGAGACTCTTGTATCAACCAACCCTCGGCCATGCTTCCTTCAGGCCTTGCACTTTTCCTCACAAAGTCTTTTAAGGTCTTCATGAAGCACTCTAGGAAGAACATCCAATGTGCATGCACAGTGCCACATAAAGCAATTTCGTCCACTAAATGCACAATGAGATATAGTTGACTTATGAGAATGGTTCACGGAAAAGTCTCCTCTACCAAACAAACCACCTCCACTGCCATAACACGCGCATCATCCAACGTGGCTGGATCAATTGCTTTGGAACTAACATATCTGAAAAATAAATAAATAGTACATTATACCTCATGCACGTTCATTTTGCAAGGTATAATGAAGGGTGATCTGACATGGGTTTTACATACCTCACAAGCTCGCCCATCTTATAAATACATTTTTTCAAACTCTTATTTGCACAATGGTCGATGCTAGTAGGTAGTATGAACTGCGCACATAAGAGCACATGTATGTATGGTTTATGGCATTACAAAATTTAATTTCAACGTACAAGACTTGGAAAACACTTACTTGGAGCATCTTGTGCCAATCGTGGGACTTCAACCCATATAGTTGCTCAACGCCTCTTTTCTTAGTATTTGTAAAGGCTCCCTTCAATGATCTCATGCATCCAGTGGGAGTACGCAAAGTGGTGATGGCCTCTCTTTCTTTGATATAATCCATGGTGCAGGCGGAAGATGAACGTGCCCACCCTCCTCTCGTGGCCAAGCTTGACGCATACGTCCTGCGACCCGCAAGTCCTCCCGTACGCTAACATTGTCTCGTTTACCAATAACATGTTCCCAAATACCAGATCCCACATTCTTGAAGATGTTCCATATCATCGTCGTCCATACCTTTGGGATCATCCTTAAAAAGATTCCGCACCATATCATCAAACACTTCCTCTTCCACAACTTCGTGGGGTGCGCAGGGCTATTGTCATCCCTTTCCCACTCATCTCTGACAATAGATCCCGAAGCTCCAGCATCATCTCGTCGACGCTTTGCGTGCTCTCGTCGCGCGTAGGGCACCATGTTAGGGTGTGGTACTGCATCCTGCTTCAATTAGAGTATATATATTACAACTCCATTAATTTAATTTGGATACCATGAGTCATTTGAATACTATCAATTTACATCTACTCACCTCTAAACTTGTTTGATTCCATTCTCCATACATGGAGATGTGATTCAAGGTAATTCGACGTGCTCGTACAATGCATCCTTGACATCGATTACACATACACTTGATCCTTTGTCCCAACCACACATCGCGATTACGATGACGCATTGTCTCATCTTCACCAGAACTGCTTGAGGAGGTTGATGACATCCTATGTACAAACCAAAAAACACAAAATCATAATCAGTTTTTAATGAAAGTATAAAAATTGCGTGTATCAACGCGGCTACATCCTAAATCACGTGTATTAACGCGGCTATATTCTAAAAATCATGTGTATTAACGTGGCTACATCCTGAAAATCGCGTGTATTAACGCGGCTACATCCTGAAAATCGCGTGTATCAACGTGGCTACATCTTGAAAATCGCGTGTATGAATACGGCTAGATCCTAAAATCGCGTGTATAAACGCGGCTGATTTATCATAAATGCAAAAATACACGCGTTTCTACACGCGACGACTTGTTCAAGCTAAAAATAACCTGCCTTCCCCAAATAAACATTTTCAAAAAATAGATCTGCTCTCCTTCGTTGTCGCCTCTTCCAACAGAGCACTAAACCTAAGTGCAAGGAGTAGACAAGGAGCACACACGGGTGAAGAAAACCGACCAAAAAGAAGACTCACTTTTTCAGAGGTGAGCCAGTTTGTCCTTTGCCCTGTCTCTTTCCTCAGATTTGTTTATGCTATTGTCTCTTTCTTTTATGGGTTTGTCTCCGTCCTTCTCCTTCTCTGGTTGATGGGCTACTTCGACATATGGACTCCCTTGTATATATGTGTACACATAAAATTTTGATAGTAATATTGAATCGTGAATCGATAGTATTGCATTCATGTCTGTCTTGAATCGTGTATTGACAATGTATGCATTCATGTCATTCTTGTCTTAATCTTCCTCGTGGATGGTCCAATGCACCCAAAAAAAAAATCCAGAGAGTGTTATTGGGTGCTGGAATGCTGGAACAGCATTCAGGTACCAAATAGCACTCTCTGGATTTTTTTTTTTGCTCTCTGTTCGCGTGTATAAACGCGTCAAATCTGCAAAAAATCGCGTGTATATATGCGAATAATTTGTAAAAAACGCATGTATAGACGTGTCAAATCTGTGAAATACGCGTGTATAAGCACAGCTAAACTGACTAAACGCGTGTATAGATGCTTCTATCTGCGCGTCTAAGCGCAGCTGAACTGACAAAACGCATGTATACGCCCATGTATTAGCGCGTCTGAACAGTCCTATACACGCGCTTTTACACGCATGTCTCTGGCCGCATTTATACACGCGCTGATACACGGGCCCGCTACTTTTTTTCACAAGTCATTTTTAGCGGCTAGGAGCGCGGGTATGAGCCCAATCCCTTGTAGTGTTGCAGAAGGGCCCGATGATGAGAGAGAGCACAATTGATTTTTAAGAGCAAGGGAATGACAATATTTCACACACTAAACCATCATTCAGTGTTCAATCAAAAAAAGAAATATGGTGGTTAGGAGCATTTGAGGTTCCCAAGGAGACACACGAGGTGCTAAAATGGATCTTTGAGAGGTTGCCTTGGTTTAGTGATGTGATAAAGTCACAAATAGAGAGTGAGAAGCTGGATGTTGATGGTTTAGGGAGACTTGACATTTATTGGCATCTTGGCGGGGATCTGAAGACAATTAGGTGTATGGTGGGTTGCACTCAAGGTGCAAATACAGCTCACCCATGCCCTTGGTGCATGCATGGATTGAAAGAAAAAACCAAGAAGAAACGCACGGGGACGACCAATGGTGAAGAGGAATGCAAGGAAACTGGAAATTGCAAGGGAGAGTTGGACAGTGGTGTCCTTTCATCACCTATGTTCGCGCCCCCAAATAGGGACTTAAGGGATAATAGTTGGAACCCCATAATTCCTTTCCCTCTTAGAAATGTTCACTTTTGTACTTTGCATGATTATCTTTGATCGCCTCTTAAAGTGTCACATAGACCATGCATTCACTATGCTCGATAAAACTTGACAGGATGAGGTGATTGCTAGAATGGAGAAGATTTTAAATGAAATTGGTTTCCATGGGGGTAACGTAGAGATATGAGTTAACCAAAAAACCTCTAGAGTTTCACATATGGTTGCTTAAAAGGTTTCAATGAGTGGAGGAAAGGCAAGAAGGTTTCTCCAGAAGCTTTTCAACAAACAAGACAAGGTTCAGAGAAATGCAGATAGGCAACATGTCGAGGAAGGTGAAAATGTTCCTGCAAAGAGATGGGAGTTGTGGAAAGACCTTTGTGGCTTGTACTACTTTGGACTGCTTGGATGCAAACATTGTTGTTTTGCGTGAGAAAGTGTGGGAAAATTTCAATAAAAAAGTAGTGCGGTTGATGAGTCAAAGCAGCACAAGAGAGGAAAACTGCAAACAATTTTAAGCAGAGTTGTAAAGCTTCATTGAAGCCGTGGGGTATGCACATGGGGTGAATTGAATATTGTGCATTACATGGTAATATAATGCTTTTAAATGTTTTTCAAGACCGATTTCTTCTTATAATGCACTTTTCGGTGAATGGTGGTTTTGTTTAGTATCTGCAACACATCTTGTACACTCCTCGTACACTCATGGTGCATATTTCATGAACACCTACGGCTCGCTTGACATGTGGAGCACCTAAGGAATGAAGAAAAGTCATTACTGTGAAAGGGGAGTTTATTTCAAGAATACAAGACATGGAGGTGGCACGACTCGATCAAAATATCTCAAAGAAATGTTTGATTTGTTCTTCCGTTATACCTTTGGAAGAAACCTTTCAAGGGAGAGGACTCAAATGTTTAAATTGGCCCGAGTTTATTTCAAGAACACAAGACATGGAGGTGGCAGGACTCGATCAAAATATCTCAAAGAAATGTTTGATTGGTTCTTCCGTTATATCTTTGGAAGAAACCTTTCAAGGGAGAGGACTCAAATGTCCAAATTGGCCCGAATTGCCAAAATGAAAAGTAAGGGTCAGAAAACAGCAAGGTGGAGGGCAGGGACATGACCTGCATGTCATGCGGCGCATGTGGAGGGTTACACGTAGGAGAGTTGGTAAAAGTATGGGTCCCTATAGACTTGAATGAGACCTAGGGCGGCTGATGTGTAGCTGATCTATAGGGATATTATCTATCGAATGTAATTAGGTGTTATAAATGAGAATGTAAATGGTTCTTTTTTGCCAAATATGGAACCATGTTATCTTTCGTGTTTAAAAACCCCTTTTTTTTGGTGCGTGACATTTCTCTAAAAACTAGGGTTTGGTGTAATGAATACGTTGGTCACTCTAAATGAGCACCCTCTCTCTTTTTGTCCATTTTGTACAAGAACTTTGAGAGCACACAAGCACTCAACTCCTCATGGTGGGCACAGACAGTGCTTCCAAACTCGCACGATACTTATTCTCTATCGAGACCCCCATCCAACCTGATGAGGATGCCCTCTCAGCCAGGAGCTAGAAGTCAAGGATTTGCACAACCATGCCACTCGGATCGACAATTTTGTTTTTGCATGCAGTATCAGCAAGGCTCAGTTTTCCATGCTGACAGGTGGGAGTCCACGCAATGACCCCTCCATACACAAGCGGAAGCGGCCCGCACACGAGGGCATTGTGGTTTACAAGAAACATTGCAGAAGAGCACCGACAGTCTATGGTGCAAATTCTGTTGTAGTTTTTAGAGTCCCCCTTGGTTTGATGACCATGAAGTCATGCGTTATTACCAATTTTGTTAGATTAATATACTTCTTTTGCTAGGTTTACGCGTGAGAGACCTCTTAAAATCAAGGTTTTTTAGGGTTATTGCAGTGATGGCATTTTCTTGTATAAATAAAGGTCGACCTCTACTTTTTCCCATTCCTTGCCAGTAAGAAAAACACACTAGATCCTTCCCATCCTTGCCCTCATCTCTCCTCACCATGTAACGTACAAAGCAAACATTGAAGAAGATGACCAAAGAACGACACGCGCGATTGAAGGACAATTCAAAGAAGAATTTGGAGTGTTACAACCGCCACAGTCTTAAAAAAATCTTGACAAAGCAAGCCAGCTCATCCCAACCGAGCAGACATGTAAAGTTGGTGGTGGATTACAACAGAGAAGATAGCAGCACAACAAACACCGACACTGACATCGACTTGGGGGGGAGCCTACATGGGCCCACATGGAGATTCCCAACCACCCACCAACCGTAGGAGAAAAGACCTTGCCACGCATCACCATGCAATAGCAAGAGCAAGAGCAAGAGCAAGATCAGCAAGGGGAGCAAGAGGAATAAGGACCGGCCTCCAAAAGAAACAGAAGGAAGTCGACCTATTACAGGCCTCATCTGCGACAAGCACGTCCCATCGAAAGTCTTCCTCGTGGCCTTGCCCGCCGCAAGAAACGCTCAGGGTACAGGGCTTTCAAGAGATATGGCACTACCATAAGTTTGTAGAGCTTCTCATCTGGAGGGCGCCTTTCTCACGAGCATGCAAAGAAATTTTATGGGAATACAAGATGGAATGTCGGATGCAGTCAGTTGCCCTTGAGGCCTTGCAGGAAGTCGTTGAAGTGTATCTTGTAAATCTATTTGAGGACACCAACTTGTGCGCGATCCATGTAAAGCGAGTCACAATAATGGTAAAGGATATTCAATTGGCCCGCCGTATTTGCGAAAAAAAGGGGATCAAAAAATGAGGAATGTTCAATGACGTATCTCAATTTTTGATATTAATGAATTTTTGATGTGTAATATATCTTCCAATTGTCAATGTGTACGTCTTATAATTGTTGATGTGCACTCTATCTTGCTATTTTCTATTTGATTTAAGCGTGTATGTGCTTTCAATCACGTTTCAATAAAGGGCTAGAAGGGTGCAAAAAGGCATCTCTCCGGGCCATGTGCAATGGCCATTTTTGCACCCTTTTGGCCCACATGGTTTTTCTAGTAAGATGTGTCAATTCTGGATAAACTCTCATCTCAAAGGGCTTGGGGTGGCTCAAATGGGGTTAAGGGTGGGAAAATCATGATGGCCAGAGGGGTGTAAAAATGTTGTGTATGGGGTCATTGTACAAGCCATTTTTGCACCCCTCTAGCCCTCCTTTCTTGTGTGTCATATTGTCTTGTGGTGGTAGGTGGATCTGGGGGTGGAGGCACAAGAGAGAAACAATGGACTATAGCAAAGCAATAGGCGTAGTGTTTGCAGAATGTTTTTTTCCCAACAATTTGAAAACCTTCAACCTCAAATTTTGGTAGGTTTTTTCCTAAAATTTAAAGGTTTTTATCAAAATTATAACTCAAATCCCTTAAAATTTGTCATGGTCAAACTAAAATTTTCCTCTATCCTTCCTTTTTTTGGAAGATTCTCTCTCCACGAGTCACTTACAAAGACTACACACATTTTGCGTGGCCATGTCGTCAACATAAAACACGTTTATTTCACTTGAAAACCAATGAAAATTAAATGGCACATATTTCATCATGATGGCCATAAGGGTGCAAAAATGCCCTATGCGGGGCCCCTGGACAGCCCTTATTTGCACCCTTCTGGCCCTTCTCTTTTCTATATTACAAATCAATCACATGTACTTAAAAGCCACTTTCAACATTGTATTGATATAAAAATTTGCATGTGGGATTTGGGAAAATTTACATTGTCTAGCAAAGGGAGTGAGCAATGAAGATGTAAAATGCAGGATTGAGGATTACTACCACATCAACGATACAGTTTGCATTACAGCATGGGGAAAGAAGAAGATTGTGGATGGTAATGTTTCATTCGAATTCAATGAGTTCAACAACATTTTTTTTAAAATGTGAAAGCTACAAAAGACAATGATATTGTTCTATGGGTTGCCTTCTGGAACATTGCACACATTATTTCTGTGCTCATTTATGGGGAACAACTTAACATTTTGTTTGATTTCCATGTTTTGAGCAATCTCTCTCCACAAGTCACTTACAAAGACTACACACATTCTGTGGCCATGTTGTCAACAGAAAACACGTTCATTTCACTTGAAAACCAATGAAAATTAAATGGCACATATTTCTTCATGATGGCCAGAAGGGTGCAAAAATGCCCTATGCGGGGCTCCCAAATAGCCCTTTCTCTCACCCTTTTGTGCCTCCTCTTTTTCAGATTAAAAATCAATCACATGTACTTAAAATCCACTTTCAGCATTACATTGATATAAAAATTCACATATGGGATTTGGGAATACTCTTTACAAGAGAGGTTCATGGCTTCTTAGCTACGAGGAGCTTGCCGGTTAGAATGGCATTGGTAATTTCTCACGCGGTGAGTCATGGCCAAGCGACTTGGCAATTCTTAATTGGGAAAGCACCTTGCCTCTATAACCTCTCCCAAAAGTGGTCATAACTAGGGACTTTTTAACTAGGATTACAAAACTGAACCACCGGCCAATAGTGGCCATGAAAAGTTGCTTTGAGAAGGTCTTCAATGCAAAAAGGGGGAAGCTGGAATTGGGTGTGAATTCTTTGTGAATAATCACAAAGTCATTGGTTGGGAGGTGTCCGATGTACTGGAAGAGCTGGATATGGTCCTGTAGTAGCACGCGTCCCCCCACCCCGCATAGCATAAATGTCCATCTCTAGCACATTCTCTTGCTTATCATCCTCGTCTCCATCAACCTTTAACTCCAAGTCAATGTTGGACTTGGAATCGTCAATATTTTTTGTTGGAGTTGGTGTCCAAGGCACGATTGCATGGGAAACACTGTTGTGCCACTTGGAACTCCTCCTCGGTGACATTTGTCTGCTCTGCATTCTTGGCTGCCTCCAGAGCAATGACCACCATCTCCTCCACCGAGTCTGTGAGTTGGAGGAGGTTCTCCTCCATGTTGCCTATGTTAGAGTCATCCAATGGGAACTCCACCTTCACCTTAAGCATGCTCAAGAACTCATCCATGCGGAGGCCACATGACTTTTCAATATCATGTAAAAAAATGAAAAGCTGCCCCCGTACAACAATCGGACATAGAGAGTCAATCTCTATCTAGGGAAGGGGGGCAGAGGCATCTTCATCTTCAATTGCTGTGCCACTTCCATTGGCCTCAAAGTGGTGTAGATTTCTTGCGAGCCCTAGCACACCTCCTGGAAATTGTTATGTACGATAAAGCTTTCACTTACACCTGTGTGCGCTACACTGTGAGGCTCTTCCTTGTCGTGGATGAATCCTCCAAGGCGTAGTGGCATTTCAACCTCTTCCTCCTCTCCTTCTAACAGGAAGAAAACAAAGCAGGTCAGCCATGATAGAAAGTGATGGCCAATGGCACCTCTGTTGAGCTTGCGTACTTGCTTTTTGTCAAGCTCTAGAAAGTGTCCAGATTTCATTGCCATTTCTTCAAATCTTCTGAGCCGCTTTTGGAAGGCCCTTTTGTTGTGGTTGATGTACTCTAGGAGGTTGGAGGGCACCCACAATCTATCATTTTTGGCCAGAGAGATTGAGTGCGGCTTGATGTGGGTGTCCATGTATGATAATGTGTCTACAAATAAATCTTCATGGAGGCGGAGTGTGGAGATCCAATCGATCTCTCGGCAAATGAACATAACATGCAAGTGTGTGGCCTTTGGAAACTCGCTCTCATGGGGAGGAAGTCCATGAAGTGATTGTAGGCATCCATGTGTTATGAAGCTTGAGTTTGGAGGTGCCTTGTGCTCTTGAGAATTAGTGCAAAAATGACACATCAGGCCTTCAAAGTTCTATTTATACAAGATAGCGGCCATGTCACACTAGACCAAAGAACATGAAAAAACATTAATTTCCTAAAAGACGAAACCACCTCTTCAAGAAACTAGACAATATATTTTAAACACCAAAGTATCTTAGAAAATGTTTTTTTTTTGAAACTCCGATGGAGGGATATTACAAAATTGCTCCAGTGGACACTCATAGCTTACATTCTTTGAACCAAGGTGACATCATCTAGCCCCCAATCCGAGGGCACCTTGGTGTTTGCTTCCATCCTCCTTCCAACCTATCCAAACACCCAACACAGTAAGTGACTCAAGAAATGGGTGAGCAAATATTGAGGTTTAAATGTCAAACAATACTTATCTTCCTACCCTGCACATTGAAGCAAGCATTATTGATTCCCTCAAATCCCAAATTGCGTAGTTGATCACAGACATTCAAAAGGCTCCAATGCTTACTTGCTTGGACAATATCTACCCCCACATTAGGTAGGCCTATAGAGAGACATATAGGCTCTACAACCTCCTCTTGAGCTTATAAGGGTATCCATGCACCCTTCTTCTTCATCCACTGCTCGTAATAGAAATTAGTACACAAAATGGTACGAGCTCACAAGAATCCAAAGGAGACACTAGAACGCACTACACTGCACCTAAAATTCTCTCCTTTGTGCTCCCCCTCCACAATGTCCCCCACCCTTGTCCAAGCAAATTGACAATCTCTTCAATTTCTACCACCTTGCACATGTACATTGTTGGCGTTCATGTGCAAGTAATGGCTTGAAACATGTGGGCAAACACATGCACAGGGCATGCCCAGCTAAGACCAACCGATCTTAAGGCCTTTGTATACCTCAAAGAAGAATGTATATCATTGTCCATCTTTGCATTAAGAGCAACAATAGTCCAAACATTAGGCATTGGCCATTCAGCACTAGAGAGGGAAGGAGAGGGGACTTCTTCAAGCTTACCAAACCCGTTGACCTGTGTCGGGACTACATAGTTGTGGGTGTAGAAGAAAATCTTTCGACTAGCAAAGTTCGAAGGGGCACTATCATATAGTACACCATCCCCAATGTGCACGTGTACAGCATAGAATGTTCCTATTAGGCTCCTTATGGGCTTCTCCTCAATGATGTTGGAAGGAAAAATATATGGAAATGAGAAAACTGTATAAAGTTGAAAAAAACAGTTCACATACCATGTAAACTAATATACTAAAGTGAAAGCATAGAGTTGAAAGGGAAACGAGGACTATGATAATGTGGGTGCAAAGAAATTTTTGATGCTCAGTACACATATTGCACTAGGGCCACCAATCTGTCATGCCGCCTTGTTTCCTTGAATCCTAGTAGACTCCCCTTCCAATGGTGCTTAACCACATCTCGATGTCAAACTCGATGCGGTATAGTGGCACTTGGCTACAAATACACCCAATCTCGCTTTTGAAATTGTTTTTCAACCCAAGCACCATGTTCATCTCTCATATTGTGCATGAGCAGAGCCCCAACCTCATCCCTTGGCCTTCTCCTCGACAAAGATGCACTACCCTCCATGGTGTGTTCTGTTATAAAAGTTTTACGAGGGAGAGAGAGAGAGAGAGAGAGAGAGAGAGAGAGAGAGAGAGAGAGAAGGTTGCATAGTACAGATTTGAGGCTGGTGGAGAGAGGGAGGTAGATGTGGGTGTGAGGAGATTTGAATGTGTGCGCGCGCATGATAGAGATAGATAAGATTGCAAATCTGAGCATATTAGAGAGAAGGAAGGAAGGGGGAGAGAGAGAGAGAGAGAGAGAGAGAGAGAGAGAGAGAGAGAGAGAGAGAGTTGCACAGTAGAGAGGTAGGTTGAAGATCTAATCACAGTATATATATATATATATATATATATATATAGAGAGAGAGAGAGAGAGAGAGAGAGAGAGAGAGAGAGAGAAGGTTGCATAGTAGAGAGCGAGAGAGAGAGATAGACAGACAGAGAGAGAGAGAAGGTTGCACAGTAGAGAGAGAATAAGCTATGGAGATTTGAAGTTTGTGGTGAAGAGGATGATGCTGGAGGGAAGAATAATGTGTAGGGAGAGAAATCTGAGTTGAAAAAAGAATTCTTTTGATATAATATGGTTTGGGTTGGGTTTTGAGAGGGAAAATGCACTTTTGATTTTTTTTTAAAATCCTATTTTTTAGGGTTTTTTGATCCACGACATTGATGGGGCTGAAATTGGTGGATCCCTCTACTTTTTAGAAGCTACCCCTTGCTTTATGGCACCCTCCTAATTTTTGCACTCCACTTGCCTAATTTATGAAGGCCACTTCCTACTTTTTGAACCCCACAAATGTGCTAATGAGGGAGACAAGCCTAGTTGACCCCTACTTTTGGAGGAGACCAAATGTGCACACTCCTCTCTTCCTATTGGTCCATTGCTAAAATAATGATGGTCATTGGCAAAGGGCCCACCAAAAGATGTCCAAAGGTTTCCTAATGCCATATACACACTCTATCTTCCTATACATTGTGTTTAGGATGGGCTTGAGATTCTCCTCACATATTACCCCACCCCCTAGGTGAAACACTTTCAAGTGTTTCATTGTCTTCTTTGTGTTTCCACAAACCACTCTATACAGCTCTATCAACAACAACACATCTAGCATTCCAATACCCTCTTTAGTGGGCACCAAAGCATGTGTGGTGGCTGGGTGATGGCCTCTATACACCACCAACAGACACACAAGAAGAAAATGTAAAGGGATTAAAACTTGGGGACACCGAGATCCCAGCTCCAAGGGAACCAATTAGCTCTTCTTGCTATCCTCTTCTCTCGAGCTGACACAATTAGACACTTATTCACACTTCGATCCTTCCAATCCGACCTGGCTAACTCCTCCAGCTATCCTCCCAGGTTAGCACTGACTTGCAAAAACTTTACTCTTTCACGTATAAGCCTCAGCTGACCTCAACTCACCACCAGCTGGCCAAAACATGTCCCAGCTTTGAACTGATTAGATTCTGACTGTAACCTGATTTGAAAGACGGTTGTTGACTCCAGTGATAGAAACCTATCCGCCTGACTTCCAGAATGTCCTCCACATTAGGAACTCAATGGAGTCTTTTTGGGCCCTTTAATTTGCCATTGCCTAATGGAGGTGATTAAGAAATAGACAAATAGGGAGATTACATGTGGACTTAAACCAATGGTTTGTAAGAGCCTAGAAGGTAGTGGTCAAACTTAGAATAATAGGCTAAATAGGCTCTTTTTAAATTTTCAAAATCAACTAAAACTCAAAAATTCAAAACGTATATGCATTTTTCCCCTATTTTATATAGAAAAGGATAGCTGCAGCCTGCCAGCAGCCTGCAGCCATCATTAACTAAGGCCTCCAAAGTGATAGAGGCCCAAAAACGAGTTCCCATGCATTCAATGCACATTCCCCTTCACTTTCCACTATCCCTCTCTCCCATGTTCCCTCCAAAACGCTCTCTCTTCCCCCTTTCTCATAGCAAGGCGTTTTTCACTCTCTAGACTACTTCTTTTAGCTATCTACCTCTTGATCTACCTCTCTCTTCACTCAAAAACCTAGATCTATAGCTATGGAAGCTTGATCTGCAACCTCCTCTTAGAAGCTATGGAAGCTTGATCCTCTGATCTGCAACCTCCTCTTAGAAGCTATGGAAGCTTGATCCTCACTTACATTTCCTTCCTTCATCCTTCTTCCTTGTCCAACCTCCTTTTACAGAGTGTAACAGCAGAGCTTAGCTATGGAAGCTTGATCTGCAACCTCCTCTCAGAGGCTATAGAAGTTTGATCCTCACTTACATTTCCTTACTTCATCCATCTTCCTTGTCCAACCTCCTTTTACAGAGTGTAACAGCAGAGCTTAGCTATGGAAGCTTGATCTGCAACCTCCTCTCAGAAGCTAGGGAAGTTTGATCCTCACTTACATCCTTCTACCTTGTCCAACCTCCTTTTACAGAGTGTAACAGTGGAGCCAAGCTATGGAAGCTTGAGTTGCAAATACTTTGGCTCTCATAATATTACTCATTGTCTCCTCTCATCCCCTCCGATAGGTAGACTTGTCCTTTTTGCTGTAGCAGGTAGTGGGCCGAGTTGATCAAAAAACCGCAAGTCTTGCTCCTGTTCTTCTGGCATGGCCTAGGTATTTACGAGTGCAAGAGATAGTGGGAGGGCAAGAGAGAGTAGAGCACAAAGAAGAAATTGAAATGTGGTTTCTATAAATGAAAAATGACTTAAATATGTCTATAAATATAATTTTTTAAAACTTTTAGAAAATTTAAAAACACAAAAAGATTATAATCAGAGAGTTTAAGCCCATGAGGAACCACACCGACGCTTGCTTGCTACCCACTGCCGTAGTCTCTCCCTAGCATTTGATCTGTTGTATCCTTCAGTTCTTCTTGCATTAACAGTTTTCATTATTTGACGCCTAAGAGACAAATTACCGCGACTTTTCTGCCTTTTTTTGCCAACCAGAACGCGATAGAACCAGTTGAACATTTCATGGAGTGCATTACTCTTGACTTTGCCACCACCATGGCGAGTGCCCTTAAAATACACGGCCTTTGCTTGGTAATGTGATTTCTCCATGCCTTGATTGCTCCAAAGTGCTAAAGAGCCATATCTATCGAGAAAGTATGGCCCATGTGCATACAATATATGCTGCATAGAAAATTACAAAAAGTCAACAAACAGTATGAAGAACATACTACAAGGACACAATAAATACAACATTACCATGTAGTGAGTAATGTGTGTTTCTCCCCATGCCTCGACCATTTCTTCTGTGAATCTACAAGTGGCTTGTTTAAGTGCCTCAATACCGTGGTCATCCAGGTGAGGTCGCTCTAGAAGATCGACCATTTTATTACACACCTCCCATACATGTGCACGTTTTAGGCCAAGCCTGGCATCATTTCCTCGATATGTTGTGACATCACATATCTTCTTCCAAATTTCAAAGTCAGTGTGGCTATGAGAACCCAAGTGGTTTGATAGCAAGTGTCTTGCCTTTGATCCACCCATGCAAATTTTATTAGGGTTGTCTTGTGTAGGGTTTGATTTTCTGTCCTTTGTCAAGACCACTGCTCCAGCATGTAATCCCATAGAGGAAAGTACACCCTCTAGTGCACGTATTGACTCTTCTCGTCGATCTTCGGGCTCCATGTTCCAGACATAGTTTATGTGGAGCATCAATAGCTTATCCAAAATCCTGAGTCTTGCATGTAATGTGCACACATGCACTTGACATAGTGGAATTTCCAAGATTGGGTTCCAAGCATTGTCCTCGTGGTCACGACTAGGTGGCTTGCTCTGGTCACAACTTAATATGCCATTATGCCATACCTTTGATCCTTTCCTCTGTTCAGCATCAAAAACGATTGCTTTTTTTGCACCCACCTGTTTTTGACTTTTGCCTTTGCTAGGTTGTTTCCCTTTTACTCTTGAGTCTACTGCTGTCTTGGAATGACAACAGTAAACACATGAGAATATAGTATTCGCACCTGTTTTACAACCCAACATACACTTTAAAGTTTTTAGATCGCCACCGAAGTGCCATTCAACGTTAAAGCAGCCTATTCCGGGAACATCAAGCTTCTGACCATTGACCTGACAAGAGACGACATGTTGAATGCCAGACCGTTCAAAATACCACCTCAAGGTATCATGGTTCTCTTTTGGGAGGACCCATGCTACTTGCCACCAGATGTTCTTCTCTGATTGAATGCCGTAGTAGTCTTGCTTATGCCCTTGACCCCTATTGTTGCTGTCTTCAGTTGCATCCAACTCTTGGGTCTCTAAAGGCCTTCCTCTAAGTGCTCGGCTCATCAAGGTTAAACTAACACGCTCCAGTCTTTGACCTTTAACCACTTGACATTCATCCAGCTTCAAGACAAACACGGCATTTCCACCTGTCTCTTCAAGTGTGAGGCCATAGTACTGAATCGTTGCTTTTTGTAGCACTTCCATGTCAATGTAGACATTGTTATACGCATTGTATTCAAAGGGTTTGATTGTTGGCATTGGCATAATATCCTCCACCCACTTGTACCCACCCTCGAACATGGATGCAATATCACCATTAGCACACTTCTTTGCCATCTGTAAGCTATAAAGTGTTGGAAGCAAGGATTGCGTAACTCCCTTTGCTCGCAACCCTAAAGTGATTGACCTGTACATTGCTCTGTAACCTTTCTGGCTAATACCTGCTGAGTCACATATATCAAGCATCTCTTTGGGGGTGACAATTTCTTTGATTTCCTTCAAGAAATGTTGACGAAGGGTCTCCCGCAGCTTATCATTACCAGAACCTGTTATCATTTCCATAATATCCTTCTCCTGAAGAACATGCTGAAGAAGGGAGGCATTAACATTGTCCTCAGCGTTGTTACATCCTAGTATAGCTGTTGCACAAGCCCTACAATCATAATGGTCAACCATGAGAGATGCTTTATTCATTAATTGCTTCTCAAAGCTGCTATAATTCCTACAAAAAATTTTACCTAGTTGTTTGTTTACGCCTCTTGCATGCGCCTGCTGTCTTTGAAAGCAACCCAACAGCTTTACGTTTTCTTTGCCTTGCATGATATCCCATGGGAAGATGAGTGAAATGGTGAACACGACGCCGAAGATTACGAGTGGAGTGTTGAAGACGAACATAATTATCGGTAAATTGATTTATTGTGCGCACACGATCCGCTAGATTATTCTTCTGCACCTCAAGCTCCTCTGAGAGCTCTTTAATCCTCTGCATCAAACCATTGATCTGCTTAGTCGATGCCGCTTGAAGCTAGTCAAAGACAAATTGTGTTTGCCTCTTTTCAGCTGCCTCATCTAGCCACAACATGTGTAATCTCCTACAATAGCCAAGAAGCCCATTGAAACCATCACCAACAAACATAAGAAAACTTGTAATGCTTTTGAATGATGGAGGGGCACCAGATATTGGATCTGGTGGATAAAGATTTCCATCAATCCAAAGATCAATGGCCTTTGCTCCTTGCATTCGAAGCTGATCGTATGAAATATTGGGTGCAACATGCCTACTGCGTAGGGTTGCGTATTCTGTCTCCAAATCAACCTGAAGGCGGATCTTAGAAGGCTTATTGGTGATGTCTTGTAGTGCCATCTACAAGAAAGTAGGCTTGTAAGCTTGGGTTGAATAGGAGTGAAAGGAGCAGGATATGGTATCAAAAAATAATGGGAAGAATGGAGATGAGGGTTGCTTCTCTAGAGCTACATTGTGGATAGAGAAAGAAGCCAGAAAGGGAGCTAAAGAAACATAGAGAGGGTTGGCAATGGTGAGACGAAAATGCAAAGGAGACAATGCATCATGGGAAGCTTCTTTAGTGCAAGCTATGGCTGCTAAGCAATATAGAGAGAGAATACTTCATGAAAAGGTTCTTCTGTGCTACTACTGTGGGTTTGGAGAGAGAACCAATTATTGTAGAAAGAATGCTCCTGGTAAGCTTCTTCCTTGCAAGCCATGGCTACTACTGTGGGTTTGGAGAGAGAAGGCTCATTTAGGAGTACAGACCTGCTAGCTATGGAGAGAGGACCAAGTACTGTAGAGAGAATGCTCATGGTAAGCTTCTTCCCTGCAAGCCATGGCTACTACTGTGGGTTTGGAGAGAGAAGGCTCATTTAGGAGTACAGATCTGTTAGCTATGGCTTTTGGAGTAGAGAAAGATGCTTTTTTCCATGGAGAAGGAGTGCAGGGCGTTTTAGAGAGAAGATTTAGAGAGAGAAAGAGATCTGGTGTACACACAAAAAAGGGGGGAAGAAAGTGACGAATTTTTGGAATGTTTGGAGTTCGAAAAGGTTGCTGCTGCAGGCTATGATTACTGACTGACAGCCCATTACAAAGCTTTAAAGTCACCTAGGTGGCCAGATCTAGGAATATCTCCTTTTTTTTATTTTTTTTTGTTTTTGTGAAAAATCAAATATATGCTTTTAGGACTAGGCTTCTAGGCTTGGTCAAAGATGGATTAGCATTTTAAGCATTTCACTAAACGTCCAAATTAAAGGGCCCAAGAAGACTCCATTGAGTTCCTAATGACACCAGCTTACCTCAAAACCTTGCTTCAGAGCTTCATAGAACCCAACAGCTCTCCTCTATTGACTCAAGTTTGGCCTAGTTAACCCAACTAATTAAGCTGATCCAGCTAACTCAAAACTCTTTACCCCAGTGTCCTCTAACACCACAAATAGCTCATAACTCACCAAGACCCAACACAACAATCCAACGGTGGGCTGACTGCTTTTGCTGACTCTGAGACACCTTTAGTCAATAACTTTGAATGTGTGACTTCTAATTGTTGCAGTCCTCTGACTATCAAACCAAACCCCAAATAGGTTCCTCTCAACCTAGAAAGAGATCTAACCTTCAATACCCTCAACTGGCTGCTTCTGATGCTCAATTGACTCTATTTGACTCTGTAGTCTCTCAATTTTATAGACTGTTGTGTTAGAACTAACACTGGTTGACTCAGTTCTAACACAACAGTCTATAAAATTGCACACTCACAAGTGTTCCTCCTATCTCATCCCAACACTTGGATTAATCCTATTGGCCCATAGGAACCTTAATTGGACAATAATCCAGAAATTTCTGAAAATCTAGACCCTTAGGCTAAGGTCCTTTATATCATTTTTAATTGAATCCTAATACACATTGGAAAGCTCATTTTGAACTTCTGTTTAAGGGGAAACCATTTTAGACACTAGGAGGATTTTTATATCCAAAGATATCTCAATTTTGGATTATCTCTCTCTAGATATTTTCTCTCTCTAGGGTAAAACAAGATCTTTCTTTTATTTTAAAGAGGGGAATAATTACAAGAACAGAAGGGGAGGTTCTTACACCTTTACACCTTGAAAGCTGGAGGGAGGAATCTTACAGCCTACCCCACTTAAAAAATGCGAGATGTCCTCATCTCGCAGGTGGAGTATAATCTCTTTCATCTTCTTCCTCTTCAATAACTTCCAGCGTTATTGCCTTGGAAGTGGACGGGCAATTTGGGAACATCTCCCTTTTACTTCCCCAATTCTGAGACGGAGGTCTTGCATTACTTTAGATTGAAACTGAGGGTTGGTTAGAGGGTCTACCTCTGGGATTTCCCTGATTTTGACGGAAAGGTACCTGATTACTCTGGAAGGAAGGAGCTAGAGTCTGGAATCTTGGTCACTGACTTCCCTGCCCCGCAATTTGGGAACATCTCCCTTTTACTTCCCCAATTCTGAGACGGAGGTCTTGCATTACTTTAGATTGAAACTGAGGGTTGGTTAGAGGGTCTACCTCTGGGATTTCCCTGATTTTGACGGAAAGGTACCTGATTACTCTGGAAGGAAGGAGCTAGAGTCTGGAATCTTGGTCACTGACTTCCCTGCCCCGCAAACCTTGATCCAAAAGGAGTTGGGCAATCCATACTGCGATGTCCAAATCCTTGACAGCTATAGCATTTCACTTCTTTGTTCAAGGGTGCCAGGAACTTCTGAAGTTGATCTCCAGGGGATTGAGTTCCGAGAAAAGGACCTTTCTTCCATTCTGGAACTTCCCATATCGAGATGTGAAGCTAACTCTAGAGATGAAATTGGGATCTAGAGTGAATGCTCAAGTTGTCAAAGTGATTTTACTGGACAAGCCAAACTAAGAAAAGGAGTTATAGCACCAATAGGTTACTTTATTGCTCTAGAGGCCGCCTGCCGCCTCAACCTTTAGTAGTTAGACTTCCTCATCAAGGATCAGATCTAATTATCATCTCTAAAACCTTAAACGGGGCTCATTTAGAGTATTGGTTAATCTTGGGATGGACTAAAGAGACCCTAGTGAACTTTGTCAACAAGATTTATGTTAAGAAAGTCCTTAAGTTCAAGGTTTAAAGAAGCATATTTCAAATCATCCATGGGTTTCTTGACACCACAAGAAAAGGGAGAAAAGTTTCAGGCCTTAATCTTAGCCTTGGGATGATATGAAGCTCATTATTACTGTCGAATACTAAGGCTAATACATAGGTTCTTATCTTTCAATTTTGACATCAATATGGAGGCATTGATTATATATTAATGATTTTATAAAATATCTAAATTCTAATAAACTAAAAGTGATTAAATTGATGTATAATCATTTTCTTTAAGATGACTAAATAGATATAAGATCTTTATCCATTTCAATTGATTAGTGAAGCTTGTGATGTGTGGTGATACAAAGACCATTGGAATGTTATTGCATCTTATGATGTCTCTAGAGAGAATCTTACATAAAAGTTCTTAAGCTTATGATGTATCTAGAGAGGATCTTACATAAAGGTTATTAAGCTTAAAGAGAATATTACCTATAGACAATTTATAACCTTTCCCTTTAGGGTTTATTAGTGATCAAAATACAAAGGGTTATAGTGGATGCCTTCTGTGTATAATACAAATAACATTGAGTGTTAGTAATTAATGCCACCCTCCATTAGGAAAAATTTAGACTCAAATTGGGCCCTATAAGAATTGCTACACATTCTCTCTTTGCAAAAATGGGCGTATGGTGAAATGTTTGCAAATCAACTCACAAGTGAGCGGAGTTTGGACATTTCATTAGGGGAAATTTGGACTCAAATTATGCCCTTCATCAAGGATTTGTACACATTCTCTCTCAAAAAAAAAGGGCTCATGGTGGTGGTGAAATTTTTGTAAATCAACACAAAAGTGAGCGGAGTTTGGACATTTGGAATCTACTCTTTGAGTCCTTTCTAATGATATATAGCATGAAGAGAAAAATTTCATATTCAAGAAGTCCCCAAATTTGGTGATGATGTGGTGCTACATGCCATGTTATCACGAAATTTGGGAACTTGTTGAATATACAAAATTGCTCATCATGCTATATATCATTGGAAAGGTCTCGACGAAGAGTAGATTCCAAATGTCTACACTCTGCTCACTTTTGAGTTGATTTGCAAAATGTTTACCATGAGCCCTTTTTTGTAGAGAGAGAATGTGTGCAAATCCTTAAAGGGCCAAATTTGAGTCCAAATTTCTCCTAATAGGAATCTACTCTTCGAGACCTTTCCAATGATATATAGCATGATGGGCAATTTTGCATATTCAAGAAGTCCCCAAATTTGATGTGATGATGTTAATGAGACTAGGAAGCCTACCTCTATAGCTCATGTACTGGTACTCACCACTGTTACCCACTTCTTTGAGGGCACCACAAAAAGAAACAATCCCTACTCAAACTCACCTCTCTCACACTCCAAGATCTAACCCCAGACAATCTACCAGCACCCCGCCTCATGCTCTTTTAGTTAAGTATAAGACAGGTGAACCATGTAGAAGGATAGGTGAACCATGTAGAAGGACAGGTGACACTTGGTGGGTTATGTAATTTAGCCTCCTGGCTGGTAGCTTCAGGCTTGTCACACTAAAGTTGGCAAGTTTTTTGTTGTAGTAGATGGCAAGTTTTGGCTACATTAGATGGGGCCACTTAGGACCATTTATTTCATGTAGCTATAATCCTAGTTTATGGGCTTATTTTGATTGTTGGGTGTTGGGCAGACACTTGTCTTGGGCACCAGGGCAGCCTGAACACTAAAAACCCATCATTATTTTCCCAACTCCTCTTTGGTTAGAGCATTCATGCTTAACCAGATCCTGTTGGCTCACCAAGATGGTCCTCAAGGAAGAATAGATCCAAATCCCAGGAAGTGTCTTTAGGATCAGCTAGAGCATTTGCATCATCCACCTCCTGGTTGGTATCCATTATTTTGGATAGTCATAATCCTACACTAATATGGCTTGAGTTTGTAGCCATTCGCTCTCTTGGAATGCCATTTATCATCTAGATCACTCAGCTAATATGTTCCATTCTCATATGCATTCACCACCTTGAATGGGCCCTCCCATCTGATCTAGAACTTGGTCTAGAAGGTATTATCCAGCCTATTGTTGTACCTGAGAACAAGATCTCCCTCCTTAATGACTTTCTCTCTTACAGTTTGATTGAAATGTCAAGCCCTCTAGTTGCTTAGTTGAATGTAATGATCTAGGGCTTCCTCTTTAGCCAACTGCAATTCTTGGAGATCCAACAACCGCTCTCTACATACTCATCTTGGCCACTTTCTTGATGCTTCAAAATGAACTGCAAAGTAGGTATCTCTACCTCAATATGCATCATGGCTTCTTTCCCAAATACAAGATGATAAGGTGAGAAATTGGTGGTGGCTGATTTGATTGCTGTCTTGTAAGCCCACAAAGCTGAAGATACATGCAAATCCCACTACTTGGAATGCTTCTCCAAACATTTAGTCAACATAGTTTATAGTTCTCCATTGAATCTCTCCACACTGAGGGTAGTATGGAGTGGAATACCTATGGGAAATATGTGATCTTTGCATTAGCTCTTGTACTACCTCTCCCCCTAAATCATGGCCCCTGATCAGTCAGCAATTCCAAAGACATGCCAAACCTGGGAGATATGTCCTCAAACATAAACTTGACTACCTCTTTTAGTAGTTATGTTCCTCACACACCTGGCTTCAACCCATCTTGTGAGATAATCCACACCAGTTAGTATGTAAGTCTTACCCCCTAGTAGTAGTGGGAAAAAGACCAATGGCATCTAGCACCCACTTCTCAAAAGCTCCATAGGACACAATGTTCTTCCTCAGCTCATACTGCAAAACTCTTTTGCCTGGCTTCTGCTGCTCACAACTCCTGCACAATGATATACATCCCTCCTTAAGCTAGGCCAAACATATCTAGCTGTCAAGATTTTCTTGAGTGTTAGCTTTAGGGCAAAATGTCCCCCACACACTTCTTCATGATGGCAAGAGGCCAAAATGGCAAAGATCTCCTCTCTACTAGGAACTCTCCTCAAAATCAAGTCTTTTCCCTTCATGTATACAGTTGATCATTCATGATGATATACAACAAGGCTTTCCTTATGAATCCATACTTCTGCCTCTTGGATATACCTGAATGTGCATGGCATGTATGTAAGAAGTCTTCTATATCTTGCAAATTTTCTCTTCCAGCATAACTGGTATGGGCAACAAATTTGGCATGTATATCCAAGTCCTTTCCCAACTCCCCTTTTGCCAGTGCATCTGCAGTAGTCTGATTCAACCCCCTCTTTACATGCTGAATTTTCACTTCTTAGAATCTATGCAGCATCCTTTTTATCTAGAAACTCCACTCCTTTAGCCTGAGGTTTTTGGCCTTCCAAATAGCTGACAGCTGCCTAATAACCAGCACAATGTTCCCTTTGATGATGAGGCTATTGATCTCCCTCTTTATGCCCATATTCCAAGGTTATCATTTCTGGTTTGTACCTGTAGCTTTTCCCCTCTTTGAACACCTATTTTCCCTCTAGATCCACTAGAAGAATGCCTCCACTTGCTATCCTTGATCTCCTCTTGAAATCCCCATCAAAAAACAAAGGGGTGCGTCTATTTATTAGCGAGCCAAGAGCAGTGAGCACAGAGCAGTGAGTTGAAATAAAGTCCTTGTGAAAGTGAGCAAGTAGGGGCATGGTATGATGTTAAGGGAGCATGTAATGTTAAAGAGAAGAGTGAAACCATAGGGCAACTCTATAATGAACAGAACAAAGAAGACTAAAAAAGTTTAAAAATGACTATTGCAAATAAAGCATTTTCAAATGAATGGTGCGGATATAAAAAATCACTACAAAACTCATACTACTTGGATTGGTCATTGAGCTACTAATAGAAACAAACTATTGTTGCAACCACATGGAAACCACAGCGACGAGAGAGCATAGAAATCAAGCCATTAAAATGCACACCAATTTTAATTAGCCATACCACTGACACAACAATCTAATACTCTTTAGAAACCATAACCATAGGATTTAAAAATTTTATAATCCAAATAAAAATTGTCCAACAATCAGCTACATGCTATTGTAAAAAACATTCACAAGCATAACATCCATCAAAACATTACTTCCAATAGTCCCAAAAAAATGATTGTCTCAATTAAAAAAAAGACTATCTCTAATGGCATTCTGATGTAGACATGTGATCCTCATAACTGCAAGAGACACAAAGAAAAGAAAATAAGCTTTATCAATCCAAAATTATTCTCTACTAACATATTTATCTTTTCAACATGCATACCTTTGCTGAGTATGGTTCTAACAGGTGATCATAGATCCGCTCATCCTTCTCTAACATTATGACATTGCAATCCATAAATGCTGCCACTAGCCCAAGAGTTCCAGTGCCAGCAACAAACAAATCCAAAATCGTGTCCCCAGGATGACTAAAGACGGAGACGATGTATTTGCTAAGCAGTTGACCTCTCTGACAACCGCCCCGCCATGGTCTACCCTTTCTCTTCACCAGATCCTCCGATGGCACTCTTGAAAACTCACACAAACCATTAATCATATGCCATAAAGATCACCAAAAATCATTTTAAATTCTATCTTGATTTGAATGCATACATACATGTCAAAGATAAGATCTTGCCCTACATCAATATCATCACCTAGTGCCAAATCCCTTAGCTGATCCCCATGCATCACAAAGCTTGTAGTAGGAGATGTTGAGCAAACAAAAACAGCCAATATTAGACAAGTGACCTACAAGCAAAGACACATTGGTTGTTCATGCATTTTCACCTTAAATGGGACAAAGAAGATTTGCACAAATGACAACCCCAAAGAGAACAACACCAATACCTGGGTAGTAATCATTTGCCCCATCTTCTTCCCAATAGGTGGAGTACACCTCACAACCTGTCTATGATAAATGCCAAACCCAACGCTCTATGCAACCTGCTCAATGGTCACTCCTTCTTCCATAGTGTAAAGGCATGTAAAGAAGCCTCGATCCGAGAGACAAGAATCAACAACTTTGAAAGTAGAGTCATACATGCCATCCCCAATCTTATTCCAATATGGAACCTTGTTTGCAACACAACCTCCAATGATGATATTTGAGGGGAAGTCTACAAATATCAACTCCACACAGTAATCGGACCCTCTACTCTTGACATTCCCTACTGTGCAAATAACATTCATGGCATCAAGCACTTGCTTTCCCAATGAGGATGCATCCTCCATGTTCACAAAAGTAGCTGCAAGGTCCTCAATACTGACATTGAAGGCATAAATGGTTCCTATAGACAGGTTTTTGACATTTAACACACATAGTCTTAAGTCAAAACAATTGGATCACGATAGAGATAAGGTAGGAAGCTCACATACCTGGAGCTTGCAATGTCTTGGTTATGATGTCAGTTGGTTGTATCCCACCTGCACTACTATTGGATGTCTGTTGTTGTTGACTCTGCTCCCTATTTGCCTCCATTACTCGATTCACCTCCAATGCACAATTCACTATTTCCCTCCCTAAATTCACTGTGACTTACGAAAAGAAGCCGATGCAATCGATGTTGCATGTGATGTGGATGTGGCCTCATTATGATCAATTTGCTGGCTACTACGAAGCTCCAATATAGACTTATGTTGGCGATACAGATCAAGCTCCTCCTTAGGCACATGGTTTCTTTCAAGGTCCAACCACCCACGGGTAGAAACGAGACTCCATGCTTGACATGGCCTGTTCAATGACAAACATGGATAAACACAACTCACCCTCAATATGAACATGTTTCTCAATCATGGATTCAATATGACAAATTCAATCACTTACTCTTCCAAGCTTCAAATCGGCATATATATAAGATTGATTGTCAACACAAAGCCACACACTAGCAAGAGGGGGTAAAATATCCAATTGGTGCTCCTCAATTTCAGAAAGCAAACATCTGCAAGCCAAAGCCCAAATGATAAAACAACACACAGAAAGAAGTATGCATGTTTTTTAACAAGGCATATCTGGGTTATGTTGTAGGAAAACCTGTAAACGACTCACCGTGCGGCACTTTGTAGGCCTGGTTGATGGTCAAATATCATGGCTAAATTTTATGCTTCCTTCGTGCGCTTTGAAAGCCCTTTTGAAGTACTTTCTTCTACATAGAACAACAAAAGAGGTGAATCGGCTCTCACTTGGCAACCTGACTCGATCGGCATTTTTAATATCATTTTGGATTCTCAAACCCAGCTCCGTGATCTGAAGCCAGTAGGAGTACATGTGCAACCATTCCCTAACCTTTGTCTTATCATTTGGCATACCCTCAAGTGATCGCACTACTGCAGCCTGAGAGTTGTCCAATAGCTTGACAATGTGAGCCTTATCTGTGTCTCTGATGCATGCAGAACCTATCATATTGAGCTTTTCCTCTGTGGCCACATGATTGGTTGACGCGTGCCATGGGAGGGAGAGCACCGCACACCAAAAGGCCTCACCGTTGGAGGGATCAGCAATCCTTGCATATTTTGATGTTTTTCCTCTGTAGAGAACTTCTATCTTTCAAGTCACATTCTCCCTAGTAGACTCGGCAAGAGGTCCATTTGATGCCTCATCAATTTTTTGCTCCATCTCGTCCTTGAACAAGAGCCAAGTCATAATCTGTATTGGCAAATGAAGCCAACTGGGCCTTCCTCTGGGCAGATGCACTCTGCATCTCTCTCTTAACCCACAGCTTGTCCTCATTGTCCAAATGTGCCATGAGAGTTGTTAGGTCGGCGGACTCTCCTAATCTTCTTAGTTGAAATAGACGATCACCAAATGTGGTTGGCACAAATGCATAATCATGCGTCCTACAAAACAAAGAAAAAATATGTTAATATTCTTGAGTACAAACAACTTACTTGACATAGAAGGAGACTCTGATAACAAATTAACTTACTTGTTCAACTTGGACAATGAAAACATAAGCTCACCCACATCCCTCCGCTCGAACACATAAAATTTACAGAGAACACAACAATGCATGGACAAATCCCCTTGAAACCCTGTAATAAAACACAAAATTAGGAAGGACAAAGAAGCATAAGAAACTATAACATCCCAATGAGAACTCACCTGTAGAAATGCAGTCCATCCAAGCATTGTGTCGATTATTACCATCAAGAATATGCACCATTTTTTGGCTCAAGTACGGACCCCAATCGGGGTCAAGTGCAAGAGATTCCTCAAATTGTTGATTCATAGTCCTCCAATGCTCATCCCAAGATTCCTCCCTCTCTTGTGTCAATGGTGTCTCCTCCCCTTCCAAGTCCATAATTGATACTAAGAAAGCTCCCATGCTCTCAATGTATCCACCTAGTTTTTTGAAGCTTCGAGTAAAAGACTTATCTGTTGAGGGAGAAACCTTTCGGATTGCCTCCGTCTAGATCATCCTACAGAGAGGAACACATGGAGGTGGAGACCTAAATTTGACTCCTATCCTATCTAAGAAGGCTTGTGGAGTAGATGTCTCAAGAATCTTCCCTATAATATCAACCTTATTTTTTTTCTGCTTGCTTCCTTCAGTTTGGGTTGTGACAACTGTTTCTTCTTGATCCTCTAGTGGATGTGTGTTCTCTTCCCCCTCTATCTCTCTCCCAGTATCCTCAGTATTCTCACCTTCATCCTCATTATCACCACCTTGAGTATTCTCACCCTCATTTTGATCACCTTTATTTTCCTCAATTGCCTCCACTACATTTTGTCCATCCTCCTCATTTCTTTCATCACCATGTAGATGCTGCCTATCCATATCCACCTCCAGGTTAGTGTCATCTATGATATGTACTGCCTGCTTCTTCGTAGTAGGGTTTGAGGAGGCGGCCTGCTCCAAAGTGCTAGAAAAATCAGCTTGCCTCCTTGTGTATCTCGATGAGCTCTCACCTGGGCCAACCTGCACACTCTTTTTCCGCTTAGCAAGAGGCAACTCATCCATTTTTGCACAACAAGAACCTTTTAAGCAAGATGCTCTAGTGAAATGACTCGAACTCATTTGAAAACCAGATAGCCATGCAAAAATACAAGAACAAATCTTCAAATAGTATTCTACTCGTATTGTATAATTAATTGATTATTTTAACAAATTCAGTACTACGACACAAACTTAAAAAAAGGTGGCACATTCACGAAAGAGATTAAATTCAGTACTGCAACACAATCATCAAACAAAGGTGGCACATTCACTATCCAACAAAACGGCCAACTCATTAACGAACAAAATATCTTTGAGATTATCATATGGAGTTCTTTGGCCCAAATTCCAAGGCATTCAATGCCGTATTGAATATTTTTAAAAAATCTTCATTGGAAAATATTTACGGAGCCCTTTTCAGGTGTTCAATTCAAGGCATTCAAATTTGTGGGAAAATATATAAAGATTCGGTAGCCCAAATCTCAAGGCAATCAATATTGAGTACTAATAAACTTTAGAAGTGATATTTCGCAATCCAACACTTTTTTAAGGACAAATTTTTTTCTTTTTGTGCTATTGTTCTTTAGATGCACATGTTTGCTGGTCTCCTTTCTCGACTGTGTGAGCCGTTTCTCAACCAAGAAGACATCAAATGTGAGTTTTTTGAGCTTCTTGTATACACAAAGTCTATGCATAATATAGGCAGTAGTAAGAGAGACAGTCTATGCAATGTGTTTGAGACAGCACCATATAGATAGCATGTTCTTACACTACTCTCTCTAAATTTCTGCCGAGGGGATCCAAGGGGGGCCTTTTTGTGCTATTGTTCTTTAGATGCACATTCTGGTCTCCTCTCTCGACTGTGTGAGCTCAACCAAGAAGACATGAAATGTGAGTTTTTTGAGCTTCTTGTATACACAAAGTCTATGCATAATATAGGCAGTAGTAAGAGAGACAGTCTATGCAATGTTGAGACAGCACCATATAGATAGCATGCTCTTACACTACTCTCTCTAAATTTCTGCCGCCGCCGGGGGGATCCAAGGGGGGCTTGAAACGAACTCAAAATCGTGATGATTTTTTCAATGGTTGATAGCAAAACATCCTATTATTTTGTGCGTTGAGCGCACAAATTTATTCAAGAAAAATAGCAAGAAGTAACGCTGCACATCTCATACTGTGTGGAGTGTGGCGGCAGCAAAACATCCTATTATTTTATGCGCTGAGCGCACAAATTCATTCAAGAAAAATAGCAAGAAGTAACGCCGCACATCTCATACTGTGTGTGGAGTGTGGCGGCAGCAAAACATCCTATTATTTTGTGCGCTGAGCGCACAAATTCATTCAGGCAAAATAGCACAAATTCATGGATAATACCTTTCTGTGTCTCTTTGTTGGGGAGAAAGATTGGAGTGGGGAGAGGGCCCTGCGCGCATGAGATCAGCGTTTCTTTGCTGGGGAGACGTATGATGCTTCATGATCGCTTCTCTGCGTGTGTGTTCGAGGGAAGATACTTCTGTGTGCTGACTACTAAAAGCCTTAAGTAATTGCTTCATAAGAAGTAGCCGACTACAAAAAACCCTAAGTTAGGCACTGGACAAATTTTTTTATCCTAACACTAATGAATTTTAACACTAAAATTTAAGGGTTTGGTCAATATTTTTCCGATTTTTTTAAATCTAGCTAGCACAGTTATGCTATGGCATCCAACTGGTAGAGTTTTTGAAATCTAACAGGAGATTATGAAAAAGCGCAAGAACTAACACAAAGCAAATATGTGTGTGTGTGTGTGTGTGTGTGTGTGTGTGTGTGTGTGTGTGTGTGTGTGTGTGTACATACACACACACACACAAACATATATACATATATACAACATGTACTCTTTTTGATACCCTTCATTATGACTGTTTTTGCAATAAATATTTTTATTTGCTTCTACCCATAGTCTTACAATGAGCCTGGTAAAATTGTATTATGGCTGGTATATGCTATTGATTATAGCAAGAACATCTAGTATCAAAATATTTTTGGCTAATATTCAATGTAAATTCCTTAATTGTTGTTGTGATTGCATTATGCAGGGAGGCTTGTGTTTTCCTCCATTCTACAATGGGTGCATGCATCCGAGTCCCCTTTTCGAATGGCAAATGTCTTGTGTCAATCAACATGATCCGGGGGAAGCTTGGAACTATTGGTGGGATAAATGTGGAGGCCTTACTTGAAATTGGAGGAGAGTATGAGCCCATTTGTCCTTTACACTTGTATGCAGGGATTGGAGATGAGGCATATTTTATCCTGGAGCATTCATTGTCCTGTGTATATATTGCCAAATCAGAGAATTATTTTGAGACCCCAGAACAAGGCCCCTCAACTATATTTCCTCCCGGTTCTCGAAAGAGTACTCCAATGCAAGTGGCATTAACTTTGACTTTGACATTTTTTGTTTTGAATTGTGCATTGAATTAGAGAGCATTGTGCTTTGCAGTGACTTGGACACTGAAGAGATAGAAGAAATCAATGTCCAGGCACATGGGTCATTGCAAGAGGAGGTAGAGGTCTCGTCTGTGGAAAAGTGCTTTCAACATTTGGAAGAGGAAGATGTTCAATTTGATAGTGCGGTCTCTTGCTTTCAAATAATCTGCATGTTACCTCCCACTGATGTCTTGCACACTTTAATCCATGATTGTGATTACAAAGGCAAGGTAAAAGAGCTTCCCAAGGTGTACCCAGAGTTCAGTACGTACGAGCTTGAAGGTGGGAAAGGTATGGAAGGGATGGAGCAAAAATACGAGGGTAACATTTGGACAAAGCCACAAACGCAAACTAGGGCCAATAAAACTTTTGTTCTTAGGAAGAGCTTCTGTGGGGGAACCTTCCAGTGCATGAATGAGCACTCACTGCTCCTTTAGGACACGTATGAATCAACCAAACAAACTCCACTGGAATGGGCAGCTGATAAAATCTCCAAAATATGGGAATTTAGCAATTGGGAGCTTCGGGAACCTTGAGTGTTTTTTCTGCAAGCATGTGTCAATGTGTCTTAAAGAATGTCCTGCTTGTGTCTATTATTTTATGCCAAAAGAATCAATGCACAGCAGACTATTTATTTATTATGGCAAACATACACACATGGTTTCCAAGGGAATGTGCCGAGCATCGATACGAAATATCAAGGCCTTTGTAGCACGTGCAGTGGGCATCGACCACAACGCTGGACTCAGAAAGGTCCAAATGATTGTGGCAAGGGAGGTGGTTCTAAGAGCGTTCACTGATGATGACAAGGCATAGGGAGAATTCATGACAGAGAGGGAGCTGCAGGAGATGTCGCAAGAGTTGCAAAGTTTGATAAATGTCAAAAAAGTACGTAGGAAGTGCAATTTAGCAAAGAATAGTATGCAATTATCATCTTTAATACACTAAGTATGCTTTATGAATGCAGGGTGAAGCAGATGGTAATGCAAACACGAAAAACAACACGGCCTTTGGGTGAAGGATATGAAGCCATTCTCAATCTAAAAAGAACATGCCATTTTGAGTTCTTCCATGGTTCTCGATTTCCATTGCAAGCCACCACTACTACTGAGCGTTGCTTTATCTTTAAGATGTCTACTACTAGACCTGATTCTGGGATTGACATTGTTCGGCAAATGGACAAGGATGGTAATGGGGATCTTCATCAAGCATGCTTTGATCATGTGCATCGATGGATGGCATACAATGGGAGCACATGTTTATGACCACATGTAAGTTACAAGCAGTAGAGAGCGTTATAAGCAGTAGAGAGCATTGCTTGTTTTGTGTCTTTAATATAACTCTCTTTCCATTTGCGGCATGCAGGATTGGTGAGCTGTTGACAATAGCAACTTGTGAATTTAGAGAAGAGGATGAGGATGCTCAAGTCATGTTTTGGGAAAACATGAATTTGGTAATGGTGGAGCACACAGGGAAGGTAGCAAATTTTTTTGGGTTTATGGCGGATGAGGCTGGCGCTAACTGGAATGCAGTGAGACGTGTCTTCAACAACAGCAAGGAGATGATTGAAAGGGAAAGGTCATGTTTATGGCATTGGGAAGACAACCTTCGTGTCCACACGCAGAGGTACATCTATAGCCCACATCAAGAAAAGCACAGGGAGATGTGTGAGAAGTGGAGGACTGCCCCAAACAAAGAAAGTGCCCTTCAGCAATTTCGCAGGATACGAGCATGGTGGGCAACTGGCAAGGCAGCTGATAGAAACATCCCTAAGCTTGTTAGCTGGTTGAGTTGGTGGCACTATAGGGTTAGTCGATGGGGTCATTTCATTTTAAAGGTAATGTTTGTAAGAGATTATTCATTGTATTATTATGTGCCTCCTACTTATGTGCACTGCATTGTTTTTAATCAATTTCTACCACTCTCTTGTAGGATGGAGAGCCTATTGTCAATGCTCTTGTCCCAAGGACAAATATGTCGGAGACCAAGCATGCAAGCTGGTTGGCAGGGGAGGGGTATAGGCAAAAGATTAGTCTTTATGATGCTTGTGTGACAGATCTAATCAATGCTTACTTCCAATGTGCCAGACAATTGGCTTTCTTGGAAGGAAAATACACAGGTTCTGGGCCTACATTGGAGCTTTTGGTTGAGAGAGCTCTTTCTCGACAAAAAGCAAGTCCATCCCCAGTAGCTACCTCACGAGCAGTGGATGATGCAGTGGCGGGGACCCCTATGTTTTCAAATAGGGTAAAATTCAAGGGTGAGAATAAAACTATGCGAGCCAAAAGGCCACTACACGACTCGACAGAAGAAAACTTTGGAAACTCTAGCCATAGGCCTAAGTTTAACTATGTGACAAGAGAGAGGTTAAAGCCTACAATAGAGGTCGATGAGCAATGCAAAGTTTTGGAGAGCCTTGAAAGTGATGTGCATGATACAAAATGGGCCTTGCGGAGGATACCAACAGTGAATCGAGTTGAGTGCAACCACTGGGCATCGGGGAAAAAGTGTACCTCAAAGTTGCGAGGGCGTGATGTCAGTCCTTGTTTTTGGAGTGATTGTCAACTATCCTCTTGGAAAAAGGAGAAGTATTGCTATTTTTGTAATACAGATGTTAGGCACACTTGGAAAATTACAAAGACAATATTACATCCACCAGAGGATGTCCCTTGTGTTTGGCCCATTGCTAAAGGTACCAAGTTACAAGTGAAAGAAGCCTGCAAGCTTATTAGAGCAGGATATGACATTGGTATTCCTCTTGAGTTTTTTCTAGAAAAGGAGCTTGCAAAAGGCACTAGTGAGACAAACAAGGAGGTGAAACAATTTCCATATCGACGAGGAATTTCAAAGGCTGCATTTGGTCAAATCACTGCGGCCTTAAATATGCATGCAGAAGTTGTAGGCAGCCATATACATATAGAAGGGGTAAAGGAAACATTTAGTATTAAGCCAAGACACACCTCTGATAGAGGTCACTATTCAGAAGAATCCAATGTGTTCATGTGTGGAGTTCAAAGATAGAGTGGCCAAGAAAAGACCATATCTTGCATACAAGCACATATACTTTGTGTTCTTAATGATTCTTGGACAGGATGTGAATAACAATATGCATATTCATCAAGTTTGTATTTCTGAGAGAATTGTGAAAGACATGCTAACTAAGTCTATTAGAAGTCATCCTCAACAGCTTTAGGAACCTGCAACCCACTTTAGTTGAAATATGTATGGGAGTCATGTCATACCAGCTGAACTGTAGTACGAGTTTATTAGTGATTGTTTTGGAAATGTTTTGGTTATTTTATAAATTTTCCTATCTATTGTCTTTTGTTTGCTAATGGCTCTCCAACATTGTGAATACTATAGATTCAACATCTTTTTAGCGAGCCAAGCAATATGGGTTTAATAGTGATTTTTTGTATCTGCACCATTGGTTCGAAAAAAATTTTATTGCAATGGTCATTTTAGAACATTTCATGTCTTCTTTGTTTGATTGCTACAGAATTGCACTATGGTTCCACTCTTCTCTTTAACATTGCATGCTCGCTTAACATCATACCATGCCCGTACCTGCTCACTTTTACAAGAACTTGAGCTCTACTCATTGCTTTATGCTCGCTGCTCTTGGCTCGCTTTTTGACCACCCCCAAAACAAAGTATAAGCATCTAACTACCCTATTTCTGGGTCCTTTCATCTGATCACTTTCTTCTCTGCCTACTGTCCCCTCCTTCAATACCACAGGGTTCTGTCTATATGTCAAGATGTCAGGCAATGTAGCTTTAGTGCTTTCCTCCACCAAAGAGGTAAACTAGAACTCCTACAACTCTACCAACCATTTGGATAGCCTCCTGGAAGGGATATAAGATTGGATAAGATAAGGGAGAAGAGAATAATGGGTCAGGATGGTGAATGTCTTGAAAGCAGATAGGACCTATATCTTCTAAGAGTAAAAATAATAGCCACCACCATGACCTGCTATGCCTCTGAATATGCCCTCTCCCTTGTGTTTTAGTCCTGCTGCTAAGTACATAGCTTCCCTCTCTCTTCAACCTTCTTTGGAGTCTTCATCAACATACTAAACCAATTGATTGGTTGGGGGCCTCTCCTTAGACTAAAGAATCAAGCAAAATAAGAGGTAAAGTGTGATTTATGGTCTTTTTTTCTTAATTTCTAAATGTTTCTCACTTCTCAACCCCTCTCAAGCTTGAGAAGTATTCTATTGAATGTCTCTTTAATATAATTGAAGCTCTCTAATGAATTTTAGTGATAAATCACATAAAGTTTTCATTTATGCTTAAATGTTTTTAAGCATATCTCTCTCTCCCCCAAAGAATAGTCATTCCTATGACCTATTCCATATTCAAATGATGCTTCTCATGAAGCAATTCTCAAATCTAAAAGTAATTTCTATGCTTGTCAAATTAGAGGCCAAAGAAGTGGCTTTTTGATGCTTTTATGCTACTTAATTTATGAAAAACTTAGGAATCAAGTCCATAATTGGATATTGATCCAAATGATAGTTATTCTATCATATTGTATTACTAAAACTTTATGATTTCAAAATTATTAAAAATTATCCGTAATAGTAGCGGAGTTGTGGTAAAATTTTTAAAAAATTAACACATAAATCATTTTCGTACATAATATGAAAAGAGAACTTCCTACCATATTCTAGGATTAATCATCCTAGATTAATTGAATAATTCTCATCATAACCATGGAGAAAGGAATTCCCACCATATTTGGAATTCAATCATTTAAATGAGAAAAGTGAAATTTCTAGTATAATGGAATTAATTGAGATTTTTATTTAATTTTTAAGAGAAAATTTAGTTAAATTTATCTTTTTGCATAGATAAATTTAAATGATGAAAGAGGAATTCCCACCATATTTGGAATTCAATCATTTGAATGAGAAAAGTGGAATTTCTAGTGTAAAGAAATTAATAGAGATTTTTATTTAATTCGTAAGACAAAATTTAATTAAATTTATCTTTTTGCATAGATCAATTTAAATTATGAAAGAGGAATTCCCACCATATTTGGAATTCAATCATTTGAATGAGAAAAGTGGAATTTCTAGTTTAATGAAATTAATGGATATTTTTATGTAATTTTTAAGAGGAATTTCAGATAGATTTAAATTATGATAAAAGAGGAATTCCCATGATGATATTTAGATTGCACTCCTTAAATGAGAAAAAGAGGGATTTCAAGTTTATTCAAAGAAATAGGTATTGGTATTTAGTTAAAAGAAGAATTTGTATGATATTTAAGAAAAGAAGGATTTGAATTAAATTTTAGTGTCAAAAGATGAATTTCCACCATAATTCTACCTAATGAATTAAGGTCGAGAAATTATGTGGCATAAAGAATATCTTTGGATATTTTAATTGAAAAAATCACTAAATTGATATTTACCCAAAATTAGATGTTTATATGAAGGGAATCCTTGTTAAAACTAAACCGAATGAATTTGGTTAGACTACGAGAGGGACAGACAGTAACCCTACTTGTCCATCTCTCGATCTGAAACTTAGTGACCAATTCTAGTTCCTAAATACAAAGAAAAAACTACCGGAATTAAACTAGTTTTTCCTTTGACCAACAAACTCACCAAGAATCTAGTTGGACAAACACACAAAATGATGGGTAGATTACCCTCATGAGAGATCAAGGATCCTCATTATGAAACCGGGAATTATGGAGAAAGGGGTTTTGTGGAACCAATCTCAAACTCGAAATTTAACTTGCATTGGAACCTCTGTTTTTCATTCAAAGGATTGTTTTACGCCAGAATGCTGGAGGAAGTATTTGGCATATGTTTTACTAAGAGGAGGTTTGTTGGAACAGCTGGCGAGAGGAGTCATCAAGGGACGTCGCTCGCGGCAAAGCTTGCGGAGGTCTTGACCAGCCTCGGTAACAGTTAAAATGGTGCGCTTCTGGTACGATGGGCGAGGACCGACGAAAGCGGTCCTTGAGTGAAGTGCTAGGACACCTAAGGAGGATCCTAGAGGGTTCTGACCAGGCGATGCATGGGCTCGCGGTTGCTAGGACACCCATGCATACGTCGAGGAAGATTTGGATGGACTAAAAGGAAAGCTTTTTGGGAACCAAATTTGATACTGGATCTCGTTGGTTGGCTATCTGGTCTTCAACAAAGAGTCCAAAGGACACATTTTGTAACACAATGGACTCAGAATATTGGAGAATGATGATTAGTAAAATTATGATTTCTATTGAAGGATTGTTTTAAAGCCAGCCGATTTTGCTATAAATAGCAATTTCATATTGGGTGTGTATGTGGAATGCCTACCTTATTTTTTGCATGAAACGCGGCTAGGGAGACTAGGAACTCTTTTCCTTGGTACCCGGGCAAAATACAACCAAATGATTCCTATGAAACAACTAAATACGATTAGTTATGTTAATTAGAATAAATCATGAGAAGACCTTGTTCTGTGGGAGGGGATCAGCGGGTGTGCCTCGTAAAAGAGGAAAAAAGCGGTGATTCCATGGACCAAGTGCAAGTCTCTTCTTGATTTGACCATGTGACTTCAGGATCGGTCAGATCAGTTTAACTAGCTAAGACTTTGACTTGTTAGAATACTTCCCTTGTTATAGAAGATTTTCCCATGGTGGGATCGCCCATGCCTTCCAGGCGAGAGGAGTTTTTTCGAGGCCCAATTTCGAAGGAATCGCCCGGGCTAGCCTCTCGTCCAGACATCTGCGGGGCCGGGCAAGGCCCCGAGTGTGGATCCTCGCCCCGCGCGGGAGGCCAACGTCGCTTCTGCTGTCAACAAGGTATCGTAGAGGGGGCAAGGGTCTCACAGCTAGTATCAGAGCTTTGTTGAAAGCTAATAAGGACAAACAAATTCTTATCAGAAATTGATAATAAAAACTCAAAAAAATCATTTACATATTGTATTTTTGTTCCGTAAGCTTCATTAATGAAGAATTTTTAATCGAAGAAATTATTTTTATAGATGGAAGTGCCACACTTATCTGGTGTTCTTGACCTTACCCAGTCATAAGACATGACTGCATTCGCCTTTGAGCATCTCATCAGGCTTCTGCTATAACTCGAACGAGCCGAGTTAGACTCGCACGCCATTTCGAGGATCTATATTTTCCAGACCCACCGGAGAGACGGCAGCACAAGTGGTTTGCAGGATAGTATGTCCACGCCTCTTGCGACCAGCGTCGTGCAGTGCTGAGGTAGAATCTCTCATTGACCATGATTTTGATAAAGCTGATACATGGCGTTATTTTATATCACTCAACGCCTCGGAATTTCAGACTTTCATGCCAAATCTACAGACTCCTTAGTTGCTTTATTCCTAAGGAGAAGATAGTAGCTCCCTTGTAAGGGAATGTTTGTATCAGGGCATGTCTATAGTCCCAGTACCGTCATCTTATGCATCTCCCAAGAAGATTTTGACTTTTGGAGCCGAGCTACTCTATGTACATATTGCAACTTTTATATAAATAAAGAAATGTTTTCTAGAGAAAAATTTCCTGTTGTATAAGTGATTGTTTATGGACGAACTGATAAAGAAAAATCTGTTACCAGACATATGTCATAGATCTCCAAAAAGATCAGTTATCTTGTTTAAGAAATTGTTTTTCAAACTTGTGCATTGTTGTGGGTTGTCAAGTGTTGTCAAGTGTTGTGGGTTATCAAGTGTTGTTGTAGCAGAAGGCATAAAGCATAAAGGATATGTTTTTGTTTGATAGTGGTCTTGGAAAGATGGAGAGGTAGGTCAGTTTGTTTTTGTTGAAGACTGCAGGCTAGAGATGCTGCAGTTTTAAAGATTTCAGAGACAAGGTCCAGTGCAATGTGAGAGGTTTGGGGTGGATTAGAGCAGAGGAAGAGCTGAAGACCAGATAATTGGCTAAGAGGTGTGTCCCTTAGGTTCTCTTTGTAGAACCTCTATTAGAGACTTGGTCAAGACCAGAACTCCTCAACTGTAGTTATTGATTGGATGCTAATTTTTGTGAAGTTTTAAGTCATGGATGAAGATGTTGATTTGAAGAGGTGTTGCACTAAGGTCTATCAGTGAAGGACTCCAAATTTTTTTGTGTTTTCTTCTTTTTCTTTGATCCTAAGTCTCACTAATGTTGAGACTATCTGGTTTTGTTTCAATGAAGAATATAGTGTGTGGAGCTTGACTTCTATGTTAATTGATAAGATTTTGTGTTATGGTGCCTTACTCGTGTTGTTTTGATTGAGATTATTGATCCAAAGAATTAAAAAAAAACCCAAAAATGAGTAAATGCTCACATAAGATGAAGAGTTGACTGAGTACAAGGTTTATTAGTTAAAAATTAAGAGATATTACTAAGAAAAATGAGATATTTTGGAGAAATGGTGAATTTTTGACACCTTGGTAAGGAAGGGGGGACCTTTGAGGTAGGGTCCTCCTTCACATGTGTGGGAAGGTTTTTTAATTCAAAAACATATATTGTGATATTTTTATCTACCCTCTCTCCTGGATCAAATAAGATAAAAAAGGGAGCCAAACTGGTCCAGATCTTGTCCAATTGAGTCAAACTATACCTGAAAAGTTCTAGAACCCAGTTGGACTTGGTTAGTGACCTCCCTCACCTATAAATAGACCCTTAGTCTTTTGTAAAAAAAGTTGTGAGCTATACCATGCTAGTGTTATATTAAAATAATCATTTTTTCTATTATCCCTTAAAAATCCTCTACTTTTGGGAAACTTGGAGTTTCTCTCTCTCTTCAACAACTCTTGCAGCTCTCTTCTCCACTTGCTAAACCAATTGATTGATTGGGGGCTTCACTTCCAGAAAAGAAGCAAGCTAATCCTTGAGGTAAGAATGAATTTTATGGTTTTGTTTTTGTTAATATTCTCAATGACCTCTTCTCAACCCCTCTCAAGCTTGATTTAAATTCAAATCAAGCTTTCTCTAAGAATTTTAATGTGTAATAAAGAAAAAGTTAATCTTTATGCTTAATTAGAATGCTTTCTTATGTATATCTCTCTCTCCAAAAAGAATAGTCATTCCTATGGCTAATTCTTTAGTAAAAGGATGCTTCTCATTGTGATAAATTCTTATTTCAAAACCAAACTCTAAGCTTGTAAAGCTAGAGGATAAGAAAATTGTTGAAATTAGAGCAATGTGATGAGCTATGGTGGATCAAACACTAGAATCAACATCATTAATAAAGTGATTAGCAAATAATTAAGATATAATTAGTGAGTAATTAAGATGTAATTAGTGAGTAATCAACATCATTAACAAAGTGATTAGCAAATAATTAAGATATAATTAGTGAGTAATCAATATCATTAACAAAGTGATTAGCAAATAATTAAGATATAATTAGTGAGTAATTAAGACATTAGTGAGTAATTAGCAAATAGCTTAATGTAGGCATGGATAATCAAAAACTAGCAAATTCTCATTAGGGCAATGCCTCAATTTATAGTGTTTACATCCAAGCATCAAATCCCACTGATTTCTCCTTGATTCACTCCACCTCTTTTCCCTGATTCTCTCCACCTCTTCACTTTTCCCTGAATATCTCCTAGAATATCTCCACACTTCCTAAATCTTCTCATGCTTCTCACCTTTTCATAGGTTCTTTCACATTTACACATCCTCTTTTACAGCCTCTAACCAAGGGCTTGTTCCCGCACACACCCTATTCACTTGTATATTTCAACACCTCCCCTCAAGTGAATACTCTCTAGCACACCTGGACCCTATACCAAGTTTCCCTCTTACTTGATAGCCCGCGACCAGTGCCTCAAGTCCCTAAACTCCATAGTCCTTGACACTCTATCTCTCTATGTGTCCAAGGCTACTATAAGTGCCCGCGACCTTGACTAAAGTGCTCACACATACATCTACCACGTGGCCTACATCATCGGTGGCTCAGAGGTGGTTTTACTTTGTTGGGGCAGGTTACATTGGGTTGTGGGGTCTCTCTCTCTCTCTCTCTCAGAGATTTTCACATGGCTCCTTACTCTTTAGAGCCTCACATCTTCTCTTGTCTTCTGTCTTCTTCTTGTGGCAGCTTCTCTCCACGCATCCGTGTCTTTCTCTTCTTTCAGTCTTCTTGGGGCAGCTTCTCTTCTCGTGTCCATGTCTTCCTTCAGCTTTTCTTCTAGATCTTCTTGGTGTGGATCCTCTTCTTGGAAAGAGATATTCTTCTTCTTTCATGGTGGTTGGGGCCATGAGCTTGTCCGTTCAGGTCTTTTTGCTGCATGTGAGCAACATGTTTCAATGTTTTGCTGACAGTTCTTTTGGGCTTTTGATGTTTATCTTGTGTCATTATGCAATGCAAACCCAAATTTATATGGGAGGTCTTACCTCTTGCCTTATTCTGGACAAGGGTAGTGTCTGATTCCATATTTACACTGATGTAATGTGCCCAATACATAATGCATATAGCATTCATTCTTATGCACATTCCCAAATGTAGCTCTGGCTGTGAATAATCTTGAATTGGACTGAGAATTACAGGCATTAACCAAGGGTTAAATGCAAAATGATGATTATCACAATTTTATCAGCACAATTTTACCAGAAATTACATTAAATCAAGGGTAACCAATTTGTACGGAATGGTTGGAGTATCAAACCAACTCCGAATTTCAATCTGAAGTTATAGGGATCTATATCAGATACCTAATGGTTAATTTGAACCCTCAATTGTACCAAAATACAGTGATTAGCACTGATTAATCATTGATTAGCAAATTCATCCATTGTTTTGTGTGTAGAAAACAGAGTATGCGGGGAGTCTAGATCTAGGGCCTTAGACTTCAAATGATCTCAAATGCTTTCAAAGCCATCAATAGCATGAGTCTAGTAGAGGATTAAGCCAAGAAACACAAGATTTGACCAAATATTGAAAGCTTAATCTCTATTTTACCAAAGTCACCTACAGATTTGATGAAGAGCTTGGATCTCACTGTAGACTTGATGAAATTGAATTCTGTCTTCACCAGCTTGTAGAGCATGCTTGAAAACACCTTAGGCTAAGAGGAATTAGGGCTATTTGAACTAAACAAGAAGAAATATCAAATCCCCTTCTGAAAAATGATGCCTGCAAAATGTGCTGCCGCCGCCGGCGATTTGCGCGCTGAATGGGTTCAATTCCTTTGAGGTACTTGTAGCCCCTTGAGTCTAGTTTGTGTACCTAAAAGGGCTTGGCCTAATTTAATGTGTGCAAGGAGAGAGAGCTCCTCCACTGGCTGGGGGTAGAGAGGCTAGTTGAAAACTAACTAAAATTTTGATTAATTTCTAATTATCTACTAATCTTAATTAATTAGATAATGGGCTCATAAACCTGATGGATTCTAGGCATGGCTCTGATACCATGTTGAAATTAGAGCAATGTGATGAGATATGGTGGATCAAACACTAGAATCAACATCATTAACAAAGTGATTAGCAAATAATTAAGATGTGAGTAATTAGCAAATAGCTTAATGTAGGCATGGATAATCAAAAACCAGCAAATTCTCATTAGGGCAATGCCTTAATTTATAGTGTTTACATCCAAGCATCAAATCCCACCACACTTCCTAAATCTTCTCATGCTACCCTTTATTCTCTCCCAGTAGATTCTTCTCACCTTTTCATAGGTTCTTTCACATTTACACATCCTCTTTTCCAGCCTCTAACCAAGGGCTTTTTCCCGCACACACCCTATTCACTTGTATATTTCAACAAAAATGGTATTTTTATGCTTTTATGTTAACAAAATAATGGTAAATTCTTTTAGAATATTTATAAGTAGTTAAAAACTACTTTTATTGATTCTAAATAGAAAAGTGATAATCCCATCAAATTGAAAAAAGAGTAATAATGGAAATAGCTTACTCATGTAGAATAATCATAATTAAGTTTATGATTATGGTTACAATTATGATTCAAATTCATAGTTTAGATTTAAGTTTAAGAATAGATCTTCTATCATATTTGTATTATAATGTATTATTCTTTAGAAAAATTTGAGAATGATCAGTAATAGTAGCAGCGAAGCTATGGCAAAATTTTGAGAAAATATACATATCTTATTTTTATGCATAATGCTAAAAGAGGACTTCCTACCATATTCTAGGATTGGACATCCTATGCAAAAAGAATGATTTTCATCATATTCATGAGAAATAATTTTTTTTAATTATGCTTAATTAATTGATTAAGAGAAAAGAGTAATTTTTGGTAAATTTATTTTTATGCAAAAAGAGGAATTTCCATGATATTTGAGAATCAAGTAATTAAATGGAAAAAGAGAAATTTTTGGTAAATTTATTTTTATGGTAAAAGAGAAATTCTCATGATATTTGAGAATCAAGTAATTAAATGAAAAAAGAGAAATTTTTGGTAAATTTATTTTATGCAAAAATAGAAATTTCCATGATAATTGAGATCCAAGAAATTAAATGGTAAAAGAGAAATTTTTGGCATAATTCAAACTATGAGTATTTATCAAAAGTGAAATTTTGAGAATTATTAAATTTATTGAAAAATATGGGTAGAATTGATTTTTGTAAATCCCATGAATCTTTTACTCAAAAAGAAGAATATTGAATATATTTCACTTGAGAAATTTGAGAAAGAATATGAAAATATCCATCGAGAAAAAGTACCTTTAACTAGGCGAAGCAATTTGCAGAAACATAGAAAAGTCCCATCGGTATCGAAAGTAGAAAACCGTACTAAAAGTGGATGTGATAAGATGTGAGTGGATATGATGAGATGTGGATAAGATGTGATGCGATGTAAATGGATGTGGATGTGAATATAATGCGATGAGATGTGAATGGATGTGAATGTGATGTGATGATATATGAATGGATGTGATGTGATGTGAATATGATATGATGAGATATAAATGGATGTGAATATAATGCGATGAGATGTGAATGGATGTGAATGTGATTTGATGATATCTGAATGGATGTGATGTGATGTGAATATGATATGATGAGATATAAATGGATGTAAATATAATGTGATGAGACGTGAATGGATGAGATGTGATGTGAATCGGGGTAGATGTGAATGGACGAGATGTGATGTGGATCGGGGTAGATGTGAATGGATGAGATGTTGCAAGATTCTTTCTCAGCCTGAATAATGAATAAGCCTTTACCTCAATACCCTGTAATCATTCCCTATTTTTGAATACAAGAAATATTATTTTTCCTTGTTTTTGCCTAGTGAGATAAAAATTTCTAGAGAGTGGTAATTCAATATTGAGATATTTTTGGATATATAAATTCTATAAATATCAAAAATATGTTTCCCTGAAATCGAAAATCAAAATAAATTTTCCAAGGTGCAATTGAAATTAATTAAAAATGATTTAAAAGACCTTAGCCTAAGGGTCAAGATTTTCTAAAATTTTTGGATTATGGTCCAATTAAGGTTCCTATGGACCAATAGGATCGATCCAAGTGTGGGGAGGAGATAAATCCAATTTATAAAAGAAAAATATCCAAAAATGAGTAAATGCCCACATAAGATGAAGAGTTGACTGAGTACAAGGTTTATTAGTAAAAAACTATGATATATTACTAAAAAAAAGAGATATTTTGGGTATAATGATACATTTTTGACACCTTGGTAAGGAGAAGGGGGCACTTCAAGGAGGCACCTATTTCACACATATAAAGAAGTTTTAAACTCAAAAATATTAAGATATTTTTATATCTCCTCTCTCTTGGATCAAACCAAATCAAAAAGGGAGCCAAACTAGTCCAAATTCACCCAAACTAAAGCTGGAAAATTCTAGAACTTAGTTGGACTCAGTTAGTGGCCTCCCTCACCTATAAATAGACCCTCATTCTTTTGTATTCTCATCTCTGAACTAGACCATGCCAGTATTACTCTAAAATAAGCATATTTTCTATTATCCTCTAAAAATCCTCTACAATTTGGAGAGATTGGAGCTTCTCTCTCTCTTCAATCTTCTTGGGAGTCTTCATCAACATACTAAACCAATTGATTGGTTGGGGGCCTCTCCTTAGACTAAAGAATCAAGCAAAATAAGAGGTAAAGTGTGACTTTATGGTCTTTTTCTTAATCTCTAAATGTTTCTCACTTCTCAACCCCTCTCAAGCTTGAGAAGTATTCAGTTGAATAGCTCTTTAATGAAATTGAAGCTCTCTAATGAATTTTAGTAATTAAACACATAAAGTTTACATTTATGCTTAAATTAAAATATTTTTTTAAAGCATATCTCTCTCTCCCCCAAAGAATGGTCATTCCTATGACCAATTCTATATTCAAATGATGCTTCTCATGAAGCAATTCTCAAATCTAAAAGTAATTTCTATGCTTGTCAAATTAGAGGCCAAAGAAGTGGCTTTTGAATGCTTTTATGCTATTTAAATTATGAAAAACTTAGGAATCAAGTCCATAATTGGATATTTATCCAAATGATAGTTATTCTATCATATTGTATTACTAAAACTTTATGCTTTCAAAATTATTAAAAATTATCAGTAATAGCAGCAGCGGAGCTATGGTAAAATTTCTAAAAAATTAACACATAAATCAATTTCATGCATAATATGAAAAGAGAACTTCCTACCATATTCTAGGATTAATCATCCTAGGTTAATTGAATAATTCTCATCATAACCATGGAAAATTTGATTTTAATGTTTACGCATAAATAGTTAATTAGAAAAAAGGAGAATTTCTATTAATTTATTTTTTTATAAAAGAGAAATTTCCATGACAATAGAAATCCATGTATTCCAATTAGGAAAGAGAAAAAATTGGAATACTAAAATAATGGAATTAATGGAGATTTTTTAGTTAATTTTTAAGAGAAAATTTAGTTAAATTTATCTTTTTGCATAGATAAATTTAAATGAGGAAAGAAAAATTTCCACCATATTTAGAATTCAATCATTTAAATGAGAAAAGTGGAATTTCTAGTATAATAGAATTAATAGAGATTTTTATTATTTAATTTTTAAGAGAAAATTTAGTTAAATTCATCTTTTTACATAGATAAATTTAAATGAGGAAAGAGGAATTCCCACCATATTTAGAATTCAATCATTTAAATGAGAAAAGAGAAATTTCTAGCATATTGAATCAATGGATATTTTATTTTAGAGGAATTTATTTTATGAGAAATATTTGATGATAAAAGAAGAATTCCCATGACATTGGAATGCAAATAATTAAATGAATTTAGAGGAATTCCCATGGTATTTGAGATCCAAGAAATCAAATGGAAAGAAGATGAATTTTTAGTATAACTCAATTTATGATTTTTATCAAAAGTGAAAATATGGGTAGAATTGATTTTTGTAAATCCCATGAATTCTTTTATTCAAAAGAGGAATATCAAATATAATTCAATTGAGGAATTGAGAAAGAATATGGAAATAGTCGTCGAGAAAAAGAACCTTTATCTAGGCCAAGCAATTGGTAAAAATTTAAAAAAAAAGTCACATTATCGGTATCGAAGTAGAAAAAGCTACTAAATGGGGATAGGATGTGAATGGTTGTGATGATAAGATGTAAATGGAATGTGATAAGATGTAAATGAGATGTGATAGGATATAAATGGATGTGATAAGATGTAAATGGGATGCGATAGGATGTGAATGGATGTGATAAGATGTAAATGGGATTTGATAGGATGTGGTGTAATGAAAATGAATGTAGATGAGATGTGAAGTAAATGGATGTGGATGTGAATGATGAGATGAGAATGAGATGAGAGGATATGTGAAAGGATGAGATGGGAGGTAAATGGATGTGGATGTGTATGTGAAATAATATGATGTAAATGGATGTGGATGTGTATGTGAAAGAATGTGACATCAGGAATTTTTTGAGGTCATTTTTGGGCCTTGTAAGGAAATTTGACCGAAATATTTCCTTCTCCGAACCCTATCGTGTTGTATATCAATGGATATCTTTTGAAGAGTAGAATCTAAATATGTGAGGTCCGATAAATTTGGAGTTCGTTTGTAAAAATTTTATCCGGTGCCCCTTTTTGGAGGGAATATTCCGGTCAAACTTCCTTACAAGGCCCAAAAATGACCTCAAAAAATTCCTAATGTATAAATGAATGTGAATGTGGATGTGAATGTGGATGTGAAAGGATGTGATGTGATATAAATGGATGTGAATGTGGATATGGATAAGATGTGATGTGATGTAAAGGGAAGTGGATGTGAATGTGATGTGGATATGGATGAGATGTGATGTGATGAAAAGGGATGTGGATGTGAATGTGGATGAGATGTGATGTGATGTGATGTGAATATATGTGGATGTGAAGTGATAGATGTGAATATATGAATAGATGTGGGTAATCGTACATGTGAATGATTGGATAGATGTGTATGAATGAGATATGATGTGGATGTGATGTAATGTGGATAGAATGTATATGATGGGATGGTAATGAAGAGAATGAATGTGATGGATATGAATGAATGTGATATGATGGATGTAAATGGATGTGGTGTAAATGAATGTGACGGACATGAATGAATGATATAGGATGTGAATGGATGAGGGACCAAGGAAGCGGCCTATAAGTGAAGCGCTAGGTGATCCGCGAAGGATCCTAGAGGGTGCTGACCATACGGTGCTCGGGCTCTGGGTCGCCAAAGATACCCACGCGTGCATCGAGAAAGATATTGGAACAAGGAGTAAGAGTTGTTTTCTGAATTCGGGAATGGATCTGGTTGATTGACCTTGCTGGTCCTCGACGGATGAGTCCATGGCTCTTTTATATGGACCTCTTGGTTGATCTTGCTGATCTTCAATGGAGATTCCATCTGGATTTTTATAAGTGAAAGTATTTTCGGGTACTATGAGCTAGGAACTTTTGAAAAGGCCCCGGAGTGGACAAGTGGTGAGTGTTCTGGTTGCCAATGATGCCATAGGTAAACCGATGAAGGAATGATTGGAAATTAGAATTCAACCGGATATTTTGGAGGATTATGATCAGTGATACTATGGTTTCATTAAAAGATTATTTTTAAAGACAGCTGAATCTGTGGAAAAAGGTAATTTTGTATTGGGGGTGTGTAAGTGGTGTGACTACCTTGCAGTTTGCATGAAGATCTGGCTAGGGGGCCTGGGAACTCTTTTCCCTCGTACCCGGGACAAAACCTAACCAAATTCTTAAATGGATCCCATTACAACAGTGGTTGGGCCATTGGCTAACCCACGGGACTGGATGGCTGGACTGATGGATCCCTAAATTGAGACTCAATTCTGTTATGGTACGATAGATGAAGTAAATCCCGGATAGTAATTGTTCTATAGAAAAGAATCAACGGCTAAGCCTCTCAATGACGAAAAAAGCGTTGGTCTCTATGATCCAAGTGCAAGTTTCTTCCTTGATCTGACCAAGTGACTTACAGGTTCGGTCGGATTAGTTTGGTCAGTGAGGATGACGTTGACTACATTAGAGTAAAAATATCCTGAAGGAATCGCCCGTGCTTTCTAGGCGAGGGAAGTTTTTCTGGGTTCGGTTTTGGATGAACCGAGGGATTAGTCTCTTGTTCGGATATCCATGGGCGAGGCCCCGAGTGAGAGACCCTGCCCTGCGCAAGAAGTACTACTTTTGCTGCTAGCACCCTCGAAACCGTTGCGTGGAGCGGGAAGTTGGATCTTTCAGATGTGATGTGATGTGATTTGGATATGGGTAGATGTGAATGGATGAGATATTATGAGGATGGATGTGACGTGATGTGATGAGGATCTGAATAGATATAATTGGATGTGATGAGATGTGATGTGGATGAATGTGATGTGATGTGGATAGATGTGATGAAATGTAATATGATATGATTGGATGAAGGATGATGGGAATAGATATGACTGGATGTGGAATAAGCAAAGTGAATTGATTTGGAAGAATGTGGAATAACGAGAAATGATGTGGAACAATACGGAAAGATAAGAGTTCGTTAGAAATGATGTGGAACAATGCGGAAAGATAAGAGTTCGTTAGAAATAATGTGGAACAATGTGGAAAGATAAGAGTTCGTTAGAAATGATGTGGAACAATGTGGAAAGATAAGAGTTCGTTAGAAACCGTATTTATGACCTATTTTTAAATGATTTTTTTATGTCAAGAATGTTGGAGAAGCATTTTTTACCATCTTGTGAATGAGGTCGTGGTGACCTAAGTGATAAAGTTACAACAGCTGACGGAGAGTCAACTGAGGACGTCTCACGTAGCAAGGTCGGCCGAGGTCTTGACCAGCCTCGGTTCGATTTAAATGGTGAGCTTCCGATACGGTGGATGAGGGACCAAGGAAGCGGTCTATGAGTGAAGCACTAGGTGACTTGCGAGCGAAGGAACCTAGAGGGTGCTGACCATACGGTGCTCGAGCTCTAGGTCACCGAAGATACCCACATGTGCGTCGAGGAAGAAAACTGGAACAAGGAGTTAGAGTTGTTTTCTGAACTTGGGCATGGATTTGGTTGATTTGCCTTTCTGGTCCTCCAACGGATGAGTCCATGGCTCTTTTATATGGATCTATTGGTTGATCTTGCTGATTTTCAACGGAGAGTCCATTTGGATTTTCTCATGTGATTATATTCTCGGGTACTATGAGCTAGGAACTATTGAAAAGGCCCCTGAGTGAACAGGTGGTGAGCGTTCTGGTTGCCAATGATGCCATAGGTACACCAATGAAGAAATGATTGGAAATTAGAATTCAAGCTGGATATTTTGGAGGACTATGATCAGTAATACTATGGTTTCATTAAAAGATTGTTTTAAAGAGAGCTGAATCTGTGAAACATGCAATTTTATATTGGGTGTGTAAGTGGTGTAACTATCTTGAAGTTTGCTTGAAGCGTCGGCTAGGGGGCCTGGAAACACTTTTCCCTAGTACCCGAGACAAAACATAACCAAATTTCTAAATGGATCCTATCACTACAGTGGTTGGGTGATTGGCTAATCCATGGGATTGGATTTGGGTTAGGTTGGACTGATGGATCCCTAAAATGAGACTTAATTCTGTTAGGTTACGATAGATGAAGTAAATCCCGGATAGTCTTTGTTCTATGAAAAAGAATCAATGGTTGTGCCTCTTGATGAGGAAAAAAGCGTTGGTCTCTATGATCCAAGTGCAAGTCTCTTCCTTGATCTGACCATGTGACTTACGGGTTCGGTTGGATCAGTTTGGTTAGTTAAGGCTCTTGACTATGTTAGTTAAGGCTTATGACTATGTTAGAATAAAAATATCCTGGAGGAATCGCCTACGACTGCTGGGTGAGGGGAGTTTTTCGGGGTTTGGTTTTGGAAAAACCAAGGGATTAGTCTCTTGTCCGGATATCTGTGGGCGAGGCCCCGAGTGAGAGGTTATACCTTGCGCAAGAAGTACTACTTCCGCTGCTAGCACCCCAAAATTCGTTGCGCGGAGGGGGCAGGGATCTTTCATCTTGTCCCCTAATGCTTCCATAACATTCTATTAATTTTGTGGAGGAATCTAATGAAGGTGGTAATATACTTACTTTAGAGTAACCATACTTCTTTAGACTTGCCCAATTGAAATTTCCTCATCCATCATTGCTTAGAAACCATATGAACTTTATACATTTTTTTATGGGAATGCTCTTATTCATTTGATTGCTTATCCTAAAAAGAGTAACACATACTATTTACTAAGAAAAAATCCTTGATGTTACACTTTTATTTTGTTCTCAGGCAAAGTAAATGACACTTTTGATTTACAAGTAGTTTTTGAAACAAACAATGGATGGAACCAAGAAAAAAGATTAAATAAAGTTTGCATAACATACTAGATCATGAAGTAAATTCTCACAATTACAGAACTATACATTAGAATAGAGGGTACAATACATGATTGTCCCTCTTTGTAGTCAAAAAGCATTCATACTACAAGGAATCTCATTTAAGTAGCATATGTACCTTGTTGACCTTCAGTTGTTGTAGATGTACTCAAATGTACATTGTGAACCTAATAAAGATAAAGAATGTGAGAGTTGAATAAAATTAAACACATAAAATATATCAATATTGTTTGCAAATATTTATGTAAGTCAATTTCCAAGAGAAAATCCACAAAAGTAGCCAACCACTACACATGTGATAAGCTATATCCTAAAGTACTTCATTTGAATAATCTATGATGGAAAGATGTAACCAAGGATCTAGCATGATTAGTATCTTCTTCATGAAAAAAGTTAATATTCATAATTGTAAAATATATCCTAGAGTATATTATTTATTTTAATTAAAAATCTAGACATTAAATTAATATAAACATGTTATTTTTTTAAATTCTCAATGATCGAGAAACGAAGGAGTGATAGATGTCAAAGAAAAGACTTTACTCTACTTTACCAATTGCACATCGTTTGTAAAATGGATTAATGGTTGCATAACTTTAGAGTGTGCATGCTTGTTGCAATAGTAAAGAAAAATTTTACCAATTTTTTTGACAGTCTTGCTAATAAAAGGTTTACACAAGTTATCAACAAATTTCAAAAGTATGTCAAGAAATCTCAACTTGTAGAGGACATTTTAAGATCATTGGGCAAAATAGATTTTTATAAGATTTCTCGAGCACATATTTGATATGTATGCAAGCAAAAGAGGAGTTCTCATTGTAGAAAAGCAATGTCCCCTATTAACCACTCTGGTAACATTACTTTTCAAGTGTGGCTATGCTCATTGTAACTTATCTTTTGTAACTGCATAAAGCGCTTAATGATAAAAGAGAAATGGGATCACCGAGAGCTTATAGCTTGTGTAATGCCGGTCATAGAAAAGAGTTGTACATAGAGGTAGAAAGACTAGTTTTGGGCCCCTAATTGTAAATGGACGGTCGGCCATTGTAAACTAAGAGCTCCTGTATATAAGACATTTTATGAAATATGAAAAGGAACAATCACATTAGTCTCATTTGAGTTTGCCTCTCTCTCACACACACTCTTATGAGCTTGTGGGTGCATGCTTGCTTGTGTGTGAGACCCTCGCCCCCTCCGCGATGCCCCTCTGAGGGCACTGGTGGCGGAAGCAGCGTCAGTCTCTCATGCGGGGCAGGGATCCACACTCAGGGCCTCACCCATGAATATCCGGACAAGACACTAGCCCGGCGGTTCCTCCGAAACCGAACCCGAAAAAACTTCCCTCGCTTGGAAGGCACGGGCGATTCCACCATGAAAATCATCTAACGGGAGAATTGATCTAACGAGTCAAAGTCTTAACTATCCAAACTGATCCGACCAAACCTGAAAGTCACATGGTCAAATCAAAGAAGAGACTTGCACTTGGTCCATAGAGTCACCGCTTTTTTCCTCCTTAACGAGGCACAACTGTCGCTGATTCCCTCCCACAGAACAAGGGTCTTCCTAGGACTTAATCTAGCTAACGTAACTTAATCGTAACTATTTGTATCGCAGGAATCCCCCGATCCAGCACCAACCCCAACCGTTGTATTGGTGGGATTCCTTTATAAAAATTTGGTTATGTTTTGCCCGGGTACCGAGGAAAAGAGTTCCCAAGCCCCCTAGCCGGCGTTTCAAGCAAAATTCAAGGTAGTCATACCACTAACACACCCAATATGAAATTGCCATTTTAACAGATTCGATTGTCTTTAAAACAATCTTTCAATAAAATCATAGTAATACTAATCATAATCCTCCAAAATATTGAGTCCATTGTTTTACAAAATATATCATCCGGACTCTCCGGCTGGTCAACCAATGAGATCCAATATCAAAATTCCATTCACAAAAGTCATTCTTTCAGTTCATCTGTATCTTCCTTGACTTATGCATGGGTGTCCTAACAACCGCAAGCCCATGCATCACCTAGTCAGAACCCTCTAGGATCCTACTTAGGTGTCCTAGCACTCAGGGACCGCTTCATCGGTCCTCGCCCATCATACCGGAAGCACACAATTTTAACCATACCGAGGCTTGTCAAGACTTTGACAGGCTTTGCGATGAGCGACATCCCTCAACGACTCCGCGCTAGCTATTGCAAAACGAGTCTCTCCTTAGTTAAACACATACCAAATGCTTCCTCTAGTATTCTGGCGTAAAACAGTCCTTTAAAAGAAAACAGAGGTTCTATGCAAGTAAAATTCGTGGTTCGAGATTGGTTCCACAAAACCCTTTTTCTTTAATCCAAATTTTCTTAATGAGAATCATTGATCTCTCATCAGGGTAATCTACCTATCATTTGACTGAATTTCCAACTAGATTCTTGGTGATTTCGGTTAAGGAAAAACTATGCTAATTCAACGATAGTCTATTCTTTATGTCAAGAATTGGAATTGGTCTCCACGAGGTTTTTGCTAACCAAAATTATTTGGTTTACTTCTAACTTTGATTCCAAGGATTTTCTTCAGATAAACATCTACTGAACTTCTAACTATAAGGAAAATTTCAACTTTATGAATTTCATTCCTTCCTAACCATAGTAGATTAAGAAATAGTTCTATACGAGAATATCGGGTTTTTATAAAAATACTATTCTTCCATTAATCTGATTTTGGGTAAATATCAATTTGGTGATTTATCCACATAAAATATCTAAGAATATTCTTTCTGCCAGTTTAATTATCAACCCTAATTTTTTAGGTGGATTTATGGTGAAAATTCCTCTTTTATCACCAAAATTTAATTTAAACCTTTCTCTACTTAAAATACCATAAAAATTCTTCTTTTTAAATTAAATAAAAATATCCATTTTCTTGAACATGCTTAGAATCCCTCTTTTTGAATTTAAATAATTGAATTCCAAATGTCATGGTAATTCCTCTTTTATCATTTAAAAATTTCTTATGCATAAAATAAATTTATCTAAAATTTCTCTTTTTTAAATTAAATAAAATATCCATTATTTCAAATATGCCAAAAATGCCTCTTTTTCTATTTAAATGATTGAATTCCAAATGTCATGGGAATTCCTCTTTTATCATTTAAAAATTTATTATGCATAAAATAAATTTATCTAAAATTTCTCTTTTCTTTACATTAAATATTTATGCATAAATACCAAAGTTTATTTCACATGAATATGATGAAAATCATTCTTTTTGCATAGGATGTCCAATCCTAGAATATGGTAGAAAGTCCTCTTTTAGCATTATGCATAAAATAAGATATGTATTAATTTTTAAAAATTTTATCATAGATTCGCTGCTATTACTGATAATTTTTAATGTTTTTCTTAAAAGAATAAAACATTGTAATGCAAATATGATAGAAGATCTATTCTTAAGCTTAAAATTATTCTACTAGATTAAGCTATTTCCATTATTCTTCCTTTCCCAAATTGATAGGATTATCTCTTTCTCATTTAGAATCAATTAAAGTAGTTTTTAACTGCTTCTAAATATTCTAAAAGAATTTACCATCATTTTGTTAACATAAAAGCATAAAAATACCATTTTCTTATCCTCTAGTTTAACAAGCTTAGAGTTTGGTTTTGAAATAAGAATTTATCACAATGAGAAGCATTCTTTTACTAAAGAATTAGCCATAGAAATGACTATTCTTTTTGGAGAGAGAGATATACATAAGAAAGCATTCTAATTAAGCATAAAGATTAACTTTTTCTTGATTACACATTAAGTTTCTTAGGGAAAGCTTGATTTGAATTTAAAACAACCAATTACAAACTTCTCAAGCTTGAGAGGGATTGAGAAGAGGAGTCATTTGAGAATATTAACAAAAGACCATAAAATTCATTCTTACCTCTAAGATTAGCTTGCTTCTTTATCTAGAAGTGAAGCCCCCAACTAATCAATTGGTTTAGCAAGTGGAGAAGAGAGCTCCAAGAGTTATTGAAGAGAGAGAGAAGCTCCAAGCTCCCCAAAAGTAGAGGATTTTTAAGGGATAATAGAAAATATGATTATTTTAATGTAATACTGGCATGGTATAGCTCAAAGATGAGAATAAAATAGAATGAGTGTCTATTTATAGGTGAGGGAGGCCACTAACTGAGTCCAACTAGGTTCTAGAATTTTCCAGCTTCAGTTTGACTTAATTTGGACAAGATTTGGACTAGTTTGGGTCTCTTTTTGATCTAGTTTTGATCCAAGAGAGAGGAGAGATAAAAATATCACAATTTTTTTTGAATTAAAAAACCCTCCCACACATGTGAAGGAGGTGCCTACCTCAAAGGTCTCCCCTTCCTTACCAAGGTGTCAAAAATTCATCATTTCTTCAAAATATCCTATTTTTTTTAGTAATATCTCTTAATTTTTAACTAATAAACCTTGTACTCAGTCAACTCTTCATTTTATGTGAGCACTTACTCATTTTTGGATATTTTCTTTTAGTCTTTGGATTTATCTCATCCCAACACTTGGATTAATCTCATCCCAATATTTCTGGATATTTTCTTTTATTCTTTGGATTTATCTCATCCCAACACTTGGATTAATCCTATTAGCCCATAGGAACCTTAATTGGACCATAATCCAAAAATTTCTGAAAATCTAGACCTATAGGCTAAGGTCCCTTATATCATCTTAAATTGATTCCAAATGCACATTGGAGAATTTATTTTGAGCTTCTGTTTTAGGGAAATATATTTTAGATATTAGGAGAATTTTTATATCTAAAAATATCTCAATATTGAATTATCTCTCTCTAGAAATTTTCTTCTCTCTAGGTAAAAATAACGAAAAATAATATTTTCTTGTATTCTGAAATAGGGAATGGTTACAGGGGATTGAGGTAAAAGCTTATTCATTATTCAGGCTGAGGAGGAATCTTACACTTATGGTTTGCTTGCATGCTTGATTGTTGTGTATGCTTGTAGTAGGGATGGTGATGAACTAGCTTCTCCTCTCCTCTCCCCTCTCTTTGCTCTCTACCAAGGTCCCTCTTGCATGCATGTGGCATGGAGTGAAGGTTGAGATTTCCATAGCTCCCTCCTTCTTGCTCTCTACCTAGCTCTTGAATCTCCACTTGGGTGACATAAGTGGAGGTGGAGTGAGTCCCTAGTGGCTTCACATCGAGGAGTTAACCCTCATTAGGATTGGCTAAGTGCACATCTCCAAACTCGAACCTTGCATGCTGCTTCTTTTCTTCTCTCCTTCTCTCTTGTGTGCAAGGTAGTATGTTCGGATTAACATCTTTGGCGTCGCTGCCAAGTGTTCCATTATTTTTTAGCACTATCACGATTGGTGAGAACCAATCCGTATGTTCGATTTCATAGATGAAATCAATGAGCTTGTCAATTTCCTCCTTTACAATTGCCGCATACTTAGGATTCATTTGGTATGGTTTCTACATGGTTGGTCTCTCGACTCTTCCATGATTGGAATTGTATGCTGTACTACCTCAGGTGGTACCCCCTTCATCTCTTTATGATTCAAGGCAAACCAATCCTTAAATTCCTTAAGGAGAGCAATGACCTCATCTTCTTCAGTCAAAGTCAAGTCCTTAGCAATGTATACGGGTCGAGCTTCTTTCCCTGGTCTCGTAATATCCACTTCCTTGACTTTTGTGGACAGCCTTGGTTTCATAATATCCACTTCCTTGACTTTTGTCAGGCCATCGTATGATGTGGACAGCCCATCCTCTTTCACCCTTGTTGCCGTCAGTCGGACCACTTTCCGTCTGCCAACAGTATAGGTTTTGAAGTGGTCGAGTAGTGCTGAGAACAAGTCTGGTTTGTCCTCATTTTCACTTTTGGTTTTAGCCATGATCTTTCTAGCCTCACGTTCTCCTTCTGCCAAGGCTTTATTGCATTTTCGATGCCCAGCTTTTGTAAGCTTAAGTGTTTCTAGCTCTTGAAGGACGATTTTCTCTTTGTGCCTTCCCTCCAATGATATCTTACTCAACTCCTTACCCCAATCCTTTGAGAACTCATCGTGTACCTTAGTGGCCTCAAGGTACCTCAGCCACTGGGCATCCGTGGGTTTTCTTCATAATAGGGCATTTTGTCGGGCTATATACCGTTTTTGCTTTCGCCACCACCACCGTTTGAGGTGTTGAGCACTGGTACAGCTTTGTGCTATGGCACCTTCTGTACTTTATGTCTCCTCTTCTCATTCCTCATCAATGGTCTTCCAATTAACCATGCAGATAGAGGTCGTGGGGACGGTTCCAGATTCCAAATACTGGGTCCCCTTGGGCTGCATCACATCAATGGTGGCCAACACATGCATCCAACTTTCACTGAAGTACGGAGGAGGAAGTAACGCATACATTTTCATTTCCTCTTCATCCTTGGGATCTCCCACCAAGGGCTGGCATATCTGTACAGAGGTGGTCCGTTCCATTGTGACTGAATCGTTACCAAACAACTACCCCTCCATGGGGTGTGCTTTCCATGTTCTCAAATCAATCTTTAAGATTTGTGAATCCCTACGTACATACACGTGATACAAGGCCCAATCATACACCAATTTGGATTCCCTCATGAAGGGTCTCCCCAATATTATGTCATATGAATTAGGTTGGCGTAGGAAGTCCATGACCACAAATGTATGATGGTAGCGAAACGTAAAGAGTTTGAATTTAACATTCTCCAAAAGCCCAATGGGCCTTGAAGACATTCTGTCAGCCATTTTAACGATTAGATCTGCTTTTTTTAGATCAGGTTTCCCCCAGTTTTCCCAGCAACGTTTTGTGATGATGCTAACCCCCACACCAACATCCAGGATAGCCAGTGCTTTTGGTACCCATTATGATGAATTGGAATTGTAGCATTTGTGTCGTCGCTTTCGTAGTAGCATCCCAGTTGATTAACTAGTATCTTAACGACTCGGGTTTTCCTTGTATGCCTCAAGGTCCTTTTCTACCAGAGGTGGCAGAACCTCATCTATAGTATCGGTTGGCTTTAGTCTGCCGCCTTCTACCCATTCTTTTACGTTTGTCCCATAGGGTTGGTGAATTGTGTGACAGTTGCCTTAATGGCATTTGTACAGGCATGGAAAGCATAGCCGTGAGACTTCCTATGTCTCTGGGTTCTTTGGAGATAGAGGGCTCTTCCCATGTATGTGTCTCCTATTCCTCTATAGGGAAGGAATGGATGGTCTCTCCCAACCCATTTTCCTCAAACATTCTGGACAGTGTGTTTTCTTGGGACTCCTCTTTTGTTTCTTCCGGAATTTGGGTTGGCAGGTCCAATTCCCTATCCCGAATTGGCTCGTTTCGTGGCTAAACTGTATCCCTTACCCGGTTGGCCCTTAGCTTGGCTTCATGAAGCAGTTGGCACTCTCTTCGACTAAGGCCCTGGCGTCTTTGAGCTTTCTTATTTCCTTGTCGGCATTGGGGTATTCACACCGACCCCCTTAGGAGTTGGTGGTTGCTCTCTTTGCTCTTCTTGGTCCGACCCTCTATGTGATTGATCCTTTGATCCCCCTCTTCCTTCGATTGGTTGGATCCGATGTTGATTGTATCTTCTTCGGATCCATCTTGAATTGTGACTCTTGTGTCACCCTTACCTACCTTTTTCACTCTTCTCCTGCGCGGCCAATTCTGAAAATAGTTGCATCCGCTCGGTTCTTCCCCTTGTCTCCTAATTGAGCTTGAGCTCTTGTTAGGACGTTGAGGGGTGTGATATTCCCAAGCTGTACACTAATGGTTCGGATGTTGGCCTGATTGGCATTAGAAGTTGTACCACTTGCACGGTACGGACAACCTTTGATCAAATGAACAATTCCACATTTAGTACAGGTGAGCACTGGCATGTCATTGGGCGGAGCCGCCACTTTTTGGGGTTGGTGTATATGAATCATATTCTTGTTTGGGCACCCGGTGACTCGATGCGGCCCTCCGCACAACCAAAGCATTGTAGCGGTCCTCTTCTCAGGTTTGAATTCATGTCCTTGCCCTTCCATTGCACCATGGTTTGAAACACAGGTATAGGCGTGTTGTTCTATAGGACGTAATATTCCGGCATGACCTCCGTCGTTTCTTCATAGTAATCTCCGCTAAGTTCTACTTCTCGCACCATGTCAACATCTTGTGACGGTTCTTCGATCAATACTTGATTGATCTTAGCCTATGGTGGTTGTGGTGGTAGAATATGTAGTGGCAAAGGTGAAGCGTCTTGTACTCGGAACATCCTCCCAGGTAAGTAGGAAGAGTTGGGTTGTCCAGCAGTAGTAGTGATTTGTACAGGTGGCGCAGGTAAAGCCAATGGGGCTCTAAGTGCCGATAGTTGTGCAACATTTTGAAATCTTGGATATCTACACATTGAAGTGTCATGATTTCCTAATTTTACATAGTGAGCACAATAGAGTAATGGTCTTTCTCTTTAACTATGGACACTCGGTGGTAGTGTGATTTAATCTGCACCACATAGAGCACCACACCAATTCTCTGCGGGGGTAAAGATGATTATGCCCATGCCCAGATGTTTCTCTTCCCTCTTTAAATTTCAATTTCTCTAATATGGAATTACTGAGCTCATCTATTGTCATGTTTCCAACTTGTTTGCTTCGAGTTCTAATTTCTTGGTGGTTCAAGACACGCGAACTAGTAGTTGCTGAAGATGTTTTAACATCTTGCGATTGTGGCAATTCCAACATATTATCTTCATATTCGATTGCCAATTTGCAACATACATCAAGAGTAGCAGGTTGGGCTAGTACCAGGTAATCATGCATTTTGTGATCTCTAACCCCTCTCCGAAAGCAAGGCAATAACTGATCATTAGTTAACCTCTCCCGAAGTTTGCACCTTGAATTTAAGTGCTTAACAGACGAGACACATAGTCTCTCATCGACTCAACTTCTTTTTGTTTGATATTATGTAACTGTGCCATAGGGCTCCATATGTCACCGCTTTTCGAGAAAAACTGGGCACAAAAACGTTCTTGAGTCTTGTGAAGTTAACCTTATCCTCAAGCTTGAGGGTTTGGAACCACTAATGAGATTTCCCTTCCAAGGTCAGTGAGAAGGCATGTATCATTGTCACATCACTGACTCGCTCCCAGGTTTCACATGTGGATTCAAAAATCTCTACATATTGGATAGGATCCCCATCCCCCAGGTTTCACATGTGGATTCAAAAATCTCTTCATGTTGGATAGGATCCCCATCCCCAGATAATTTTTGGACAAGTTTGGAAATGATATGTGGTTTCATTTGGGAGGGTTGGGATTCCAGAGCAGTGCCTAGTTCTTTGACCTTCCCCCGGCCCATCTCTGGTGCCATATTTAACAGGTTTGTCCTTGTTGTTGTGGCTGCATTAAGGTCCATGGTTGGATCTATCCTAGGTCTTTGAGGAATTTCTCCCCCCCTTCCTAGACCTCGCCCCCTTCCTGTATTGGCTCTTCTAGGTATTTCTGGTCCATGGGATGGTCCAGCCGTTGTACCTTGGAGTGACTCCTCATTAGTCGCCTCCGTACATCTTTGCAGAATCATGAGTTCCATGTCTTGTAGAAACATAGGGTGATTGATCATCTGTTCAATATCCTTTTTGGTGTACAGATGGTCCTCAACTTCACTCGCCATGCTTGCTAGGTTACCCTCCTCTTCTATGGTTGTAAACCCCTCCTCTGTTCTGGATTCCTCATTTATGGGTTCCAAGTTTGGAATTTCTCCCTCACTTCTTCCCATAACTATTTCTGGTTCCTTCCCTCATGACTGGAGTGGGTTAAAACCACACGTTTCCTTTTGCTCAGCTCTTGTCTTTCGAGTATCGAGCTCTTGTTTCCTTAAGCTCAATTCTCATAGTTGTCGTTCCACCTAACTCTAACTCTACTTCCTCGATGGTGGGGAAGAATATTTGACCCGCCCTGGCCACACTTTCTATGTCCCGTCTTATTCGAGGGGTACCGGTATTCGATAACCTAGAATTTGACGGTTGGATGGGCACTTCTTGTTGTGGACCTAGTCTAGCGCTAGTTGACGGATCCCATGCCTGTAGATTGCACTTCCTCGTCATGATTTGTTTCGAGACCAAAAAATCCCCTGGCGATATCAATGATACCACTGGACCTGGTTGGGGAGGGTGGTTTCTCCTCTTCCCCAAACCCAGCGTATCTTAGCCCTTTTTCCATGGACTCTTAGCTCTACTAGTTTCAGCGGTGGTCAGGTTTCTTAAAACACTCAGGTGTGCGCTTGCATAATGTCCTGATCCCACACTTCTTTTATAGGAAGATCCTGGGTTATTCGATGCACTATCGTCAGGTGTAAGATCGTCTCCAATGAGTTTTCCAGATCTTAAGTGCATGTATGTACGATTTGATAAGCTATTTGTCGACCCAATTTGATTTTGCTTCCAATTCTATCGCTCTATTTCTGAAGCCGTAAATTGTAAAGAGAATAGTTCACGACGTGAAAAGTTAGAAAAGGTTCATGGCGTGAATATTATTTTGCACTTTCACGTGCTCAAAAAATTTTGCCTTTCAGGTCAGATCCCCTCTTTTTTATATAGGCTTCCCTCCTTTACCGACCTTTGTGACCTTGGTCTGACTAATCGTTGGATTTTTCCAACCCATGAATATGCACAGAGAAGGTTTCACGTCATGAACAAGAAAGGGTTTCACATCGCGAAAATTTTCAAAAGGTTTCACGTCATAAGGGTTTCACGTCGTATGATGAACAACTTCAAAAGGTTTCACGTCATGAACGCTTGCTGAACTTTCACATGCTCAAAAATTTTGGCAGACTTCACGTGTCAGGATAAGGTTGTCTATTTTTGGCAAGGCAATCCCATGATTTTCGACGTTAATTGCGGCACTGATTTCATGAGCGATTCGCAGCGTGAAGTTGAAGAAAAGGTTTCACGGCATGAACGTTATTTTTTAGTTTCACGTGGAACTTTCCACATCGAAAAGTTGTGATTTTGGGTGCTTAATAATTATCCAATTGATGCCAAATCGATTCTGTCCCTCCTAAATGGAATGCAAGTTTTCTTGGCACACTCAATGGTTCCTTATGTTTTTTATTTTTTATGAATTTTCAAAAAAGAAGAAAACCAAACACCAACCTACTCATTCATGTTGGTGCTTTCAATGATGCAAATATCAAAATTAACAAGAACAAACAGTGAAGCTCTATCCTAAAACCACTCCACCATAAACATACACAATATCACAACCAATTTCTCACAATTTCTTCCTACCACACACATCTTATCCATTCATTTTCCACACAATGCACTACCATAATGCAATGGCAATAATTAATCCTATGCAATGGGAGCTGAAACTCCAAGAGGATGGAAGAAACAAATGTGTTTCCCCGACAACGGTGCCAAAAATGTTATGGGCTACCACACCTCCAAGAGGAAACTCTATACATTCACCTAAAGGATGAGAATAGATCACAACTCTCATAGGGCACTTACCAATGCTTTGAACTTGAGTCCCTTGAGGCCTCCAAGCTCGCTTGTTAAGCTCCAACCTCCAAGATCCACCTCCACGTTGTCACCGAAGAGTCGCTCGCACCATAGCAAAAGGCAATTTCTCACTCTCTCACTCACTCTCTCACACAAGCATGAATCACACAAGCATAAAAGAGGCACAATGCTAGAATGCTCTCTCTCCTTCAATCTCTCTCAAGACACAAGGGAGAGCTCTCTATAGCACAAAGGGGATTGTGTCTTTTCATTATGAGAAAATGCCTTATATACATTTGGCTCTTATTCACACTTGGGCGCCCAAAACTTACTTACTAGGCCTTGGGTGGCCAATATCTCATAATGTACAACTTTTATAGTGCCGTTTCATGACACTTATTAATGTCCTCAATTGGAGGATCATGTTTGTTAATCCAAAATGGGATTAAAAACCTTCATCAAAAGTGGGATCGTCATAAACAATAAACACCGTGGCTACAATGACATTGGAAAGAACATGGACCGGTTTGCAAGGAGGCACCTTCATCAAAAGTGGGATCATCATAAACAATAAACACCTTGGCTACATCGACATTGGAAAGCTCATGGACCAATTTTCAAGGAAGAACCATCGTACAACATCAGTACTAGTCAAAAATCCTTGACAAACCTTGGGTACCCTCGATGGCCTTGCTGCATCTAGCACGCCAAATTTGCTAGGCTACTATGCTACTGCAAATCTCCTATCTCTAGTAAGAGCCTAGTTGCCAGGCACCTGTCAGTGGGATTGTGACTAGTACTACTGCTATACAATGGTGGGAGACCCTTGTTACATCTTTCAAGGGAATGCTTCTTAATCCCTTCCATGCCCCACAGCAAATCTAGAGCCCTTATCTCCATCTTATTCACCTTATTCCAAAGGACCCACTTTGCATGGGTATTATTCATCATCATTGGTCTTTCTCAGGCAACCGCATTAAGTCACTTTTATTGGATTCTGGATTATTCTACATAGACTTTCCATGGGCTTCATCGACACCACCTTCTACATCAACATACCATCCTTGGCCTTTGCTAGAGCACCTCTTCTAGCCTCCTACATTTGGGATCATGAGAACTTATGCATACCGTGTCATGCCCTTCGGGGTAACCAATGCTCCTGGCACCTTTCAATGTCTAATGTGCATAGCCTGTAAGGAATATCTTTCAAAATTCCTTGAGGTCTTTATGGATGACCTTTGTGTCAACTCCTCGTGTAAGGCACACCTTGACTGTTTACGTAAGGTGTTAGAACGATGCAGGCTATATCGCATATCATTGAACCCACTCAAATGTCAATTTTGGGTTAGGCATGGAGTAATCCTGGGACATATTGTCTCGAGAAAGAGAATCTCCACAGATGATAGTAAGGTGCAGCTCATCCTCCTTGAGCTGCCTCCACCCACCAACTTTAAGGGAGTCCAGTGTTTCATGGGACATGTTGGCTACAATTAGTGATTCATTTTTATGTATGCTGATATAACTTGACCTCTTTATGGAATCTTGATCGTTTTCGAGTGGACGGAGGAATGCCAACAAGCTCATACCACTCTCAAGAAAGCCTTGGCTAGTGCTCCAATTCTCAGGTCCCCCAACCGGGACATATCTTTCATGTCCACATCAATGCCTCTGCTTTTGGTGTTGGATATGTGTTGGCTCAACTAGGTGAACACAAGATGGATTTCCCCATTAGCTTTTCCAGTCACCCCGCCGCCAACTCAACGAGGCTGAGAGAAATTATAGCATGACCAAAAGAGAAGGATTAGCCATGGTCTACACCGTTAAGAAGTTTTGCCATTATCTTCTGACGACCAAATTCATCTTCTTTGTAGACCATCAAGCTCTTCTATACTTGGTAAACAAGCCCTGTACAACAATAGGAAGAATCACCAGGTGGCTACTTATCTTGCTTGACTTTGACTTTACTGTTACAGTGAGAGGAAAGGCTCACAGCATGTCTTAGCAGACCACATGTCGAGGATCCCTAACGGGGCGAGCTACCCGTGGGAGTAGACGATGATTTACTACATGCGTCCTATTCCAATTGTGCTTAATTCGTGAGTGGGGCGAGGATGTAGTACACTTTCTAGCAAGTAGCTTACCAGTGGACCCCCTCCTAAACAAGGACCGTACTCATCGCCTAATTAAAAAGGCAGCCCCCTACCAACTTATTACAGGCCAACTCTACAGGCAAGGAAAAGACGAGATTCTTAGACGCTGTGTTCCTCCGCGAAGACGAATATGTCTTCCTTCTAGAATAGGCTCACTCTTCCCCTATAGGTAGGCACTTTGTAGCAGATATCACTGCACGCAGTCCTCACAGTCGGGTTATGGTGGCCCACCTTAATGGCATATGTACCAGAATAAGTCAAGCGGTGAGATGAATGCCACCATGTGGCAATCCCCCATTTTAAGGACATTATGCCCCTGAACCCTGTAGTGTCCTTGCAACCATTTGAAAAGTGGAGCATTGATTTCATTGGGCCCATCAGTCCAGCCAATTGCACTCAAGCGAGATATCTAATTGCTGCCCACACGGACTATTGCACTAAGTGGGTTGAAGCTCAGGCTACCCGTAAAGCTAATGCGCGATCGATTGCAAAATTCCTATATGAATCAGTCATCACATGCTTCAGTTGCCCCCTAGAGCTTGTGAGGGACAATGGAATGCATTTCATTAATGAGGTAATCCAATTCCTCTTACAAGAGTTCCTTGTTGTCACTCATAGAAAATCCTCCCCATATTACCCCCAAGAAAATGGCCAAGATGAAAGCACGAACAAGATTTTGTGTGCCATTCTAACTAAAACCGTGGAGGCCAACCACAACGATTGGGAAAAAAAAGTTACTAGTAGCACTCTGGGCCTATAGAACTTCCTACAAGGCAACTACCAATGCCACCCCCTTCAGTTTAACCTATGGTACTAAAGCAGTTATGTCAATAGAGTTCTTGGTCCCCCAGCTTACACATCGCTATACAAGAGAAACTCACAGGGAACATCTCAGGCAGTCACCTTTTCAAGCTTGAAAAGCTTGATGAAACATGCCTTCTAGCTTTATATAGCATGATTGTCGAAAAGCTAAGGTGTAAACAATGGTTCGATGACTAGGTAAAAGACAAACAAATGAACGAGGGCGACATGGTCCTTCCATTCAGCATGAAAATGCACAAAAATAAACTCAAGCTCAGGGGCTTAGGACCCTTCCTAGTCATCGAGATAACCCTGAACCAAGCGCTATGTGCATAGAGACACTTGACAGTGTCGAAATGGTAGGATATTTCAATGGTAGCAAACTAAAATGCTACTATTATGGCCCACTCACCGAAGCCACCCTAGGGGCCATTCATGACGAGAAACAATGAAAAAAGGACCATGAAGATATGAAACAAGCCGCCCAACAAGAGGCTAAGGTGAGGCAAGCCAAGCTTTTGGCAGAAAAACAAATCATGGTCAATATGGCCCATGTGGTAGACCTCAAAGAGGAAGAATGGGAGGTGAAGCTTGCTCGGTTATGGCTAGGAATGACCATCCCGACCAGCTTCACCCAAAAATCATCTCTCGTAGATATAGGGGCTAATTACAATTTGATGTCTCACAAAACATGGCGTTCCCTCAAGGAACCTTCACTGAAAGATACTCTTGCCACAGTCACAGCAGTGGCATCTCAAAAAGTTCACTGCTTAGGCACAATCACACTTTTGTTCCACATTGGAAATAATCAGTTGGAAGGGAAGTTCTATGTGATGCTTGCAGGAATAATGCACAAAGAAATACTCCTTGGAAGGGGTTGGATGGGACACAATAGGTGCAACATCAATTGGGATGCAAGGATGGCTACCTTACAGCTAGAGCCTCCAGCCAAGTTACTATCCTCATGTGATAGATGAAGACCCCGTACCCACTGCTCCCCCATGCCAAGAAGTCACGCCTCCACTCCCCATCATCATTCCATCCTTTTCAAATCCCCACAAATCCATCCCACTCAAAAAGAGGCCGCTCACCCTTCCAAACACACCACTGTCTCTCACACCCTCCCCACCACCACACTCGGCAATAGCCCACTCCCACATCTCAACACACAATCTGCTGAGACCAACCACATAAACCTAACCACACTAACACACGCACACAGGGCACGCCTTCTCAACATTGGGTACCTAAAAGGCTCCTAACCGTGCAAGGCTATTATGAGGGCACTTCTACCTTATGGATCCCATGACAATCCAACTCTCATCCTCATACACCAGCACCCCGAGCTCCTCATCCCCCTCCAATTCAACAACCACAAGCCTACATGGTATATGACAAACTCCGGCCCACCAAACGCTCTCCATAGCCCAACTATCCGCAACCACACCATCCGTCGTGCCCAAAAAAACGTCCAGGTTGATCCCAAAATCTCTACTACAAGCCCATTCACAACAACACTCTGACCCCCATCCTACAGCAGCTGAAAACCCTTACCAATGATATACCCTCGACGTTGGCGATGACTCCACCCGTTATTATCAGGCTACCTTGGAGTACTCCCAACAAGCAAGCAAGCATCAACCTCTCTAGTTTTAGGTACTCCCTTGTCATTAGCCTCCGCACCCAAGAAAAAGGGAAGCAAAAGCTTCACAACAACACTCTGACCCCCATTCTACAGCTGAAAGCCCTTACCAATGATATACCCTCGACGTTGGCGACGACTCCACCCGTTATTATCAAGCTACCTTGGAGTACTCCCAAGCAAGCAAGCATCAACCTCTCTAGTTTTAGGTACTCCCTTGTCATCAGCCTCCGCACCCCCCAAGGAATCGAACGTCCCAACCTCGCCATGTAGCCCAAGGGTACAAAACCTGACTCAATTTGCCACCACGGTCGTACCATTCACATCCCCCTTTGCCACGCCAGACCATTCAAGCTTTAGATTGCCCCAGCGGTTCCATTCAGCATTCCAGATGCCACGACCGTACCACCATTCACTTTGTATAGTTTTATGCATGGATTGAGCAACTACAATCAGATAGCCATCCACCCAGATGACCGCACAAAGATAGTTCTTTTTACCCAATGGGGAATGTACAGCTATAATAAGATGTCATTTGGGTGGGCTTTGCTCTGATACTGTCACTTTTCAAACGAATAGTTACCAATAACTTTAGGGAGTACATCCTCAGTTTCCTCCATACCTTCATAGATGACTTCTCTAACTTCATCTCGGCACTTAACTCATGTCCCGCATAGAGACCTTCACTGAGAATCTTATCTTTCCCTACTAGCTCTACTCTTCAACAAGTGTCGGTCCTTCTACCTCTGTCTAAATCCCTTCAAGTGTCACTTTTCGGTCATCAATGTTGAGATTCGGAGCCCTATGTGTGTGAACACTCCCTCTGGGTGTGTATGTGTGCATGAACCCACCCTTAGGCATGGATAGGATAAGTGTGCCATGTGTCAGTTATCTAGCATGTGTGCATGTGTGATTTCTATGGGTCAAAGATAAGTTTGCATGCCTATAAAAGCATTGTACTTGCTTTTATAGGCCAAAGGCCTATAACAGCATTGTAATTGGTGAAGGTTACCATATCAATAGAAGCAATCATTGATTTGTGCAATACTCTCTCTTAAGCTTTGTCACATTTCTCTCTCTCTATCTCTCTCGCCTACTAGTGCTTATACCTCATGTACTTATCTGATGATGGTCATTGTATCAACCTCTACTTTGAGAGAGGTATGTTATTTGAACTTGCTTTTTTTTTCGTGAGACATACCATGGATAGCATTGTATCACTTTGGTCTCATAAACCCATTGGGTTTCTAGGGGACATTTAATCTAACTCTCTCTCCCTCTCTCTCTCTCTCTCTACACACATACACACACCATGGATATCATCCATCCAATATAGCCTTTCAACAAACCCTAATACTATCAAATGGTACCAAAGCCTCTGCTCGTGCTTTCACCATAGCCCTCACCTTGTGCCTCTACTCTCGCTCCTGCCTTTGTTGTCTCGTAACCGATCGCTTTTGTCGCCTATTGTTTTGCTACCACCATTGTCGCCCATCAGTTCTTATGCAATGCCTCGCTCACCAGTGCCACCGTCCATCAAGTTGCCCATCATTAGCAATACCTGCTGTAAGTATGACACTTAGTGACCTCCATGGAGTTAAACAAGAGCAGATTCATAATGGAGAAATTTAATGGAATAAATTTTTTGGCATGGCAAATGAAAATACATCCCATCTTAATGAGAGATGGTGTCTAGAATGTGGTCAACACAAAAGACAAGAAGCATGTAGACAACAAAGTGCCGTACCTAGGAGGATCGAAATGACAAGACAACGGCACTCATTGAGCTCATATTATTCGGATATACATGCACATGGGGCCTGGGCCTAGGCGCATGTGACTTAGGGCTATTTACACATGTGGGTACATGGACCTTGGGAATATAAAAGGCACATGTGTTGTGTATTTGGTTCATGAACCTATGGCTACTCTAGGCATTGAGTAGCAGCCTATCTGGACTCCAACCATTGAGTCTAGTTGTGAGGTCTCCAATCAATGAGCTCTATTCTCTCACTAAATCCCTTGGTAATTGATATCATAGCAACCCATCTTTCTTGCATTAGTATCAAAGCTTTCTTTAGATCCTTGTTTAGAGAGTGATGCTTAATCATTCTCAAATTAAGTTTTACATAATTTTTCAGATTTGCTTTAATCTTTGTTAAGAGTGGACTAACAATGACACTAGTAGTAATCCTTTTTAGATATTTACTAATCATAGTTTTTAAAAACTCTAATCTACATAATTTCTTGATTATCTTCTTGATTAGAGTTTTTTTCACTATAATCTTTGATTAAATTTTAATCTCATCACTTTTTAAGCCCTAATTTCTAGACAATTTTATACATTAGGAAAAAAGGGAGCTCATTTTGGGGCCTTTTACGGTTTGGAAAAATAAGCTCTCAACCAATCAACAGAGGGCCAACGTAACGTTGAAAATTCACAAAAATAAGAGAAAATAGATAAAAGAAACAATACTTTATGTAGGTACAAGCGTGCTACATTAATGTGGAGATTGGTTTTTTATTCTCACAAGATCTTTGGACATGAAGATAGAATCTAGTCTGACATTTTCTCTGACAAGGGCCTTCCCGCTTCCACCTTCCTTTGAACTTTGAAATGTTGTGCTGCCTTTCCTTCGAAAGGTCTACCATTCTACACCACTGCCTCATTGTGCAGCAGCCTCTTCTTTTCCAAAACTGCTCCCTTGATCCTGTTTGGCTTAGAGTAAGATGTTTCTTGTCAACTGTCTGTCTGCCCACTTTCTCTTTCTTGAAACTTCACTTTGTTATCTTGTTTACATTACTTTGCTGTTGTTACAGATTCACAAGGTCTCCATGGTGAATAAAAACTATGGCCGTTCTTGTGGAAGATGCTCTGTGGATGATAATGCTATGAAGGCAGAATTATACCACACATCATTACCCCGTCGACCTGCTTCTTCTATTTTTTCGGTAGAGAATTCAAGTACAATCAAAACAGAAGGAACTTGGGAAAGGTTAGTGTTTTGAAAGGAGCATGGGTGCTCATGCAACCTAGCAAAAGAAAGAGACCCCAGACAAAAAACATTTTCTTGGCGTCATGGAAGGGAAGAGTATGGGATTTTAAAATCACCAGAGGGAAGATATCGGTGAAAGAAGTTTTGATTAAGCATGTGTACATGCATAAAGAACTTGTCTTGTGAGACTATCCAAATGATCTTCCACAACACAGGCCTAATTGTATATTTTTCTATTGTGGTTTTGTTCTTTATGAGGTGTATGGATTTTTAAGATGAAGCTTTCTTTCTTTGCTTATTGACATTCTTGTGTTATTTTATTTCAGATTTATACCCTTCATCGTATGAGACATGGCAAAACATCGATTGTATTCTGGGATTTATAGATATTTTGCATGGATCGATAGGAGAACAACAATACCAAGGTCAATGTGCAACAGAGCTAGCTCAATCGGGTATATTTTTTACTGATCATTTTTATCAGTTGGCTGGACAATGCTAACACACATGGTGTGTTAAGAAAACAAGATCATCTGACTTATCCTAGTCTCATTAAGCACTGCTATTAGTTTACTTTACCCTATTGATTCATATTGCTTTTTTGCAGGTGCTCAAAAGAAGAGAGAGTTCAATAAAATGCAAAGACATTGAAAATTTAAAAATTGAGATAACACAGACTCCATAAACAAAGGTATTATATTCAATAAAGTAAAATTTTGTACAGAAGTGTTTAATTGTATATGTAGAACATATTCTTGACAACCATTTTCTATTTATCTACAGCCTAATCCAGAGGTTGCTCTACATGGTCCAAGCTCTCCGTATCATCTTTTTTTGGAGAATCTATTTTCTGCTACTCCATCCTGTCCTGTACAATCTCTTGGTGCTGTTCCATTGTCTCCTCTACTACCCCTGGAGAATCTGTTTGCTGTGCTGCTCCATCTTCTCCTCAATAACATCAGCAGCAGCAGAGCAGCAGGTCCTTGTTCCTGTGGCTTCTCCTCATCAGCACTAGGTCCTTGTTCCTGTGGCACCACATCAGCATCATCTGTGTCATCAAGGTGTATAACACCTTCTCGGACTTTAGAGCTCTCACCCAACTCGACAGTAGCTGGTACAATAGGTTTGGGAGAGGCATACTTCAAAAACTTCCAAATTGTATCAGCTCTGAAACTATATACATAGTTCGAGCTGAAGCTATCTTCTCTCATCTGCAATGGCATATGATGATTTAGAACACTTTGTACCAATATCAATTATTTTGAAGCTAAATGAAAATTATTTTTTCTTACAAGGTCTGGCTGTCCTATCTCAAAATAGCTTGAAAGTATATATTTGGCACTGATCAGCACTCTCTAGCAGCCCCGCACAGCTACTTGAATCATCTTGTTGTAGTGTCTGTACAGTTGGAAAGATATGTTAGAAACTGTTAACATCTAAACAAAACAAAATTATTCAATAGGTTCAAAGGCATAGCATGAAATAGACATCAGTAGGGGAAACGACTTTCTACCTCTACATTTATTGACTCTATTGAATCCAAAAGATTGACATTAGGAGGACAGTGATCCAATGCATCTAGAAACCTTCTAATACAACTGCAATACATATAATTCAGTTAGTGTGCATTAAAACAAAATAATAAAGATTAAAGTTAAAAATAGCACACACACCACTTACAATTTCAGCTCTCTGTGTGTGTTTTTAAGAGAGTTGAATATAAAGCATTGCTTCTGCTGGATATCAATAGAAGCAAAGCTCCAGTGGTCACTGTGTAAGGAAAAAAGCATTAAGAAATCAAAGGCTACAAGATTTCTCAATCTTAAAGAAGAATCCCAAAAGAAGTAGTCACCCACATACCTGTTATGGTATGGAAGTAAGCAAAACATCGATAACATCAAAATTGCAGTGTCTGAAACAATTGAAAATATCCATGGGAGTTTCCTTTGTATCTCTTAACCTGGAGGAAATGGCAGGATCAATAATATGAACTGTATGTTGTACAGCGTGGTTAAGCCAGCTTCTCATCATGCTGCATTGGACCAAACAATAATTAGGGTAGGGTGTAAAGGAGGTACAAGAAGGATTGTTTTGCAAACAAATGTAAAATAAAAGACACTTACTAGAGCATTGCAAGAATGATAGTATCTGAGCAATACTCATTCTTTATGAGCCAATGTTGCCAAGCATGGTTTTGTCAAGTCAAAATTATTCACTGAAGTTTCATCCTCAATATGGACAACTATGCTAGGGCCCAGCTCCTGCAACCTTCTTTGTATCTGCAGCTCCCTCTATACAGTCTCCACATCTATAATAGATTTGGATTCTTTTATTTGTTGCTTCAGTGACTCCTCATAAGTAGCTTTCCCTCTGGTGTTCTTTGAGTGGGTTACTTCAACAACCTTAACCTCATCTACCTTCAACTTTCTTGTAGGTGGAATTAATAATATGTCTCTCATCTTGATGTCCTGCCATACATTGCATCTTCAAAATATTTCTCCAAGTAATCCTCTGCCATTTCCTGTAAGGAAAGAATGGCAGTCCTGTTCCACCTGAAACCAAGGTGCCAACTATCACATATGTCTTTCACTAGTCTCTAAAAAGATGCCTTGGGGATTGCAAAGCCTATAGCTTTCTATTGCTTCCTGATCTCCTTTAGCACACCTGCACCATGTTTCAATCTCTTGGCCTTTTGCTGGAGCAGGCTCATTGGCTTCCCCTTCCTGCCATGTGCAACTCTTCCCTTTGGAGGCATACTAAATTCCTTGATACCTGCCCTAGCTACTGCTGCTGCAAGCCCTGGCCCCTTGCCAGCACTCCTTGCAGTTGACTTGGTTCTAGCCATCACTCTGACAAGCTGCACATAAAGCAATGGAAACAGATTACAGCCATGGAGAACATGGAATGATACAAAAAGGCAATGACAGGGGTGGATGAAGCAACATTTATAAATTTGCAACAAAACGCGATTACGACAATTTGAAATTCCTAATAGCTCACTCTCGCGTTTTCCTGCAAATACTTGAAGTAACATGTTGGTACATTCCTACAGTGATTTCTCTGTCTTTACAACTAAATACAATACATTAGGAAAAAAGGGAGCTCATTTTGGGGCATTTTAGAAGAGAGAGAAAATAGGCTCTCAACCAATCAGGAGTGGGTCAACATTACGTTGAAAATTCAACAAAAGAAGATGAAAATAAGAAAAATAAATAGTACTGTATACATTCATAGAAGCGTGTCACATTAATAAGGTGATCCAATTTGAATCTTTAAAAAAATTATTTTTTGTGCAGAATTTGGTGATTCTGACACTGCAAACGCGTTCGAAACGGCCCAAAACCCCAAAAACGGCACTTGAAACGCTGGAATCGGACATCCGGAGGCCCGGAAACGGCCAAAAAAGGCCCAAAAGTGAGATTTGCAACAAAACGCGATTTGAGCTGTTTGAAATTTCTAAACCCTTCTCCTCGCGTTTTGCTGCAAATTTATGAGGCAGCCTGCTGGAACATGCCTTCAGTCATTTCAACCAACCCAATTCAAAAGTCTTTCTGCTTGTGGTATTTATTCTAATATCTAAGCTACATCACATCCCAAAAGTATGTGTTATACTATTAAACAAGAAGATAAGGATATAGAGAGTCTTACTGACCTGGAAGCTATCTGTGGGTGTGCTGTGCTGTTGATGAGTACCCTGTGCTGGGGATGAACCTGTGCTGCTGGTCAGGATGCTGATGGTGCAGAGTAGGGAGGTAGGGAGGCAAGAGAGCTGAGGGGAGGGCCAAGACAGGAGAGATTAAACAGGAGGGAAAAGATTAGTGCAAAATACAAAAAAGACAGCTACTAAATGATGGAGCCGTTTTTTCACACGTGTGGATGGGACCCAGATCTCTTGGAGTTTGAAACTTGGCACTGTGAATGGGACACTTTTTGCCTTGGAACTTGTGCCAATCATGATTTCATAATCAGTTCCATAACCACTCTTCCCTCCCCGTCTTTCATCCTTGCCAGCACCCTCCCATCATCCTTTTCCTTCCCTCTCTGATCCCTTCCTACTCAACACACTCCATCCAGACTGCAACCTGCCTGAAGACTACTACCACTGCCAGATCTCCAGGTTACCTAGGCTGTAGCTCAAGTTTGGGAGAGAGCAGAAGATTCACCAGTGCAACTCCAACAGCATGGAAAAGGAAAAGAAAGGTCAGAGTTCTATATCCTTTTCAATGTTTTGTGATATATATTTCTTCCATCCATAGAATTCTTGATGTCCAGATATCTGGGCAATTCCCATCCACCACATCCCATATCCCAAATTTCCACATCCTAGTTTTATATTTGCAACAAAACGTGATTTCGGCTATTTGAAATTCCTAAAGCTTTCTCCTCGCGTTTTCCTGCAAATTCATGAGGCAGCCTGCTGGAACATGCCTTCAGTCATTAAAATCAACCCAATTCAAAAGTCTTCCTACTTGTGTATTTATCCTAATATCTAAGCTACATCACATCCCAAAAGTATGTGTGTTATACTATTAAACAAGAAGATAAGGATATAGAGAGTCTTACAGACCTGGAAGCTATCTATTTGATTGGAGATGGATATCAATAGAACCTAGAAGTTTGCAACAAAATGCGAGGAGAGTGCTTAACATTTTCCAAATAGCCCTATATCACGTTTTCCTGCAAATTCCTATATTTCTTTGGGTTTTCATTTCTTCCTCATTGTTTTGCTTTCTTTGGCCCTGGGGAATTCTTCCTAGTATCATCTACTGTGTCCACGAATCTTTGAGGTGATCCTAGCATTTGATTGGAGATGGATAGCAATAGAAATGAAAAATTTGCACAACAAAATGCGAGGAGAGTACTTGACATTTTCCAAATGGCCCTACATCGCGTTTTCTTGCAAATTATTGTGTCCCTTTTGGTTTTCACTTCTTCCTCATTGTTTTGCTTTCTTTGGCCCTGGGGATTTCTTCCTTGATGATGAGAAAAGTTTTTGCTTTGGAACAGTTGATTCTCAGGCCTCTCCTTTCAAGAGAAAGTTGGACTTTTCTGCTGCTATACTTAGACCACAACAATTACCAGGTGAGTCATGTGTGCTCATGAAGGGAGTTGTTTGGTGATATCCTATACATTCCCTGATTGCATATGTCAGCATATAGAACTCATGATATATAAATTTTGGTTCAGGCAAAAGGAAGAGACTGGAGCAAAAAGTTGAGTCTTCCCTCTCAAAACAAAAGGAATCAGAAGAGCACAAATCTCCAGATTTGCTCCTATTTGACTTTCTTCACAAATGCAAGGCTCAAAGGAACTTCCACATATACCACAGTATTTTCAAACAGGGAGTTGACTATGAGCTCTGTACTGGAGCATCACAGAAATTTTCTTTCAGATCATTGGGATACCTTCAAACAACTGACAGAGGCAGGAAGAATTGTGGAAGGTGAAAAGGTTTTTGTGCATATAAATCATATTGTCTCCATTGACAGGCTGAGGTACCATGTGAATAGAAGATTTGACAACCTGCCTGAGAAGTATAAATTCAACTGTAGCTTGCACACTAGAAAGTGTAGAGTGCTTGAGGAGACCATGGCATTCCTTATGTACATTGTCTTTAGTCAGTACTCTCTAGAAGAGCAAGGGCAGGAGGCTGAAGAACAAGACACATTTGAAGCAGAGGAAAAAGAGGATGTTCCTGTGGCAACAGAAATGGCAAAGCAAGAATTAGATATCACTCTCCAGGAAAAAGAGTCCAATCAAGATCAAAAAGAGAGTTCCGATTGGTAGGCCTTGGGAGTAATAAGATTTAGTCATCAAATATAGCACAAACATTATGTTGAAGTTGAACTGATTTGTACAAAGTCTTTGATCCTCTACCTTTCCCTTTTGCATTTGTCCCATCACCGTACGACACTTCAATACTCTTCCCACACTCAGTAGCTTCTAAAAGCGTTTGACACTCAGTACACACTCATCAGTACACACTTAGTAGCTTCTAAAAGCATTTGACACACTCAGTACCTTATTGGTAAGGATCAATAGTGTGTCTAGCATAATTAAGTAGTATTTATTGAATTTTTTGTGTGTAGCTCATGGATGTATTGATGCTTGTTTAATATAGATCACATGTTTCACAAAAGAAATACTTTTGATGGAGTCTCAAAACATATAGGCATAAAACCAAGAGTCACTTGTTCCACAAAATAAAAATCTATTGATTGAGTTTGAAAACATGTGGACATAACACCAATAAGTTACAAACTGCTATTCATGTTTACTTGTCCATTTATGGTTTCTAAATATCTTTGAATCCCTCCATTGTCTATGTCTCTCTGCTGCCATTGAATTGTCCAAAGTTTGTCTTCGTCTTTGCTTTTGGGCTAGAATAAAAGCAAGCTTGACTTTGGAGCTAGCAACTTTTCTTTTAGCATGCAGCCTCTGTAGTATGCCTCGGTAAAACCATTGGAAGACTTCCTTCAGACTATTTGCCTTTTGACTCCCTCCGTAGTGTTGTGTGTGTCTGAAAAATGCATTATGTGCCATGTAGTGAGACTTCTCCATGCCTTGGGTAGACCAAATTGCTGAGCATCCATACTTTTTGACAAAATAGGGAAGGTGGTTGTAGATGATATGCTGTTTTCACAGAGACATAAGAATGCATAGTAAGTTATAAAAAAAAGAGGATCGCACTTAAGTAAAAGAAGAAGACAGAACTTTACCATGTAGTGAGTTATATTGCAGGCTGTCCATGCGTCTTTCATTGACTTCCCAAAATGTTTAATTGCCTCTTCAAAGTTCTTGTAATCACTTTTTGTCCATGTTACATTGTCACAGAACATGAAGAGTTGATCAAGAGACCTCCACACCTCTGCCTTCACATGTCGTGCTTCTCCATCTGCCTCATGATCTTTCACGGCATTATGGACTTGCTTCCACAATCCATAATTAATCCTTGAAACTGTTCTACCTTGCCTTACTTGCTTACTACTGTGTTTGGGTCGAGAGAAGAATCTTCTTGCCTTAACACCACCAATAGAGGGCTTGATTGGTACCTCCTTGCCATTGGTAGACTTTTTAAAATCCTTTGTGATATGAACATCACCTCCATGCAGACCTATATCAGATAACACTTTTTCCAATGCTTGAAGAGCATCCTTTCTATTTTTTTTGGGACGAAGTTTCCAAGCAAATCCAATATACAAAAATACCAATTTCTCAATAATTCGACATAGACCATGCAATGAGCATATGTGAACATTACATAGTGGAATGTCAAGAATGGCCTTGAAGTCAGGGTCAACTTTATCTCTATTAGGTGCTCTCTTCCACCATTTGGAATCCATTACTTGAGCTGATTCTTTGCAGTAAAGACAAGGAGACTTTGAGTTGCCTCCTTTACTAACGTTATACATGCACTTAAGTGTTTTAAGATCCCCCGCCATGTGCCACTCTACTTGAAAATCACCTTTTCCTGCAACATGGAGATTCTCTCCTCGCACTTGTCTTTTTATTCTTGGTATTTCCGTGTGGTGAAACACCCAATCTAGTGTTTCATGGTCTTCTATCTTTACCTGTGATTATAGAAAACAAAAGTTTTACTATAAAAGATTTGAAAACAATGACTAAAATCAAGTACGAAACAAAAAAAATGATCATACCTGGAACGAGCCTAACCACCATATGTGTTTCTCCGACTGCTTCGAACTCGCTTCAGCCAATGATGTATCAAGTGCTCCATTCATCAATGTAATAGTAATCCTTTCCATTTTCTTTTCCTTTACAACCTCACACTCATCCAGTTTGATAACAAATTTCAAAATGCCTTTGCACTCCTCAAATGTTATTCCATAAAACTCGACCATTCTTCTTTGAAGTTGTTGTAGATATACAAATATATTGTTCCAAGGGTATACACAGTGGTTCCTTTACCACCATGAAATATTTCTTCAATATGCTTGTCAATCTCATAGTCTTTTTGTAACATGAATCGTGGAAGTGTGGCAGTATCCATGTAAATATTTTGAAAAAGTGCAATCATCAAGTTCAGTGATGATGGATTCTTTATGAGAGGCCTGCACACGTCGTCAAAAGAGATGCGGAATCTTCGGGAAACAAAAAAAAAACTAAGGAGATATTTAATGCAAAATCGTGTTAGTTAGACAAAAGATTATCTTATTCCTTTCTGAACTGACAGTTCTGTAGTCCTTACTGACAGTTCTGAGCCACGTTTCCGTATTTTACTATTTTTGAGGTCTTTTAGGAGAGAAATAAATCAAAAAATAGTGAATTTCTTACAGGGCCCCAAAATGGCTCAACTAGGTGAACACAAGATGGATTTCCCCATTAGCTTTTCCAGTCACCCCACCGCCAACTCAACGAGGCTGAGAGAAATTATAGCATGACCAAAAGAGAAGGATTAGCCATGGTCTACACCGTTAAGAAGTTTTGCCATTATCTTCTGACGACCAAATTCATCTTCTTTGTAGACCATCAAGCTCTTCTATACTTGGTAAACAAGCCCTGTACAACAATAGGAAGAATCACCAGGTGGCTACTTATCTTGCTTGACTTTGACTTTATTGTTACAGTGAGAGGAAAGGCTCACAGCATGTCTTAGCAGACCACATGTCGAGGATCCCTAACGGGGCGAGCTACCCGTGGGAGTAGACGATGATTTACTACATGCGTCCTATTCCAATTGTGCTTAATTCGTGAGTGGGGCGAGGATGTAGTACACTTTCTAGCAAGTAGCTTACCAGTGGACCCCCTCCTAAACAAGGACCGTACTCATCGCCTAATTAAAAAGGCAGCCCCCTACCAACTTATTACAGGCCAACTCTACAGGCAAGGAAAAGACGAGATTCTTAGACGCTGTGTTCCTCCGCGAAGACGAATATGTCTTCCTTCTAGAATAGGCTCACTCTTCCCCTATAGGTAGGCACTTTGTAGCAGATATCACTGCACGCAGTCCTCACAGTCGGGTTATGGTGGCCCACCTTAATGGCATATGTACCAGAATAAGTCAAGCGGTGAGATGAATGCCACCATGTGGCAATCCCCCATTTTAAGGACATTATGCCCCTGAACCCTGTAGTGTCCTTGCAACCATTTGAAAAGTGGAGCATTGATTTCATTGGGCCCATCAGTCCAGCCAATTGCACTCAAGCGAGATATCTAATTGCTGCCCACACGGACTATTGCACTAAGTGGGTTGAAGCTCAGGCTACCCGTAAAGCTAATGCGCGATCGATTGCAAAATTCCTATATGAATCAGTCATCACATGCTTCAGTTGCCCCCTAGAGCTTGTGAGGGACAATGGAATGCATTTCATTAATGAGGTAATCCAATTCCTCTTACAAGAGTTCCTTGTTGTCACTCATAGAAAATCCTCCCCATATTACCCCCAAGAAAATGGCCAAGATGAAAGCACGAACAAGATTTTGTGTGCCATTCTAACTAAAACCGTGGAGGCCAACCACAACGATTGGGAAAAAAAAGTTACTAGTAGCACTCTGGGCCTATAGAACTTCCTACAAGGCAACTACCAATGCCACCCCCTTCAGTTTAACCTATGGTACTAAAGCAGTTATGTCAATAGAGTTCTTGGTCCCCCAGCTTACACATCGCTATACAAGAGAAACTCACAGGGAACATCTCAGGCAGTCACCTTTTCAAGCTTGAAAAGCTTGATGAAACATGCCTTCTAGCTTTATATAGCATGATTGTCGAAAAGCTAAGGTGTAAACAATGGTTCGATGACTAGGTAAAAGACAAACAAATGAACGAGGGCGACATGGTCCTTCCATTCAGCATGAAAATGCACAAAAATAAACTCAAGCTCAGGGGCTTAGGACCCTTCCTAGTCATCGAGATAACCCTGAACCAAGCGCTATGTGCATAGAGACACTTGACAGTGTCGAAATGGTAGGATATTTCAATGGTAGCAAACTAAAATGCTACTATTATGGCCCACTCACCGAAGCCACCCTAGGGGCCATTCATGACGAGAAACAATGAAAAAAGGACCATGAAGATATGAAACAAGCCGCCCAACAAGAGGCTAAGGTGAGGCAAGCCAAGCTTTTGGCAGAAAAACAAATCATGGTCAATATGGCCCATGTGGTAGACCTCAAAGAGGAAGAATGGGAGGTGAAGCTTGCTCAGTTATGGCTAGGAATGACCATCCCGACCAGCTTCACCCAAAAATCATCTCTCGTAGATATAGGGGCTAATTACAATTTGATGTCTCACAAAACATGGCGTTCCCTCAAGGAACCTTCACTGAAAGATACTCTTGCCACAGTCACAGCAGTGGCATCTCAAAAAGTTCACTGCTTAGGCACAATCACACTTTTGTTCCACATTGGAAATAATCAGTTGGAAGGGAAGTTCTATGTGATGCTTGCAGGAATAATGCACAAAGAAATACTCCTTGGAAGGGGTTGGATGGGACACAATAGGTGCAACATCAATTGGGATGCAAGGATGGCTACCTTACAGCTAGAGCCTCCAGCCAAGTTACTATCCTCATGTGATAGATGAAGACCCCGTACCCACTGCTCCCCCATGCCAAGAAGTCACGCCTCCACTCCCCATCATCATTCCATCCTTTTCAAATCCCCACAAATCCATCCCACTCAAAAAGAGGCCGCTCACCCTTCCAAACACACCACTGTCTCTCACACCCTCCCCACCACCACACTCGGCAATAGCCCACTCCCACATCTCAACACACAATCTGCTGAGACCAACCACATAAACCTAACCACACTAACACACGCACACAGGGCACGCCTTCTCAACATTGGGTACCTAAAAGGCTCCTAACCGTGCAAGGCTATTATGAGGGCACTTCTACCTTATGGATCCCATGACAATCCAACTCTCATCCTCATACACCAGCACCCCGAGCTCCTCATCCCCCTCCAATTCAACAACCACAAGCCTACATGGTATATGACAAACTCCGGCCCACCAAACGCTCTCCATAGCCCAACTATCCGCAACCACACCATCCGTCGTGCCCAAAAAAACGTCCAGGTTGATCCCAAAATCTCTACTACAAGCCCATTCACAACAACACTCTGACCCCCATCCTACAGCAGCTGAAAACCCTTACCAATGATATACCCTCGACGTTGGCGATGACTCCACCCGTTATTATCAGGCTACCTTGGAGTACTCCCAACAAGCAAGCAAGCATCAACCTCTCTAGTTTTAGGTACTCCCTTGTCATTAGCCTCCGCACCCAAGAAAAAGGGAAGCAAAAGCTTCACAACAACACTCTGACCCCCATTCTACAGCTGAAAGCCCTTACCAATGATATACCCTCGACGTTGGCGACGACTCCACCCGTTATTATCAAGCTACCTTGGAGTACTCCCAAGCAAGCAAGCATCAACCTCTCTAGTTTTAGGTACTCCCTTGTCATCAGCCTCCGCACCCCCCAAGGAATCGAACGTCCCAACCTCGCCATGTAGCCCAAGGGTACAAAACCTGACTCAATTTGCCACCACGGTCGTACCATTCACATCCCCCTTTGCCACGCCAGACCATTCAAGCTTTAGATTGCCCCAGCGGTTCCATTCAGCATTCCAGATGCCACGACCGTACCACCATTCACTTTGTATAGTTTTATGCATGGATTGAGCAACTACAATCAGATAGCCATCCACCCAGATGACCGCACAAAGATAGTTCTTTTTACCCAATGGGGAATGTACAGCTATAATAAGATGTCATTTGGGTGGGCTTTGCTCTGATACTGTCACTTTTCAAACGAATAGTTACCAATAACTTTAGGGAGTACCTCCTCAGTTTCCTCCATACCTTCATAGATGACTTCTCTAACTTCATCTCGGCACTTAACTCATGTCCTGCATAGAGACCTTCGCTGAGAATCTTATCTTTCCCTACTAGCTCTACTCTTCAACAAGTGTCGGTCCTTCTACCTCTGTCTAAATCCCTTCAAGTGTCACTTTTCGGTCATCAATGTTGAGATTCGGAGCCCTATGTGTGTGAACACTCCCTCTGGGTGTGTATGTGTGCATGAACCCACCCTTAGGCATGGATAGGATAAGTGTGCCATGTGTCAGTTATCTAGCATGTGTGCATGTGTGATTTCTATGGGTCAAAGATAAGTTTACATGCCTATAAAAGCATTGTACTTGCTTTTATAGGCCAAAGGCCTATAACAGCATTGTAATTGGTGAAGGTTACCATATCAATAGAAGCAATCATTGATTTGTGCAATACTCTCTCTTAAGCTTTGTCACATTTCTCTCTCTCTATCTCTCTCGCCTACTAGTGCTTATACCTCATGTACTTATCTGATGATGGTCATTGTATCAACCTCTACTTTGAGAGAGGTATGTTATTTGAACTTGCTTTTTTTTTTTTCGTGAGACATACCATGGATAGCATTGTATCACTTTGGTCTCATAAACCCATTGGGTTTCTAGGGGACATTTAATCTAACTCTCTCTCTCTCTCTCTCTCTCTCTCTCTCTCTCTCTCTCTCTCTCTCTCTCTCTCTCTCTCTCTCTCTCTCTCTCTCTCTCTCTCTCTCTATCTCTACACACATACACACACCATGGATATCATCCATCCAATATAGCCTTTCAACAAACCCTAATACTATCAAATGGTACCAAAGCCTCTGCTCGTGCTTTCACCATAGCCCTCACCTTGTGCCTCTACTCTCGCTCCTGCCTTTGTTGTCTCGTAATCGATCGCTTTTGTCGCCTGTTGTTTTGCTACCACCATTGTCGCCCATCAGTTCTTATGCAATGCCTCGCTCACCAGTGCCACCGTCCATCAAGTTGCCCATCATTAGCAATACCTGCTGTAAGTATGACACTTAGTGACCTCCATGGAGTTAAACAAGAGCAGATTCATAATGGAGAAATTTAATGGAATAAATTTTTTGGCATGGCAAATGAAAATACATCCCATCTTAATGAGAGATGGTGTCTAGAATGTGGTCAACACAAAAGACAAGAAGCCTGTAGACAACAAAGTGCCGTACCTAGGAGGATCGAAATGACAAGACAACGGCACTCATTGAGCTCGTATTATTCGGATATACATGCACATGGGGCCTGGGCCTAGGCGCATGTGACTTAGGGCTATTTACACATGTGGGTACATGGACCTTGGGAATATAAAAGGCACATGTGTTGTGTATTTGGTTCATGAACCTATGGCTACTCTAGGCATTGAGTAGCAGCCTATCTGGACTCCAACCATTGAGTCTAGTTGTGAGGTCTCCAATCAATGAGCTCTATTCTCTCACTAAATCCCTTGGTAATTGATATCATAGCAACCCATCTTTCTTGCATTAGTATCAAAGCTTTCTTTAGATCCTTGTTTAGAGAGTGATGCTTAATCATTCTCAAATTAAGTTTTACATAATTTTTCAGATTTGCTTTAATCTTTGTTAAGAGTGGACTAACAATGACACTAGTAGTAATCCTTTTTAGATATTTACTAATCATAGTTTTTAAAAACTCTAATCTACATAATTTCTTGATTATCTTCTTGATTAGAGTTTTTTTCACTATAATCTTTGATTAAATTTTAATCTCATCACTTTTTAAGCCCTAATTTGTAGACAATTTTATAGCAGACCTTAGAACCATCATTTTCTTGCAAAATCTTAAGGAAGTTTTTGTTTGAGTGAGAGATTCATAAACATTTTCTACTGTAAATCTTGGTGGAAAAAGATCAAGAAATGGTTTTGAAAAATCTTGGAATGTTGATTGCAAATCTTGATTAAAGTTCTTGTGCAAAAACAAACTTCAACAAAGATTTCGAGTGCAGTACATTGAGTAAGTGCTTAATCTTTCAACCCTTTTTAGTTCTTGGTTGATTTTCTTATAAAGAATCATTAAGAAAAGTTACAAAGAATCATCGTCGTGTGCAAAGAAAGGTTGAAAGAGAATAAAACAAGTGGATAGCAAGCAGTTATGTTGGTTTATACAAAGATTAAGCAAGTTTAAGGCTTAACCAAGATAATTAGTGATAAATATGACATCACTTGTTGGTAATTAAGAGCAATTTTGTAAGATTCCTCCCCCAGCCCCTCAAGATATCCAGTTTATTCCCCTGTAATCAATCCCCCTTTTCAGAATAATAAAAGATCTTGTTTCTACCTGTTTTGGCCTAGAGAGAGAAAATATTCTAGAGAGAGATAATTTAATTTTTAGATATCTTTGGATGAAAAAATATCCCTTCTTATTAAAATAAATTCCCCTGAAATAGAAGTTTAAAAAGAAATTCGTAAGGTGCATTAGAAATAAATTATAATGCGCACAAAAGACCTTAGCCTAAGGGTCCATCATGTTTCCAGAAAATTTTGGATTAAGGTCCAAACAAAGGTTTGACAGACCAATGAGATTAATCCAAATGTAGAGAGGAGATAAATTTAAGAATAAAAGAAAAACCCCCCAAAAATGAGTAAATGCTCACATAAGATGAAGAGTGGACTAAGGACCAAAGAAAAGAATTAAAAAACTGAATTTTGACACCTCAGTGTGGGGATCTCCCCTCATGAAGTAGGTGCCTTTTTCTCATCATTACTCTCGATTTTTAATCAATAAAATGAGATATTTTTATCTCTCCTCTCTCTTGTTTCAAATCTAGATCCAAAAAGTAAGTTGAACTGACCAAAAAATGGTCAGTTCAAACCCAAAAAGTAAGTTGAACTGACCCAAAAATGGTCAAAAATTGACCAAACTGATCTGGAAAATTCTAGAATCGGCTTGCTTGGTTAGAGGCTCACTTTGTCCTATAAATAGAAGCCTCTCCCTTTTGTAAAAGCTTAATGGTGTTTATGCACTGTTACTCTACTCCTGTCTTGAGCCATCTACATTGAATTTTTTAATAATTCAATTGTTTTTTGCCTAATCTTCTCCAAAGTGAATTGGTGGCCACTATTGCTTCAAACAAGAGTAGAACCCTCAATCCCTCAAGCCAAAAGCGAGCTTACAAGCTCCATGTAAGTTAATTTTCTTACTTTGTTTACGAATTTTAATAAAAAATCTATGGTTTTCTTGATTTTTATGTTTTGCAAATGATTGAATTAAATTCAATGCTATGCCTTTGATGAAAAGGCCACCCCCTTCTCTTATTTACTTCTAATCTTTCTTAATCCTAGAAAGATTAACTAAGTGATTAATTAAACTCTTCTTATTGTTAACTCTCTTGAATTTAGAAAATTGTGTAGATTAGAGTTCTATAATTCTAAATTGGGTTAATTAAGTTAAGTGAAGAAAGATAAAAATGAAAAATAGTCAGCTATACAAAGGAGGTTATGGCTGCCTTTCCTTTCACGGTTGTCTCGTTCGCTGGGTGTCCCTAAGAACCTAGCCATTCCACTCGTGGTAGCTGGTGAAATCTCTGTCTAAATCATCGAATAAAAGTCGAGTCGATTTTTTTTCGGTTTTCGTGCATCAGGCCTAGGAATATGTCTATTTGCTAACAAAACGATTACACTTCAGTCATACCTTTCAGTGTTGCTCGAACTATGCTACCCATGATGGGTACTCCATTATTAGCACATCCTACTCCTCCGTATCCACATCAACTGGTCTAAAACCAGGTGTAGCTATTTGAAAGGTTTATGTCCTTAATCTTTCAAGGAAAAAAATTAAGAAATATGCGGTCAATTTTTTCCCTTCCCGCTTTGCCCTCAACAAATCTATTGACTCCATTACCTGAGAGGGCTAACAGTGGGCTTATAGTTTAATTGGTTGAAACGTACCGCTCATAATGGTAATATTGTAGGTTCGAGCCCTACTAAGTCTTTTATGTAAAAGAAATTTAAAATTTTATGAATATGTTTTTATGTTATTCCAAAAGAGTAATTCCCACCATTTTTGCATCTAAAAGAAATATTCTAATTACTCCATGTACATATTCACCTATGAATATGTATGGATATCACTGATATTAATTATTAAATTTGATTTCTATGCATAGAAAGATGCATAAAGAAATTTTTTTATTATAAAAGTGTTACTCTTATTAAATTTGATTTCTATGCAGAGAAAGATGCATAAAAGAATTTTTTTATTACAAAAGTGTTATTCTTATTAAATTTGATTTTTATACATAGAAAGATGTATAAAGGAAATTTTTTTATTATAAAAGTGTTATTCTTATTAAATTTGATTTTTATGCATAGAAAGATGCATAAAGAAATTTTTTATTATAAAAGCGTTATTCTTATAAAAATTAATTTTTATGCATAAATAGATGCATAAAGAAATTCTTTTTATTTTAAAAGTGTTATTCTTATTAAATTTAATTTCTATGCATATAGAAAGATGCATAAAGGAATTTTTTTTATTACAAAAATGTTACTCTTATTAAATTTGATTTCTATGCAGAGAAAGATGCATAAAGGAATTTTTTTTATTACAAAAGTGTTGTTCTTATTAAATTTAATTTTTATACATAGAAAGATGTATAAAGGAAATTATTTCTATTATAAAAGTGTTATTCTTATTAAATTTAGTTTTTATGCATAAAAAGATGCATAAAAGAATTTTTTATTATAAAAGTGTTATTCCTATAAAAATTAATTTTTATGTATAAATAGATGCATAAGGAAATTTTTTTTATTTTAAAAGTGTTATTCTTATTAAATTTAATTTTTATACATAGAAAGATGCATGAAGGAATTTTTTTATTATAAAAGCGTTATTCTTATTAAAAATAATTTTTATGCATAAATAGATGCATAAAGAAATTCTTTTTATTTTAAAAGTGTTATTCCTATTAAATTTGATTTTATGCATAAATAGATGCATAAATGATTTTTTTTAATAAAAGTGTTATTCCCATTGAAGTTGATTTTTATGCATAAATAGATGCATAAAGAATTGTTATATCAAAATAAGATTTCTCTTAAATTCTATGTTTAAATTCTATGAGTATTTGATAAATGAATAATTAAATACTCTAAGAGAGAAATTTCTATCGTTTTATATTCACACGGATTGTAAAAATAAAATTCAAGAAATCTATCGAGATCGAAATATTCAGATAAATGATTAATTTATTCCTCATTGGAATTCATAACTAATTTAGAAATCAATTAAGTGAATATTCAAAGAAAGAAATTCAGTAAAATAGTAACTGAATTACCAAACCTGTTCGAGAAAGATAGTTCAGGAAAAATCTTATCTAACTCAAACCTTGAATCAGACTATGACCAAGACTAAACTCTTTCGTCAGATTCGAGAAAAGAAGGTGTGACCACTTTAGAAAAATACACTCAAAACTCCCGCCAAATCTAAAACTAAGTTTAAGACCCTTCGGATTGATCTGTGGATCAAGGTTATAGAATTCGAGGAATTCTGGTTTGAAATTCAGAATTCCGATCAAGAAGTTTTGGGGATACTAATTCAAGAAATACTCGTATTCAAAAGAATATCAAACTGAAAACTTGCTTAGAAACCTTGTTTTCTTAAAGGACTGTCTTACGCCTGAATGCTGGAGGGAGCATTTAGTATATGTTTTTCTTAGGGAAGTTCGGTTGCAACAGCTGGCGGGGAGTGTTCAAAGGACGGCTCATGCGACAAAGCCTGCCCAGGTCTTAACCAGCCTCGGTATGGTTGAAAAATGGTGCACTTCCAGTACAATGGGCGAGAGCCGACGAAGCGGTCCCTGAGTGAAGTGCCGGGACACCTAAGGAGGATCCTGGAGGGTTCTGACCAGGAGATGCATGGGCTCGCGGTGCCTATAACACCCATACGTATGTCGTGGAAGATATGTATGATGGACGAAATGATTATTGTAATCCGTTCACTGGATCTCGTTGTTGACCAGTTGGTCTCAACGGAGAGTCCAGAGTGATACTGTTTTTTTTAAGAAATGAGGGACTGGATGAAATTTTTGAGTTATGACATCTGTAACCAATTATTGTTTGTCAATGGATTATTTTATATGGCTTGAGGGATTGAGGGTTCTACTCTTTGAAGCAATAGTGGCCACCAATTCACTTTGGAGAGGATTAGGCTAAAAACAATTGAATTATTAAAAAATTCAATGTAGATGGCTCAAGACAGGAGTAGAGTAACAGTGCATAAACACCATTAAGCTTTTACAAAGGGGGAAGGCTACTATTTATAGGAAAAAGTGAGCCTCTAACCAAGCAAACTGATTCTAGAATTTTTCAGATTAGTTTGGTCAATTTTTGACCATTTTTGGATCAGTTAAGCTTACTTTTTAGATCTAGATTTGAAACAGGATAGAGGAGAGATGAAAATATCTTATTTTATTGATTAAAAATTGAGAGTAATGATGAGAAAAAGGCGTCTACTTCATGAGGGGAGATCCCCACACTGAGGTGTCAAAATTCAGTTTTTTAATTCTTTTCTTTGGTCCTTAGTCCACTCTTCATCTTATGTGAGCATTTACTCATTTTTGGGAGGTTTTTCTTTTATTCTTAAATTTATCTCCTCTACATTTGGATTAATCTCATTGGTTTGTCAAACCTTTGTTTGGACCTTAATCCAAAATTTTCTGAAAACAGGGACCTTTTTAGGCTAAGGTCTTTTGTGCACATTATAATTTATTTCTAATGCACCTTAGGAATTTCTTAAACTTCTATTTTGAAAAAAATTATTTTAATAAGAAGGGATATTTTTCCATCCAAAGATATTTAGAAATTGAATCACTTCTCTCTAGAATATTATCTCTCTAGACCAAAACAGGTAGAAACAAGATCTTTTATTATTCTGAAAAGAGGATTGATTACAGGAGAAGAAACTGGACATCTTGAGGAACTGGGGAGGAATCTTACATTCTCTCCCACTTGAAAAACACGAGATGTCCTCATCTCGCAAAACTGGGGGTAATCCCGCATCAGTTTAGCTTTTTTCTCCCAGGTGGCGTCTTCAAAAAAGATAGAACTTCCATTTGACTCATAATTCTCTAAGAATTTTGTTCCTAAGAACCTTCTCTCGAACATCAAGGATTTCTTTAGGTTGGAGTTCCATCTGCCCTTGGGTTGAAGAAGTTAAGAGTTCATCATTAAGCACATGATTCGGGCTCGATACATACTTCTTAAGTAGGCTGACATGAAATACATTATGTACTTTGAGATGAGGAGGCACAAGAAGTTCATAGGCTAAGTCACCTACTTTCTTTGTAATCAGATATATGGCCCACAGTATCTGGGGGATAACTTTTTGTACTTCCCAAGAGATAAAGAACTTCTTTTGGGGCGTACTCGAATGAAGACCATATCTGCTTCTTGAATTTTCTGCCTGACCTCTTCTTATCTGCATACTGCTTCTGTTTATCCTGGGCAGCTTTTATATCCTTGCGGATTGACTGCATCTGCTGCTCCATGTCGTCAAGCATCTGTCTGGACATCTCGACCCTAATCAATGGGTCGGACCAAGTAATAGTGTTAGGCAGTCTTGTCCATACAGAGCTTTGAAAGGGCTCGTCCCGATACTTCGGTGATAAGAAGCATTGTAGGTGAATTCGACTAGGTGTAGATAGCTTAGCCACTTCTTGGGTTCCCTGCCCCACAACATGACCGAAGTATATCTTCGATTACTTGGTTCACCCTTGAAATCAACATTTTTTTTCTAACCGAAATCAGGCACAGCCATTGATCTAATCATTTGAGAAAATCAACGCTTTTTTCCTAATCGAAGTGAGGCACAACCATTGATCTGCTCACTTGAGAAATTCTTCAGGTTTTTATTTAACTACTCAAATTCTAAGCGTATTTCTATTATTTCAATTTAATTATTAAAACTCCACTGATTCCAGCCATCCGGCCCATGGATTAGGGAATCGGTAGAACCAGACAATTACTCATCCACCCATAATTGAATGCCTTTCTTAACTTTTTCTTTCGAATACATCCTCTTGGAGTTTTAGCTCCCATTATATAGGATTCATTATTGCCCTTGCATTTAGGTAGTGCATTATGTTGAAAATGAGATTACAAGCTCCATGTAAGTTATTTTTCTTACTTTGTTTACGAACTTTAATGAAAAATCTATGATTTTCTTGATTTTTATGTTTTGCAAATGATTGAATTAAATTCAATGCTATGCCTTTGATGAAAAGGCCACCCCCTTCTCTTCTTTACTTCCAACCTTTCTTAATCCTAGAAAGATTAACTAAGTGATTAATTAAACTCTTCTTATTGTTAACTCTCTTGAATTTAAAAAAATTATGTAGATTAGAGTTTTATAATTCTAAATTAGATTAATTAAGTTAAGTGAAGAAAGATAAAAATGAAAAGTGATCAGCCATACAAAGGAGGTTAAAGCAAAAAAATTTAAAATTTTATTTAAAAAAATTATTTTTATGTTATTCCAAAAGAGTAATTTCTACCATTTTTGTATCTAAAAAAAAATATTCTAATTACTCCATGTACATATTCACCTATGAATATGCATGGATATCACTGATGTTAATTATTAAATTTGATTTCTATGCATACAAAGATGCATAAAGAAAATTTTTCATTATCAAAGTATTACTCTTATTAAATTTGATTTCTATGCAGAGAAAGATGCATAAAGAAATTTTTTTAATTATAAAAGTGTTATTCTTATTAAATTTTATTTTTATACATAAAAAGATATATAAAGAAAAAAAAATTATTCTAAAAGTGTTATTCTTATTAAATTTAATTTTTATACATAAAAAGATGCATAAAGAAATTTTTTATTATAAAAATATTATTCTTATAAAAATTAATTTTATGCATAAATAGATGCATAATTTTTTAAAAAAGTATTATTATTATTAAATTTGATTTCTATGCATAGAAAGATGCATAAAAGAATTTTTTTTATTACAAAAGTGTTACTCTTATTAAATTTGATTTCTATACAGAGAAAAATGCATAAAGAATTTTTTTATTATAAAAGTGTTATTTTTTTAAAATTTTATTTTTATACATAAAAATATATATATAATTTTTTTATTATAAAAGTGTTATTCTTATTAAATTTGATTTTTATGCATAGAAAGATGCATTAAAAAAATTATTATAAAAGCGTTATTCTTATAAAAATTAATTTTTATGCATAAATAGATGCATTAAAAAATTCTTTTTATTTTAATAGTATTTTTCTTATTAAATTTAATTTTTATACATAAAAAGATGCATAAATGATTTTTTTATTATAAAAGCGTTATTTATTCTTATAAAAGTATTTGAGTATTTGATAAATTCTTTGAGTATTTGATAAATGATTAATTAAATACTCTAAGAGAAATTTCTATCGTTTTATATTCATACGAATTGTAAAAAGAAAATTCAAGAAATCTATCGAGATCGAAATATTCAGATAAATGATTACTTTATTCCTCATTGAAATTTGTAACTAATTTAAAAATCAGTTAAGTGAATATTCAAAGAAAGAAATTCAGTAAAATAGTAACTGAATTACCAAACCTTTTCGAGAAAGATGGTTCATGAAAAATCTTATCTGACTCGAACCTTGAATCAAACTATGACCAAGACCAAACTCTTTCGTCGGTTTCGAGGAAAAAAGGTGTAACCAGTTTAGAAAAATACACTCAAAACTCCCGCCAAATCTGAAACTAAGTTTGAGACCCTTCGAATCGATCTGTGGATCAAGGTTATAGAATTCAAAGAATTCTGGTATGAAATTCAGAATTCCGATCAAGAAGTTTTAGGGATATTGATTCAAAAAATACTCCTTGTATTCAAAAGAAAGTCGGAGGGAGCATTTGGTATATGTTTTTCCAAGGGAAGTTCGGTTGCAACAACAGCTGGCAAGGAGTGTTCAAAGGACGGCTCACGCGGCAAAGCCTGCCCAGGTCTTGACAACCTCGGTATGGTTGAAAAATGGTACGCTTCTGGTAGGATAGGCAAGGGCCGACGAAGCGGTCCCTGAGTGAAGTGCCAGGACACCTAAGGAAGATCTTGGAGGATTTTGACCAAGAGTGCACGGGCTCGCGGTGCCTATGATACCCATACGTATGTCGTGGAAGATATGTATGATGGACGAAATGATTATTGTAATTTGTTACTGGATCTCGTTGTTGACCAATTGGTCTCAACGGAGAGTCCAGAGTGATACTGTTTTTTTTTAAGAAACGAGAGACTGGATGGAATTTTTGAGTTATGACATCTGTAACCAATATGTCAATGGATTATTTTATATGTTAAAGTTTTAAAGAGGAGTGTGTGCGTATCTGTAGTCGAAAGCAAAAGTTAAGAAAGGTATTCAATTATGGGTAGGTAAGTAATTGTCTGGTTCTACTGATTCCAGTGGTTGGGTGGTGGCTAACCCATGGGTCGGATAGACTGGAATCAGTGGAGTTTTGATAATTAAATTGAAATAATAGGAATACACTAAGAATTCGAGTAGTTAAATAAAAACCTGAAGAATTTTCCAAATGAGTAGATCAATGGCTGTGCTGCCTAACTTCGGTTAGAAAAAAAGCGTTGATTTCCTCAAATTATTAGATCAACGGTTGTGCCTGATTTCGGTTAAGAAAAAAGCGTTGATTTCTTCAAACTAAGTCAGTGATAGTTTTCCTTCTATCTGGTTTAATCAGGTGAAGGATAGTTTAGTCTCTTGACTCCGTTAAAAAATTCGTTAAGAAAATCAAAAAGGTGGGATCGTCCTCGTTTTTCAGGCAAGGGAAATTTTCCCGGTTTCGGTTTTGGAATGACCACCAAATTAATCTCGTGTCCGGACATTCGAGGACGAGGCCCCGAGTGGCAAACCCTGCCCCGCGCAAGAAGAAGCTACTTCTACTGCTAGCAACCGGGAATTCGGTGCGCGGAGGGGACAGACGGGTCTCACAAAGTTGGATAGTTTTTTGTTAAGAAAGGAGATTAACAGTATGAGATTAATGCTAGTTTTATCTAAATCTACTCAAACCATCATTAAACAAGGTGCAACAAGCTAATTACAAGGGATTACTACATTAAGAGGTCTTAACAATGCTTAACATTAATTAGCAGAGTTAATGGTGGATTAAGGCATGGGTGGCATGTATTGAAAGGGATGGGACCATATACAAAAAGCCACTTAAAATCCAAGAATTACAACTTATGCATAAGAAGCCATAGTAACACCTGTCTCTGCTCCTCCCAACCAACAAGTTTGCCCTTTCTCTTTGAGATTTGTCCCAAGGTAGAAAACTTAGTTGAATCCTATGATCAAGTAATTGCTAGCACCTAAGAATTTTCCTTCAACTCATCCTTAAACGGCTCAATAGCCACCATGTTTACATCTGCGAATTGTCCCACTCCTGTCCCATCTGCCAAAGGCATCATATTCTTCAATTCTTGCTCGTGTCGCTGCCATAAAGCACATTCCATATTCCAGTGTCCACCAGTAACATTATAATAATAGCACTAAAATCCAGCAGGTCTTCCTCCCAAAGGTCCTCGGAACAACTCAATATCCATGCACTTAGCATAGACTACATTTTACGGAGAACCGAAGGTTATTAACTTCCATGCACTGTTACAAGATATGTCTGTTGGCATCTTCGCCGATAATGCAGTTAATTTACTTGGATGTATGAAGAGATAGGTAATGCCGGGGACGCATGGCATCGCTTAGTAGAGTGCCCTTGTCAGCTGATAAATTTATTACATTTTTCAAGGTTTAAAACATGTGAAAAAGAGGCCAAAAAAGGAGGACATTTTTTTAGTGACCCACTTACAAGCTTTTGAGTTCACACTCATTTAAAGGAGGATAGACACCACTATTAATAATATTGGGCACTACATGTGCGACGAGACTCGTGGAGAAGAGAAATAGAATAGTAGCCCGCCAGACAAGAGAAACTTCCTTTTAGGTGGGCTTTCTTAGAATCGACCACCCTGAATCCATAAAGCAAATAAGCGGTGCGGCGTTTTTCCCCAACGCCTACGTTTCCTCTTCTCCTTTCGCCATGATCGAATGAAGGTTGCTGTTCGACTGGCTCCAAGCGTAGTACTTACTCCTTGGTATCTGCTGAACGGGGAGTGCAAAGCTATAACACTTAGCAAGGGTCTCATGGTGGCTACCATTGGGATCTGCACAAAACTATGCTACGTGGCTTGGTAGTGATTCGCTGGCCAGTTACAAGGGGTAGTGGGGCCAAAGACGTCACAAATTGATGGCTGCAACACAAGGTATGAGAGCTGGAGCATAACACGATACCTGTGAACTAGCGCGCAAGACAAAGAAAAGTAAAGCATGTGTGATCGTTGAACCTGCTGCACGAGTTGAACCATACCAGCTGTACCGTGTACCTACTTTGTACCTGCTGTACTTGCTGTCATGTACCTGCTGCCTGGTGCTGAACTGTACCTGCTGCCAGCTATAAGAAGAGGTGGGCAAGGCAAGGCCACACCAAAGGTGCAATATTGGACAAGTGCGAAAGGGGAGCATCACACGGTGAACTGTGAGTCGGCATTAGCAAGTGCAAAGGCAAAATGGCCGGTGATTCTAAGGATCTAGGAACTTGTTGATGTGATGAAAGACACAGGGTAAAAGCTTTTGGTTAGTTCTAATACCACAAGAGAGATGGGACTTGGTCGTGTTGGTTGTGTCATGATACTGATCTTCTTTATCCTTATGTCTTAGGTGCAAAGCACCCTCATACTTGTACTAAAGAAATACTCCTGGGAATGAAGTTGTTCCTAAGGGGGCCGGCCCATTCCGCCCCCAAAGATGTGATGAGAGAGGTTAGCTTTCATTCAGTGTAAAATTTCTCATTGAGTTGCAAGTGTATTCAAACTAGGATTTGTATTTCCACTTGGGTGCCCGTGTCGTTACAATGGTATTAGAGCCAACCATCAAATTTGAGGCAAAGGCATTCCCCATACCTCTTGTACAACTTGCAACTCATGGGGAACCTTGCACATGAAGTGGAAGCTATAGAAGAGAAATAGGAGATCAAGAACCAACAGGACTTCTATCTCCAACAGATTGAGGAGTTAAAGGAGGAGCTCTTTCAAAAAGATAGTTTAATTGAGGAGCTACAGGAGAATCAAAGAAAGGATTGTTCGGTCCCAAGGCTTCATGATAGGTTGGGAGATTGGGCCAAGCAAGAAGGGCTTAATCCAAGAGAGGTGCCCATTACTTTCTTGTTAGAAGAGGGTTATCGGCTATCTCGTACTTCCTCAGGGGTATTCAGCCAAAAGATAAACAGGATTCACTGATCAAGTTTCAAGTCCCCGCAAACTACCAAGTACACATTGAAGTGAATCAGCCAGCAAGTGCTTCAAAGAAGAAGAGGACTTTCATGAGTATACAGGGAGTAGACGCTTTTGAAGGTCCAGGAGCATCCAAGGGAAAAGCTAAGAAAACAGGGAACAAATGAACTTTTCGAAAGGCAATGCACGAGAAGATGATTACTCGACTTTCTCCTTCCCTGCGGCCGTTCCAAGCTAGTGGTGAAGAAAAAAGCTAAGAAAACAGGGAACAAATGAACTTTTCGAAAGGCAATGCATGAGAAGATGATTGCTCGACTTTCTCTTTCCCTACAACCATTCCAAGCTAGTGGTGAAGAGAATTATACTCCTAAGGAACCACCATACTTTCCTCAGGAAGGGCTTGGTAGCACTTGAGAGCATGTCTTTATGGGTTTATATAAAACCCAAGATATTGTATCCTTTTTTTTTTTAATAACTCCCTCTAGTAGACTAGAAAGCAGCTTAAGTTTTTGGTTTTGGATAACCAACTGGTGTGACCAGTTAATAATGAATAATATTCTTGGCTATTTTCCTTGTTGTATGTCTATGCAGTATTAATATTGTAACAAGGACTTAAAGCCGACTGCTATGGTATTATTTAAAATGTTATACATCGTTTTATTTTTCTCGAAACAATGTCCTATCCAGATGAATCTTTTATAACAAGGATCCTCTTTATGGCCAAGTGGAGCTATTTTATGCAGTGGATTTGTTTTGAATGAGTTATTTTTCTGGTCATACCTACAGTATTATTTTATACTATTTCCCTTGCGAAGTAGCTTGGGCATATGGTTGTGAGACTGGATACAGACCTGAGAGTTCCACTTAAGTGAGGCTTGTGTGAGACTAGGTATTACTCTGAGAGGCTCCACAACCAAGGATATGCTTCATTGATGTGATCAGTGAGTTCTACATGTGACTTGAGTCCAACTCTTTCTCCACAGTTTGTGATAGATGTCCACTTGGGAGATAATTGGTATATAGTCGCTATTTATGGCTGGATGGCCTTCATTTGAGGATTCTAGAATGAGTCATGACTAGATCCGGGCTCATCTTTTTTGATGAGAACATCCTTGCTTTCTCGCAAGGGATCTATCACAATTGCGGTCAACTATTTACAAGGCCAAGAAGATGTCACCAATTTGGGCATGTTTTTATATGAAAGGACTCTAGGAATTCCAGAGTGCCCAAAATAGTGCAAGTACTAAGAACAAGGGATTTCCATTACACATGCATACACATAAATCATGGATGCATGTGAATGCATTAGAGGATTTTTGCTAAAGAATAACTTGTTTGTGTCCTGCCTCCATGGATGTATGAAGTGATAGGTAATGCTGGGGACACAAACCGATGGCTGCAACACAAGGTATGAGAGCTAGAGCATGACACAATACCTGTGAACTAGCGCAAGACACAGAAAAGTAAAGCCTATGCGATGGTTGAGCCTGCTGCACGTGCTGAACCATACTAGCTGTACCGTACCTGCTCTGTACTGTATCTTTGTACTTGCTGTCTTGTACCTATTGTACCTGCTGCCTGGTGCTGAACTGTACCTACTGCCCGGTGCTGAATTGTATCTGTTGTACCTGCTGCCAGCTATAAGAAGAGGTGGGGCCAAGGTGTTGCAAGGCAAGGCCACACCAAAGGTGCAATACAGGACAAGTGGGAAAGAGGAGCATCACACGGTGAATTGTGAGTCGGCATAAGCAAGTGCAAAGGCAAAATGGCTGGTGACTCTAAGGATCTAGGAAGTTGTTGATGAGATGAAAGACAGAGGACAAAGGCTTTTGGTTAGTTCTAATACCACAAGAGAGACTAGGACGTGGTCCTGTGAGTTCCTCTTGGTTGTGTCATGATACTGATTTTCTTTATCCTAATGTCTTAGACTTGGGAGAACATTTAACTTCTCTTCCCTAGTTGTTGGTCCTAGAACAAGGAAAGTGTTTATGTTTGTTTTCATAAACATGTTGGAAATCCAATGCAAAGCACCCTCGTACTAAAGAAATACTCCTTGGAATGAAGTTGTTCCTAATGGGGGGCGGCTTGTTCTGGCCCCAATGATGTGTTGAGAGAGGTTAGCTTTCATTCAATGTAAAATTTCTCATTGATTTGTAAGTGTATTCAAACTAGGATTGGTATTTCCACTTGGGTGCCCATGCCATTACAGGTGTTTAGGGCTGAAAAAAGACTCCCAGAGCTTCCGCATGTGACAAAAGGATTCCAAGAAGCCATGGGGGTGAAAGAGGTTCCAAAATTTCTATGACCTGAACTTTGTTGGCCATGTATCAACTGATTTGACTCAGTCTTAGATCCCCATCTCTTGGCCCAACCATGTACATGTGATGAGGCTCAGTCGTAGAGCCTCACCCTTTCTAACTAGTTTCCAACTTCACCACTTTCGTTCTCCTAGCCTGACCTTGTACTTGCATCTTTCTAGCTTGTTTCCAACTTTGCACCGCTTTATTGTGTAAAGTGCTAATGGTTTCTCTAGCAAATTACCCATCCTTTCTATTAAATTAACTGTTTGTTAATTCTCAATCTCTATTGCACTAGCTGGTTTCTCCATTTGTTTGACTTGGACTAAGTGGCATCTATGGGCATGAACAACAGGCACGCCAAGATTGAGTGCAGACTGGTGGACCAATCCTTGCCAAAAAGCAGCAACATTTTGTCACACCCCTCAAACTAAAAAGTAAAAAGCTCAAAATTCAAGGCTTCAACATTGCTTTGTTACAATGACAAGCAGGGGCTAGACTTAAATCCATCATCAGGTCTTCCAGAGTGTGATGGTCGTTTACAACAAAGAGATGCATATGAGCAAATTCATGAACACGTGATGATTGGTTTGTAGTTACTTAGAGCTTATTCTCCAGAATTACAAAAGATCTACACTTTCCAATCCTTTACAAGAGGATCATGGACAGGTAATATAATATCGCGGAGTTTTCTTTCTCTACCTGCACCTTAGTCTGTTTAAATTTTGGGTTGCACTGTCACATCTGGTCTTCCAACATTCATCTCACACTTCTAGTTCAGCATATCCCACTTCTCCATCAATTTCTGGACTCTTAAAGATCACACAACTCGCTCACCCCATACATCTTCTTCATTTATTAGGTTCACTTTGACGCCTCCCTTTCTAGAGGGCACCTGGATAGCATTCAAAAACAAGGTCTCACAAATATAGGATCTCAGGAAAATATGAGATGCAAAGTGAGAAAAGATCGACTTAGAAGCTACTAGTAGGCTTATACTGCTCTATGGCATTGACTTCATCAAAGTTCCTTAAACAAAGAGAGCTTACAGGGCAAATGCAACTTCTCACAAGCTCGTCGACCTTCTGACTAGCACATGAGCCCACCTGAAATGCCAAGCCCAACCACTTGGTAAACTTCACATACAAACAAAAGAGAGAAAAGGCCATGTTTTATGAATAAAGAAGAAACCTCGGATGCTCCTCCAGCTACTTCCATCTCACACTGGCAGCAGGACCCCTCAAAACAAAAGTCCTGCACCGAAATGAATGTGTCAATACGCAAATTCCAAGCACCCATCTAATATCAACTCCAAACATTGCACGTGTGTGTGAATGTGTGTTCTTCTTTTTTTCTTTTTTCCTTTTTTCTTTTTTTTTTTGGAGGGGGGGGGGGGGGGGGGTGGGGGCGCAGAGAGAAAGAAAGAGAGCTCCTTACAGGATTGGGAATCATAACACCACAGCGCTCTGCTACCTTCAGTAAGTTTTCCCCAACTCTAGCCATGGCAGTCACCTGCAATGAAGCATAGTAGAATCACAAATCTTCTAATAAATGCGAGCAAACTAGAGAAAACATTTGAAGAGATGAGCAGGAAGGGGGCTTTCGAAATAGAAAATCTGTAAAAGGGTTTGTCTGAGTATACCCTTTCCCTTAACATAGCTAGTCACACATGGGCTAAGGGTTTGTCTGGGTATACCCTTTCCCTTAACATAGCTAGTCACACATGGGCTAAGGGAACTAGCAAAAAGAGGTGATTCCACTCCAAGTCTCGTTTGAGAATTGTGCATCTGTTCCACTCTTTCCCCATGCTAGCAATCCCTTTCCCTTAACATAGCTAGTCACACATGGGCTAAGGGAACTAGCAAAAAAAGGTCTAGATTGGCTAAAAGCTTATAATTAATAGCCTAGAGCCAATAATGGCTTAAAGCTTATAACTAAAGCAAGAAAGCTAATAAATAAAGCAAAGGCCAATAATAGTTATTACTATGTAAGTGTCCCTAATAATGGCTAAAATAATGCAGGAAAGCTAATAAATAAAGCAAGGGCCAATAATACCCAAGTTATTACTATACAAGTGACCTTGGTATCACTTATAAGACACAAGAGGTCAAGTAGTCACACGGTGGCTTGGGCTACTAGGAAGTGTGCAGGATCTCGTGGCCATGGAGCTGCAAGGTGGATAGTTCGGCCTAGTGGTAATAGCCTAGGACTAATAATGGCTAAAAGCTTATAATTAAAGCAAGGGCCAATAATAACCGCGTTATTACTATGTAAATGACCTTGGGATCACTTATTAGACACAAGAGGCCAAGTATTCACGCAGTGGCTTGGGGCTACCATGGAAGCATGCAAGATCTCATGGCCATGGAGCTACAAGGTGGGTGGTTCGGCCTAGTGGTATGGGACGCTCGGTTGAGGCCATCGGTACCAAGCAGGCTCATGGCAATTAGACCTCAGGCTCGGGGGTGGTTGAGGCACTGAACCTTCAGTTGGGTGGTGACTCGCTAGCCACAATCCATGGCAGTCATGCAATGCGTACGATGGTGCCGGGTTTATGAAACCTCGTTAGGGTGACATTCTAGGCCTAATAATCCTTGAACGTGGTCTATGGAGACCTTACATTGGTATCAAAGCCTAGATCTTACAAGTGCACTGTGCTAGAACCCGGGGCATGGAGGATGTACAAGACAGTACCCTCATCCGGGCTGCGTTGGCAAGAAAGCCATGGTTTCTTCGCATGGATGTGCGGGAAAGCAAGAAAGGGAAAAATCCCTCGCGTTGATGTGCAAGGATCTGAGAGAAGGTGAAAAAGCACCCTTGGTGCATGCTAGACAACAGCTCTGAAGCACACAAAAGCTATGCTTTTATTCCTTGTGATGTTCCCATGGGCTTGCAAGATAAGCAGGCAATGGTTTGTAGTCTTAATATTCACCACGAGAAACCCGTATTTTCGTACCATGAAAACTATGCTTGCAGCGCTAAACTTCTGCTGATTTTGCCCACCTACAACAGGTTCTCTTGCAGCGATAATTGCTGCAGGTTTTGGCCGCCTACATCGGCCTCACCACAGCTTTGTCGCCTCCAACATCAGGTTCTCTTGCAGCGATAACTGCTGCAAGTTTTGGCCGCCTACATCAGCGTCACCATAGCTTTGTCGCCACCAACATCAGGTTCTCTTGCAGCGATAACTGCTGCTGGTTTTGGCCATCTACATCAGCCTCACCACAACCTTTTCGCCGCCTACATCAGTAGCCTTACTTCAGGCTCACATCAGTCTCATATCAGGCTCTTTTCAGCGCTTTCATCAGGGTCACTCCAGCCCTGTTATCTGCGTTATGGGACAGCAGCTCTCTTTGTTTATTCGGAGTCTCACATAGAACTCCTTGTACTGGACTTCATCTTTTATATTCACATCACCATTGCATGCTGTGTGTTTTACTTTGATCTTTCATATATTTGGTCCTTTGGTCTCTTTTGTCCTCACATGGTATCAGAGCGATCGTGAGCAAAGGGATCGAAGACCTAAAAAGTACACCACATGGATCGTCTACCCTCGATTCCGGAGGATCAGCTTTTCATACCATATACTGACTCCCCTTATTCCAATATAGATCACACAGAGGATGGAACTCCTCATTCACTGGAGAGCCTTGTTCGAGGTCTTTCATTGGGAAGGGAGAGGCAGATCCCCCTCTCAATGAGCGGAGAGTGATGGTGGTGGACCAATGCCAATCCGATTGCGAAGACGCTCAAGAATGGGGCGGTTGACGGACTTCGTAAGGATGTCTGCTTGGTTGTCTGCCATGGACATAGTTGTTACGAGGCGCACCTCTAACGGTTAGAGGCGTTTGAGGCGTACGACTGCTTGATCGAGGCGTCCACACAAAAAAAAATAAAAAAATTTGCTGGTTTGAGTCTTCAGACAGGGGCTTTAAGGGCCCAAGGCAGCCCCTCTCACACACACTCTCTCTCTCCCTCATTCTCTCCCTCCCTCCCTTAAGCCTTTCTCAAGACCCAAAGTTCAAACTTCAAACTTCAAACACACTAGGATGATGATGTTTTTTATACCCACTTTTGGAGCTCTCTCTATACTCTACCGGTTCATTTCATTTTACTTTGTACCCTTGAATCTTGATGATGTATCCAGATGATGATGATGATGGACTATTTTCGTCTCATAGGTCATTTTGGCCTTTTGCAGACGTTTAATACAGCTTTCTTTCTTTCACACACACACTCTCTCCCTCTCATACACACCCTCTCTCTCCCTCCCTCAAGGCTCATACATACACACTCTAGTCTCTCTCTCTCTCTCTCTCAACTTTCACTATATATATTATATCTATCTATCACTATATATATATATATATATATATATATATATAAAACAGACGCCTCTAACGTCTCTAAAAGATAGGAGTCTTTCGAGGCGCGTACAATACCCACCTCGTACCAAACGCCTCTGACGCCTCTAACAACCTTGGCCGTGGAAATGTACTGAAGTCGGATGGTATCAAGCTCAACCTATTCCCTGTTAAAGTGAAAATGGACACCCACATGCTTGGTATGGTTAGAAAAAATAGGGTTGCCAACAAGGGCAATCGCACTCTGACTGTCGACGAAGATGGTAGAGGCGGTGTCGATGGAGACGCGCATGTCGGAAAGAAGTTGACGAAGATACATAACCTTAGTGGTGGCATCATAGAGGGCCCGGTATTCGGCCTCTGCTGAAGAACCTGCAACAGTGTCTTGCTTTTTGCTAGACCAAGACAAAGGGGCAGATCCGAGGGAGAACAAATAACTACCATGAGAACGTCGGGAATCGAGATCACCAGCCCAGTCGGAGTTTGTGTAACCGTGCAAGGTGATCCCACGACTATAGTGAAGGATGAATCTCTATACTACATGCTAATTGTTGATGATTATTCAAGATACATGTGGGTATATTTTCTAAAGCATAAATCTAACGCTTTCTAATATTTTTCCACATGGGTTCGTTTAGTCACAAATCAAATGGGCGTCTCGATTGGGACTGCTCATAGTGACAATGGGGGTGAATTTATCTCCCATCAATTTTCTCAGTTCTTGCAAGATCATGGCATTCAACGCCAACTCACTTCCACCAACTTTCCCTCAGAGAATGGAGTGGTCGAGCGCAAGAACCAAACAGTCATGGATATGGCACACTACATGCTTTTTGCAGCTGAGCTGCCTGAACGCCTCTTGTCAGAATCGGTCAACACTGCGGTTTATCTTCTGAACCGTTGTGCCACGGTTGCTGTTTCCCACATGACCCCATTTGAGGCTTTCTTTGGCGAAAAGCCAACCGTTTCCCATTTCCGTGTCTTTGGATGTCAAGCATATACTAACACTCCGAATGATACAAGGGGCAAGCTTGAGCCAAGGAGTGAGTTGCTCATTTTTGTGGGTTACTCTTCTGAATCAAAGGCTTACAAAGTTTTTGATCCACGATCAAACAAAGTTTTCGTTCGTCGAGACATTGTCTTTGATGAGCGAGACTTACTTTGCCTTCCGCTACCCATACTAACTGAACAAGAATCTCAGACTGTGCCAAATGAACCCTATCAGTTACCTACTACTCCACCTCTTGAGGAGGCTTCCTCCTCTCGACAACCACCAAGGGACCCTTTATCTCGCTAGTATCAACAAACCATGCATGATTCCGGTATACTTCCCTTTGATATCCCTTTGGACGGTCCTCGTCGATCCACCAGACTCGCCCCTCGTGCCAACTTCGTGGAAAGATGCTATTAAAATTCCATCCTGGAAACAGGCCATGGAACTCGAACTCGAAAGCATTGACCGTAATGGCACGTGGTCCCTTGTGGATCGCCCTCGTCACCTCATAAGAAGGTCATTCGAACCAAATGGATCTTCTGCACCAAATTTAAAGCCGATGGTACCATGGACAAATACAAAGCCCAGCTTGTCGTGCAAGGCTTTCGCCAAAAAGAAGGCATTGATTTCGACGAGACTTTTGCTCCCACTGCTCGAATGACCACAATCCGTCTTTTACTCAATATGGCTACTCACCATAAATGGCCCATCTATTAGATGGATGTTAAGAGTGCCTTTTTAAATGGCATTCTTAACGAGGACGTCTACGTTGACAGACCTTCGGGTTTCCCTCTCCCTGGTCTTGAAGACAAAGTCTTTCACCTACATAAAGCTCTTTATGGGCTTAAACAAGCACCCCGGGCATGGTATCATCGCATTGACAATTTTTTTCTCAGCCAAGGTTTTCACCCATCACACTGTGACCCCAATCTCTATATTCACACTGATCAGGTGATGGTTTGCTACCTTGTCCTGCATGTTGATGACCTCATTATTTCAGGTTCCCATCAAGCCAAAATGGTTAATATCATGGCACAGCTCAGACAAACTTTTGAGATGACTGATCTCGGTCTTCTCTCAGATTTCCTTGGCATGGAGGTGATCCAACATCCTGATGGTATTTTCATGTCTCAACAGAAATACTGTCTCCAACACATTACTTCCTATTTTCCTGATGGTGCTATCCCCATGGCCACTCCATTGGATCCCACCATTTAACTATCAAAGGAAATGGATTCACCTCCACATGAAGAGCGAGCCTATCGATAAGTGGTTGGGAAACTTTTTGGCTCACAAATTCTCGTCTTGATATATCCTATTGCACATCCATTTTAAGTCAGTATTTCAATGCTCCCAAAACAAGGAGCCACATTGGAGTTTAGCGATGAGGGTTGTTCGCTATCTAGCAGGTACCTATTTGTATGGCCTTCACTACAGTCATGGGATCACCTTGCACGGTTACACGGACTTCAGCTGGGCTGGTGATCTCGAATCTCGGGGTTCTCATGGTGGTTTTTTGTTCTCCCTCGGGAGTCCGATCTGCCCCTTTCTCTTGGTCTAGCAAAAAGCAGGACACCGTTGCACGTTCTTCAACAGAGGCCGAATACCGGGCCCTCTATGATGCCACCACTGAGGTTATGTATCTTCGTCAACTTCTTTCCGACATGCGCGTCTCCATTGACACCGCCTCTACCATCTTTGTCGACAGTCAGAGTGCGATTGCCCTTGCTGGCAACCCTATTTTTTCTAACCATACCAAGCATGTGGGTGTCCATTTTCACTTTAACAAGGAACAGGTTGAGCTTGGTACCATCCAACTTCAGTACATTTCCACGGCAGACAACCAAGCAGACATCCTTACGAAGTCCGTCAACCGCCCCATTCTCGAGCGTCTTCGCAATCGGATTGGCATCGGTCCACCACCATCACCCTCCGCTGAGAGGGGGATCTGCCTCTCCCTTCATTTTTTACCATTTTTGTATCGGGCACACGAGTCAGTGAAACCCCATGAGGGCACGGCTCCTATGAAAACCCACTGCATTGCATTTATTTCCATCCTGCATTCCCTATGAACAGCATTCTGTTTTGTGTGTTTGGGGCGCATGTATGAATGAAAACCCAAAAATGGGCATTCATGCATGTGAAAACCTCTTGCATTGTGGCATTCTTCCAGTACTTCTCACTCCCAGATGCCTGGTCAATCACAGAAATCCTCATCATCGACAACCAAATTTTTTTTCCCCTCGTCTTCTCTCATGATCCCTTTTTGGTCTGAGAGGGGGTGTGTGAAAATATACCTAATATTTACCCAGCCCAAAAAGGGCTGCCTTCTTTGCTGGCCGACTCCCATGTTGGCCGACCAAATAAAAATCTCATATAAATATGAGGGTCTCCACTTGCTTACGCAACCATCAACCCACGAGATCCTTGGCGCCTTGCGATCTTCCCTCTCTGCATTTCATCGCAGGCTGGATATCTCCTGAATTGCATATCACGGTTTGTCTCGCCATCTCCTGCTAGTCAGCACACAAACGGCTCACATCGTTTGTCGCTGCCTACAGCAGGTTCTCTTGCAGCATTAAACTTCTGCTGGTTTTGCCCAGGTTCTCTTGCAACGCTAATTGACAGCTTTGTCGTCACCAACATCAGGTTCTCTTACAGCGATAACTGCTGCAGGTTTTGGCCGCCTACATCAGCGTCACCACAGCTTTGTCGCCACCAACATCACGTTCTCTTGCAGCGATAACTGCTGCTGGTTTTGGCCGTCTACATCAGCCTCACCACATCAGCAGCCTTACTTCAGCATCAGTCTTATATCAGGCTCTTTTCAGCGTTATCTGCGTTTTATGGGACAACATCTCTCTCTGCTTATTCGGAGTCTCACATAGGACTCCTTGTACTAGACTTCATCTTTTATATTCACATAACCATTGCATGATGTGTGTTTTACTTTGATCTTTCATATATTTGGTCCTTTGGTCTCTTTTGTCCTCACAGGCTAAGCCAGCCCCAACCAGCCCTTGTGGCTAGGCCCATAGAGCGGCCAAAGAGCTGCTGCTGTTGTGCGCGCAGGCGCAGGTCCATGATGGGCTTGGAGGCAGCCAGAGAAGGAGTACTCGGGAAGCATGTGCAGGCCAGGTAATAAGTGCACAGCAAGCTCAGACCGGGCAGCAGTGCAGTGCATGGGCAGCACTGCAGAAGTCTGGGCAGCCCGGGCAAAGGTTCAGGCAGGTCACACGAGTCGGGCAGATGGCCTGGATAGGTAATTCTATGAAGTCATCCAACAGCAACGACGCAGATTCAGGTAGTGATGACTTTGAGCAAGTGAAGCCACCGGGGTGGCTCGAATTATACCCACCACTGGCAGTAAGGCTAGAAGATAAACAAGAGCGTGTTATCCACAATCCCCTAAGGGAGGATAGGATGATGGGTGCTCCATGCCTTCGCCAACCGATGACAGTGGGGTTGTCAAGTGGTGTCAGGACGCTTTTGTTAAGTGGGATTCAAGTTTGAATTCACACACACACTAGTGGGTCCAGGAATGGCTCAAAATTCTTGACTTCAGGGACCCTAAGTCGTGACACTCGTTTTCACATACTTTTTTGTAAAACCCATAATTAGTAATTTTGAAAATTTTCAAGGTATTTGCCGAATTGTGATGAAATCTATTTTGTTGCATGCTCTTGTTTCTTTTTATGAATGTCGAAAGGGGAACGGACACCAAGCTTTACTAGATAGCCACTGGGTAGCAGGCGGCGGCAGGCAGTCTTGTTAGGTGTTGACTTAACTAAGGACGGGATGCCCAGTTAGCCAGTCTTGTGGTGATGATCAAGACCTAGGATGCCTAGGCCGAGATTTCCGTATGGCTTATGGACAACCAATGTGACATGGGAGGATTAAACATATGGCTTATGGACAACCAATGTGACATGGGAGGATTAAACGACCGTCGTAGCACAACCTTAGCCTTAACTAAACTGCACTTTAGATGTCCTTAAGTAATAAAGAATAGTTTCAATGCAAATTGTAACATGCAGCGGAAGTATTCGTAATTAAGAATCCTGTCACACAAGTATTCGTAATTAAGGATCCTGTCACACAAATTCTCACACCGCCTTCTGTATCCTGAGTTTCGCGAGTTTAGCAATCCACTTTTATGACTTCAAACTTTAAGAGATTTGAGGGAGAGAGAGAGAGAGAGAGAGAGAGATGAAATGAAATGAAATGTTATATTAATGTCTTCAAAAGGCCAAAGTGACCTATGAGACCAAAGTTACAACCATGTGACATCTGATACACTGTCTGGAAAAGAAAAGAAAGAACTGAAGGTAAGTATCTAGCCCTACAATACATCAGCAGGAAGCATCCGGAAGCAGCAACTAGGGAGAGTGGGAAGCTAATGCTACGAGTCAAAAATGGGGTACATGAGTACATGGATACATGAATATGGGGGAGTACAAAAGTGACAGTGAGTACAACAGTATATGGCTGGAAGGGTAATCATCCTAGAAGCTCTATCATGGGTCTCTGTCGGGGTCTCTGTCGGATGGCCTAGACATCTGCCATAGTGAGATGCCTGGTCGGTCGAGCCCGATGCCTCGCAATGATGCTCTGAATCCTCCGGTGTAGGTATTGTCTCCGATGTGAAGATCCGCAAAGAGAGAGAGAGAGAGAGAGAGAGAGAAATTGTACACCGTATGGAGTCTCGAATTACCCACTGAAGGGCCCCCTATCCTATTACCGGAATAGTATTTGCTTTATTACTTTGACGAGACTGATTGTGGACTGACGATAAGCCAAACGCAAGATCTCTGAGGACCAAGAGTCGGGCTGAATTGTACATAGTTGTAGAAGCACCAATGATGACCAATCTCGAGCCTATGCACTCTTCCCAATGGAATGAGGGAAGGCTGCAAATCTGAGGCTGAGGTAGGGCTGATTGGAACTATTTCTAGGCTATGTATGAATGCTGAGTTTTACCTTCACCAAAGTGTTGTAGCAAAAGGATGAAGATAAGGATGCTGAAAACTGTAAATATGCTAAAAACGCGCAAGGTGTCCTAAAGGGGCTGAATGCTGTAGATGCTGCGTTTTGATGAATGAAGGCTGAATGCTGATGCGTTGATGCTCCTACGTGCTGATGGATGAAACGCTGAGGGCTGATATGCTGAATGCTCCAATCGCTTATACTCCTTGGGCTGAAGGCTCCAAGTGTTGATGGTTTGTTGGCTGAATATGATATGAATGATTAAATGGTGCAAAAGCAATCTATTTATATGCTTCTAAGTGGCTAGTCGGTTGGCTGAAGGGCTCTGGCCGACTGGACACTAAATGCTCTACACGACTTGTTCATGATAAATAAATAGTATTAAATCCTGGAAATTATGGGAAAAATGCCAAATAAATACTTAAATACTAATAAATACTAGATATTATTTGAAGGCTTCTGCAATGGTCTATATGCAATGGATGAATGAAATGCAATATGCAGAGTGCTTTCTAATGTACTGACTCTACATGCATGAATGAATCTCTTCAAGTGGGTTAGGGGACTTGACTTACTGACTGACTCGCTATGGCAGAGGAATGACCTACGTAGCTCGTGCCTAACTTATCCTGGACTGAGGATTACAATGGGGTCACGGCGTACGACAATTATCATTCTAGAGAGGTCCAATCGAATCCCATCAGAACCGATGATATAGCCCAAGTATTGAACCTCTTTCACGCCGAAGATAGACTTTTTCGCATTTATGTAGAGCCCATTATCTCGCAAAAGTTGCAAGACTCCAGGATGTCTAAATATTTAGAAAGTACAAGCTTTGGGAATGGGGGAGTATCCTAGAATACAAAGGACCACACTCCTAAAATTTAGGAGAGTTGCTATTTTTGGCCCGACTCCGATGGAAATTCTGTTCGCGTCATTACATCTGGAATTGAGCAGATACCAAGGGTTGGCAAAGTGCCTATGACAAAATGTCTACTAGTTGGGATATTTTTAGAGGTAAAGATTATGGAAGGACCCATCTCTTAGATTGGGACATGTGGCAAGAAAGTGAACCAAAGTGAGACAAGTGGCCTGACACTTGTTAGAAAGTGGATCAAAGTGAGACAAGTGGTCTCACACTTGTCACTTCAGCTATTGTGTGGCTCTCCACTTGTCATTGTAGCCTTCTCTTGCCATTTTAGCTCATGGGAGGCCCAAATCTATAAATTGGAGCCCTCTCTCTTCATTAATGGAGGCTGAAACCGGCCTCTGATAGAAACCAGAGTGCGGTAGACTAGCAGTCACTCGTCCACTTCTAGTCTAGATGTGAAAACAAAACAGATTGGAGCTAGAGTGCCCAAATCTGAAAACAAGGCGACACCTGTTGGCCCCAAAGCTTTGCGCCCCTTGCGGTATTTCTTTATTCAATTCCAAAAAAAATGAATGGCTGAGTACAACAAAAATCAGCCAAGAGATTACACCTGTATGTCCAATCTGACGGCCCACAATACCTCTTAGCAGAGAGGATCTTTGCACACAGATCTATGTCTCCAAATAACACACTGTGCCTCCCTCTGATCAGCCAAGACCACTAAGCAGGGCAACCATGAGCATACATCTCGCATAACTCAAGTGCATGATTCAACATCTCAGCTCATACATACATATGCTGTCCAAACTCTGTCTCAACCCTTGTCAATCTGCCATACCCCTCCTCTCACAAGGGGCCAGATAGCTCATATCTGCAACAGACATCAAGCAGTAGAAAGAGAGATAGATGAACAAATGCGGAGCTTACCAAAAACAGCCCATGTATTTGCACTGGAGAAGATACGGTACCAATCTGTACTTGCAGGCACTTGTTTCCACAACCCTGCTTCACATATGTGCATGTACTTGTCTGTACCCTCCTCCTTGCATCCAACTCTATGCTGTACTTGATTGTACAGTCCTGAAAAACAGCCCCGTACCCGTCTGTACTACCTCGGGATACGTGCCAAGAGTTGTCCTTGCAAGTGCCGCCTGCAACCAGCACCTGTGCTCGCCTGAATCTGCATAGCCAGATCTGTCCAACACCTGTCCAACGCCACCTGCAGCAGCAGCTCTGTTCAGCGCAGCCTGTGGTGGCAGCCCCGTCCGTACACTGTACGGCAACCGTACAGTGCTGTACGGCCTGTACCTGAACCAGGAGCCACCTGATAATAGTCGCCTGCTATGGCTGCCTCTGTTCCACAGCTCAACGCCGCCTGTACTCAGCAGTACCTGCTGTCGTATAGAGCTGTACGGCTGTTGTACGGCCTTCTCCAGCACACAGCACACAGCACACAGAAAACAGCAGCAAACCAGTCTTCAGCAGTCGACCAGCTTCTCCTCCTCTTTTCCACGCATGTACACAAGCGCATCAATCCTCCACGACTCCTTTTTCCAAAAGCTAGAGAGAGGGGGAGGAGAGAGAAGCACTCACTCCAAAAGTGGAGTGGCCTCCTCCCCATAAAAATCCTAGGGCCCCAAACTTAAAAAGTCCCTAGGGGCCACTAAGGCCTAGGGACAACTTTAATAAACATTAAAGTTTAATGTTCTAGTTCCCCCCTTCACACCTAGGGATGTCCACACATCTTTATCTCTATCCGGGCACCCCCCATGTGAATCATTCAATATTCTGACTCTGCAACCACCATGCCCACACTTGTACTGTTCCATTTTCACAGGGCCATGACATACCCCCCTCTTGAAAAATGGCAAGCGTCCTCGATTGCATTCTGGTGATGCATCAAAATATCCAAAGTGAAATATACAATATGGCAAGATCAGCGTCCCAATCTCTCTGAGCCATGCACATGTATCAACATTCACTGCAAACCAATGGCATAGTAATAGTCCAAGTTGTATACCACTGTGAACCATACATATCCACAAAATCTCATGTGACTAGTACACATATCATAGAAGTCCCATAAACAGATGTACTGTCAACCTCAGTACCTTCGGGTGAGTGAAAAACTGCACCAAGCGACCTCTAGATGTCATTTGAGCCTGTCTGTATCAAGGGAGTGGAGGTGCTACCCCCCTCTTGAGCATCAGGTAATGCTCCAGACCCATGCTCTGCTGAACCTGAATGAGCCACAACAAGAGTCGGCTCTAACTCAAAGGCATCGAGATAAAGCTGCAAAACCTGAGGTGAATCTGTTAAGCCACCTTCCTCCATCCACTTCGCATCCATCGGTGAATAGTTCTTGAACTTCACAAGATAGCGACGGGAAACTTTACCTCGTACCTTCCTTTCTTTATGTGCCAGTATCTGCTCTGGAATCAGAACCTCATCAAGTTCCTCAACTTCCGGCTGAGCCTCATCTGATACATCCTCAGGCACATCCCCACGGAAAGGTCTAAGGAGACTCACGTGAAAAGCATTGTGAATCCTCCAGTGATCTGGTAACTTCAAACGATAGGTTACCTCACCAATCTTTTCCAAAACCTGAAAAGGCCCATAATATCGCATGCTCAATTTAGGGAATAAGCGCTCTTTACCCTTCATTTTCTTGAGTCTAGCCTTTTCAAAGCGCAAAAGAACCCAATCACCCAATGCAAACTGTAAATCACGTCTGTGACGGTCTGCGTGTCATGGCCCTGTGAAAATGGAACAGTACAAGTGTGGGCATGGTGGTTGCAGAGTCAGAATATTTTATGATTCACATGGGGGGTGCCCGGACAGTGTTTAAGATGTGTGGACATCCCTAGGTGTGAAGGGGGGAACTAAAAACATTAAACTTTAATGTTTAATAAAGTTTGCCCCTAGGCCTTAGTGGCCCTAGGAACTTATTAAAGTTTGGGGCCCTAGGGATTAATTTGGGGGAGGAGTGTTTCTCTCTCCTCTCTCTCTCTCTCTCTTCCCTTTTTGGGGAGTCGTGTAGCAAAAGTGGAGAGTTTTCTCAAGCGCATGTACACAAGCGTGGAGAAGCTGAAGAGCAAGTCGACTGCAGATTTCTGGAGGGCTGTTGCTGTTTTTCTGAGTGGAATCAGCCGTACAGCACTGTACGGCCAGAACTGTGCAAGTACTCTCTCTCTTTCTCCTCTGTTGCTGGCTGCGCATAGAAGCTGCTGCAAGGATTCCCTGCGCACAGGCCCTGTACAGGCTGTACCAGCAAGTACACAGCCAGTACAGCACTGTACGGCTGCCGTACAGTGTACGGACAGCCAGGTACAGCAAGTACAGTTGCTGCAGGCTGCTGCAGGTGGCGCAAACAGGTGCTAGACAGACTGTATACTCTGATTCAGGCAGGTACAAGAATGGACAGCCGACTGTTTCTGCAAGTACAACTCTTGGCACGTATCCCGAGGCGGTACAGACGGGTACAGTGCTGATTTTCAGATCTGTATTTTCAAGGACAGCATAAGAGTGAACATCAGGAGGAGGATACAGGCTAGTACAAGCACACGTGTGAAGCAGGGGTGTGGATACAAGTGCCTGCAAGTACAGATTGGTGCTGTTGCTTCCTCCAGTGTTGTTTCACGAGCTGAACTTGGTAAGCTCTGTTTCTGTTCATCTATCTCTCTTTCTACTGCTTGATGTCTGTTGCAGATATGTGTTATCTGGCCCCTTGTGAGAGGAGGGGTATGGCAGATTGACAAGGGTTGAGACAAAGTTTGGACAGCACATGTATGTTTGAGCTGAGAAGATGTATCATGCACTTGAGTTATGCCAGATGTATGCCCATGGCTGGCCTGCTTTGTGATCTTGGCTGATCAGAGGGAGGCACAGTGTGTTGCTTGAGGACACAGATCTGTGTGCATAGATCCTCTGTGCTGAGAAGGATTTGTGGGCCGTCAGATTGGACTTACAGGTGTAAACTCTTGGCTGATCTTTGTGTTGTACTCAGCCATTCATGTTATTATAATTGAATAAAGAAATACCGCAAGGGGCGCCAAGCTTTAGGGCCAACAGGTGTCGCTGTGTTTTCAGATTTGGGCACTCTAGCTCCAATCTGTGTTTTGTTTCTCATCTAGACTACAAGTGGACGGGTGATTGCTTCTACCGCACTCTGGTTTTCTATCAGAGGCCGGTTTCAAGGTTCCGTTGCCGGGACCAATCATCAACTTTTTGAAGGGGGTGAGCTCGTGGTTGCTTTGAAGAAAGCCATCGCTGAAAATTCAGCAATCATGTCTGATACAGAGGAAGAGTACTTCTATCATGAAGAAGAGCAAGAGACTTCTCCTGAAAGAGATGTATCTGAGGATATTTTTGCAGGAGAACAGGCTGTAGATGTTGAGCCTTATGAGGATGTAACACAGCCAGAAGATGTGCATGGTAAAGAGGATGATGATGCTCGGTTCAAAGATCGCTTGGCTAGTGTTATGGATACTTTTATGCAGCTCACACAGAGTGAGAGATTTGCTGAATTTATGAGATCTCGCATAGAGCCCCGCACAGAGCCCCAGGAAAAGAAGAAGAAGGTTCGTTCGAAGAATCTTCCTCAGGGTCATAGTGGTGCCATCCCACAGGAACCATCTTTTGGCCAGTTTCCGAATATGCAGCATGCTTATGGTGCAAACTCTCAGAGTTCCTTCTATGGACAGCCACCTATTTCTCAGCAGAATATGCATCCAGGTTATTTTGGTGGTGGCTCGGTGTTTCAATCCATGACTGGGGGTTACCCTCAGGGAGGCATGGGTATGTATGGGCCTTTTGGAGCCAAATTTCAGCCTGGCATGCAAGGGAATATGTATGGTGGTATGCAGTCCGGTATGGCTGGAAATATGTTTGCAGGCATGCAACCTGGGATGCAAGGCAATATGTTTGGTGGCATGCAGCCAGGTATGCATAATGGAATGTATGGAAACATGGCTGGAATGTATGGTATGCCTGGCATGGGAATGGGAAATGTTGACCCAATGATGGGTATGAATGTTGGGGGCAGCAATCTCACGAAACCACTTCCATATGATAATCTAACGCCTATGGGAAAGGCGAAGGATTACAAGGAAGGGGGAGCTGCAGTGAAGTTTGACACTTTCAGTGGGGCCAAGGATAAATTGAAGGCACTTACCTTTTTACAGCAATTTGATGCTGCTTTTTCTGGTGGGAATTACACAGAGTCCTCAAAGGTGAGGAAAGCTGCCACTTTTCTCAAGGGCAATGCTTTGCAGTGGTGGTCTACTCTTCTTTTGCAGGGCATAGCACCCACCACATGGGTCCAATTCAAACAGGTTTTCTCTTCCGTATGGCTCACATCTACATTTGAGGTGGATGTTATGACAGCATGGCATAAGCTGGATGCTTCAAAGTGTGATAGTTTGGAGGATTATAATAAGAAGTTTTGGGAAGCTCTACTCCCAGTGACTTCTTATCGTGCCGTGCCATTATCTGAGCAGGTTGAGAAATATTGTTGTGGGCTGCCCAAAGAGGTACGAGATTATTGTATAAAGACAAGAGTAACGAACATGTCACAGATGATTGAAAATGCTATGACAGCTAATGCGTTACTCACAGGTGGTTCATTTGGATTTAAAGGCAGTAAGAAATTGGGCAAGAAAGCTGAAAAATTTGGGCATGCTTCTCGTGATACTAAAGGGTCTTCAGAGACAAAGTATAAGAAGTTGCCAATGCCCAAAAGGACTTCTGAGGAAAGACAGGCTTTGAGAGATGCTCAAAAGTGTTTTTACTATACTGAAGAGGGGCATATGTCATTCAATTGTCCCAAAAGAACGTCCAAAAAGGACCCTGACAATAAAGGAGAGCCCAAGCCAAAGAAACCAAAGCCTTCTGCAGGCTTAGTTCCTGATCTTGTGGGGGAGCAGCTAGGTGGTGAAGCTACAGAGTTGTGCAGGGCATGGGGCAAAGTGAGAGATCAGAATGCTTTGATCTTCTTTGACACAGGTGCTAGAGCCAACTTCATTTCACCAGATTTGGCTGGCCGATTGGGGATTCGCGCAGAGGAGATGGGGCCGTTACATGAGGCAAATATGGCTTGTCCAGGGTATGCAGAACCCGTTACTCCTATTATTGGGAAGCTTCTGCTTCATTTGCAGGGTTATGTGGACAGCGAGGAGTTCTTCATCATGCCTTTGGATGGCTGTGATGTTTTGTTGGGGATGCCATGGTGCCACAGGGTACATGCGGTGGTGGATACTTAAAATAGGACAATTACTCTGACTCATAGAGGGAAAGAGCATGTATTGGATGTAAAACTCAAAGGGGAATCTGTTCCTATTGTATCCGCTTCGGCAATTTCATCAGTAATGAAAAAGCATCTTTCCGCGTACTTGATTTATGTAAAGGATGCACAGGATGATGAGTCTAAGTCTAATTTGTCAATGTTAGATAAGGACAGGGCTGATTTCTTAAGTGGGTTTCAAGACTGTTTTTCCGAGTCATTGCCAGGGGAATTACCTCCTGACAGGCCAGAAGATCATGCCATAGATCTGATTCCTGGTAGTACTCCACCGAATAGACCGCCGTATCGTGTTAGTGCAGCCCAACAGGAAGAGATTATGAGTCAGGTGCAGGAGCTATTGAATAAGGGGTTGATACAGCCTAGCTCATCACCCTTTTGCTCACCTGTGCTCTTAGTGCAGAAGAAGGATGGTTCTTGGCGCATGTGTATAGATTACAGGGCGCTGAATAAAAATACCATCAAGAATCGATTCCCCATACCGAGGATCGATGACATCTTGGACCGCTTACAGGGCTCCACAGTTTTTAGTCGTATTGACTTGAAAAGCGGGTATCATCAGATACGCATTAGACCCGAGGATGTGCATAAGACAGCATTCCGAACCACGTTTGGGTTGTATGAGTTCTTGGTTATGCCCTTTGGTTTAACGAATGCGCCTGCCACATTTAACAGAATGATGGACAGGATTTTCAGGCCTCATAGAGAGTTTGTGGGCACATTCTTTGATGATATGATTGTGCATTCACGAACTGAGGAAGAGCAAAGAAGGCATTTGGCCATTGTGTTTGCAGAACTCAGAAACCATAGGTTGGTGGTTAATGGCAAGAAGAGTGAGTTTTTCTTGCAGGAGATACATTCTTGGGGCATATTGTGTCTGGTCATGGAGTCCGTATGGATCCAGCCAAGGTGGAAGCAATACTTAATTGGCCAGCTTTGAGGACCGTGCATGATGTACGCAGCTTTCTAGGATTGTGTTCCTATTACAGGCGTTACATAAGGCACTTTGCTGAAATTGCTTCGCCTCTTCATGCTTTGACGAAGAAAGCAACTCCGTTTAGATGGGCTGATCGGGAAATTACAGCATTCAAAAAGCTCAAAGAAAAGCTTACTTCGGACACAGTATTGGTGTTACCGGACCTCCGAAAGGCTTTTGTTGTCCAGTGTGATGCATGTGGAAGTAGCATTGGTGTAGTTCTCATGCAAGAGGGACATGCGATAGCCTATGAGAGTAGAGTTTTGCAAGATGCCGAGAAGCATTTACAGGTTTATGAGAAAGAGATGTTGGCTGTAATTCACGCTCTTTCTACTTGGAAACACTACTTGCTTGGGGCTGATTTTACTGTACAGACAGATCATCAGACCTTGCGTTATTTCCTCACGCAGACTAAGCTTTCAGAGAAGCATATGCGTTGGGCAAACTTTTTGTCAATGTTTCACTTCCAGATTGTGCATGTGGAAGGCAAAAAGAATGTAGTGGCAGATGCTTTGTCACGCAAGCCACAGGTCTCTGCAGTTTCACTTGCTTATCATCATGAGCTTGATGAAATGAAAGAGCAGTATGCCCATGATGAGGATTTTGAAAGGTTGTATGATCAGATGTCTGAGGGTCAGCGGCATGAGCATTACACTCTCAGAGATGGGTTTTTATTGATGCATGGCATACTGTGCGTTACCAGGCCATTGCGACTCAAGGTTATGATTGAAAGTCATGTTCCACCGTATGCAGGTCATAGAGGTATTGACGCCACGGTCAAAGCAGTGGAGACTTTCTTTTATTGGCCAACCTTGAGAAGAGATGTTGATGCCTTTGTGTGTATGTCAGAAGGTAAAGTTTGACCGTCAGAAGACACCAAGGTTATTACAGCCTTTACCTATTCCGGATAGACCTTGGGAGAGCATTGCCATGGATTTTGTATTTGATCTTCCACGGACACAAACGGGAAATGATGGCATCTGGACTATCATATGCAGGTTCAGTAAGCAGGCTCATTTCATTCCCGTGCGGAAGACAATCAAAGTGGATCATATGGTGAAGTTGTTCATGGGAGCGAACATCTTCAAGTATCATGGCTTGCCTACGTCTATCATTAGTGACCGTGATCCACGGATGACGAGTTTGTTTTGGAGAGGGTTGTTTGACAACATGGGTACAACTCTCAAGTTTTCATCGTCATTTCATCCACAGACAGATGGTCAGTCAGAAGAGGCTAACTCTACAGTGTTGGATCTTCTCAAGTGTTATGTGTCAGAGCACAAGTAACAATGGGAAAACTATCTTCCTTTGGTGGAGTTTGCATATAACAACACTGTACATAGCTCGACAGGCAAGGCGCCTTTTGAGATTGTAGAAGGAGGGAAGAAGGTTCCACCCATTTTGCATACAAAGGATAAGATCTTTGAGGCTGATCAGTATGTGGAGAGCTTGGATGAAGCTTATCGGAGAGTTAAGTTGGCCCTCCAGAAAACTCAGCAGAAGCAAAAGAAAGCCGCAGACCGTCATCACAGACGTGATTTACAGTTTGCATTGGGTGATTGGGTTCTTTTGCGCTTTGAAAAGGCTAGACTCAAGAAGATGAAGGGTAAAGAGCGCTTATTCCTTAAGTTGAGCATGCGATATTATGGGCCTTTTCAGGTTTTGGAAAAGATTGGTGAGGTAACCTATCGTTTGAAGTTACCAGATCACTGGAGGATTCACAATGCTTTTCACGTGAGTCTTCTTAGACCTTTCCGTGGGGATGTGCCTGAGGATGTATCAGATGAGGCTCAGCCGGAAGTTGAGAAACTTGATGAGGTTCTGATTCCAGAGCAGATACTGGCACATAAAGAAAGGAAGGTACGAGGTAAAGTTTCCCGTCGCTATCTTGTGAAGTTCAAGAACTATTCACCGATGGATGCGAAGTGGATGGAGGAAGGTGACTTAACAGATTCACCTCAGGTTTTGCAGCTTTATCTCGATGCCTTTGAGTTAGAGCCGACTCTTATTGTGGCTCATTCAGGTTCAGCAGAGCATGGGTCTGGAGCATTACCTGATGCTCAAGAGGGGGGTAGCACCTCCACTCCCTTGATACAAACAGGCTCAGATGACATCTAGAGGTCGCTTGGTGCAGTTTTTCACTCACCCGAAGGTACTGAGGCTGACAGTACATCTGTTTATGGGACTTCTATGATATATGTGTACTAGTCACATGGAGATTTTTGTGGATATGTATGGTTCACAGTGGTATACAACTTGGACTATTACTATGCCATTGGTTTGCAGTGAATATTGATACATGTGTATGGCTCAGGGAGATTGGGACGCTGATCTTGCCATATTGTATATTTCACTTTGGATATTTTGATGCATCACCAGAATGCAATCGAGGACGCTTGCCATTTTTCAAGGGGGGGGTATGTCATGGCCCTGTGAAAATGGAACAGTACAAGTGTGGGCATGGTGGTTGCAGAGTCAGAATATTTTATGATTCACATGGGGGGTGCCCGGACAGTGTTTAAGATGTGTGGACATCCCTAGGTGTGAAGGGGGGAACTAAAAACATTAAACTTTAATGTTTAATAAAGTTTGCCCCTAGGCCTTAGTGGCCCTAGGAACTTATTAAAGTTTGGGGCCCTAGGGATTAATTTGGGGGAGGAGTGTTTCTCTCCTCTCTCTCTCTCTTCCCTTTTTGGGGAGTCGTGTAGCAAAAGTGGAGAGTTTTCTCAAGCGCATGTACACAAGCGTGGAGAAGCTGAAGAGCAAGTCGACTGCAGATTTCTGGAGGGCTGTTGCTGTTTTTCTGAGTGGAATCAGCCGTACAGCACTGTACGGTCAGAACTGTGCAAGTACTCTCTCTCTTTCTCCTCTGTTGCTGGCTGCGCATAGAAGCTGCTGCAAGGATTCCCTGCGCACAGGCCCTGCACAGGCTGTACCAGCAAGTACACAGCCAGTACAGCACTGTACGGCTGCCGTACAGTGTACGGACAGCCAGGTACAGCAAGTACAGCTGCAGGCTGCTGCTGCAGGTGGCGCAAACAGGTGCTGGACAGACTGTATACTCTGATTCAGGCATGTACAAGAATGGACAGCCGACTGTTTGTGCAAGTACAACTCTTGGCACGTATCCCGAGGCGGTACAGACGGGTACAGTGCTGATTTTCAGATCTGTGTTTTCAAGGACAGCATAAGAGTGAACATCAGGAGGAGGATACAGGCTAGTACAAGCACGCGTGTGAAGCAGGTGTGAGTGAGAGACGGTGTGGAGCACGCGAAGAAACAGAAGAAAACGTGTGGAGACCTGGAGCAAAACGATGGAGCTCAAATTATGAAGATAAGTTTGTTACAAAACTTAGGGCATATAATAACCCTAACTGGTGCCCGTTTCACATAACGGTAAGTTGGGCGCCTTATTGGGCGCGGGGAAAAAACCTCACTTAAAGTGAGTAAAAAGTGCCCGGCCGGTCCTAATACATTGGCCACTGCCCATAATAATGTCAGGACATTATTTCTAACACCCCCCTGCAGTGCCAATGTGGGTACAAGGCATGATGTCAATCACCAAAAGGAAGTAAGCCTAAAGCTTTGCGGAAAGCTTCAAACTTTTCTCGAGGTAAAGCTTTGGTGAAAATGTCTGCGACATTGTCATGTGTTGGACAATAGATCATGCTGATCTCCCCTGCATGAAGTCTTTCTCTGACATAATGATAATGTATCTCTATGTGTTTCGTTCGTGCATGAAACACAGGATTCCGTGCTACTGCAATAGCACTCTGACTGTCAGTGAGAATCGGAGTAGGCTCCTCCAATAAAGGATGAAGATCTGCCAAGAGTCTGCGTAGCCAAACACATTCCACTGTTGTTGTGAAAGCTGCCCTGTACTCAGCCTCACAAGACGAGGTAGCTACTGTAGATTGTTTCTTGCTCAACCATGAAATGCATGAGTGTCCCAAAAAGAAACAATTACCACTGGTAGACTGCCTTGTGTCGAAGTCACCAGCCCAATCTGAATCACTGTATGCATGTAAATGCAAGTCACCCCCCTTGGGAAACATCAAGCCATAAGACTTGGTGCCTTGCAAGTAACGAAACACACGCTTTACAGCTTGCCAATGAAGCATCCGTGGGCTGTGCATATATCTGCTCACCTGGGATACTGCATACTGAATATCCGGTCTGGTGTTGCACAAGTAAATCAGGCACCCAACAGCCTGACAATAGAGAATAGCATCAAAAGATTCACTGCCATCATGTACTGTAAGTTTCAGCCCTGGTTCCATAGGAGTGGAAATAGGCTTACAATCTTGAAATTTGAATCTTTCCAACAGTCTCTGTACATACTTCGACTGTAACATAAAGATACCCTTCTCACTTTGTATGAATTGTATGCCCAAGTAATAGTGCAACATACCCATATCTGACATCTCAAAAGCATATTTGAGTTCGGACTTAAAATCTGAAATTTTATCCGCATCAGTACCTGTGAGCAACATATCATCTACATAAAGAATGATTATCAAAATATCCCCCCCATCTCTCTTGATGTAGAGGGTGCTTTCAGTGGGACTGTTGGTGAACCCCTGGCTAGTCAAAAATGCATCAATCTTTGCATACCAAGCACGCGGTGCTTGTTTTAAGCCATACAAAGCTTTCCTCAACTTGCACACCTTGTGCTCTTGACCAGACATAGCAAAACCAAGAGGTTGTATCACATAAACCTCTTCCTCAAGATCACCATTCAAAAAGGCTGTTTTTATGTCCAACTGATGTACAAACCAGCCATAATGTGCAGCCATAGCAACAACAACACGGATGGTGGTCATCCGAGAAGTGGGGGCAAAAGTTTCTTCATAATCTATGCCCTTTTTCTGAGCATAGCCCTTAGCAACCAGCCTTGCTTTGTACCTGTCAGTGGTACCATCTGGTTTGCGTTTAACCTTATAAACCCACTTTGTACCAATTGCCTTCTTGCCAGGAGGCAAATCCACCAAATCCCATGTATGATTCTTAACAATAGAATCCAATTCAGCTTGCATGGCCTGCATCCAATGCTGATTTTCACTTGCATCTTCAAAACTCTCAGGTTCCTCTTCATCCATAATAGAACTCACCCAAGCTGACTCTGAAAAGTGAGAGCTTTCAGCCTCACGTGTACTCCTACGTGTCCTACCTGGTAATGGAGCAGCAAGTCTACTCTCTTGAAGAGTCTGTATAGCCCAACGAGGAATGGTTCTAGCTTCTTGCAAAGCTGTCCTCTCTTGTACAACAATATCCTCTTCTGCTTGCTGTATGTCAGGCTCAGCCTGGGGCTGATTTAAAGCATCAAACACACGAGGTGGTGGCTGCAAATTCTGAAATTCAGCCGGTATATCAGCTGTGGTTCCTATGCCAATGGGTATCAACCCTTCAAATACATCAAAAGACTCCTGAGGTTGCTGAAATTTAAATTCAGCAATGGGTTGTGCTGAATGCTCTGCAAAAACAACATCTCTGCTCACAAAAATCCTCCGTGTGACAGGATTATAGAGACGGTACCCTTTACTTTGACTGCTGTAGCCAACAAATATGCACTTTATGGCTTTATCATCAAGCTTCCCACGAAGCTCCTGTGGTACATGTGCATAAGCCAAGCAACCAAACACACGAAAATAATCAACACTAGGTTTCCGATCAAACCAAGCTTCATAGGGTGTAACAGATCTGAGTGCCTTTGTAGGGCACCTGTTCAACACATGAGTGGCACACATAAGAGCTTCCACCCAAAACTTATGTGGCAATCCCTTTGCTTTCAGCATACACCTGGCCATCTCCATGAGTGACCTATTCTTTCGTTCGGCGACACCATTCTGCTGAGGTGTATATGGTGTAGTACACTGGTGTACTATGCCCTTCTCTAAACAAAAAGCATCAAATACTTTAGATAAGTATTCCCCCCCTCTGTCAGTTCTGAGAGTCTGCACTTTTTGTCCTGTTGCATTTTCAACCATGTTGACATAATGTCGGAAATGCATAAAGACATCAGATTTGTTCTTCAAAGCATACACCCAGGCATATCTGGAAAAGTCATCAATAAAAGTAACAAAATACCAATGACCTCCCAAGGATTGTGTCCTCATTGGACCACATACATCACTGTGAATGAGCTGCAATTTGCGGACAGCTCTAACAACTCTATCCTTTTTGAAAGCCTGACGATGCATCTTTCCCAAAATACATCCCTCACACACATGTCTGGGAGGAGTCTCTAAATTAGGTAGGGCATCTACCATTTTCAGCTTCTGAAGTGCCATGAGACTGCCATAATTTACATGCCCAAACCTGGCATGCCATAACTCTGCATCCTGCATAGCAGATGTAGAGGTAGAAACAACACATGCAGTGTGCCTCTCATAAGGATCAAGACGGTATAAACCGCGACATAAGGTCCCTGTAGCAACCAAAGCAAAGTCACTTTCCCTGTCACGGACCATACATTTAGTATCCTCAAAGGAAACAACCAGCCCTCTCTTTGCAAAAGAAGACACTGAGAGAAGATTCTTCTTTATCCCAGGCACATACAATACATCCTGAAGGAGAAATTCTGAGCCATTAATGGCTGTAAGCATAACATCCCCTGTGCCCTGAACTGGATAAGAAGCATTATTTGCACACGTAACCTTTCTGCCACATGAAGAAGGTACCATCTTGCCAAACAAATCCTTTCTGGACGTGATGTGCCTTGAGGCACCACTGTCAAAGAACCATACATCACCACTTTCACTCACACTGAGTGAATGAACCTCATTTGAGGGATCATAGCTGCAAGTAAAGAAGCACCAATCCTCTTCCACAAGATTGACAGTGGCATCATCTTTCTTGTTATCCACATCTGAAGAGTCTTCAACTGAATTACCAGACTCTTTCTTCTTTTCCTTGGCTATCCTCTTATGACATTCATGAATATAGTGACCTGGCTTCTTGCAGTAATGGCACTTACCCTTCTTTTTAGGTTTCTGTGCATCATCCTTCTCTTTACTAGATGGCTGTCCTGATTCTGACTTAGGCTTATATGCACCAGATTTTCCTTTGCCCTTGTTCTTGGCAAAGAGTGCTTGCTCACCACCTCTTTGCATGACATTTTTCCGAGTCTGCTCTTCCTGCAGCAAAAGTCCAACCAAATCCTGAAAGGATAGAGGGACTGGATTACCCCTCATGGACAAGTGAAGAGATGTATGAAAACCCAAATAAGAGCTCGGTAAAGAGTTAAGTGTAGTGGTGACCATCTCAGCATCAGAAATGATTTCATCAATATTCAAGAGCTGTTCTCTCAAATCCTGAATCTTCGTAAGATGATCCTGCATAGAATCACCCTCATCCATGCACAAGTGTGATAGTTCCCGCTTCAAAAAGGCAACTCTAGCCTCATTGCGAGCCTGATACATGTGCTCCAAAGTATCCCATGCAGCCTGAGATGTCCTGCATGAACGGATATGCGGAATAATGGACCTCTTAACTGAAAGTGCAATCAAAGAGAGTGCCTGAGCATCCCTGGAATCCCACCTAGTTTGTTCCTGTGTAGGTGCCTGAGGAGCTGGTAGTACAACCTGCTGCCTGCCATGTTGTGGAGGGGTAGCTGGGGCCACATGCATAGGCCTTGCCTCAGCTCCACTTACATAATTCCACAAATTCTTTGCAACTAGCAGATTCCTGAGCATAAAGCTCCACAGGGAATAGTTGGTTCCATCCAACTTATCTTCCTGGGCTAAAAACCCAAACACATCAGCAGTGTTCTGTGCCATGAGAGCAAACTGTAACCTGCAAAAGAGACTGACTGCACAAGAGTCCACAAATATTGCTCGAGACTGTCTGTTTCACACAGATAGACAGCACAGCAACAAAAGCCCCAAATTTCTGGTGGCTCAAATTTCTCTGATTCCCACAAAAAAACCTGTGGGAGCTGTCACAGATTGTGCAGCAACATAAAAACAGCAAAAGCCCCAAATTTCGGACTTGATTTGCTGACAAAATTCACAGTTAAGCTCCAAAATACAGCAGGTAGACTCACCCTAGTTGCTGCTGCAGATTGCTGAGTACGAACTGATGCAGAAGACGGTACAATGCTGTACGGAAGGCTGTACGGACAGCAAACAGCAACCAGCAGGTGCTATACAGAACTGTACGGACAGAAAACAGCAGATAGAGCTGTACGACAGCTGTACGGCTACTGTACGATCAGAAAACAGTAGCAAAACTGGTCGTACAGACCTGTACGAACAGAAAAACAGCAACCAGCAGCCACACATGCTGCACAGATGCTGTACGGCCTGTAGAAAAACGACCAGCACTGCTTTTTGCACCAGAACAGTGCCCGAGACACACAGAAAGCAGTCGCCCAGATCTGTAGAAGGAGGGCGACCTGTTTTTCAGCACCAGAAGCAGGCGACCAGCACAATAGAGAGTGTTCTTCGCGACGAAAGTGCTTCACCAGCAGTAGGGAAGGCGGGAGCAGGAACAACAACCTGCTCTGATACCAATTGTGAGTGAGAGACGGTGTGGAGCACGCGAAGAAACAGAAGAAAACGTGTGGAGACCTGGAGCAAAACGATGGAGCTCAAATTATGAAGATAAGTTTGTTACAAAACTTAGGGCATATAATAACCCTAACTGGTGCCCGTTTCACATAACGGTAAGTTGGGCGCCTTATTGGGCGCGGGGAAAAAACCTCACTTAAAGTGAGTAAAAAGTGCCCGGCCGGTCCTAATACATTGGCCACTGCCCATAATAATGTCAGGACATTATTTCTAACAGCAGGGGTGTGGATACAAGTGCCTGCAAGTACAGATTGGTGCTGTTGCTTCCTCCAGTGTTGTTTCACGAGCTGAACTTGGTAAGCTCTGTTTCTGTTCATCTATCTCTCTTTCTACTGCTTGATGTCTGTTGCAGATATGTGTTATCTGGCCCCTTGTGAGAGGAGGGGTATGGCAGATTGACAAGGGTTGAGACAGAGTTTGGACAGCACATGTATGTTTGAGCTGAGAAGATGTATCATGCACTTGAGTTATGCCAGATGTATGCCCATGGCTGGCCTGCTTTGTGATCTTGGCTGATCAGAGGGAGGCACAGTGTGTTGCTTGAGGACACAGATCTGTGTGCATAGATCCTCTGTGCTGAGAAGGATTTGTGGGCCATCAGATTGGACTTACAGGTGTAAACTCTTGGCTGATCTTTGTGTTGTACTCAGCCATTCATGTTATTATAATTGAATAAAGAAACACCGCAAGGGGCGCCAAGCTTTGGGGCCAACAGGTGTCGCTGTGTTTTCAGATTTGGGCACTCTAGCTCCAATCTGTGTTTTGTTTCTCATCTAGACTACAAGTGGACGGGTGATTGCTTCTACTGCACTCTGGTTTTCTATCAGAGGCCGGTTTCATTGCGGCTTTCTTTTGCTTCTGCTGAGTTTTCTGGAGTGCCAACTTAACCCTCCGATAAGCTTCATCTAAACTCTCCACATACTGATCAGCCTCAAAGATCTTATCCTTTGTATGCAAAATGGGTGGTACCTTCTTCCCTCCTTCCACAATCTCAAAAGGCGCCTTGCCTGTCGAGGTATGTACAGTGTTGTTATATGCAAACTCCACCAAAGGAAGATAGTTTTCCCATTGTTACTTGTGCTCTGACACATAACACTTGAGAAGATCCAACACTGTAGAGTTAGCCTCTTCTGACTGACCATCTGTTTGTGGATGAAATGACGATGAACACTTGAGAGTTGTACCCATGTTGTCAAACAACCCTCTCCAGAACAAACTCGTCATCCGTGGATCACGGTCACTAATGATAGACGTAGGCAAGCCATGATACTTGAAGATGTTCGCCATGAACAACTTCACCATATGATCCACTTTGATCGTCTTACGCACGGGAATGAAATGAGCCTGCTTACTGAACCTGCATATGATAGTCCAGATGCCATCATTTCCCGTTTGTGTCCGTGGAAGATCAAATACAAAATCCATGGCAATGCTCTCCCAAGGTCTATCTGGAATAGGTAAAGGCTGTAATAACCCTGGTGTCTTCTGACGGTCAAACTTTACCTTCTGACATTCGATGCATTGCCTCACAAAGGCATCAACATCTCTTCTCAAGGTTGGCCAATAAAAGAAAGTCTCCACTGCTTTTACCGTGGTGTCAATACCTCTATGACCTGCATACGGTGGAGCATGACTTTCAATCATAACCTTGAGTCGCAATGGCCTCGTAACACACAGTCTGCCATGCATTAATAAAAACCCATCTCTGAGAGTATAGTGCTCATGCCGCTGACCCTCAGACATCTGATCATACAACCTTTCAAAGTCCTCATCATGGGCATACTGCTCTTTCATTTCATCAAGCTCATGATGATAAGCAAGTGAAACTGCAGAGACTTGTGGCTTGCGTGACAAAGCATCTGCCACTACATTCTTTTTGCCTTCCACATGCACAATCTGGAAGTGAAACATAGACAAAAAGTTTGCCCAACGCATATGCTTCTCTGAAAGCTTAGTTTGCGTGAGGAAGTAACGCAAGGTTTGATGATCTGTCTGCACAGTGAAATCAGCCACAAGCAAGTAGTGTTTCCATGTAGAAAGAGCGTGAATTACAGCCAACATCTCTTTCTCATAAACCTGTAAATGCTTCTCGGCATCTTGCAATATTCTACTCTCATAGGCTATCACATGTCCCTCTTGCATGAGGACCGCACCAATGCTACTTCCACATGCATCACACTGGACAACAAAAGCCTTTCGGAGGTCCCGTAACACCAATACTGGGTCCGAAGTAAGCTTTTCTTTGAGCTTTTTGAATGCTGTAATTTCCCGATCAGCCCATCTAAACAGAGTTGCCTTCTTCGTCAAGGCATGAAGAGGCGAAGCAATTTCAGCAAAGTGCCGTATGTAACGCCTGTAATAGGAACACAATCCTAGAAAACTGCGTACATCATGTACGGTCCTCAAAGCTGGCCAATTAAGTATTGCTTCCACTTTTGCTGGATCCATACGGACTCCATGCGCAGACACAATATGCCCCAAGAAATGTATCTCTTGCAAAAAGAATTCACTCTTCTTGCCATTAACCACCAGCCTATGGTTTCTGAGTTCTGCAAACACAATGGCCAAATGCCTTCTATGCTCTTCCTCAGTTTGTGAATGCACAATCATATCATCAAAGAATGTGCCCACAAACTCTCTATGAGGTCTGAAGATCCTGTCCATCATTCTGTTAAATGTGGCAGGCGCATTCGTCAAACCAAAGGACATAACCAAGAACTCATACAACCCAAACGTGGTTCGGAATGCTGTCTTATGCACAACCTCGGGTCTAATGCGTATCTGATGCTTTTCAAGTCAATACGACTAAAAACTGTGGAGCCCTGTAAGCGATCCAAGATATCATCGATCCTCGGTATGGGGAATCGATTCTTGATGGTATTCTTGTTCAGCGCCCTGTAATCAATACACATGCACCAAGAACCATCCTTCTTCTGCACTAAGAGCACAGGTGAGCAAAAGGGTGATGAGCTAGGCTGTATCAACCCTTTATTCAAAAGCTCCTGCACCTGACTCATAATCTCTTCCTGTTGGGCTGCACTAACACGGTACGGCGGTCTATTCGGTGGAGTACTACCAGGAATCAGATCAATGGCATGATCTTCTGGCCTCTCAGGAGGAAGTTCTCCTGGCAATGACTCGAAAAAACAGTCTTGAAACCCACATAAGAAATCAGTTCTGTTCTTATCTAACATAGACAAATTAGACTTAGACTCATCATCCTGTGCATCCTTTACATAAATCAAGTATGCGGAAAGATGCTTTTTCATTACTGATGAAATCGCCGAAGCGGATACAATAGGAACAGATTCCCCTTTGAGTTTTACATCCAATACATGTTCTTTCCCTCTATGAGTCAGAGTGATTTTCCTATTGTAAGTATCCACCACCGCATGTACCCTGTGGCACGCCCAAAACATCACAGCCATCCAAAGGCATGATGAAGAACTCTTCGCTGTCCACATAACCCTGCAAATGAAGCCGAAGCTTCCCAATGATAGGAGTAACAGGTTCGGCATACCCTGGACAAGCCATATTAGCCTCATGTAACGGCCCCATCTCCTCTGCGCGAATCCCCAATCGGCCAGCCAAATCTGGTGAAATGAAGTTGGCTCTAGCACCTGTATCAAAGAAGATCAAGGCATTCTGATCTCTTACTTTGCCCCATGCCCTGCACAACTCTGTAGCTTCACCACCTGGCTGTTCCCCCACAAGATCAGGAACTAAGCCTGCAGAAGGCTTTTGTTTCTTTGGCTTGGGCTCTCCTTTATTGTCAGAGTCCTTTTGGGACTTTCTTTTGGGACAATTGAATGACATATGCCCCTCTTCAGTACAGTAAAAACACTTATGAGCATCTCTCAAAACCTGTCTTTCCTCAGAAGTCCTGTTGGGCATTGGCAACTTCTTATACTTCGTCTCTGAAGACCCTTTAGCATCACGAGAAGCATGCCCAAATTTTTCAGCTTTCTTGCTCAATTTCTTACTGCCTTTAAACCCAGATGAACCACCAGTGAGTAACGCATTAGCTGTCATAGCATTTTCAATCATCTGTGACATGTTTGTTACTGTTGTCTTTATACAATAATCTCGTACCTCTTTGGGCAGCCCACAACAATACTTCTCTACCTGCTCAGATAATGGCACGGCACGGTAAGAAGTCACTGGGAGTAAAGCTTCCCAAAACTTCTTGTTATAATCCTCCAAACTATCACACTTTGAAGCATCCAATTTGTGCCATGCGCTCATAACATCCACCTCAAATGTAGATGTGAGCCATACGGAAGAGAAAACCTGTTTAAATTGGACCCATGTAGTGGGTGCTATGCCCTGCAAAAGAAGAGTAGACCACCACTGCAAAGCATTGCCCTTGAGAAAAGTGGCAGCTTTCCTCACCTTAGAGGACTCTGTGTAATTCCCACCAGAAAAAGCAGCATCAAACTGCTGTAAAAAGGTAAGTGCTTTAAGTTTATCCTTGGCCCCACTGAATGTGTCAAACTTCACTGCACCTCCCCCTTCCTTGTAATCCTTCGCCTTTTCCATAGGCGTTAGATTATCATATGGAAGTGGTTTCACAAGATTGCTGCCCCCAACATTCATACCCATCATTGGGTCAACATTTCCCATTCCCACACCAGGCATACCATACATTCCAGCCATGTTTCCAAACATTCCATTATGCATACCTGGCTGCATACCACCAAACATATTGCCTTGCATCCCAGGTTGCATGCCTCCAAACATATTTCCAGCCATACCGGACTGCGTACCACCATACATATTCCCCTGCATACCAGGCTGAAAATTAGCTCCAAAAGGCCCGTGCATACCCATGCCTCCCTGAGGATAACCCCCAGTCATGGATTGGAACACCGAGCCACCACCAAAATAACCTAGATGCATATTCTGCTGAGGAATAGGTGGCTGTCCATAGAAGGAACTCTGTGGATTAGCACCAAAAGCATGCTGCATGTTCGGAAACTGTCCAGGAGATGGATCGTGTGAAGCGGTACCACTATGACCCTGAGGAAGATTCTTAGAACGAACCTTCTTCTTCTTTTTCTCGGGCTCTGTGCGGGATCTCATAAATTCAGCAATCTCTCACTCTATGTGAGTTGCATAAAAGTATCCATAACACTAGCCAAACGATCTTTAAACCGAGCATCATCGTCCTCTTTACCATGCACATCTTCTGGCTGTGTTACATCCTCATAAGGCTCAACATCTGCAGCCTGTTCTCCTGCAAAAATATCCTCAGATACATCTCTCTCGGGAGAAGTCTCTTGCTCTTCTTCTTCATGATAGAAGTACTCATCCTCTTAATCAGACATGTTTGCTGAATTTTTCAGCGATGACTTTCTTCAAAGCAACCACGAGCTCACCCCCTTCAGAAAGTTGATGATTGGTCCCGGCAACGGAACCTTGAAACCGGCCTCAAATAGAAACCAAAGTGCGGTAGACTAGCAGTCACCCGTCCACTTGTAGTCTAGATGTGAAAACAAAACAGATTGGAGCTAGAGTGCCCTAATCTGAAAACAAGGCGACACCTGTTGGCCCCAAAGCTTGGCGCCCCTTGCGGTATTTCTTTATTCAATTCCAAAAAAAATGAATGGCTGAGTACAACAAAAATCAGCCAAGAGATTACACATGTATGTCCAATCTGACGGCCCACAATACCTCTTAGCACAGAGGATCTTTGCACACAGATCTGTGTCTCCAAATAACACACTGTGCCTCCCTCTGATCAGCCAAGACCACTAAGCAGGGCAGCCATGAGCATACATCTCGCATAACTCAAGTGCATGATTCAACATCTCAGCTCATACATACATATGCTGTCCAAACTCTGTCTCAACCCTTGTCAATCTGCCATACCCCTCCTCTCACAAGGGGCCAGATAGCTCATATTTGCAACAGACATCAAGCAGTAGAAAGAGAGATAGATGAACAGATGCGGAGCTTACCAAAAACAGCCCGTGTATTTGCACTGGAGAAGATACGGTACCAATCTGTACTTGCAGGCACTTGTTTCCACAACCCTGCTTCACATATGTGCATGTACTTGTCTGTACCCTCCTCCTTGCATCCAACTCTATGCTGTACTTGATTGTACAGTCCTGAAAAACAGCCCCGTACCCGTCTGTACTACCTCGGGATATGTGCCAAGAGTTGTCCTTGCAAGCGCCGCCTGCCAACCAGCACCTGTGCTCGCCTGAATCTGCGTAGCCAGATCTGTCTAGCACCTGTCCAACGCCGCCTGCAGCAGCTCTGTTCAGCGCAGCCTGTGTCAGCCCCGTCCGTACACTGTACGGCAGCCGTACAGTGCTGTACGGCCTGTACCTGAACCAGCAGCCACCTGATGATAGTCGCCTGCTATGGCTGCCTCTGTTCCACAGCTCAACGCCGCCTGTACTCAGCAGTACCTGCTGTCGTACACAGAGCTGTACGGCTGTTGTACGGCCTTCTCCAGCACACACCACACAGCAAACAGCAGCAAACCAGTCTTCAGCAGTCGACCAACTTCTCCTCCTCTTTTCCACGCATGTACACAAGCGCATCAATCCTCCACGACTCCTTTTTCCAAAAGCTAGAGAGAGGGGGAGGAGAGAGAAGCCCTCACTCCAAAAATGGAGTGGCCTCCTCCCCATAAAAATCCTAGGGCCCCAAACTTAAAAAGTCCCTAGGGGCCACTAAGGCCTAGGGGCAACTTTAATAAACATTAAAGTTTAATGTTCTAGTTCCCCCCTTCACACCTAGGGATGTCCACACATCTTTATCTCTGTCCGGGCACCCCCCATGTGAATCATTCAATATTCTGACTCTGCAACCACCATGCCCACACTTGTATTGTTCCATTTTCACAGGGCCATGACAGAGGCTCTCTTGCTGCACACTAGTCTCTACCACCGTTACAGGCTGCCCTAATGATGGCTACTCTCTTTCTCTCTCTCTTGAAGGCTGCCCATGAAGAATACCGGCTGTTGGGGACTGTTTTGGAGGCTTCCATCGCGAAGAAATACTGAAGGCAAGGGTATTTAATCGTTTATTATGATTTCTAGCCATTGTACTTGTTGTACTAGCCCTTGTACCGGCTGTACCAGCTATTGTACTTGCTGTACCTGCCACCGTACTAGCTATACCAACCACTGTACTTGCTGTACCGGCTGTACCAACCATTGTATCTACTGTACCGGCTGAATGGAGAGTTGTACTTGCTGTACCAGCTCTATTGCATGAAGACCCGTGGTTTTTGGGGAAGAATCAGTACCCACACGGAGGTATATGGATTATATTGTTGGCTCGGCATTTCTACAGCCTATGTTCCGGCTTGGTAGCCTAGTGTTGGGCTGTGTTATGGCATTTGTATATGGATAATCCGGTATCTCCCGTGGGGAGAGTAAGGCCCTCAAAGCTTGTACATGATATTATTCTCCTTGGGTAATAAAATACTCCAAGGGGGGGGGGGGGTCGGCCCATTCCGGCCTCTATGCGGTGTCACACGTGCAAGCTCCATTTTCAGCATTTGTGGATGTTTTGTCCAGCTTTTATGTTTTATGCAAAGTGATGATGGATATGTGATAAGGTTGTGGCCATGTTTAAATGTTTTAATATGCTTTGATGGTATCAACAAGTGTGTCAAAGCCCCTAGTCCCCCAGGCACCGCCGCGAGTTACAGTGAACCCGTCCACATCCAAATGATATGGTACTAGTGTGCAACTCATCTTGTTAGCCAACTGGGGAGAGATGGCATCCTCAGAACTTCCCATGTCGAATAGGACTACAAATTGTCGGCCCTTGGCAAAGCCATAGGCTCGGACGAGGCTTTTCTGTGCAGCATCGCTCTCACCCTCCTGCTTAGCATCAAATACCACGGATGGCTTCAGCTTCTGCTTTTTCTTGTTGCTTTCTAGCTTCAGCTTCTACTTTTTCTTCTCTCCGTCGAACCTCGTCTTCTGTTCTTTGATGTTCCATCTAAAAGAAGAGGGAGATGTAGTCGGGGGTTGCTGGAGGTGGACGAGGTCATACTGTTGTTGCCTCCAAGTGTCACAAAATTCCTTACAGCTTCTATTTTTCTATTGTTCATGTGTGGCATGTGGAGCCTGACATGACATATATGTATGGCTGGTGTAGCCTGACATGGTGTGTCTGTGTGGCATATGGAGCCTGACATGACAGTACATGTATGGTTGGTGTAGCCTGACATCATAGTACATGTGTGGCTTGTGGGGCCTCACATGGTGTACATGTATGGCCCATGGAGCCTAACATGATGAAATTCTCTGGGACTAGCTATCTTCGAGATCTTTTGTATTTATGTACTGGGAAGGTTCTAGGAGGATCATGAGCCCTGGACATTTTATCAGTTACAACTGAGCAGATGGGTGTTTCTTCCAGTCTAGCTGCACTCATGTGTGTGCATGACTTTGATTTTATCTTTGGATGACTTGTCTTGTTTGCCTGGACAATGCCTGAGATTTTTGCCTGCGCGTATGTGCACACCTGTTTGGGATTGACATGTGGTCTACATGTGTTTTGCAAGTGGTAAGTATTCCCAAAAACTCAATTTACACCTTTATGAGTTCACATGCTAATAATTATTGGTGCAAGTTCACACTCACTTATAAGTGACCAGACAACTTATAAGTGAGTACACATTGACCAAGACATATTTAATACACGTGGCAGCCAAAGCTAGGCACTAGACATTATTTGGGCCTTCTTCAAGTAGGCGCCTCCTTCTGGACCTAAAAAGCACACGAGTGAGCTATTTCCAGTGGGGAGCCTCTATTATTGAGAAAAACTACAGACTGGTGGGGGGCACATGCTTTTCAATGGTGCATGAGGGCTGGTCGGCTGGTTTTCAGCCTGTTGGCAAGCTTCTGCAGCCATCCATCGTGACTGAAGCTCATCGGGTGCATGGGAGAAGCTGGCCGACTCTTTCTGTGTGTCTTCTACTGCTAGCCGGCTGGTTTCACAGCCTGAACAGAGGCTGGACAGGGAATAAAACATAGAGGAGAAGCTGGTCGGGACGATCTGGACAAGTTTCCTTCCGACCTGGAGCTTGCAAGATTGTGTGCTGCTGCTGGTCGCATCTTTCTCTGGCTTCTGAGGGCTGGTTGCCTGCTGTAAACAGGCTGGTCTACTTGCCCTGTGAGCCAGATAGGAGGAAAGTGAAGACACAAGGTTGTTCCAGGCTGATGCGGGAGTGCTATGGACTGTCCATAGTTGTCCTGCATGTGCTTGATTCCGGAAGTGCCTTTAATGCTGAGGATTTTGAACAAAATTCTGCATATGTATTTGTTTTGTTTTCATATTGTACTGGAAGAGACAGGTCCTAGCCAATGGAGAACCCCTGGGCACCCGTGAAGTTGTATTTGGAAGCAGACTCCTTTTTGGTAATCTAACCATAAAGGGGGGGGGGGGGGGGGGGGGGGGGGTCATTCCATCTTCTGGCCCCTAGTGTGGTGTACTATGCAGATTTGTCATCTCTTTTTGTCTGGCATGCTTATATGTATTCTTAGTTTTCATGATTGATAAGATTTTTCGTGTACAATTGCCCTTCCGTTTACATTGGTATCAGAGCCTGGCTTTCTACACAGTTGTGCCTGATATGATGCTAGATATGGCTGTTAGGAGTCATTATCCATGAGAGAAGGTTGGGATTCTGAGGTACCCCTCGTCTTATTGTCACGTCTCGAAAGAGGTTACTTTTGGTTTAAGTGAAAGTGAGCGTGTGGAAAGACTTCGTGGCCCTCCTGTTTGTGTCAGGACACTGTTGCACCCTTGCAGTCTATTCGGTATCATACTTGGGGAACTGGTAGAGAGCGATTCCGGGGCACGGAAAATTCTTTTCTTTCTGAAAAGCTGGAAGATACGTTATGGCCAGCCAGTCAAATCATTCTGTGGAGGGCTCTATCACCTGTACTCGCCGCATGTGGGAAGAAGATAGAGACAGGGATCATGTTGGGCTTTGGCAGATAACGATCCACCGTTGTCTGCCAGGGCTGAGGATCAACAGGATATTGATGCCTTGATGAATGAGCTTGAAGAGCTCCGTGCTTTGCAAAGAGATCCTAATGTACAGAGGGTCATTGAATCAAAGTCTCATGTCAAGGCTGATGTGGTCACTTTTGATGCAATTGCCCAACAGATGGGAATCGACAAACCTCGAGAGGTGGATATTGTTTATTTAAAACGCCGTAGCGATGTTGTTTCCGATGATGAGGGCAAGTGGGTCTTCACACAGCAGCCTCGCAGGCTATCCCGTGAAGGGAACTTCGATGATGTTGTGAAAGGGCATGTAGCCCGCACTGGTGATGTGAGAGGGCATGCAGCCCGAGCAAGTGATGTAAGTGGGCATGCAGCCCGAGCAAGTGTTTTGAGGGGGCTTGCAACCCATGCAACAGATATGAGGGGGCATGTAGCCCGAGGAGATGAGGTACATCGACATGCAGGGATGATGAGGGGTTTTCAGCCCATTTGAGAGATGGAGAAGTTCTTCATGCATTGTCGGTGGTTTCTCCACCTTCTAGGTATGTTCTTGCTCCTAAAGTTCCATCCAAAGTGGAAGGTGTTACATGGGAAATCAGCCCTAGATCTGGGCACCGTCGCCATCGTAGACATGACGAGGAGAATGATGTATTAGAGCATCGAAATGCTCGTCATAGCAAGAAGGCCAAAGAGTTCAAGTCAGGGGACAAGGACGTCAAATTCGAGAGCTATAATGGAAAGTTGGATACTACCAAGGCACTTGCTTTCATAAGGCAATTTGAAATAGCCTTTTCCATTGAGGAATTTACCGGAGGAATTTATCGAGAAATCTATGCTCAGGCATGTGGGTATGCATCTTAAAGAGATTGCAAGTGATTGGTGGATGGCAAAGCTTTTGGATTCCGAGCATGTATTGGTCAGGTACAGCGGTTGATCCGGAACCTCTTATGGGCCGGCAGTGTGACGGGAGGCCTGCTAGGGCCAAGGTGGCATGGAGAGTGATCATTCAGCCACGATCCAGAGGGGGCCTTGGCATCATTGACCCTACTATTCAAAGCCGCGCCTTGCTAGGCAAACTTATTGTTAGACGACTTCTTCTCGGTGGTGAGCCTTGGAAGAATTTTCTCTTGGCCTAGATTTCATCTCGTGCCTCGAGTCTTGGGGGCCTTTGGCCGCAGAGTACCAGACGGATCTTCACAAAGATCCGGGCCCACGGATTTAGCCTTGCCTTTGAGGACAGATTTGCAGCCAGTTTACTCCGAGCTTGGGATCAACTGAGGCCAGCCCTTAGACCACTAGCCCCGATTGCTTTAGAGGAGCGTCTTTGGCAGCCATTGGTCTAGAATCCCCTAATCCGTTTACCCAATGGCCATATGTTGAGGGCCCAACCTCACGTATCATGGAGCGCGTTGAGCATAGGACCTGCCAAGTCCCTTGGAGATTGGCTTGCACACAGGCAGTTACCCCCGCAAGTTCAAGAGAGAGACCTCACAAGGATCCACGGTAGAGACAAGCTCAGCATCGACATAGACTCTACTATTCCTCATGATTGGCTAACCCCTATCCCAGACCCGACTTCCCCTCTATGGCTAGGCGTGTTTACCAGGCATAATATTCTTTTGGCACTCCACGGAGCGGACGAGGGCAGTGCTTTGCTCACTTTCTCTATTAGTTCCCATGGCAGATTAGAGAGATCCAAGCCCCCTTTGGAGGATTTCAGTGGCTACACCTTACAAAGGGTGAGGGTGATTGAATTTTGAGCATGGGAGTGGCACATAGACCACCCGCTGGCCAAGGTGGCCAGGGAGAGATTCTCGAGGCTATGGATATGGGAGAGCCGACCTCACGCGCCTCCAGTGGGACCCGAGAGAGTGGACTTGGCATGATCCTGGTGATCGGGAGGAGACATTGGGTGTCCCCTTTTTTGCATATACACCACGGCTAGGCCGCAGGATTCAGATGCCAGAGATTGATGGCACCCTGGTAGCAGCAGCACATTGGCAATCACAGAGCCTCTCTCAGCGTTTTCTCTCATATTTTTGAAAGAGGCTCTGGGAAAGTTTTCGGCCTTTAAAGATCACCCTCTTTCTCTGGTTGATGGCACCTAGGAGCTTGGTGGTTGGTACGTGGTTGGCCATTGGAGGTCAACCAACATCTTGCACAAGGTGCGGCTACCCTCAGGAGTCTCAGTGACACTACCTTTGGGATTGCCCAAAGGCTCAGCAGGTTTGGTAGTGGATTCTCCGCATCTTCACGAGGATGGATAGGACCTCGACCCGGTTTGGTAGTGGATTCTCCGCATCTTCACGAGGATGGATAGGACCTCGACCCGGATCATTTCTTGGGGCACCATCGCTTGGGCCACAGAGGCTGAGATCGTCAGGGCTTATGAGAAGGATGGAGAGGGACTTGCCCTTCAAGTTTCTCACCTCCGCATTTCGGCAGTATCAATCACAATCCCATCTACTGGCCACTGGAGACTAGGCTCATGTCAAAGATGGGAGTTTTTGTTGTAGCATTGCAGCCTGGCACATATGGCGAGCTAGATGCAACGAAGCCATAGAGGGTACCCACACTCTGCTTGCAGAGTCCATCAGGAACATTTGGCTCGACATCATCCATACCCTCCGTGGTCAATGGGGGAAGTTGCAGGGAGGCTTTGACCGAATGAGGAAGCGGTGGGAAGCTTTCTTGAGGCTCTGGAGGCCAGCCCTTTTCTCACCGATAGAGGAGGTGATCCCACTTGGCATTACAAACCACCTTTGTGGTTATTCTCCCCCTCCCCCTGTATGAGATAGCGTTCTCCTCACAGAGCGGCCAGCCGGGGGGGGGGGGGGGGGGGGGGGTGCACCTTTCTCCACCCATTTGATTATTTGATACCCGCCGTGTACATGAGGCGAGGTTGTATCTAGCCCTTTGTGGTTGTACTTGGCCCATCAGGGCTATTTTTCATTAACTAATAGAAGGATCTTTTCTCGGAAAAAAAAAAACACATGTAAACCACCTGTTGGACCAAAACAAACAAGTGTGCACACACGTTCACAAGGCGCCCAGGCATCCCCGGCCCCATAGACAACACAGGCAATAATCTCACGCATTGTCCAAGCAAACAAAACAAGTCACCCAAACATAAAATTAAGGTCATACACACAGATGAGTGCAACTAAACTGGAAGAAACACCCATCTGCTCTGTTGTATCAATCAGGTAAAATGTTCAGGGATCCAAAATCCTTTTGGAAATCCTCCCAAAACATAAATACAAGTGAACACCAGGATAGCTAGTCATGAGAAAAACACCCCATATCACGCTCCATATGCCATACATGTATTGTCATGTCAAGCTCCATATGCCACACATGTACAGTAGAAAACAGAAGCAATGAGGAATTTTGTGACACGCACCACCCTCCGCTGTTGTCCCTGAATCAAAAATCAGACCAAACACCACCAGCCGCTGCAAAAAATGTTCAAAGAAGCAAAACATGCAGCCAAGTAGGCTTGCACCTTGACGTTGTGCGGTTAACGCAAGGGCCAGAGCACCGCTAGAAGCAAAACGCTGATGAAGAAGAGGCGCTTGATGAAGAAAACGCGGCCAGCAAAAGAACGCAGCCCACCAATCACCAGCCGACGTAGCACCCCCTCCCCCATATTGCATCTGGACTCCACAAGGAAATGCAAGGCAGGAGCACTAGGAAATGAAAAACGATGACAATGATCAAGAAGGGATTACAGGAGAAGAAAAACGCAGCCACTAAAGAAAACGCAGCGAAGTCTTCTTTCTCCAAGAAACACAGAAGAGGGAGCAAAACGCACATGTGGGCAACCAGAAACCTAGGCGACTGATACCATGATAAAGTTGCACAATGCTGAAGCAAAACATAGGAGAAAGAGAGAGAGAGAGAGAGAGAGAGAGAGAGAGAGAGATCAGACAATGAACATCTTTGTATTATAGCATGAGGCTTTACAATGTAGAACAATGTGCTTGTGTAAATAACAAGTGAGTGAAGGAGAGGCCTTTATATAAGGAGAAATGTCGCTAGCCGACTGCTCCCATGTCGCTAGCCGACTGCTCCCATGTAGCTAGCCGACGACAGCAAAACATGGAAAAAATACATAGGTGCCAATAATAAGGCCAGATCCCACGACACATGAGATGCACAAATTCTAACCAGATGGACTTCCTTGTCGAAGTATGGTATACAGGTTTATGGTATATAGATATACAGGTTTACGGTATATCTATGGATTCCTAGACTTCTTTTCTAGGGATTTGGATCCATCCTCAGGTTTATGGATTATTCTTTTTGGCTCGGTTTAGTTCAGATGCATTGGACTTATGAGATGGTTTTGTTGGACATGATTATGATATTTGGACTTGTGGGACTATTTTGTCTCGCCCATTTATTTGGGACATGATTATGATATTGTGGAACTCTTTTGTATCGCCCATTTATTTTGGAACATGATTATGAAACTTGGACTTATGGGACTATTTTGTCTCGCCCATTTATTTGGGACATGATTTTGATATTGGTATTATGGAGACTTATCTAGTCTCGCCCATTTATTTAGGACATGGATTCTTTTTTGAGACTATCTCATCTCGCCCACTTGATGGGACATAAATGGACTACCAGTTGGGATATTTTTAGAGATAAAGTTTATGGGAGGACCCATATCTTAGATTGGGACATGTGGCAAGAAAGTGGATCAAAGTGAGACGAGTGGCCTCACACTTGTCACTTCAGCTATTGTGTGGCTCTCCACTTGTCATTATAGCCTTCTCTTGCCATTTTAGCTCATGGAAGACCCAAATCTAAAAATTGGAGCCCTCTCTTAATTTGGAGGAGGCTCCCTTGTTGCACACTAGCCTCTATTACGTTGGTTGCCCACATTCTCGTCAACTACGACTTGTGGAGAGTTCCTACACTCCTTCATTCCCCTCAATAGAAGGTTTCTTTTTTGCTTAGCCTCTTGATAGCTGCACCGTCCCTATACCACCTGATTTATGTATTATACCAGCTGAATGAAGGGTTGTACCGGCTGATTTGAGAGCTGTACCTCTTGTACCTCTCCATGTACTTGTTGTACCAGCTGATTTGAGAGCTATATCTGCTGTACCCGCCCATGTCCTTGCTGTACCAGCTGATTTGAGAACTATTGTACCAGCTCATGTACTTGCTATACTTGCTGAATGGAGAGATGTATCTACTGTACCAGCCCATGTACTTGCTGTACCAGCTGAATGGAGGACTGTACCTACTATTTCAGATTCTATACATGTTGTACCAGCCCATGTTATTGCTGTGTCGGCTGAATGAAGAGTTGTACCTACTGTACCAGCTCTATTGCATGAAGACCCATGGTTTTTGGGGAAGAATCAGTACCCACACGGAGGTATATGGATTATATTGTTGGATCAGCATCTACAGCCTGTGTGCCGGCTGAATTTTTAAGGTTGCCTCGTGTCGGGCTGTGTTATGGCATTTGTATATGGATAATCCGGTATCTCCCATGGGGAGAGTAAGGCCCTCAAAGCTAGTACATGATATTTTCTCCTTGGGTAATAAAATACTCCAAGGGGGGGGGGGGGGGGGGGGGGGGGGGTCCAGCTCATTCCGGGTCAACTATGCACATATCTCTTTTACAGTTTGGTGGATTAAGTGGCATATGTTTAAGGTTGTGGCCAGTTTCAATGTTTAATTGCATTAATGGTAAGTGTTTTGCGAAATCCCCGGGCCCTCCAAAAGTTGAAGAGAATATTTGCACGACTCCATGATGTTGATTAGATTGATAGATGATAAACCTTCACCAAGTACAATGCATTTTTCGTAGGCTTGAAAGTAGCCTTATCTTTTGATACACACTAGACACATGTCTCACAAAAGACACTCAAACACACACTAGTAGTGACGTGTGGCACATACACTTACCTTATCCAAATATAAGGGGTGTTCACACCTAAGCATGTTGAGACACGTTTCATAGAAACCTTTTTTTGCAATTATTTCACACCTTGTCATTACTATGGGTTTATTTTAGACCTTTTAACTTATGTACAAATCACATTTTTTTTTCATTTTTTTCCTACTTATTTATCATACACATCACTATGTTCCCCATACATACATATATATATATATATACACATTAAGTATTTTCATTTCTATTGTTGGGTGGTTTTATCTAGAGTGATAAGTTTCAACCTATTAAGGGAAAATATTTGCATAACTCTTGACAAACCAAGTGCACCCCAAATGAAGTCAAGAATGGGTGGAAGGCCCACCGTTGTTATTGATATGCATTATTATGTAGTGAGTGAATAAGTCAATATTTTTCAATATTATAATGTTATTGGGAGGTGCAGGCATGTCTTGCTTAAGATGGATACAAGGGAGTGCTGACATGCTCTTACAAGTGGAGACTACTTTCACCTTGCATTAAAGAGCTAAGTCCATACACCATGTGTATTCACATGCCTTATTCTTTTGTGGTGAGTGACTAAGGAAGCATCTTCCAAATAAAGAATGCAAAAATGAAGGAGCCATCTTGGAAGACTTTTATTTTGAGGTAGGCAAATTTGATTCGAATTTTTGAGCATCTTCCGCTCAGAATTTGATCATCAAAGTTCACAAACTACTTCGTAGGTCGTGGAAAAAAATTTTGTAGTCCGAATCGTGAACTTCAACTTTGCTTTTTGAAGCTTCTCAATCCAAGTGCCACACATTTTCGCATTCCTACCAGCCACTTGGTGGGTGTCCCGTCTCATTTCTCATGGAATCACCTCTACGAGTGGCCCGCCTAGATTTTGGGCACTTGGGGGGTTTTCTATCACGTGCCAGAGCAATCTTGTCGCATCCTGGAATTCCTGGCTTTGGGAGAGCCGCCCTCTTGCTCATGTGCATATTACCCCGGAGAGTGGCAATGGACGATCCGACACAGTTGCCCCCCCACCCCCACCCCCCCCCCCCCGGGGGTGCGCCCAGCCGCCCTGGGGAGTGACATTCCTTTCTTCAATTACAATGCCATGGATTTTACTACAGTCCATTGATGGCACTGCGGCCGCCCACCACCCACACTGGCAGGCCCAGGTGTGTCTTCCTCCTTCATCGAGGACTTCGGGGCAGCGGCTATGGAGCAGCTTCCAGCCACAAAAGGTGACACTTTTTCTTTGGCGACTAGACCACAGGAGCCTCGCAGTTGGCTGGTGATCATTGGGCGGCCGGCCAGTTGCCACGGTGTGGTGCCCCCGCCGAGGAGAGCCAGTGGCGATACCTTTGGGATTGCCCCAAGGAACAGCGGGTATGGCAACACATCCTCAGACTCTTCACATCTGATCCGAGCACCACCCGTACAGGTACGTGGGGTGCAATCACCTGAATAGCAGAGGCAGGCCAGGCCCTATTTTATGAGGATAAGGACTGGTGCTCATCCATCTCCCCATCTCCGTGGTAACGGTGACCACTACCCCAATTCGACCATGGGAGCCCAGGATGGGTACCAGCCAGCGATGGGAGCTCATCAGTAGCTTAGCAGCTTCGCATATCTGGCATGCTCACTGCAGCGAGACCATTGATGGAGTGACTACCCCGCCTGTTGAGACCATCTGAACAAAATTGGTGGATCTCATTCCCACCCTAAGAGGGCACTTCAAGCGCTTGACCCGCTGGTGAGTCAGAGCACAAGCAGCAAAGGCAAGAGGCATTCCTTCATGCTTGGAACTTCAGACCCTTCCTTTCCAGGAAGGACGGAGGCTTTTCCCTGTAACCTCCCTCCAAGAGCGGCCAACCATGGAGGAAGCTCCCCCTTTCAAGTCTTTTGTATATATTGACTGCATTTTTGCAGTGTCTGTACTCTGCCACTCTGCTTTAACTAATGAAAGGATCTTCTCTTGGGGGGAAAAAAAAGAGGTGCTCCATCACCAAAAGCACTCAATGGACCAGCCACATCCAGATTCCACAGCTAGTGAGATTAGCTTTTATTGACTGTTTCTTATGGGCATGTACTTGTTGATTGGCCCTCACAGCCTCTGAAGATGTTTACATTCACAAACCTTAATAAAACCATTCTGAACCAACAGAAGCATTTTCAATGCTTAAATTCATGCTGAATGCATTTTTAATTTGAAAATGCTGAGCAGCCCTACTACTTGAAAAGAAAAAAGCACACAGCTGAAACTTAACAAGGTGGTACATTTACCGTTTCAGATCCTTTGTTGAAAGCTACCCTAACCTCCTCACCAAGCTCTGCACTACAACCAAGAAATCACCCAATGAAATTCCAAACAGAGCAACAAAAAGCCACTGAAAAAGCAAATGAATGAGAGAGACACAAGTCAATACAGGGATTGGATTCATTATCCTCCAAGAGTAGATGTGGGTCATTGAAACCAAAAAGTTTACCGATTCTTGAATGTGTCGAAGTACATTAGCCTTGTCTGAACACTGGACACCCTTACTCAACCACTACACACCATGATAACAACTAGAGCTGGAAGTCCGCAACTGATAATTACAGTGTAATGCGCCTAACTGATAACTCGGTCGCATTGATGCATAAAGCCAATGGCCAAGATCATGTCTATAGTGCCACCATGAACATGTGTAAATTTGTCCAACCATGCAGCTTGAACTCTAAATCGGACAGACGAATACCTCATACTATATACTTCAGTACGTGTTACTGGCAACTGGACATCCTCCACTACTGTGGGAATATCTCTACACGTATATAAAGACCTTGACCCCGTCCACCTTGCCAAAGTATTTGAGATGGTGTCACATCCATCTCGCTAATGCATGTGTCATGCTTGTTGGGGTAAAGGCGTTATGCCCACCCTTATAGTGTGTACAAGCCCATAAGTTATAGTACATAGTACACTTAGTACTTTTAATGTACTAAGTGCACTATGTGTACTAGTGCAATATACATGTGTGATAGGGGAGTCACACACTCATGCCTTATGAGTTGACCATAGTGACATGGGACGGGGGGAACGGACCCTAGGGACGGGGAACGCCTGGGACGGGGGCGGGACGTCCGCGGGACGGAGGGACGGGGACGGCAGCCAAACAGCGAAACGGGGACGCCGGGAACGCGTTCCGGGAACGTTCCGGGAACGGCGTTCCCTGTCCGTACGGGGACGGTCAAACTGACCGTTGGCGGCAATTTTTGACCGTTGGCGGGGCTTCAACGGCTGTCTCTCCTAGCCGTTTGGTGATGCGCAACTCCTCCTCAAGGCTCAAGCTCTCCCACATGGCTCCCCATCTTCTATATAAGAGACCTCCATGCTCTCCTCAAGCCATCTCCTCTCCAAGCTCTCCCTCTCCAAGACCCAAGGCTCAAGGCTCAAGCTCTCCCTCTCCAAGCTCTCCTTCTCCAACATCCAAGCTCTCCCTCTCCAAGCTCACCCTCTTCAAGCTCTCCTTCTCCAACATCCAAGCTCTCCCTCTCCAAGCTCACCCTCTCCATTGTCCAAGCTCTCCTTCTCCAACATCTCCATCCCAATTCTCCATCTTGACTCTTTCTCAAGCTCTACCATCCATCTCAAGCTCTACTCTAGTCTCTATCACTATGGCATCCTCTTCTCAAACCCCTTCCTCTCCTCAACCCGGGTCCGCCGCCGCCTCCACCACTTCAACACCCGCTCCATCACGAAGAAGGAGGCCCGCCGTACATCGATGGAGTTGGTGGGATGAGGTAGAGTGCTCGCAATACGGTCAAGGGGGTGGTTCAAGACCATGGGTATGTAAGCTTTGCGGCTACAAGCGAACCGGCGGTGCCCACAAAGTGCGTGCTCACTTGCAAGGAGGTTTCGGCCGAGAAGAAGAAGGAGCTCCTTGAAAAGCTTGTGGTTTATGAGGCGGCCGAGTTGGCAAAACGCAATCCTCAAGTGGCCGTCGACCCCACATCCTTTGTGAGGACATCAACGCCGCATGTACCTCGTTCATCAAGAGAGGCATCCGCTTCCCGGGGACGCCAAAGTACTCTTGATGAGAATTGGAACCCTCAATTGAAAGAGGAGGTGGACATGGCGGTGGCACGATTCTTCTTTCATGACCACATAGCATTTCAGGCGGCACGGTAAGTCCTTGGCACTATGCTCATGTACTATTCAAAATTCAAATATCATGCTCTAAACTTTAAAGACTAAAACTTAAAAGACTAAATGATGGTAAAAATCTGAATTTTGTTTGTGTTTTGCATATGGTGTTTTGGATAGATCTCCATACTTTCGGGCCATGTGCAAATTGATAGCGGAGTATGGACCCTCTTATGTTCCCCCCTCTTCGGAGACCATCCGCACCTCTCTCCTTGACAAGGAGAAGGCAAGCGTGGAGGTGGCGGCCAACCACATGAAAGAGCAATGGGCTGAAAATGGTGTTACCCTCGTCGTTGATGGGTGGAGTGACACTAGAAAGCGCTCCATCCATGGAGTTGTTGCCTACTCACGAGGGGAGACATACTTTGTCGACTCCCATGATGCTTCCGGGACGGGGAAGAGTGCCGAGATACTTGCTGCGGAGTGGGCAACAACACTAGAGACGGTGGGGGTGGAGAATGTCATTGCCATATGTGCGGATGGAGAACCGGCAAATAGGGCGGCGGGGACAATTCTCCAAGCAACTTATCCTCGCATCACCGTGTGCTTTTGCATGGCCCATTGCCTCAACAACCTTATCAAAGACATAGGGGCCTTGGATTGGGTTGCACCTGTCATTGAGGGTGCCAACAAAATAGTGACCTTTGTCCTCAACCATCACAGGGTGCAGCACGAGTTTTCCAAGAAGTCGAGCCTCTCTCTTCTTAAGTATTCCGAGACGAGGTTTGCATTCAACTTTCTCATGCTAGGCCGCTTGTGTACATGTAGCGGGGCATTGAGGGGACTCTTCCTCAATGTGATGAGTTTGCACGCACTTCAGAGGCTTCCACGACGGTCGGCAAATTTTGCAGGGAAAGGGCGGATGATGCGGCATGGTGGGAGGAGGCCAAGGCGCTTGTGGAGATGGTGCAACTGATTATTGATCTCCTTAGGGTGGTGGATTCCACTCAACCATGCATTGGCAAAGTGTACGAGGCAATGGATCGCATGACAGAGAAGCTAAAAGCAATGTTCAAAGTCAAGCCTCACTATAAACAGGTCAAATCCCTATGTTTGAAAAGGTGGCAAGCCTACCACTCTCCCCTCCATGCTGCTGCCTACATTGTTGATCCTGAGTTTCAAGGCAAAGGGCAACACAAGGACAAAGAGGTGAGCAAAGGCCTTCGACAAACCTTGGATCGCCTTTACACTAGTGAGGAGGATCGCCGCACCCAATTGCAGATTTATAGAGAGAAGCGGGGGGCTTTTGGTTTGGCAGATGCACAGGCGGACCGCTTCAAGGTAGGATCTGCACTTTGGTGGGAGGATTATGGTGCGGAAACTCCAAAGTTGCAGGAATTTGCTGTGCGCGTACTCTCACAGGCTTGCAGTAGCAGTTGCCTAGAGCAACTTTGGTCAGTTTATAGCCACATTGCCTCTAAGAAGAGGAACCGCCTTGGTGTACAGCGTGCAAATGATTTGGTGTTTGTCAGTGCCAACTTGCGAATGCTTTGCAAGGGCTTGACAAAGAAGGCAGATCCTTTCACCGAATGGGAGCAGGCACAGCAGGACCCACATCTCTCTGATCAGCAGAGGGCCGAGATTTTAGAGGAGCTTGAGGTTGTGCCCGAGGCATTGTCCCCCCCACCTCCCCCTCCCCTCCCACTTGAGGACCAGCCTATGGAGGACTTCACCGAGGAGGTCACGATTGATCTTCACCCTTTTCAGCCTCTTGCCTAGTCTCTTGAGTCTTGAATCTTGGCACTTAGTCATTTTGCCTTGAGTGTACACCCTCCTTGGGCCTTTCATTATGCCATTTGGCATTTTTGTTTAGATTGATCATTGTACACTCACTTTTGTTTATCACGCCATCGGCGCCCCATTATAGTTTTTTGCTAATACGACTATGCATTTCTCCTCTTTTTGGTGCAATTTTGTGCTTAATGTCTTGGTTTCTAAGTGTAAATCAAGTGTGTTAAAAAAAATTGCAAAAAAACAATCGTTTTCAGATTGCCGTTTTTTCCACCGTCCCCGGGACGGCCTTTTGCCCCGTTCCCATCCCGTTCCCCGTCCCCGTCCCCGTTCCCGTTCCCCGTCCCATGTTTCTATGGAGTTGACTTATCCCCACAACTCTCTCTCTCTCTCTCTCTCTCTCTCTCTCTCTCTCTCTCTCTTGTTCTTCTCTGTGTATGTCTCCCACATGACCTAACCCTAATTCTCCCCACAACTGGTATCAGAGCAATAGTACTCCAGCCTATCAGTGATCTGTGACTCGTGAGTGTTGGGCGCTGTGACCCATCTGAGGTCTCTCTGCTTCGCACTACCGACAGGAGCCTCACCACCACACCGACCACTCAGGACGCATGAGTCCTCACGGGACAGTCTGAACGGAGGACAGAGAGCAGTGGCTGCAAAGCGCATTAGCACTGGACAAGTAAGCGAAGGAGCCAGCGCTAGGCGAAACTGAAACGAGCAGCGATGAGCATCAGGTACTCAATGGTGCGGTGAGCGTGGAAGGTCGCAGGCAGGCGTGTAACGAAGGAGTGTCAGCGCTGAACGTCAGACGGCGTAGAGCTACCGGTCGGAGGCGCCGTCAACGAGCGAACACGTACGGGCGGACCTTTACGCGTGGTCGTTTAAACTCTGCCGTGGCCGTTTTTCGCCACACTGTCATCAAGCTTTTTGAGGTAATTCCGAAAGAAACGCAGAGAAGGGTCCTGCAAGACCGCTGGGCTGGAGTCGCAGAGCTGAATGAAAGCCTTCAGCTGCGCGATCTTGCCTGCATCCATCTTTAGGTCAGAGGAAGAGTAGCAGCAGTTCCTTAGGCAGCAGCAGCAGCACCTACTCGTCTGGAAACATAATAAAAAGCAATAGCTTTCTGCAGGCAGCTAGGCTGGCACAGAAGTGCCCCCTCACCTGCACAGAACAGAAGCAGCAATCATCAACCCCTCTTTTCCTGCAATAGCCTGCAAATTGAAGAAAAGTCAGAAATTACAAGGTATTTTCCTCAATTTTTTTTTGGGATTTGCAATTGAGCAAGTACAATCAACAATTGAGCAGATACAGGTGTCGAATTGCTCAATTTTGAGCAAAATTGGCAAAATTGGGTGACATTGGTCACAATCTGGATCAATTTGCAGGAAATTGGTCACAATCAGGATCAATTTGCAGGAAATTGAATGTCAAAATTTGGGGCTTTTGATGTAATTGTGCAATTAAGCACTCATACATGCTGTATGATGTGAGAAATCGCACATTTGGGCAAAATTGCAGCAAATTGCAGTGCAAATCAAGGGGCTTTTGTGCCGATTTGGTTGATTTGCATGCAGGCAATCGCGTTTGATGCTGTGGATAATGTGTTGATGCCTTACAAGCACTCAATGTGCCTGTAAATCAAGGGGCTTTCATGTATTTGATGTATATGTGGCCAGGGGGAAGCATCGTGAACACTCTGGATGCCTTTATGTGCGTCAATGTACCATGTATGATCAGCAATTGATCTTAAATCAAGGGGCTTTTCAAGATTTTATGCTTGTTGAGCTTGGCAAAGCAGCAGGCAAGATATTTATGCCTTGAATCCTCAAAAATCAGCTTGCACTCAAGGGGCTTTTGCCCAATTTCTGTTCGGGACTGTTGTATGCAGTGTTCGGGACTGTAAAAGTCTGATTTTCACTCATTTGGACAGCTAGGAGAGCATTTATTGCTATTGTACCTGCTGGTACAGATTTGGCACAGCTTTGTGCAAGTTTTGGCATGGCTGTACATTGTTTTGAGCGACCAAAAGGTTCAATTTCAGCTGCTGTACTTGCCGATACAGGTTTGGTACATCATTTGTGAGCAATTGGTACTGTTGTACAGTACTTTGGAAGGGCAAAAGAGCACATTTAAGGTGCTGTCCAAAATCTGCAGCAACCAGATTTTGGTGTTTTCATCACATAAAGTGGGAGAAAAGTTGCATTCTTGCTTCCGCAGTGGGAGATAAACTTTGGGAGAAAAACTGTGAGCACTTTGTGTGCTTTTGGTGCAGTGTTTGCACATTTTGCAGGGAGTCAGGCATTGACAGGTTGCATTTTGCTATGGCAACCACAGGTGAGAGCTCTTCATTGCTTCACATCAAAAAGCTTGAAGGCTCGCATAATTATGATATTTGGCAAACCCAGTGCTACAATGTGTTGCTCCAGAAAAAGCAGCACAAGCCTATCAAAGAAAGGGGTGTAATGCCCGCTTCTCGTACTGCTGAAGAGTGGGAAGATATGGATGAGCTGGCAAGATCTACTATCATGTTGTCTGTGTCAGACTCATTACTTTTCAGCATTCGTGAAGAGAAGACAGCTTGGGGAATGTGGCAGAGATTGCAGGACTTGTATGCCCAACAAAGTGCCTCAAGCAAAGTGTATTGGTTGAAGAAACTCATAGGTCTTCAGATGAAGGAAGGGGCGTCTATGACAGCCCATCTAAATGAGTTTAATGGTATTGTCAGCCAGGTCATCAATCAAAAGTTGGCAATGGACAATGAGTTCAAAGCCACCTTTTTGTTATGCACTTTGCCAGAGAGTTGGGACACATTCAGGACAGCCACTAGCAATTCGCATGCTATGCTGTCATATGCAGATGTTGAGGGTGCTCTTCTTCAAGAAGAGATGAACAGGAAAAACAACTCTGTTGGAAAGTCCAATGCAATGAATGCACGTGGGAGATCCCAACAAAGGGGTAAAAGCCAAGAAAGGGGAAGGAGCAAGTCTCGCTCCAAAAAAAATTTGGAATGCCATTATTGTGGCAAGAAGGGACACATTAAAAAGCAATGCTACAAATGGAAAAATGATCAAAAAGAAAAGGGAAAAGGCAAAGACAAAGACAAGGATGAAGCCAAAGATGTAAAGCCAAAGGGCAAAAGTGGAGTCAAGATTGAAGAAATCAATGTGTCACATGCAGGTGGCAGTGAGGATGAGGTCCTCTTTACGTCTTCACTTGATGCCCATTCACTTCTTACAGGTGGTCATGGTATGCACTCATGGATCATTGATTCAGGTGCCTCCTTTCATGTCAAAGGTTGCAGAGACTTGTTTGTCAGGTACACTGCTGGCAATGAAGGAGTGGTTTATTTGGGTGATAACCATGCATGCAAGATTCTTGGCAGAGGTGATGTGAGGCTTGTGTTTTCAGATGGCTCACAGCTTATGCTCCATGATGTCAGGCATGTGCCTGAGATCAAGAAGAATCTGCTTTCTACTGGACAGCTTGATGATGCTGATTATGTTACCACATTTGGTAGTGGAAAGTGGAAAATTAGTAAGGGCTCACTGGTTGTTGCCAGAGGCTCTAAAGTGGACACTCTTTACTTTATGCATGCAGGTGTTTGTCACCATGCTAATGTAAATGCAACCGAGCTGCCGGAAATCTCTCTGTGGCATAGCCGGTTGGGACACATGAGTGTCAAAGGAATGGAGCAATTGTCTCGTTTGGGTTACTTGCCTTCTCTAAAGTTTTCAAGTTTTCAGTTTTGTGAGCATTGTATATATGGTAGGCAACTACAGTGCCCCCACAAGAAAGCTCTTGGACAGAAAGATGCTCAGTTAGAGCTTGTGCATACAGATGTATGTGAGATGCCTCAGCTTTCTTTGGGAGGGGCAAAATACTTTGTGTCTTTTATTGATGATGCCACACGCAAGGTGTGGGTTTATCCTCTTCGTTTGAAGAGTGATACATTCTCAGTGTTTCAGAAGTTTGTTGCTCTTGTTGAGAATCAAACTGGCAAAACACTGAAGGCTTTGCGTTCCGACAATGGTGGAGAATATATGTCCAAACAGTTTCAGGACTTTTGTGATGCTAAAGGCATCAAGAGGGAGCTCTCTACTCCTTATGATCCTCCACAAAACGGGACAACAGAGAGGATGAACAGGACCATTCAGGAGAAGGTCCGTTCTATGTTGTCACATGCTGCATTACCTCATGGTTTTTGGGCTGAAGCTGTTATGACAGCCGTTCACCTTATAAACAGGTCACCTAACACGAGGCTTGGTGGGAAAGTGCCAGAAGAAGTATGGACAGGGAAGCCTCCGTCATACAAGCACTTGAGAGTGTTTGGTTGCGTTGCGTACGTGCACATACGCAGAGAAATGCACACCAAAATTGATCCTAAGTCTCACAAATGCATATTCCTAGGATATGGTGACAAAGGTGAAATGGGGTATAGACTTTGGGATCCCATGAATAGAAAGATCATACGCAGCAATGATGTCATTTTTGATGAAACATGCATGTATAAGGAGCCTGCAAGGCAACAGGAGCCTGGCAGAGTCATCTTTGATGATGATGGACATCATGGACAACAACAAAGGGCTGTAAATCAGCCATTACAGCAGGAAAACCAGCCGTTAAATGGTGCTGAAAATGGTCCAAATGGACAGCCAGATATGGCAGAAGATATCCCTATGGATATACCACAGTTAGAGGAGATACCGGGCATGATTTTTCAGCCTTATGGCATGGAACAGGAGCCACCAATGGGTGATATGCAAGCTGGACAGCAACCTGCAAATGATGGTCATTGGGTACGGAGGTCCACTAGACCCTCCAGAGCCCCTGACAGGTTTGTTCCAGGGGTTGACTACTTGATGCTTACTGACTGTGGGGAGCCCTCATGTTATAAGGAGGCTTTACAGAGGGCAGACAAAGCTCTATGGGAGCGTGCCATGAAGTCAGAGATGGATTCTCTGCATAAAAATGGAACTTGGAAGTTGGTGCATTTGCCTGCAGGCAAGAAGGTTTTGCCATGCAAGTGGGTTTACAGGCTCAAAGTTGCACCAGATGCAAAGCCAAGATACAAAGCCAGGTTAGTGGCTAAGGGCTTCAAGCAGGAATATGGTGTGGACTTTGATGAGATCTTCTCTCCAGTGGAATGACCACACTTAGAGCTGTGTTAGCTTTGGTTGCGCATGATGATCTGGACTTGATTCAGATGGATGTGAAGACTGCTTTTCTTCACGGTGATCTCCATGAGGAGATATATATGCAGCAGCCAGAGGGTTCTGCAGTAAGTGGAAAGGAGAAGCTTGTATGCAAGCTGAAAAAGAGTCTTTATGGGCTCAAACAGGCACCAAGAGAATGGTATCATAAATTTGATACATTCATGAAATCTCAGAAATTCAGGAGAAGTGACATAGATCACTGCTTGTACACCAAGAAAGCTTTGGATGGCAGTCTATTGATCCTCATCTTGTATGTTGATGATATGTTGATTGCCGGGAAATCTCGTAAGGAGATGGATGCCTTGAAGCAGAGGCTGCATCAAACCTTTGATATGAAGGATTTGGGTGATGCAAATCACATCTTGGGTATGCGGATACTTCGGGACAGAAATCAGCATGTGTTGTATTTGTCTCAGAAGGAATACATTGGCAAAGTTTTGCAGAGGTTCAGTATGGACGGGGGGAAGAAGACTAGTACTCCTTTGCCTCCATATGTGAAACTCAGTGCTATGGACAGCCCACAGTCGGATAGAGACAGGGCTGATATGGCCAAGGTTCCGTATGCTTCAGCTTGTGGCAGTCTCATGTATGCCATGGTTGCTACTAGGCCGGACATTGCATTTGCAGTGGGAGTAGTTTCTAGATACACATTGCCGCCTGACTCACTGGGGCAGCGCTCGCAGCAGGTGAGGCAACTATAGCGAAGCTCCGCCAGCCTACAGTTCCGTCCTCGACGCCGCCACCTTGCAGTTCCATCCCCGACACTGCCAGCGTGTAGTTCCATCCCCGTCTCGCCGCAACCAGCCTGCAGTTCCGTCTATCGTCATCACCAGCTCCCCGTTACAGAAAACCTCCGCTTGCCCGTAGAACTTGAAATACGACGCCCCCCCCCTTTTCTGCAACAGAAATCAGAAATTTCAAAGGTATTTGCTTCAATTTTGGGATTTGCATGTCCATTATCATCAATTGAGCAGGTACAGGTCCTAATGGCTCAGATTTGAGCACAATTGGCAACATTGGGTGACATTGGTCACATTCCGGGTCAATTGGCAGGAAATTGGGTGTTAACATTTGGGGCTTTTGATGTAATTGTGCCATTGGGCATTCATACATGCTGTATGATGTGAGCAATCTCACATTTGGTGCTAAATTGCAGGAAATTGGAGTGCAAATCAAAGGGCTTTTATGCCAATTGAGTTGATTTGCATGTAGGCACTGGCATTTGATGCTTTGGGCAATGTGTTGATGCCTGTCAAGCACTCAATGTGCCAGTAAATCAAGGGGCTTTTATGTATTGGATGTATATGTGGCCAGGGGGAAGCATTGTGAAGACTCTGGATGCCTTCATGTGCATTAATGTACCATTCATGATGATCAAAAATTGATCTTGAATCAAGGGGCCTTTCAAGATTTTGTGCTTGTTGAGCTTGGCAAAGCAGCAGGGAAGACTTTTATGCCTTGAACCCTCAAAAATCCACTTGCAGTCAAGGGGCTTTTGCCCAATTTCTGTCCGGGGCTGTTGTATGCAGTGGTGGGGACTGTCAAGGTCTGATTTTCACTCATTTGGACAGCTAGGAGAGCATTTATTGCTACTGTACTTGCTGGTACAGATTTGGTACAACTTTGTACAAGTTTTGGCATGGCTGTACATTGATTTGAGTGAGGAAAAGGCTCATTTTCAGCTGCTGTACTTGCCGGTACTGATTTGGTACATCATTGATGAGCACTTAGTACTGTTGTACAGTATTTTGGAAGGGGAACAGAGCACATCTAAGGTGCTGTCATAAATCTGCAGCAACCAGATTTTGGTGATTTTGGGAGGAGAGTTGCATTCGTGCTTCCGCAGTGGGAGATAAACTTTGGGAGAACAACTGTGAGCACTTTGTGTGCTTTGGTGCAGTGTTTGCACATCTTGCAAGGAGTCAGGCATTGACTATGTCAAAGGTTGCATATTGCTATGCCAACCACAGGTGAGAGCTCTTCATTGCTTCACATCAAAAAGCTTGAAGACTCACATAATTATGACATTTGGCAAACCCAGTGCTATAATGTGTTGCTCCAGAAGAAGCAGCACAAGCCCATCAAAGAAAGGGGTGTAATGCCCGCTTCTCTTACTGTTGAAGAATGGGAAGATATGGATGAGCTGGCAAGATCCACCATCATGTTGTCTGTGTCAGACACTTTACTTTTCAACATACGTGAAGAGAAGACAGCTTGGGGAATGTGGCAAAGATTGCAGGACTTGTATGCCCAGCAAAGTGCCTCAAGCAAAGTGTATTGGTTGAAGAAACTTATAGGTCTTCAAATGAAGGAAGGGGCGTCTATGACAGCCCATCTAAATGAGTTTAATGGTGTTGTCATCCAGGTCATCAATCAAAAGTTGGCAATGGACGATGAGTTCAAAGCCACCTTTCTCTTATGCACTTTGCCGGAGAGTTGGGACACATTCAGGACAACCACTAGCAATTCAAATGCTATGCTGTCATATGCAGATGTGGAGGGTGCTCTCCTTCAAGAGGAGATGAATAGGAAGAACAACTCTGTTAGAAAGTCCAATGCAATGAATGCACGTGGGAGATCCCAGCAAAGGGGTAAAAGCCAAGAACGGGGAAGGAGCAAGTCCCGCTCCAAAAAGGACTTGGAATGCCATTATTGTGGCAAGAAGGGACATTTCAAAAAGCAATGCTACAAATGGAAGAATGATCAAAAGGAAAAGGGCAAAGGCAAAGACAAAGACAAAGATGAAGCCAAAGATGCAAAGCCAAAGGGCAAAAGTGGAGTCAAGATTGAAGAAGTCAATGTGTCACATGCAGGTGACAGTGAGGATGAAGTCCTATTCATGTCTTCACTTGATGCCCATTCACTCCATGCAGGAGATGGTTATGGTATGCACTCATGGATCATTGATTCAGGTGCCTCCTTTCATGTCACAGGTTGCAAAGACTTGTTTGTCAGGTATACTGCTGGCAATGAAGGAGTAGTTTATTTGGGTGACAACCATGCATGCCAGATTCTTGGCAGAGGTGATGTGAGGCTTGTGTTTTCAGATGGCTCACAGCTTATGCTCCATGATGTCAGGCATGTGCCTGAGATCAAGAAGAACTGTTTTCTACTGGACAGCTTGATGATGCTGGTTATGTTACCACATTTGGTAGTGGAAAGTGGAAGATTAGTAAGGGCTCACTGGTTGTTGCCAGAGGCTCTAAGGTGGACACTCTTTACTTCATGCATGCTAGTGTTTGTCACCATGCTAATGTAAATGCAACCGAGCTGCCGGAAATCTCTATGTGGCATAGCCGGTTGGGACACATGAGTGTCAAAGGAATGGAGCAATTGTCTCGTTTTGGTTACTTGCCTTCTCTAAAGTTCTCAAGTTTTCAGTTTTGTGAGCATTGTATATATGGCAGGCAACTCCAGTGCCCCCACAAGAAAGCTCTTGGACAGAAAGATGCTCAGTTAGAGCTTGTGCATACAGATGTATGTGAGATGCCTCAGCTTTCTTTGGGAGGGGCAAAATATTTTGTGTCTTTTATTGATGATGCCACACGCAAGGTGTGGGTTTATCCTCTTCGTTTAAAGAGTGATACATTCTCAGTGTTTGAGAAGTTTGTTGCTCATGTTGAGAATCAAACTGGCTAAACACTGAAGGCTCTGCGTTCCGACAATGGTGGAGAGTAAACAGTTTCAGGACTTTTGTGATGCTAAAGGCATCAAGAGGGAGCTCTCTGCTCCTTATGATCCTCCACAAAACGGGACAGCAGAGAGGATGAACAGGACCATTCAGGAGAAGGTCCGTTCTATGTTGTCACATGCTGCGTTACCTCATGGTTTTTGGGCTGAAGCTGTTATGACAACCGTTCATCTTATAAACAGGTCACCTAACACGAGGCTTGGTGGGAAAGTGCCAGAGGAAGTATGGACACGGAAGCCTCCGTCCTACAAGCACTTGAGAGTGTTTGGTTGTGTTGCGTACGTGCACATACGCAGGGAAATACGCACCAAACTTGATCCTAAGTCTCACAAATGCATATTCCTAGGATATGGTGACAGAGGTGAAATGGGGTATAGACTTTGGGATCCAGTGAATAGAAAGATTATACGTAGCAATGATGTCATTTTTAATGAAACATGCATGTATAAGGAGCCTGCAAGGCAACAGGAGCCTCGCAAAGTCATCTTTGATGATGATGGACATCATGGACAACAACCAAGGGCTTTAAATCAGCCATTACAGCAACAAAACCAGCCCTTAAATGGTGCTGAAAATGGTCCAAATGGACAGCCAGAGATGGCAGAAGATATCCCTATGGATATCCCACAGTTAGAGGAGATACCGGGCATGATCTTTCAACCTTATGGCATGGAACAGGAGCCACCAATAGGTGATATGCAGGCTGGACAGCAACCTGCAAATGATTATCATTGGGTACGGAGGTCCACAAGACCCTCCAAACCCCCTGACAGGTTTGTTCCAGGGGTTGACTACTTGATGCTCACTGACTGTGGGGAGCCCTCTTGTTATAAGGAGGCTTTACAGAGGGCAGACAAGGCTCTTTGGGAGCGTGCTATGAAGTCAGAGATGGATTCTCTGCACAAAAATGGAACATGGAAGTTGGTGCATTTGCCTACAAGCAAGAAGGTTTTGCCATGCAAGTGGGTTTACAGGCTCAAAGTTGCACCAGATGCAAAGCCAAGATACAAAGCCAGGTTAGTGGCTAAGGGCTTCAAGCAGGAATATGGTGTGGACTTTGATGAGATCTTCTCTCCAGTGGTCAAAATGACCACACTTAGAGCTGTGTTAGCTTTGGTTGCGCATGATGATCTGGACTTGATTCAGATGGATGTGAAGACTGCTTTTCTTCACGGTGATCTCCATGAGGAGATATATATGCAGCAGCCAGAGGGTTATGCAGTAAGTGGAAAGGAGAAGCTTGTATGCAAGCTGAAAAAGAGTCTTTATGGGCTCAAACAGGCACCAAGAGAATGGTATCATAAATTTGATACATTCATGAAATCTCAGAAATTCAGGAGAAGTGACATAGATCACTGCTTGTACACCAAGAAAGCTTTGGATGGCAGTCTATTGATCCTCATCTTGTATGTTGATGATATGTTGATTGCCGGGAAATCTCGTAAGGAGATGGATGCCTTGAAGCAGAGGCTGCATCAAACCTTTGATATGAAGGATTTGGGTGATGCAAATCACATCTTGGGTATGCGGATACTTCGGGACAGAAATCAGCATGTGTTGTATTTGTCTCAGAAGGAATACATTTGCAAAGTTTTGCAGAGGTTCAGTATGGACGGGGGGAAGAAGACTAGTACTCCTTTGCCTCCATATGTGAAACTCAATGCTATGGACAACCCACAGTCGGATAGTGACAGGGCTGATATGGCCAAGATTCCGTATGCTTCAGCTTGTGGCAGTCTCATGTATGCCATGGTTGCTACCAGGCTGGACATTGCATTTGCAGTGGGAGTGGTTACTAGATACATGGCCAACCCTGGCAAGAAGCATTGGGAAGCAGTGAAAGGTGTCATGAGATACCTGAAGGGCACACAGGATATGTGCATCTGCTTTGGCAAACAGGATGCATTAGTGCATGGTTACACGGATTCCGATTATGCCGGTCATCCAGATAACCGGAAGTCTACTACCGGTTATGTGTTTACATTCACAGGAGGTGCTGTGTCATGGATATCCAGGATGCAGAAGTGCACTGCCTTATCTACTACAAAGGCCGAGTATATTGCAGCCACAGAGGCTTGCAAGGAGGCATTATGGCTATCTCGGTTAGTGGTTGATTTGGGTTATACAGGGGATATTCCATTGTTGCATTGTGACAGTTAGAGTGCCATCCAGTTGGCAAAGAAACCTGTCTTTCATGCAAAGACGAAGCATGTGGATGTGAAGTATCACTTCATCAGAGAGGTGATAGAGAACAAGCTGATTCAGCTTGTCAAGATTCATACAGATGACAACCCGGCTGATCTGTTGACAAAGAGTTTGCCTCCAGAGCGGTTTGCTCATTGCAGACACTTGATGGGCATTGGATGAGGCCAGTTTCAGCCTTGATATGGCCTTGTATATTATCATGTACATGCTGATTTTTTCTTTTCCTTCACTTAAGGGCACGTTGCCTTTAAGTGGGAGGTTGTTGGGGTAAAGGCATTATGCCCACCCTTATAGTGTGTACAAGCCCATAAGTTTTATAGTACATAGTACTCTTGGTACTTTTAATGTACTAAGTGCACTATGTGCACTAGAGCAAATATACATGTGTGATAGGGGAGTCACACACTCATACTTTGTGAGTTGACTTATCCCCACACGTCTCTCTCTCTCTCTCCCTTCTTCTCTGTGTGTGTCTCCCACATAAAACCCTAACTGTTTCAGCTGAGCTTCTTTAGCTCCCTTCAGATTTCAGCATTTGGGATAGGACTACATAAGGGTTTCTTCCTCTGTATACAAGAACTTAGTATGCAGTTTAGTTTTCAAAAAGCCTAGCAAGATTCTCTCTTAATAATTCGACTTTATTCAATTCTGTAATAACACAGTGTGAGACTGTTGGCTAGCTGATCATCGTGAGCGTAGCGCGACCTTGAGCTCCCCCCCTCCTGCGTTTGTCTGCCTGCGCCCCTTCGCCTCCTTCTGCACCCCCTGGCTTCTGCCTCATGCCATCCTTTCAGCCCCCGCTGCTCCCGCCCCCCCTGGTTTCTTCACTCTTTCTCCCTTCTGCGCAACTGCGCCCGCCAGCCTCCCCCCTCCCGCTGCGCTTGCCTTCCAAGCCTCCCCCCCCCTTGGGCATATAGAAAAATTTGGCTAAGCATACAAAACAGATAACATGAGCACTCACACTGAGCCTCTTGAGCACGAGAGGGCACATGTAAAAGGGGTCTATTGGAACAGCTCATAATCCTCTTGAGCACGAGAGGGCACATACAGAAGGATCTGTCAGAACCGCTCATACAGATCCCATTGATGTAAGGTCTGGAGTAGACACTATCGTGATGAGACAGCAAAATGGCAGTCTTTGAGGTGATTCGAAAGGCTCCATGTCATTCTTATCATACCGTTTCACGTCGAGAGCGTTTGTCATGCTAATTCTATTCAATCTACGAGTACCACTCGGGATAGTGGAAAAAGGGTTAGGGATGAATCCCCTAACTCTAAAACTAAAGTGTGTGATAGATCTCATCCAAAGAAGAGAGCCCGAGAGTTCAAGTCAGGAGATAAGAACCTTAAATTTGAAAACTTCTTTCGAAAGATGGAAAGTACCAAAGCTCTTGCTTTTATTCAACAATTTGAGATTGCCTTATGCAACAACGAAGACTTCGCAGAGAAGTTTAAACTCAAGCATGTGGGTATGCATTTAAAAGACACAACTAGTGATTGGTGAATGGCCAAACTTTTGAATCATAGTGCTGCTTGCACATGGGCTGAATTTAAGCATCAGTTTTATGCTCAATTCCTACTGCCAAACTCTGCTAAAAATGTGCACAAAGAATGGGATTGGTTGAAGCAGGAAGTTGGGGATTTCAGTGCAGACTTACATTGCCAAACATTGGAAGGTATTGCTGAAAGTTAACCCTTTCATGACACGTTCTAAATGAAGAGGAGAAAAGAAAGTTTGAGTCCGGTTTGCATCGACGATCATTCAAGAGATTCTTGAGGTGTATCCAAATCAAACTCTTCAGCAATTAACACATTCCGCTATTGTAGCTAAAAAGTTACACATGAAATAGGACAAATTTAAGCCATTTTCAGATTCTTTCAAGGGCAAGAAGAGGGCTGGTTTTGACCAGAAAAGTTACACATGAAATAGGACAAATTTAAGCCATTTTTTCTTTCAAGGGCTGGTTTTGACCAGAAAAAGGGCGGACAGCCCTTAAAAAGTGTGATGTTAAGGATTGACCAAAGTTGTGAACCGTACATGAAGTTTGAAGTTTTCTAGGATTGTGCTCATATTACCGTCATTTTATTAAGCACTTTGCTGAAATTGCTTCACCATTACACAATTTGACCATTTCAGTGGGGAGATGTTAAAAAAAAGGCTTTTCATGGTTTACAGCAAGCCATCATGTCTAGATCAGTTTTGATTGTACCAGATTTGCATAAACCAGGCAAAAGGTGTTGGATGAATGCCATACACCGCTTGATGCAGGATAGAGAGGAATTCTTGTCACTACCCAGGCTTTGGAGAAATACTTCTTTTGCTCGCAGATGCGTAAAAACATCGATGACTATGTACACCAATGTCTAGTTTGCCAAAAAGCCGAATTTGACAGGCATTAGACTCCAAGGGCTGCTTCAACCGTTGCCGATTCCGAGTCAACCTTGGGAAAGTATTGCCATGGAACTTATCACAGATCTTCCCAAAACGCAGCAAGGAAATGATGCTTTTTGGACTATTATGGATAGGTTCATTCCAATACGGAAGACCATAAAACTAGAGCATATGGTGAATGTCACCATTTGGCCACCCAAATGGTTCACTCTTGCTTTCACACTATGTACATATTGGATTGGTGTCCATGGCTTATGGAATATGCCTATGTAGGTGATTGACACGTGTCATGCTGTATAGTTGGATATGATATTCCGCTGGGACTTGATGTTATCATGCCCGGAATATCTGGAGGACTTGGCTTTCCGCTGGGACTTGTGCCTTTGTGTACATGCCCGGAAACGCCTGGAGGATTGGCTTTCCACTGGGTCTGGTATTGCATATACTTGCCTGGAAACGCCTGGTCTTATATGGTTTCATGAACGGAAATTGCTCATGCCAATGCTGCATTGCATAGCATCTTTATGTGCTTGCCTGCAAATGAAATCGCATGCTGTTTTCATGCCTGCATGACCTATGTGTAGTTCCGGGTGAGGGGACGCCCGCCCGTGAACCGTGCGTGTGAAACTGTCTGCTGACATGGTTGTGTGGCATGTGAACAGGTGGTAAGTATTTCCCGATCTAGGCTCAAATAGCCCTTAGGACTTAGCCAATATTTATAAGTGAGTGCGTTCCCATTTCATTAAAGTTTGGGCGCCCAAAAGTCACTTATAAATTATGACCTCTTCCAAGTTCACACTCACTGAAGTCCCGAGGTGGACAAGACTCAATATCCAGGACCTGATCCTCCCCTTTTTACTCATAAATGGGCATCTCCCCATGTCCCTTCACCTGATTGGACCCCAATTCACTTACTTATTAAGAGAAATTCGTGTTTTCTCTTCACGAGGATTTTTGGAGGCTAAAAACTCTGTTTTTCCACCATTTCTCTCCATTTCCAAGCTCTCCATAGCCATACCCAACTTGCTAGGGTGTTTTCCAAGCTTCCAAGAGTGTTTCCAAGTGCTAATCACTCTCCTACTCACTCCCAATGACTGAAATTCAGCAAAACAGCTCTCATTTTTGCTGTAATTTCTGGTCTTTTTGCTGAAAACCCTAATTTCAGCCTTCCTTTCTCAAGTTGAACCATAGGGGAAGCTTTCCCAAGGTTCCCTTCATCCTCTTGAAGACTTTTGTCGTGAAGGATTGCGGAAAATCGAAGATATCAACACTTCTAAAGCTTCCAACGCGAAGGCTTCCGCTTGCAACAACTTCTATGAAGATTGGTAAGGTAATTGGACAATGTATTGTCATTACTTACTCAGTAGAAGGGCAGGACTCCTTGTTTAGCCGCCCTGTGTAGTATTTCTCTTGTCCTATGTGTTCTTGAAGATGTTGCTACCTTGCTTGGTAGAACATAGAGCCAATGGTAGAGAATATAGGCACTGAAGTCGGGCCGGGCATCAAGGCAGCTCCTTGGTGATCTACATCGACATACCATCGTTTTCTAAATGCTGAATTTCATATGCATTGGCATGGAGGATTTGGCAATGGATGCCCGTGAAACTATGTATTGAATTTCTCCAATAGTAATACAATTTACTCAAGGGAGGGGTCGGCCGTTCCGGCTCATTGTGTGTCTCTTGTCAATTCAGCAATTTACTTCTTGTATTTGAGCAAGTGTCCTTCAAATCTTAGTGTATTTAAGTGTATTGATTAGCATTGTGTTCAACCAAGTTACATTGGTATCAGAGCATACGGTTCTCTTTCACTTCTATCGTGAGAGACGATCACCGTGAACACTAGCTATCTCTACAATTAGAACATTATGGACAGCCATACAATGAATGTTGGAGATGCTAATACAAGTGGCAGGGACAATGACATGCATGCCTCCAATGCTTTACAGGATGAGCAAACTCATGTAGTGCACAATAGGGAACATGAATATGTGGGACAGCCGTCTCGTGGCAAAGAGAAGATGCAAGAAGAAGAGTCCATAGTCTTGAGAGCTGAACTTACTCGTATGCAGGCTCTTCTCCATGCACAACAAGAAGAATTGAATCTCTATCGCCGCGAGGACCCATTGGTACATGATCGTTTGAAGGCCAAGAAAGCTGAATCTTATATGGATCATGCAATGGCAATGATTGCTCAAGAGTTGCACATGCAACCAAGGGATGCAGCACGTGCATACTTGGCTCGTACCGAGGATGCCTATGCAGAAAAGGCAACCATCCCACATGTCTTGGAATCCCCACAAGTGCCCGAACAAGAAGTTATGTCTAAGAGGATGAATCTCCGTGCTATGGGAGAGGAACAATCAGTGACTTCACGCCATGCAGGAATATCTCATGTAGCCCGTGAAGGATACAATGTTTATGGCAGTGGTCAAAATGTATGCCAAATGCCATTGGCGGCTGAAAATGTACATGCACAACACATGCAACATGGGCTGCAATTTTCTCTTGGTGCAGGTATTCCGCGTATCTCTCATGCCACTCATGCCTTCGAGTGTGCTCGTGAGGGAGAAGCTATGGCTGAAAATGTATCAATGCATGTTGAGGGGCCAGCCATGTCTCATGCTTACAGGGCACATGTATCTATGCCTTATGCATCACCTTTTGGTCCAAAAATGATGCCAATTAAGGGACTGTCCCAATGGACAAACATGGGGGAAAACATGTTGACATGCACACACATGCATCAAAGTCTCGTGACTTCAAAGCCAGAGACAAATCTATGAAGTTTGACACATATCATGGAGAATGTGATGCATCAAAGGCACTTGCTTTTATTGCCCAGTTTGATATTGCTTTCAGTGATGAGGATTTCACTCAGAAATCCATGATCCGGCATGTAAGCATGTTCATGAAAGGCACTGCTGCCCATTGGTGGCTCACGGAGAAGCTCTCACCGAATCCTGTTAGATCATGGAAAGAGTTCAAGGAGAGGTTCTATGCTCAATTCTTGCCTCCCAATGCATTGAATGAGATAACAATGAAGTGGGATTGGGTAAAGCAAAATGAGGGGGAATCGGTAAATGCATATGTACAAAAGTTTTGGAAAGTGCTTTTGGAGGTGTCTCCATTTATGCATGTCACCGAGGCGGAAAGGAAGAGAAGGTTTCAATCGGGATTGCAACCCGTGTACAAAGCGGGATTACAAATGTATCATGGTCATACCTTACACCAATTAATCGCAGCCGCCACCGCCACCGAGCAATTGGAACTCAAATTGAGTCGATCCAATAAGGCTAAACCCTCATTTCAAGGCAAAGAAAGGGTTGTCCAAAACCTGCAAAATGATGGACAGCCACCTAAAAGGGACCAAAACCAAGCCAAATCAGATCCAAAAGCTGAAAATAAGTTTGCTAACAAGCGCCCTTATAAGCCGGCAAACTTTGGTCTTAGTGCTGAGAAGAAGGAGCAATATATGCGTGAAGGCAAATGCTTTACTTCTGGCAGCACTGAGCACATGGCAAGAGCATGCCCAAATAAGAAGAACAAAGCTGAAAATGCTAATGTACCGAAGCCTAATGTGCATATGGTTCCGGATGTGCAGGGCAACACTTCACATGATAGCAAAGATAGGGTTGTATGTAAAGCTTGGGGACAGCTCAAAGATCAACCCGCTTTGTTCATGTTTGATGATTGTGCATCGGAGAATTTCATATCCACTCAGATGGCAGCTGCTTTGGGTATTGAAGTGGAGGACATGGGTCCTCAAATTGAAGCAGGGGCTGCCTTTGTTGGTAGAGAAGTGCAGGTCATGCCTATTTTTGGCAAGTTGCGCATACACATTCAAGGCTATGTGGATCATGAGGATTTTCTTGTGGCGCCTTTGAATGGCTGTGATGTATTGCTTGGAAAGCCTTGGCATACACGTATTGATCCTGGGGGAATGTCACCATTTGGCCACCCAAATGGTTCACTCTTGCTTTCACACTATGTACATATTGGATTGGTGTCCATGGCTTATGGAATATGCCTATGCAGGTGATTGACACGTGTCATGCTGTATAGTTGGATATGATATTCCGCTGGGACTTGATGTTATCATGCCCGGAATATCTGGAGGACTTGGCTTTCCGCTGGGACTTGTGCCTTTGTGTACATGCCCGGTAACGCCTGGAGGACTTGGCTTTCCGCTAGGACTTGTGCCTTTGTGTACATGCCCGGAAACGCCTGGAGGATTGGCTTTCCACTGGGTCTGGTATTGCATATACTTGCCTGGAAACGCCTGGTCTTATATGGTTTCATGAACGGAAATTGCTCATGCCAATGCTGCATTGCATAGCATCTTTATGTGCTTGCCTGCAAATGAAATCGCATGCTGTTTTCATGCCTGCATGACCTATGTGTAGTTCCGGGTAAGGAGACGCCCGCCCGTGAACCGTGCGTGTGAAACTGTCTGCTGACATGGTTGTGTGGCATGTGAACAGGTGGTAAGTATTTCCCGATCTAGGCTCAAATAGCCCTTAGGACTTAGCCAATATTTATAAGTGAGTGCGTTCCCATTTCATTAAAGTTTGGGCGCCCAAAAGTCACTTATAAATTATGACCTCTTCCAAGTTCACACTCACTGAAGTCCCGAGGTGGACAAGACTCAATGTCCAGGACCTGATCCTCCCCTTTTTACTCATAAATGGGCATCTCCCCATGTCCCTTCACCTGATTGGACCCCAATTCACTTACTTATTAAGAGAAATTCGTGTTTTCTCTTCATGAGGATTTTTGGAGGCTGAAAACTCTGTTTTTCCACCATTTCTCTCCATTTCCAAGCTCTCCATAGCCATACCCAACTTGCTAGGGTGTTTTCCAAGCTTCCAAGAGTGTTTCCAAGTGCTAATCACTCTCCTACTCACTCCCAATGACTGAAATTCAGCAAAACAGCTCTCATTTTTGCTGTAATTTCTGGTCTTTTTGCTGAAAACCCTAATTTCAGCCTTCCTTTCTCAAGTTGAACCATAGGGGAAGCTTTCCCAAGGTTCCCTTCATCCTCTTGAAGACTTTTGTCGCGAAGGATTGCGGCAAATCGAAGATATCAACACTTCTAAAGCTTCCAACGCGAAGGCTTCCGCTTGCAACAACTTCTATGAAGACTGGTAAGGTAATTGGACAATGTATTGTCATTACTTACTCAGTAGAAGGGCAGGACTCCTTGTTTAGCCGCCCTGTGTGGTATTTCTCTTGTCCTATGTGCTCTTGAAGATGTTGCTACCTTGCTTGGTAGAACATAGAGCCAATGGTAGAGAATATGGGCACTGAAGTCGGGCCGGGCATCAAGGCAGCTCCTTGGTGATCTACATCGACATACCATTGTTTTCTAAATGCTGAATTTCATATGCATTGGCATGGAGGATTTGGCAATGGATGCCCGTGAAACCATGTATTGAATTTCTCCAATAGTAATACAATTTACTCAAGGGAGGGGTCGGCCGTTCCGGCTCATTGTGTGTCTCTTGTCAATTCAGCAATTTACTTCTTGTATTTGAGTAAGTGTCCTTCAAATCTTAGTGTATTTAAGTGTATTGATTAGCATTGTGTTCAACCAAGTTACAGTGAAGATATTTTTGGCCCAAATCTTCAAGCATCATGGCATGCCAAAGACAATTGTGGGAGATCGTGATCCTCACACCACTAGTCTCTTTTGGCGCCCTCTCTATTTGGTAATATGGGAACCAAATTGAATTTCTCTTCTGCTTAATATCCACAAACAGATGGGCAAAGTGAAATTGCAAATTCGGCAGTGCTTGACTTGTTGAAATGTTATGTCTCTGACCACAAATCAGACTGGGAAAAGTATTTACCAAATAGGAGGCAAAACAACTTTGCCATAAACAATTTCAAAGGGCGCCTTACCTGTAGAAGTATGCACAGTACTGTTGTAAGCGAACTCAAAAGTTTTGCACCAAGGATGACATATTTGCAGCAGACCAATATATCAGGGATTTGGACACTGCCTTTTCACAGGTCAGGACAGACATACAAAGATCCCAGGAAAAGCATAAGAAAGTTGCAGATAAGCATCGGAAACAGTTGAAATTCAAGGAGGGTGATTGGGTTTTATTAAAATTCCAAAAAGCTCATCTCCATAAGAAGACAGGCAAAGAGGACATGTATCCAAAGCTATCTTGCAGGTATTATGGACCATTTCAAATCTTGGAAAAGATCAATGAGGTAGCTTTTCAATTGGTATTACCAAATCATTGGTGGATACATAATGCCTTTCATATCGGTCTCTTGAAACAGTATGTTGGTCTTGAGCCGATGAAACCGGTAATGGAAGACCAACATGAGGTGGATGAGTTTGAAGAAAACCTGCAGCCTGTGCAGATTGTCTTTCACAAGCAACGAAAAGTTGATGGTGGCAAGCTTATTCGTAGATATCTTGTCAAAATCTGAAACTATCCAACACTTGATGCGAAATGGGTCGATGAGGCTTACTTTAAGGAGTACCCAGATCTCCTTACTACCTATATGGATGCTTTTCAGTTGCGAGCAACTGATTATAAGCCAGGGGAGATGTCACAAATCCTCCAAAGCTGTGACATACTGAAAAGAGCATGATGGACTCACTCATGGAAGGGTGGTAACCCTAGTGAGTGTTATGTGAACTCATGGAAGGGCGGTAACCCTAGTGAGTTATGTGAACTCATGGAAGGGCAGTTACTCTGGTGAGTATTTTGAATCCTGCATGGGCGGCACCCGTGGTCGAGATTACTTTGGTGTACAAGATGGCAAGTTGGGAGATTTAATCCAGATTATTGTGCACAAGCATGTTGTGAAATAGCATGTGCATGTGGGACTTGTTTTAATTGCAAGGACCTTGCCTGGTATTTTTGCATGTGAATGTCCACGGGCACTAGGGACGCCTAGAAACCTGAGGACACGTATGTGCACACCTATCTGGCACTAAGACGGTGGTTTTATGTGTTTTGCAGGTGGTAAGTGTGGTAAGTGTGCACACTCAACTTTATTTAAATATTATTGCTTTGTTTGCTAAAGTTTATGGTTACAAGTTCAAACTCGTTAGGTGGACAAACTTATAAGTTATGAGTGAGTTTACATCAAGGTGGACTATTTTACTGTACCGAGGCCATTTATTAGCGGTGGGCGCTTGGACAAGTGTAGAAGAAATCCACGAGTTACTAAGATGGGCTTGGGAATTCTTTTTTGGGCGGGTCCAGCTAATATTGGCATGAACATGACTTGAAGAGTGGGCAACTTCACACATGGGCTAAAAGAAGCTGCCAGAGAGGGCACAATAGGCTTATGGGCTGGCTGAGTGCTTAGCAGGGCTAGATAGGCTTTGTTGGATTATATATCATCTCCAGAGGGTCTACATCACCTTTTCATGCTAGTACTCGTCATTTTATGATACCCTGCATTGGCATATTTACAGATATTATTTAGGCATTTTTTACCATTTTTTTAGGCATTTTATGCTACTAGACAACTGTCTACCTACTACAGCTACCCAACCAGCTCTCTGGAGGGATATGTAAGGGTTCTCACCCTTCCCCTCACTTTTCATCTCATTCTTGCATATCTGCTGGAGGTCATTGGCTGTAGCAACAGTCTCTTATGCTTGTAAGCACCTACGGGCTTCCCTCGTGCTCATTTTCAGCAATAATCAACTGTTTCCAGCCTTCTACAGTTTGTGCTTTGGGCCTACAACCTGTGATGCTCTTTCTTTCATGGTATCAGAGCCAAACGCTGATCTACAAGCAAGAAACTGTTGTGTTTTCTGATTGGAGCAGAGGCTTCATCATTGTGCTGCGTTTTTTGCATCTATATTGCTGAACTACTGCGTTTTTGTTGTTGGAGGCTGAAGCTCTCTTCTAGGTGCTGAAGACAGGGTTCTTGAGAGATTTGCTTTCTCTATTTCTTTTTTCCCACCCTCCCTCCCTTTCATCCTCTCACCCCTTTTGAGGAAGTCGTGAGTTATCTCCACCATGACAAGTGCATGCTTCGTGGAAAAGGCAAGTCGAAGTCTGCTTTTGTTGCCTCTCACAAGAGCAAAGGCAAAGGTGGAAAAAGGACCAACAACAACAACAACAAAAGCAAAGGCAAGGGTAAACAGGATTCAAAGGAGTCCAAGGACAAAAGCAATGAATGTGATTACTATGGCAGAATAGGTCATACTAAGGCTCGTTGCTTTGCTTGTCGTGATGACTCTTGAGCAACCAAAGCCAAGTATAAAGCCCAGGATGCTTCCAAAGCATTTGACAAGGACAACACCAAAGACAAGAGCAAGGACAAAGTTTCAGAGGAGGGATCTACCAAAGTTACATACATGGCAGTCACATATTCATCCACTTCTTCATAGGATTCACTCCTCGTGATCATAGATATGACTTCTCCAATAGAGGTCAGTGACACACCTGAAGTGGTGGAATGGGTCGGTGATAGTGGTGCTTCTGCCCACATGACCAATCAAGCCCATGTCTTGGAGGACTACCAGAGACTCTCTTCTTCAGTTCGTATCACTGACAACTCTTCGCTTCTTGTCACTGGTGTTGGTAATGTTGACAACTCTTCGCTTCTTGTCACCAGTGTTGGTAATGTTTCTTTGGGTTCCTCCGCCACCTTACATCATGTTTTACATGTTCCACGGATTTCCAAAAATCTGTTTTCTGTATACAAAACTTCTTAGAAGGGACTTGGTGTGTACTTCGATGATGAGGTCATTGAAGTGATCGACATGAAGACTCTCGGTTGTTGCCAATGGAGTCCATGAAGGGGGTCTCTACAAGATCACCAACTTTTCTTCCCAGATCCCTCACACTGACTCACATATTCATCAGCTTTTCTCCCTCTCTACAAGATCACCAACTTTTCTTCCCAAATCCCTCGCACTGACTCACATATTCATCAGCTTTTCTCCCCCTTGATGGCTTTGGTTTCTGAGGCAGATTTTTTTCTATGGCATTCTCACTTCAGTCATGTTCCCATTGTTGCCTTACAAAAGTTCCATTCTCACCAGGTAGTCAACGGACTACCTAAGCTCAAGTGTCTTTCACACATATGCTCATCTTACATGATGGGCAAGCATCATCGAGATAAATTTCCAGAGGAGGCCACTCACCGAGCAACCCGAAGGCTGGAGCTTATACATGCAGATCTTGTTGAACCCATGGAGGTTGAGTCTCTTGGAGGGGCTCACTATTTTCTCCTTCTTGTGGATGATTTCACTCACAAAGTCTGGGTATGTTTTCTGGCTCACAAGTCAAATGCTTGTGGCAGTTTCAGGACTTGGATCGCGATGGTGAAAAATCAGTCTGGCGGTACAGTTTCTTTTCTTCGGACTGATAATGGTGGCGAGTTTATATCTTGATAACTTCCTTGCGTCGAAGGGCATTCACCGACAGACTATAGTTCCTTACACTCCTTAGCAGAATGGAGTTGTGGAGAACAGAAGAACCGGACCGTGGCATCACATAGGTCTCCCTCCGCTTTCTGGGGTGAAGCTGTGGCTTCCCTGTTTATCTCATTAACCGCTCTCTCACAAAAGCGGTTGAGGGAATGACCCCGGAGGAGGCTTTTACAGGACACAAGCCTTATGTTTCTCATCTACGAGTTTTCGGTTGTGTTGCTTATGTGCATGTCCCAGATCAGAAGAGGACCACACTCGCACCAAAGTCAAAGAGGATGATCTTCACAGGCTACAGTCTGAGATCCAAAGGGTACCGCTTCTGGGATACAGAGGTTGATGGCATCATCATTTCCCGTGATGCTCGGTTTGATGAGAGCTTATTTGGCATTGAATCCTCTCCACCTGATGCATCTAAAGATTTTTGGGATGATCCATTCCCGGCGGAGGTTAATGATCTTATACCTCTTCCACATCCAGCTCCTCCTCCTCCTCCTCTTGCTCAACTCCGGTGCCAGCTGCTACTTTACAACCACCAGTTCCTGTTGCACCAGCTTCTGCAACTCCCAATCCCTCTAGGAGTCCTAACTGCAGCTCCCAATCCCTCTAGGAGTCCTACTTTGACTCCAGGATTACCCCCACTAGTGCTTACTTCATCACCTCTCCCAGCAGCATCGGATGAGTCCTCTACTGCAACTGGATCTTCTTCTTCTTCACGCTTTGAGAGGAAGGTTGGCCTACCTCGGTGAGTTCAGCAACTCTAGAGATTTTGGTCTCCCTGATGCACAGCTCCATAACCAGTTGTCTACCACCACACCTGGACCTCACCGTTCATCTCGGGCTTCCACATCTCATCACACAGTGAATTATGCTCTCATGAGTTCTCTCCAGGAGATCGATGAGCCTGAGAGTCCAGAGGAGGCTCTTTCAAAGCCGCAGTGGCGGCAAGCCATGGAAGCAAAGATGTCCGCTATTGAGAGGAATCACACTTGGTCTTTGATGCCACGGCCTTTACATCGTGTGATTGGTGTGAAATGGATTTTCAAAGTCAAGTTTCATGCAAATGGTACTTTGGATAAGTACAAAGCCCGCTTTGTTGCTTGAGGATATGCTCAGAAGGCAGGTGAAGACTTTGATGAGACATTTGCTCCTACAGCCAGGTATACCACCATTAGGATTGTTTTGGCTCTGGCTGCACACTTCCGATGGCCCGTGTTCCAGATAGATGTCAAATCCACTTTTCTGAATGGAGATTTAGAGGAGGAAGTTTATGTTACGCAGCCTCCTGGTTTTGTGATTCAGGGATAGGACACCCATGTGTATCTTCTAAAGAAGGCTCTTTATGGTCTCAAACAGGCCCCGCGTGCCTAGTATCAGAAGATTGATGCCTTCTTGTTATCTCTTGGCTTTGAGAGGGCATATGCTGACAACAATCTCTATGTGCTTCTTTCTGATGGGGATATTTGTGTCATTGTTTTGTATGTTGATGACCTCATCCTTCCTGGCTCAGATACTAAGTTGGTCACACAGGTTCAGTCCAAGCTTTAAGAAACATTTGAGATGATTGATCTTGGCCTTCTTCATTATTTTCTTGGGCTAGAGGTTTTGCAAAAAGATGATTCTATCTTCATTTCTCAACGAAAGTATATGAAGAAGGCTAGAAGCTGCTCTCACTTTATGGATTGTCAGATTGTACTCCTCTCTCTTGTCCCATGGATCCCAATGCCAAGTTATCCAAGGAGGATGATACACCCTTTGTGGATTCCACAGAGTACCGGGGCAGATTGTTGACTCATTGCTTTACCTTGCCAACACCCGTCCAAATATCTCCTATGCTATGAGTGTTCTCAACCAATTCTCATCAGCCGCTCGAAGATCTCATTGGCAAGCAACCTTGAGAGTTCTTTGTTAGCTTCAAGGTACTTCAAATTATGGCATCACCTATTCCAGTGGTGCTGATTTGGTTGGTTTCACAGATTCTGATTGGGCATGCTGCATTGATACTCGGAGGTCTACATCTGGATATTGCTTCATGCTTGGTACAAGATTGGTTTCTTGGAAGTCTCAAAAGCAAAGGACTGTTTCTGCTTCTTCCACCGAGACTGAGTATAAATCCTACCTTCTCTCTTCCACTGAGGCACATTGGATTAATCAGATTCTGGAGCATTTGGGTTGTGCCGACACTTCCCCCGTTACCATATTCTCAGATTCTCAGAGTGCTATTGCTCTAGCTCATAATCCTGTGATACACGGACGATCCAAGCATATTGAAGTGCATTATCATTTTGTACGCGACTGGAACGAGTTGGGACTTCTTCGACTGGCCTATTGTTCTACCAAGGACAAGGACAAGGACAAGGACAATGTAGTTGTTCTCTTCACCAAACCACTTTCGAGAGCTACTTTGGAGGTGTTACTTCAGTGTGCAGGTATTTTACAGCCCCTCTGGTGCTAAAGAGGAAGTGTTGGATTATATATCATCTCCAGATCATTTCATGCTTGTAATGGTCATTTTATGAGACCTTGCATTGGCATATTTAACAGATATTATTTAGGTATTTTTTACCATTTTTTAAGGCATTTTATAGCATTTTATGCTATTGGACAGCTGTCGGCCTACTACAGCTGGCCGACCAGCTCTCTAGAGGAATATATAAGGGTTCTCACCCTTCCCCTCACTTTTCATCTCATTCTTGCATATCTGCTAGAGGTCATTGGCTGTAGCAACAGTCTCTTATGCTTGTAAGCACCTACGGGCTTCCCTTGTACTCATTTTCAGCAATAATCAACTGTTTCCAGCCTTCTACAATTTGTGCTTTGGGCCCGCAACCTGTAATTCTCTTTCTTTCAGGCTTCGTCGACTCTCTCTTCTCTCTATCTGCTGGTCAACTTGCATACAAGGCCTTAGATAGCTGGTCGACTTGCATACAGGGCTCCATAGGGCAGTCTACTTGCACATAGGGCATCTCTGAGCTGGTCGACTAACACACGGAGACTTCCACAGCTGGTCGACTTGTTTAATTGCTGTTTTGGTACTGTCTGGACAGTGTACAGGCTATTTTCAGTCTTGGAGACAGAGAGGACATCGTTCCAGGCAAGCACAATGGTCATGTGTTTGTTCTGGTGGAACCTATGGGTGGCCAGAAAGCTTGAAACATAGCTGGTTGTGCGAACATTTGTGTAGACAGCTTTAAGCTAGAGGGTGTGATCATACTAACACTCGAGTGGGCCGGACAGGTACCCGGAGGGAATTAAGAGAGCGGTTGTTGACTGCTTTGCCTTGGGTTGGTGACCAAGGGTTTGTTTTCTTTTCTGTATTACACTAATTTGGATAAATCTAGTGCTGCCGATGGAGTGGGCACCCGCATCTTGTACAAGAAAATACTATGTTGGTAATAAAGATACCTCGGGGGGGGGGCGGGGGGGGCGGCGGGGGCAACTTCAACCCCTAGTGCTGTGTCATGTGCAAGGTTGTCTTTTGGTGTTTACAAGATGTATATGTTCTTGACATTTGTGACAGATGTATTGGAACATGTCTATGATGTGATGGATGTTGAATGTATGTTGTGTCTTGGCAAATAGTTTATGTATTCACGTGCTCGGCTGTGACAGCACTCACACGGGTGATGGATGTGAACAGATATGGCTCTAAGACTCATGTTTATAGGAGTGATTTTGCCAATCGGCTGGTAGTTGGCTATAGGTGGCTGCTAATTGGCCCCCACGAATTGTCCCAATCCATCAGCGCCTGTGAAAATTGATTTGCAGCCGTAATCCCTGCCCAAAACACAGAATCATGTCCACATGACACCTGATTAGGGTGTGCATGTGACAAAATTACGACCAGAACCGGGAGAACCAAGCAACTTCATCTCCTGGTCCACACTCGAGGTACCTTTGCTGAATTAAGGCTCTTGAGGATCTTCACTTTGCTGATAATTTTGAGCCGAATCTGGGCTACAAAATGCTATTCATCTCTGGTGCTAGAGCTGAGAAAGGGCTCGATGCACAAATGAAAGAGAAATACCCTCCTTGTAGACTACAGAAAGCACGTGCACTGGTCACACAGCTCATTAACCATAATTTCTCCATCTAAGTTTACAAAGATTGCACGTTCTCATTAGAAATCCTGTATTTCCTGGATCATGATGTAAGTTTTAATTAAAGCATAGTTCATGCAGGTGAAACGAGATTAGACTCATTTGGGTACATTGAAGGAGATTATATCTCATATTAAAAGAAGAGTAATGAAGCCATGAGACTTACTTGTCACTCCAGTAAGTACCAGGGAGGGCACCCTCCTTGAGACGCTGAGAGCCCACAGTGCCGGTTTTGGGGCTACTCCCAAATCTGCTTGAAACTGGGCTCTTCCAAGAAAACAGTGTAAAGAATTAGCAATGATCTGGAGGCTGATCAGCCATTATTTGATAACTTAACACAATGACACATTAAGAGGAAGATACTGCTGTCATATGTCGGGAAAACATTTCAAATTCACGAATGAAAAGAAGTGTTTACGCACCCGAGCAATGGATTAGACTGTAGCGTTTGAAGGGCTTATGGACTCCAAAATCGAGCACCACCTGTTGGTGGTGGTGGTGGTCGGTGCGAAATGTATGAAGAGAAGGTGTCACAGCAAGCTGCGCCATAGCCATCATCCACTCTCCCAACAGAATTTTTCCAATTTAATCAAATATCCTGACATATAGGGAGAAAATTAATATATTTACCATTTATAAAACTTATATGTTCAAGATTCACATTATATGTAAATATAACAACTTATATATATATCTTATCTTCTTATCTTATCTTACTATATATAAAAAGAGAAGATGTGTTGATTTCTAGAACTGCCATGTGTCAACTTTTTTAGCGTCCCCTAGGCCCTCACTTGTAACACAATACACCTCACCCCAAAAAAGCCAAAATTAACGAACTACTCGTAGAGCCATCGCCACCGCCTCCATGCAAACTCACAGATGCAAAGCCGCCTCCTACATAAGTCCCTGAATGCATGCAAGCAATATTCAATTTTTTTTGCAGCCCGCTCCTCCACGTTTTCTCCTCCCTTCTTTTTTTCATTTCGGTGTGTTTGCGACTGCTCTCTACTACAAGGTTTCTAGAAGGAGAAGATGCGTTGTCTTCTGGAACTGCCACGTGTCAACTTTTTTAGTGTCCGAACTGCTTGTAGAGCCGCCGTCGCCGTCTCCATGCAGACTCGCAAACGAAGAGCCGCCTCCTGCAGCATGATGCAACCACCCTCCTTGAATGCACGCAGGCATAATTCATTTTTTTTTGTAGCGTGCTCCTTCTCCACGTTTTCTTCTCCCTTCTTTTTTTCATTTCGATGTGTTTTTGGCTGCTCTCTGCTCTACAAGGTTTCTATGGGTGAGCCCTCTCTCTCTCTCTCTCTCTCTCTCTCTCTCTCTCTCTCTCTCTCTCTCTATAAAAGATATATTACCAAAATTACTTTACAAATGGCCACATGGCTGCCATGTGATGTACTAGCTCATCCAATATATAGCCGTGTCATTCTCCACCAAATGAGCTGGCCGCAAGGAAGAGACTTGCCACAATAGTATCCCTTTTATATGACCTACGTGAGCTGTAATACCAACTTTTGCATCAAATATGAAGGCATTCCTAGTTAACCAGATATGCCACAAACCTGTCCACCTGAGAAAAAGAAAATTAAATGTTCTTGGTTATCTGGCCCATTCGGAATCTTGCCAAAAATCCAGTCTTTAACCTTTACGGGCCTATCTGTCAATGAAGTCCATACGCGAGAAAGGGAATCCCACACCTTCTTTGCCACCGGACATAAAATGAAAAGATGCGGGCATGTTTCCAAGCATGTAGTACAAAACACACAATTACCAGAAGCAATCCACCGCTTTCGCAACAACTGGTCCCCCAATGGTAAGCCTCCAACTAGCATGCGCCATAGGAATATCTTCCCTTGATATGGAATCTTAGACCACCAGCCCTGTAAGATTACTTCCTTCCACCAGGCCCTACTCTTCATGATGTTCCATACCCTATTAGCCTTCTCAGTGATCCAACGCTTATCTTCTACCATCATATGGTACACTTGATTTGTTGTACGCTGCTGGACATTATCCTGAGGCTTTCTAAATGCCCACTCTAACCAAGGTTGCTGATCCTCCAACTGAGGTATCACCAAACGATGTAAGTGCTTCCCCTCACCTTCTCCCATAACTGTACATATCCACGTGGAACCTGAAAATATTGAGGGATTTTTCGAAAAGACAATAAGCGGCCTCTAGATCCCAATCGAGCCATTCTATTGAATTTTGGCCGCTCAACAAGTTTGACATGCCACTCCAAAAGTCGTAAAGTAGCCAGGGAAAAAAAGCTCAACCACAAAAGAAAACCTCAAAAGGTGAATTGTAACTTCTACTGAAGAAAAAAGTCTAAAGTCAACAAGAAACCTAAAACCAGGAAACCCAAAAAACAGTTAATGCTACACATATTGTCCTCCCAAGACCAAAAAACAGGCGACCACCAACTTTTGCCATGCGTTTGAAGTCAGTATTCCAAAATTTGTCTATGCATATTCGGACATCCAACAATGCCCTATGGCTCTGCAACATTTGCATGGTAGCAACGACTAGACAATGCTTGAAACAGCTCCACTTTTGTCAAAGCATGTCGGTGCATAAACTCATGCACAACCGCACCAAGATTCAGCACCTGCAAAAAAAACATAATACATATGTTTGCAAGGGAGGTACATCTCATGCTTTGATTCCCTCTTTTGGAAATCCGGACAAGAGCAACTTGGGTACTCAGACACATTCACCACATAATTCACTCCAGCAGCACATGACCCCTCTGTGCTCACATAAAACATGTGCAATTCATTACAGACAACAATGTCTTCTCGAACCATGCTAGCTGAGATCGAACGACCTTTTTGTACATTCGCTTGGAATTCTTTAGTGAGCCTCTTACGCCAACATACAACCTTATCGGCCCGGTACTTAGGCCTGCAAGAGCTTGCATCTATTAGTGGTAGGCCTACAAGAGCTTGCATGTATTGGTGGTAGACCTGACCCTACTATCGAATTTGGATTCTGTGGGATGATGCTATCCATCTCCAACAGAAACCCTGCTCTGTCCAGATTGGCCACCTCCTCTGCTGTAAGGTTTGTACCTTCTACAATTGGCCAAACACCTAGAGCGGGTCTTGATGGTGCAATCACCCACTTGGTGTCCACGTGCTAGCAATGTGTATTCACATTAGCATAGAACCATACAAAACCCTCCCAAATGCCACCCGAGGAACCATCATGTTCTAGGTGAGTACGTCGTCCCCAAAAACATGGTGCAGGCACACCACCTTGTGGCTTAATAAAGGCACCAAAGCGCTGCTTTCTTGTAGAAATCCAAAGCATGTAACTTTAGACTTAGGTTTTGTCCATTTTATCGCCCATAGTGTTTTCATTAGTTTGTTCTCTTGAATGTTGGGTTGCCTGGATTTCAGAGGTGTTGGAACAGCTGGTCCTCTTTTGTTAACTGTCACAGTCATGTACTCCGGCCTATGGCTATCATTCTCTAACACAACACTTGGAGATGCTAAGATAGGTCTTTTGCATCTCGCACAGATTTTTGCTCCTGGTCCACTTTTGGGCTACCCAGATTAGCCTCTGCCATTGCACTATGGGTCAAGTCAATTAGTCTTTTGCTCGTTTTGAAACCCCAACATTCTTTGAAAGGAAGCGCTCCTTGAGTTCTTGAAGTCTAGGTCCAGTCCTAGTATAGCCACCCACCAAGTATGCATTACTGTGTACACTCTGCAACACAGCCAAGGAAAGGTCAATTGCAGTAGCCTCATACAAAGATAATTGCTTCCTATAACCAATAGCTACTCGCATGCTTGAATGCTTGTTCTCAGAAAGGTTCGTGGTCGGCATGAAAGGACCATCTTTGTCTTGTGCCAAGAACCAAGAACTCCAATGCAATGCACACACTTCCCACCATGCAAGCCATGTTTCCATTGAAGGCAACTCACCCTCCACAACATGTCCATTTCTCCACCATTGCTACAAAGCTTATTTACAATTTACCGACGCCGCAACATCCGAGCTTGCATTCTTCCACTTTCTACATAGGGCCTTGTGCTCCTCATGGAACGGTGGTCTAATACACTTTTTTGTATGATTCACCATGCTCTGCTCCCAATGAAAAGAACATGATCGTTCTTTTTCTAGGCTACGCTTCCTAGAAAAATAAACAGAGCACATTGCAATCCAATTTGCACCGGCCTCATCCGCCATATAAAACCCCCTGCACTCAGGTTTACCATTACGACATTCCTGCACAACAACATTTAACATTTTCCAAAATTCTTTCTAAGCATATCTATCATCCACCTTAAATTCACATGTAGCAATGGTTAGAAGTTCCTTGAGGAACGGATCATAAACAAAAGCCCCCATTGTAGACCAACCTTGAACACGATGCATGTGATTAAAATGCACCCACATCTCTTGCAAGTTACCACCCAGTCTCATTCTGTTCACCAAGTCTACTCCACTCCCACGACTGAGAGTTGACATTTTGAAAACATGTGGTTGCATGTCCAAAGCCAATTGCCCTGGGAAAAGAATGCTATGCAAAAATGGATAACCAATCTTGCTTTTCAAATTCAGAATGGCTTCGAGTTCTCTTAAGCCACACACACTGCTCCCTTTTGCTTCTTGAATACATCTTTAAATTCTCTTCTTATCGGACAGTGGAGTCACGGTCTTAAGCAGATCATTCAGCTCCTTATCACCAAAATCTCCTTCTTTCCCTTCATTTTCTTTAATCAAAATGTCTAGGACTAGCTCTTAGGCCACACTCACTTCGACTTGCTTAGGTGTTGCATGTGGACTCCCCTTTGCATGCAAGTATACTTTATCTTCCCCCTTGCATGTGGACTCCCCTTTGCATGCAAGTATACTTTATCTTCAATTATTCTCTTTTGCACCCTACTAATACCCTTTGCTCATGGATGGTCATGGTAACCCAAATGCATTGCACATCTTGTATAATTCTCTTGATCTTTTGGAACACAATAATATATGACAGCAGGACATTTTGTCTCACACACTGTGGTGGAAGTCTATAATGACTACACACAATAGTTCCACTATCTGCTCTCTCACTCTCCCAATTTGAGGCACCTTCCGCACTCTCCCAATCCAGTGAGTCTCATTCACAACTGAAGCTGCCACAATGTGCGAACACTCTAGATTGTAGCAACATAGGTGACCTATACACCTGCTCAGTCAATGTACCTACAAAGAAATCACTTGAACAAGTTACATAGTCTGTCCATACATGACCATCATGTTTATGATCCATTCCGTGCATTGAAGAATTGCACCCACTAGAAGAAAGAAGCTCAAAAGCAATATATCCATCATAGGATACATAAAGCTCATCAACAGAAACTATTTGATGCACACTTTCAAATGCAACATGTATACTGCTCCCTCTAGGTTAAACATGAATCAGATCAAAAACACTCGAGTAATGCAAAGAGGATCTCTGATCCACCACATTATATTTATACACTGCTTCCTCTTCATCAAGCACCACCAAGTTGACAGTTTGTAACCTAGCCTTATAAACTGCTTGAACATCTGTATCCAACAGATATCCCTCTGTCCCATCAGTAAGTGCCTGAGCTTCAATCTTTGTACTTTCTGCACCCAAAGTCATTGGATGCAGAGTGAACCTCTTGCCAGCTCTTGCCAGAGAGCGCAAAGTGTTCTTGAATTTTCGACAAAGATATCTCATTGTGTCTTTGGCTGGAACATATAACAAGCTTTGTTCCAACCACAAGACCATAGATGGTCACACACCGAGCCATCACAGGTATGAAAATGGCCAAATGACTTGTATACGTGAGCAAGAAAATGCAGGAAAACCAATATGATGTGTGTACACCTGAGCCCACAAGAAAATTCTTGGTTTACAAGGCAAATGACAACGAACAATTTATTATGGTATGCGAAATTAAAGATGATATTTATTTTTTACACAAATACCTCTTTTTGATATTTAACAATATAATATCAATATTTTATTTATTCATATATTAAATTTAAAGGTATTAAGTTTGTTCAATATATGAACCCAAAAAATATATTTAAATAACTACAATAAATTAAAATACTAAATATATATGTGGAACCATAGTTATTCATTTATGCTTTCACATTATTTATATATATAAAATTATAACAACACAATCGAAAAAACAATCATACCCAAAGCAAGAATATTTAAATAGCTTTATCAAAATGGCTTTTTTTGCAGTATCTCGAGATTGATCCAACTATTACAAAGAAAACATGGCTATAATAAACATAATCTGGCAAGCAATAACGCACAAAAACTCCTAGGAATGATTGACGGCCACAAAAAAGATATGTAGACACTACGGCCAATAGTTATGTGACATTAACGGGCCACCCAAAAGTTATGTAGACCAGTGTGCGAAAAAAACCCGAGTACAGTGTAACTGCACCTTTAAAATTCTAAAAATACCTTCAAAATTAAAATTTAAAGGCATAAATACTTGTAAATTTTGACAGTTTATGGAACAAAAACCTTCAAATTTTATAAAATTCTTTATTATGAATAATTTCTTAGATTTGTAAGTGAAGGTTTTGTAAGTTTTGGGAAAATAGTTTTTCTTAAGCACTACCAATAGTTATTTTCTCAACCTCCCCTTTTCATTAAAATATCCTCTTTCTGAGAAAAAAGGGAGGTGCTCTTTGCATGCGTTGATCCTTCTTTTTGTATGCTTTGATTCAACAGGTCCCTTCTTGTGTTAATTTAGAAGATATTTGCTTGCCCTTGCATGCTCCTTGTGTGGATTCAAAAGTTGCGTGCCCCTTTGCGTACTCCTTGTGTGGATCCAGAAGCGTCGTGCCCCTCTACGTTTGCCCAAGAAAGAGCTAGTTCTGCTCAGTTTGCAAGGTATGTAATGCTCTTCAATTAAAAAAAGGGGCTGGAAGTGGCCCGCAATACATGTTTTTTTTCATGCTGCCCGGGGCTGCTCATCTTTGACATGGACTGTTTATGCTCCATGGCCATACTATTGGGAAGCAGCCCGCGTCAACGCAGGCTGCTTCCTAATGGTGTTGCTTTGGCCCACAAATGCTTTGGTGAGGTAATTGCTATGTAATGAGAGGGGTTTTGGAAGGGCAAACTTTTCCACTCTATATGATGGTTTACCCATGAAGACTTGTCCTTTGAGTTGAACACATCTTTATGCACACTTGAACTTGTGCCACCACAAGGGTAATTATGACTTGAACCATGTGAACCGGATGGATTGAAAGCATGTGAGGTATGTGTCACTTGATTGCCAAGGCCACAACCACTAGGAAGTAGCCCGCGTTGACATGGGCTGCTTCCCAGTGTTTGTGGCCTTGGCAAACCAATGGCTTGGCAACCATTCTTTGGTTAGTATATGGGCTGGTCACCTTGATAGGATCAGGTTCCAAAAGGAGATGCAATTTAAAGGCTAGAGTGTGTACTTAAATGGCCATGGTGAGCTACCAGAGTATGCCCATGAGAGTATGTGTAGGATTAAGGCTATCATCAGAAGAGCTAAGGCTGTTGCCCGAAACACATATAAATAGCCTTGGATTATGGTTTTTATGTGGAGGGTTGCCAAGCCATATGAAGGCCAAGGCCAAAACCATTGGGAATCAACCCGCGTCGATGAGGGTTGCTTCCCAATGGTTATGGCCATGTCCTTCAGATGGCCATGGCCTTCAGATGGTTTTGGACCAGGTTGCCTTAATTGAAATAGTTTTGGACCAGTATGGCCTTCCGATGGTTTTGGACCAGGCTGACTCTACTTTTTTTTGTATCCAACATTATATGAGATATTACATAATCTACATTATTGAAGCTTCCTATGACTAGATGTTGGTGTTGTATTTGTGGTTTATTAGAACTACCTGAATGTGATCTTGGGATAGCTTCAGAACTTGTGATGTATGGCCAACTCCTTGTCGCTTGTTGGGATGATGTGTTGGCATTGTCATCTTGATGGAATTGGAAGTGTGTTTTTAAAGGTGTTGTGTTGGATTCCTACTTTGGGAAAAGCATTGGTGTTGTGTTGGCTTCCTACTTTGGGAAAAGCATTGGGTAGTTTAGCTGACCTGCACCCTTTGTATCTTGCCACCGGAGTATCCCCATCAAAGTATGTGCAGCATTAAGCTATCATCAGACAAACTAAGGCTGTTGCCTGAAACACATATAAATTTCCTTGGATGATGGTTTTTATGTGGAGGGTTTCCAAGCCATCTAAAGGACAAGGCTAAAACCATTGGGAAGCAGCCCGCTTCACTGCTTCCCAATGGTTTTGGCCATGACCTTCAAATGGTTTTGGACCAGGTTGCTTAATTCACATAGTTTTGGACCAGGTTGGCCTTCAGATGGTTTTGGACCACGTGGACTCTACTTTTTCTAGTACCTAGTTGGTGCCAACATTATATGAGATATTACATAATCTACATTATTGAAGCTAACTATGACTAGATGTTGGTGTTGTATTTGTGGTTTATTAGTACTACCTGAATGTGATCTTGGGATAGCTTCCCAATAGTTGTCTCTTGGTTTCCCATTTGGTTTGCCAAGGCCACAACCACTGGGAAGCAACCCGCATCGACGTGTGCTACTTCTCAGTGGTTGTGGCCTTGGCAAACCAATGGCTTAGCAACCATTGTTTGGTCAACTCCTTGTTGCTTGTTTGGATGATGTGTTGGCATTGTCATCTTGATGGAATTGGAAGTCATTGGCGTGTGTTTTTAAAGGTGTTGTGCTTTGGGAAAAGCATTGGGTAGCTTAGCTGACCGGCACCCTTTGTATCTTGCCTGCACCCTTTGTATACCACAATCTATTCAGCTTGCTTTACATGGTTGAGAGCAAGCGGAAGTAGAATGATATTAGTTGGAGATACACTTCTCCTTACTGCCTCCTTATATATAGCAATGTAGTTGTGATTCTTTCTCAGATCAAGGTAGCCTCTTGTGCAAGTTTGGTGTTGATTTCTCCTCAATGTTAGATTTGCCAAAGTGTGAGCAAGGTGGGTTGCAATGGGTCCACCAGTGTATTTGTGATGCGGGGCTCTTCTAGTTTATTTGTCTTTACTTTGTTTCTCAGTTCACGTATGATGTTTGGGGATTTTGGGTGTGTTGTATGGTTGCTTCATAATAAAATTTTCATGACCTCGTGTGTGAGGAGTTGCAAGAGCTCATGTGTGCAGTTAGCTCACTTCACATGTGGTCTGAGCTACAAGAGTTTATGTGTGCAATTGGCTAACTTCACACGTGGTGTGGAATTTTGGCACTTCTCATGTGGTGTTTGGCATCTAGACTTCACATGTGCATGGTGGCAGGATCTCACATATGCATGATGGTTAGACCTCACGTGTGATGTTGGCATCTAATGTGAACTTGTGAAGTTGGCAATCTGTTAGTTCTCCTATGAAGCCAACATATGGGGTTCTCCTCTTAGGTGTTTTTCGTGAGTTCACATGTGCTTTGTACCTGGGAGTTCACCTACGAATGATGGCAAGACCTCATGTATGAGCTAGTTGAGACCTCACATGTGTTGGTTGCAAGTCCTCACATGTGAACACTGGCATGACCTCACATGTGCCTTATGGCAGGACATCACGTATGCTCCCTCACATGACCTCACATGTGGATTGTGGTAGGATCTCAAGTGTGTGTATGGCACAACCTCACTTGTCCTTGGATGCAAGACCTCACATGTGGATTGTGGTAGGATCTCAAGTGTGTGTATGGCACAACCTCACTTGTCCTTGGATGCAAGACCTCACATGTAATTGTGGCATGACGTCACGTGTCCTTTGATGCAAGACCTTACAAGTGATCACTAGTATTCAAGCACCTGGATAGCTTCCCAATAGTTGTCTCTTGGCTTCCCATTAGTTTGCCAAGGCCACAACCACTGGGAAGCAGGCCGCATTGATGCAGGCTACTTCCTAGTGGTTGTGGCCTTGGCAAGGTGTTGATTTCTCCTTAGTGTTAGATTTGCCAAAGTGCGAGCAAGGTGGGTTGCAATGAATCCACCAATGTATTTGTGATGTGGGGCTCTTCTAGTTTATCTGTCTTTACTTTGTTTCTCAGTTCACATATGATGTTTGGGGCTCTTGGGTGTGTTGTATGGTTGCTTCAGATTAAAAATTTCATGACCTTGTGTGTGAGGAGATGCAAGAGCTCATGTGTGCAGTTGGCGGACTTCACATGTGGTGTGATCTACAAGAGTTCATGTGTGCAGTGTGGCTAACTTCACACGTGGTGTGGAATTTTGGAAATTCTCATGTGGTGTTTGGCATTTGGACTTCACATGTGCATGGTGGAAAGATCTCACAAATGCATGGTGGTTAGACCTCACGTGTGATGTTGGCATCTAATGTTAACTTGTGAAGTTGGTAATCTCTTAGTTCTCCTATGAAGCCAACATCTTGGGTTCTCCTCTGAGGTGTTTTTCTTGAGTTCACATGCACTTTGTACCCAGGAGTTCACCTACGAATGATGGCAAGACCTCATGTATGAGCTAGTTGAGACCTCACATGTGCCATATTGAAGATAGTTTTGTTTTATCTTTCTTTACTTTGTTTCTCAGTTCACGTATGATGTTTGGGACTTTTGGGTGTGTTGGATTGTTCCCTAATGCATGCTAACTTGAAGTGATATATCATGAGGTTTTTTATTGTGTGGATTCTCTTATGAGTTCTTACTTATGTTGTTGTTGTAATGAGGAAGGACTAATATATATTCTTTAAGCATGATTTAGTTGTGTGTTTGTTTGTGTTCACAGGATGGAGAGAAAAAATGGTAGGAAACAAAAACAAATGGTGAAAAGAAAGAGCAATAGAGTGTTGTTGAAGGAAAGCAACACAGAAATAATGGAGAAAGTTAGTCCTCTGTCTACTCATGAGTTGAAAGAGGCTTTTGGAGATGGGAGTGGGATGGATGAAGGGGGGGGAAGAGAAATTGGATGACACTCAAATTGCAATAGAAGCTTCCCTTCAAAGATCGTGCCATATGTATCCACCTATGAGAATGAGTAAGGGGATAGTGAAGAAGGTGACATGACTTTGATTCATGGTGAGGACATCAGAAGGAGGACAAAGATTATGAGCTCTACAGTCCACCTATTCCTTTATGTCTCTTGATCCCGCAAGCCAAAGTCCGTCGTTCGTGAGATGATGTATCTTCTCTAAAGGCAGCCTTTCCTTGTGTACATCACTTGGGGAGATGAGCATGGTCACTGATGACATTGAGCAGAGTTTGGATGAGCATTGGAGGGCTGTCAATACAGAGTTTGCACATAGTGAGGAGCTGAAAATATTATCCGGCCACATGTTTTATGTTTGGGAGGGAAATCATAGGATAGTGGCATGGTCATCAATCATAAAAGAGAAGTCGACATGTGAGAGTCTTTTGCACACTCATTGATCCTAGGAAGGTCAGTGAGATTGCTCTATTAACGGGACTTTAAAGAATGAATATGTAAGTCTCTTAGCTTAATATTTTTTTGTTATGTCTCTAATAAATTCATCAGCAGCTTCTATAGACGAGTCATCGGAGTGGGAAGGGTCTTTCCATACACTATCTCAAACGGTGCTTTCTTAGTGGTAGAGTGAGGAGTGTTATTGTAGGCAAATTGCAGAATATGTAAATATTTATCCCATTGCCTAGGCTGCGATGAAACATAGGTTCTAAGAAGGTCTAGGATAGTGCTATTGGTCACTTTAGTCTGGCCATTGGATTCAGGATGAAAAGCAGTAGAGAAATCTAATTTTGTGCCTAAATTATCAAACAGTGTTCTCCAAAAATCGCTATAAAATTTAGAATCTCTATCTGACAATGACTTTAGGCAACAAACCATGATGCACAAATATATACTTTAAAAATAAATGAACAGCTTGATGAGCAGTCTGTTTCTTTTTACATGCAATGAAATGAGCTTGTTTGCTAAATCTATCAACTACTATCCAAATCATGTCATTTTGATTAGTAGTAAGCGAAAAACCAGTTATTATGTCCATTGAAATCTGCTCCCATGGTTCATTGGGAATTGGGAGTGGCATAAGTAATCCCTGAGTTTTCCCCTTATAGCTTTTAATCTTCTGACAAACTTGGCTATATCTTTCTTCATAGATGGCCAATGAAAGTCTCGGGCAATGGTCTGTAAAGTAGAGGATACTTCTCTATGCCCTGCATATGGGGGTTGGTGTAACTCCTCCATAACAAACTCTCTAAAAGGTCTCGTGATGCATTAGGAATTTTTTGAACCCAAAAAGGGCCTCCTAAGGATTCCTAATTTTAAGGGATTAGAGCTTAAAAGGCTGGGCTTAAGGGAGACAAAGGCTATGATGACCCCTATTTTTTACCTTGCCACATCAGCCATACCCCCTAATTTCACTTTTTAAAGGAAATATTCTCATACTCTCTCTCTTACTTTTTGACTTTTCTCATACTTTCTCTCTTACTTTTTGAATTTTTTATCTTCACACTCTATAAATTGAATCTTTCTTGTCAGTTTGAAATCTCCTTTCTCATTAACTCCCACCATATCTCCCTTCCACATCAGCAAAACATTCTCGTATTTAGGTGGGCCCCAAAAAGTGAAAAATTTTTATTTTTATTTTTTTACATTTTGAGGTGAAAAAACACCACCCAACCAATATGTATGATGAAAATAAAATTTTTCCTCCAAAAAGCTTGTAATTCAAGGGTCACGTCAGAAGCCTGTCAGGAGCCAGTACATCCATAAGGTCCCCACAACCCCATAAACATAACTAACTGTCAGATCCCAAAATTGTGGGGACCCCAAAAATTATTATTTTCTAATTTTTCTCATAAATGTAATTTATTGATGAAAAACTCCATGTTAGTATATTTGTATATCAAAAAGATCATTTTCTACTTAGAAAAACGAATTTGTATTAAACCTGCAAACAGCAAAGTTTTAACAGTCTCTCTCTCTCTCTCTCTCTCTCTCTCTCTCTCTCTCTCTCTGTGCTTTAGCTTCTTCCTTTGCTTAGCTATGGAGCCTTTGCAAGCTGTGTGTATAGCCCCTTGTGAAGCTAGAAAACGGAAGGTTGATTTACACATTCGTATTCCTGAAGAGTATGGCAGCTCTAAAAAAACTCATCCTACTGATGCACAATCTGTCCAAGCTCGTAGGATAGCTAAGGAGAAAAATGTAGATCTTTGGGTTGATGGGGGCATCTCTCTATCCAGTTGACCGTCCATTAAGAGCAAACCCTCCTTTCTGCAATTTATCATCTTTTATGCAATTTGTTGGTGAAGGAGAGCTTGGCTTGTTAGGATACTGCAGAAGATTGACTACAAGTGGATCTTGGCAAACCCATATTCTCCAATCTCAATTGCAAGCATCACAATTCAGCCTTTTACAATGTCAAGAAGGACTTAAAACATCATCAGATAAAATGAAAGAGATTCTCGCAGAGAATGTGGAGAAGGATGCAAAGATTCAAAGGCTAGAGGAACTTATCAAACGACTCAAAGCAACGCCAAATGGTGCTCGTGAACTCAAAAAGACATTGGCTGGTATAGAATCTCTTGCGTTTAAAGGTGGAGCACGAAAGAAAAGGATTCGTACAACAAAGTAAGTAACATAAACTTTCATTATGCACTCAGTGATTTAAACAAAATAGTCATGATTTGTGTTCTGCCAACAATTTTTTGCAAGAGGTGTGTGGTTCTAATGAAGAGGGATGGAAGGATTTGGTCAAAGCCATTCTGAATACCAAGGATATTCTCTCAATTATTACTGACCCTCATCATCCTAAAATACGCCAAGCTGTTGTCAGCAATGTAGTGAGCGAGATTACCACCTCCATCGATTCTTCATTAATTCAACATGCTTGTGATGCGGCTGGAATCAGCATGAAAGGGTACCAAGCAATCCGTCAGGTTGTAAAGATGCATTTCTAAGACAAGGAATCACTGACACTTTATTTCCTACACTCAAGGTGATTCACAATGTCAAGCATTTCAATAATGATGATGTGCAGTGAGCTATAGGACAGTTTTATCACGTTGAGGACACACTAACATTAGACACAGGGTCGAGCAGAAAGAAAATCAAGACAACAAGTACAGAATTTCACTATGATGTTTACAATAACATCTTTGTTCATATTGAGAGACTACAACAAGCTATGGTGAAGTTCTATGGTCTTTCACCAGAAGGTGAGAACTTGCAATTGCTACTATTCATGTTTTTCAGTAGAAAATGAAGACGATTATTTTGTTTTGAATATTGTAAATTATCGTTTATTTGCAGTTTTGGGGAGCACACTTTCATTTGTGCTCAAGCTAGATGAGTGCCAAATTGTGAAAGGTCGGAAGCTAGAACATATGAGCATTATGCTCATGAATGAGGCCATGATTTGTGCATGGGAAAAGACTACCAAACCAAGTTTTAGTGTGCAATCTGCGAAAGAGGTTTGGTGACTTGGTGCATTCGAGGTACCGAAGGAGACACATGAGGTATTGACATGGATGTTTGAAAGGACTCCTTGGATAACAGATGTAATCAAAAAGCAAATTGATGGTCAACTTTTAGATGTAGAAAACATAGGAAAGTTCAAGGTGGATTGGCATCTTGGGGAGTTTTGAAGACAATTAAATGCATGATGGGTTGTGCTCAAGGTGCGACATCAAGATGGCCTTGTCCATACTGCAATGCTCAGATTGATATTCTTAGGCAGAAAAAGACAAATGGAAAAGGTATACAGAAGGTTGGTTCTGTTGGGAAGGATGCCTCAAAAGGTCCCAAAGAAAGGGAAGAAGCAACAAGAAGATGCAGTAGATCCAACCGAGTCAACTGATGATGAAGATAAGGAACAACCAAATGCAAGATGGGCGGAAGGTGTCATGTCTCGTGATATGCTAGGAGAACCAAACAGGAATTCAAATTGGAGCCCCATCATTAATTTTCCACTAAAGAATATTCACTTTTTCACACTTCATGCATTCATGAGAATCTTTGATCGATTGCTTAAGTGCCATATCGATTATGCATTCACAATGCCTACACAAGAGAGGAAAGTTGCAGCCCTTGGTAAATTAGAGCATCTTTTGAATTCTCTGGGCTGCCATGGCAGAAACGTGAAAATTGGAGTGAATAAGCAGGCCTCTGGTATGCCATACGAGGTTGCTCAAAAGGTCTCCATGACTAGATCAAAGGCAAGGAGATTTTTGGAGAAGCCAGCAAACATAGAGAATTCAAAGAAGACTTGGGGACTCTGGAGAGACCTGTGTGCAATCACCATAAATGTAGATTGTTCAATGCCAGCTCTTGTAAATATGCGCAAACAGCTTTGGATAAATTTCAATAACATGGTTCGCATTATGAATCAAAGTAGCACAATTGTCCAAGAACGAGCATCATTCCAACAACATATCATAGAATTCACCAAAAGTGTGCTAAGTGCTTGGGGAGAGAGTAAAGTAACACACTATATGGTAAGTTGTACAGTAAAAAAATAAATTGGTGTTTTAACCTTGAATTTTTCTAATTAAATTCTATTGTCATGTGTATAGTTTATGCGCATGGTGCGTATTTCATGAACAAGTATGAATCGCTCGACATGTGGAGTACCCAAGGGATGGAGAAATCACATTATAAAGCAAGAGGGGTTTATTTCAAAAATACAAGACATGGAGGTGGAGCTTCTATAGGAGGAACACGTACAAACTATCTACAAGAGATGTTCAATTGGTTTTATCGCACAACCTTTGGAAGGGTATTGGTTAGGGAGCGGGCCCAACAATCTAAGCTTGCGCAAGAGGCACGCAAGGCTACAAAAAGTCATGCTCGGCTTGAATGGTTGCAGACCAATGCTCCCCATAGGCATGGTGCTTGGCGTGCACGAATGAGGAGACAAGGGAGGTGTTGGGTTATGCACGCACTAGCATAAATCTAGATGTAATAAGGCTAAGAAAATAAGTTTAGTTACGTTTTTTTTTCCTTAAAAAAACTATTAATAGTTCCTTCTCTCACTTCATTTTCATTTCACTTTTTTAGAGAGCTTAAGCTCAAGATCTACGGAGACACCCACGTAAGGACACCAGCACATCACCACATTAGCATAGTCATACATGGATATGGCACGCACCAAGAACACCGCACGTGTTACCATGCCTTCACAAAACAGTGCAAGGCACCCAACAACCACATACTGGCGACACCACAAAAGAGAGTGACCCCTTGGATTCTAGGACACGCCCAATGGGATCACCAGAGTCCCCAACCCTCCTCCCACAGCAACACCAGCGCACACACATGCAGGCCCTTCTAGTGGGAGGAAGCGTGTGAAGAAGACCCCACAATATCAAGACAGAGAGGCCAATGATTGAGTAGTTCGACTGGGTTGGTGAAAACATTCCTACATTGCGCAGCACCATAGGTGGCAAGACCCTACTACCAGGATAGGGTCCCCTACCTACTCGGGAGGAACTTGATACACAGGTACCACAGCAACAGGAGGAGGAGGATTCAGACTATGAGAGAGACTAAGAGGAGGTTCCTGCAAGTGCGCGCAAGCGTAGAAAGGTCAAGCTCTTCAAGCCAAGGAAGTCCCAACCTCGCCAATGCACTAACACAACACAGAGAGCTCCAAGGAGAAGGATGCGCCAAGGGCATAGGGCTCTACAAGAAATCAAGTTTTATCAGAGGAACACTAAGTTGCTCATAAGAAGAGCCCCTTTTGCTCGCACAGTGAAGGAGTTTCTCCAACGATATAGAACAGAGTTCCGTGTGCTGGGGATTGCCCTTGAAGCATTGCAAGAAGCCTCCGAGGCTTACCTTGTTGGGCTTTTTGAAGACACCAACCTCCTTGCAATACATGCAAAGAGGATTACCATATCTGCCAAGGACATGCAACTACCTCGGCGCATTCGAGGCGAGCGAGGCACGATCTAGAGATCTTAGATGTTAACCTTTTTTTTGAAGCAACTCTTTTGTTTCAAACCCCCCTTTGTAACAAGCCTATCTGGCTTTCATTTGTAACCTTTTGATAATTAAAATTTTAAGTTTCTCTTACAATGTCTCGGTGTCATCATGTTTGTTTAACATGGAGTGTCTATCATGTGCCAGTTTGTCACGCAAGGCATCAGAAATACTCTTGGAGGGCTGAGGAAGCTGTGCCAGAAATACTCTTGGAGGGCTGAGGAAGCTGTGCCAGAACAGTGCGAATTTGGCCTCTGCAACGGCGATGTAGGCTCAAAATTCGCACTGTTTTGGCACTTCACCCCTAGCCACTCAGGATCATTTCTGATGCATTTATATAATGAAGTTGAGTACACTAATTGTGAGAAACAGTAGTTTATAAGATAAACTCATGTGTAAAAATATAGTATTTATTATCTAATGTATCAGAATTGCTCCTGGAGGACTGGGGGAAGCTATGCCAGAACAATGCGAATTTAGGCTCTGCAAAACGGCGGTGCAGGCTCAAAATTTGCACTATTTTGGCACTGCTCCCCCAGCCACTCAGGATCATTTTTGATGCATTTATAATGAAGTTGAGTACACTAATTGTGAGAGATAGCAATTTATAAGATAAAAACATCTTAAATCATGTGTAAAAATATAGTGTTTATCATCTAATGCAATATTAGTTTATAAGATAAAAATACCTTTAATCATGTGTAAAAATATAGTGTTTATCATCTAATGCATCAGAATTGCTCCTGGAGGACTGAGGAAGCTATGCCAGAATAGTGCGAATTTAGGCTCTACATCGGTGGGTGCAGGCTCAAAATTCGCACTGTTCTGGCACTGCTCCCCCAGCCACTCAGGATCATTTCTGATGCATTTATTATGAAGTTGAGTACATTAATTGTGAGAAATAATAGTTTATAAGATAAAAACAGCTTTAATCATGTGTAAAATTATATTGTTTGTCATCCAATGCATCAGAATTGCTCCTGGAGGACTGGGGAAGCTATGCCAGAACAGTGCCAATTTAGGCTCTGCAGCGACGGTGCAGGCTCAAAATTTGCACTGTTCTGGCATTGCTCCCCCAGCCACTCAAGATCATTTTTGATGCATTTGTAATAAAGACGAGTACAGTAATTGTGAGAAACAATAGTTTATAAGATAAAAACAGCTTTAATCATGTGTAAAATTACATTATTTGTCATCCTATGCATCAGAATTGCTCCTGGAAGGACTGAGGAAGCTATGCCCCAGAACAGTGCGAATTTAGGCTATGCAGCGGCGGTGCAGGCTCAAAATTCGCACTGTTCTGGCACTACTTCCCCATCCACTCAGGATCATTTCTGATTATAATGAAGTTGAGTACATTTCTGATACATTTATAATGAAGTTGAGTACATTTCTGATGCATTTATAATGAAGTTTACATTTTTGATGCATTTATAATGAAGTTGAGTACATTTCTGATGCATTTATAATGAAGTTGAGTACATTAATTATAAAAATAGTAATTTACAAAATAAAAATACCTTTTAATCATGTATAAAAATGGGTAGAAGCATGTTAACGTGCACAAAAAATGATTCTTTTTTAGTTATCAAGGCATGAAAAACTCATGTAATTTATATATTTTTCCTTTATGCAAAACTATTCTATTGCGAAGTGTACATGTATATGAATTGCCTCTTGATTCCTTGCTTTCTCAAGAAATCACTGAGCTCATTGGAATTATTTTTTCCCACTATCTGATATTAGGCATTTGATCTGCATACCTTTTTCCTTCTTAACCAAGGCTTTAAATCTCTAAAAGTGAGCAAACACCTCATTTTTCTCCTTCATGAAGTAAACCCACACTTTCCTAGTGTGATCACAAGTACCTATAACACACCTGCAAACAACTGTAATTGTTGCAGACTTCGTCCATCCCAATATATCACAATGTAACATAGTACCTACAACCTACTTGCAATTGTAATTATTGCAGACTTGGTCCATCCCCATACATTAGAATTTATAAAATTCAATGGCCTTGTACTGATGTTCTTTTTATACAAGAAAGCATGTTTGGCCTGCTGATTACCAAGCTGTCATACCATCAACCTTAAACTTTGGCAAGAATGCAATAATATTTTAGGCATGCATAGAATAATGTATATTCATATGAGCAATGCCCTTGTGCCATATGTATCTATGATGACACATGTCCCATCATGTGCAGACATGGATTCCTTCACCTTATGCATGCTAACATCCAAAGTAAACATCCTACTATTTCTATTAACATTATGCGCAAACATGGATGCCTTCACCTTGATATCCAAAGTAAACATCTTGCCATTTCTATTACCCTTCTTGCAACCAAGCAACACTGATTTTTGAAGTATTCCACAAAGCACCCTTGCTAATTTGTAGACCCTACTCAACCATATGTCCAATAGAAACCAAGCTTTTTATAATATTAGGAACATGAAGTACATCTGCCAGGTACTTCATTTTTCCATCCTGCATTGACAATGGCACTTTACCAACATGCACAATGGGGTGCATAATATCATACCTATTTTAATATACCCTGGTTTATCCATTTTCTCCATATCTTTGAACCACTCACCATGACTGGTCATGTGGTTAGAGGTACCAGAATCTACATAAGTCAAATATGTCTTCTCCTATCATGGAGCGAAGCATGTGCTTCATCACAATTTGCTGCTCAGCTCTGTCATCACCTTGTTTACATGATGATGCATTGCTGTAACTTTCCAGATCATTTTACTTTTTATAGCAGTCCTTTATAATGTGCCTTTCCCTTTACTCCTAGTTCTTTTGGAAGCTAAAGCATCCAAGTCCATTGTGTCATTTGTCTTCTCCAACTCAACCAAGTGTTTTTAAATTTGCAGCAATGTGATGAGCTATGGTGGATCAAATGCTAGAATCAAGATTAGATGATAATTAAGACGTGATTAGTGAGCAATTAATTGATAGCTTAATGTAGGCATGGATAATCAAAAACCAACAAATTCTCATTAGGCCAATGCCTCAATTTATAGAGTTTACATCCAAGCATCTAATCCCACGCACTGATCTCTCCTTGATTCTGAAAGATCCCTACCCCCTCTGCACAACGAATTCGGGGGTGCTAGCAGTGGGAGTAGCACTTCTTGCGCGGGGCAGGGTCCCTCACTTGGGGCCTCATCCACGGATATCCGGACAAGACACTAATCCCTCGGTTCTTCCAAAACCGAACCTGGAAAAACTTCTCCTGCTCGGAAAGCACAGGCGATTCCTCCTGGATATTTTTACTCTATCGTTGTCAAGAGCCTTAACTAATTGAACTGATCCAACCAAACCCATAAGTCCCATGGTCAGATCAAGGAAAAGACTTGCACTTGGATCATAGAGACCAACGCTTTTTTCCTCATTGAGAGGCATAGCCGTTGATTCTTTTCCATGGAACAATTTCTATCCGGGATTCACTTCATCTATCGTACCATAACAGAATTGAGTCTTATTTTTGGGATCCATCAGTCCAGCAGCCTAACCCCATCTAGTCCCGTGGGTTAGCCAACCACTGTAGTGATGGGATCCATTTAAGAATTTGGTTAGGTTTTGTCCTGGGTACCAGGGAAAAGAGTTCCCAGGCCCCCTAGCCAGATCTTCATGCAAACTTCAAGCTAGTCATACCACTTACACACCCAATATGAAATTGCTTATTTCACAGATTCAACTAACTTTAAAACAATCTTTTAATGAAACCATTGTATCATTGATCATAATCCTCCAAAATATCCAGTTGAATTCTTATTTCCAATCATTCCTTCATCAGTGTACTTATGGCATCATTGGTAACCAAAACGCTCACCCTTTATCCACTCAGGGATCTTTTCGATAGTTCCTAGCTCATAGTACCCGGCAATATATTCACTTATGAAAATCCAGATGGAATCTCCATTGAAGATCAGCAAGATCAACTAACAGATCCATATAAAGACTCATCCGTTGAGGGACCAACAAGATCAATCAACTAGATCCATGCCCGGTTTCAGAAAACAACTCTTACTCCTTGTTCCAATATCTTTCTCGACGCACATGTGGGTATCTTTGGTGACCCAGAGCCCGAGCACCGTATGGTCAGCACCCTCTAGGATCCTTCTCGTAGGTCACTTAGCGCTTCACTCATAGGCTGCTTCCTTGGTCCCTCATCCACCATACCGAAAGCTCACCATTTAAATCGAAGTCAAGACCTCGGCCGACTTTGCTACGCGAGACGTCCTCCGTTGACTCTCCGTCAGCTGTTGCAACTTTATCAGTTAGGTCTCCACGACCTCATTCACACAAGACGGTCAAAATGCTTCCCCAGCATTCTTGACATAAAACAGTCATTTAAAAACAGGTCATAAATACAGTTTCCATAACGAACTCTCGTCTTTCCACATTGTTCCACATCAATCCACATTACTTAATCCACATTCATTTCATATGATTTCCATTCTCATCACATCATTTTCCATCTCATCACATCTTTCTTCATTTATCCTCATCAGATCTCATCCACTCACATCTACCCATATCCACATCTCATCACTCCATTCTCTCCAAATTGTAGAGGATTTTTAGAGGATAATAGAAAATATCATTATTTCAGTATAATACTGGCATGGTATAGTTCACATATTTTTTTACAAAGGGCTAAGGATCTATTTATAGGTGAGGGAGGCCTCTAACCAAGTCCAACGAGTTTTTAGAATTTTTCAGGTTCAGTTTGGCTGAATTTGGACAAGATTTGGATCAGTTTGACTCCCTTTTTTATTTGGTTTAATCCAGGAGAGAGGAGAGATAAAAATATCTTATTATTTTTAAGTTTAAAACTCCTCCATACATGTGAAATAGGCGCCTTCTTGAAGAGCCCCTTTCTCCTTACCAAGGTGTCAAAAATGTATCATTATACCCAAAATATCTAATTTTTTCAGTAATATTCATGATTTTTTACTAATAAACCTTGTACTCAGTCAACTCTTCATCTTATGTGGGTATTTACTCATTTTTGGGTATTTTTCTTTTATAAATTAGATTTATCTCCTCCCCACACTTGGATTGATCCTATTGGCCCCCATAGGATCAATCTAATTTTTTTTGAAAATCTAGACCCTTAGGCTAAGGTCTTTTATACCTATTTTCAATTAATTCCAATTGCACATTGGAAAGTTCTTTTTGAATTTTCGTTTCAGGGGAAACCATTTTAGACACTAGGAGGATTTTTATATCCAAAAATATCTCAATTTTGGATTACCTCCCTCTAGATATTTTCTCTCTCCAGGCCAAAACAACAGAGCAAAACAGGATCTTTCTTTTATTTTAGAGAGGGAAATTATTATAAGATCAAAAGGGGAGGTTCTTACACCTGTACACCTCAAAAGCTAGAGGGAGGAATCTTACAGATTCACTCCACCTCTTGCTTGATTCTCTCCACCTCTTCCCAGAATATCTCCACACCTCCTAAATCTTCTTATGCTACCCTTTATTCTCTCCCAGTAGATACTTTTCACAGCTTCTCTCTCATTTATAGATTCTCTTTTACAGCCTCTTGCTAAGGGCTTGCTCCTGCACACACCCTATTTACTTGTATATTTCAACACCTCCCCTCAAGTGAATACTCCTAGCACACCTGGACCCTATACCAAGTTTCCCTCTTAATGCTTTTGTATTTGTTTAAGTGTGTGATTAAAGGTTCACTTTCCTTCATATCCAGTTTGTAGAATTGCATTAACAGACTTATCTTTGAATTTTTTGCTCGAGTGCCAAATAATTTATTGAGTTCATCCCATGCATCTTTTGCCCATTGTATCCCTGTGATGTGATGAATGATTTCATCATTTAAACTGAGTGCGATAAGTCCTAATGCTTTCTCATTAAATTTGGCTATCTCTTGTGCTGTGCTCATGATGATGTGAAGGGAGTCTTACCTCTTGATCCAATTTCAAGATCCAAGGACAGTGTCTACCCTTTTACAACTCAATCTGGTGTTTAGGTAATGATTACAGCAAATTTATCAGCATAAATTCACCAAAAATTACATTAAACTAAGGGTAACAAATTTGTACTGAATGGTTGGAGTATCAAACCATCTCTGAATTGCAATATGAAGTTATAGAGATCTGTATCAGATACCCAATGGTTAATTTGAACCCTCAATTGTACCAAAATATAGTGATTAGTGCTGATTAATCATTGATTAGCAAAATAATCCTTTGTTTTGTGTGCAGAAAACAGAGTATGCGGGGAGTCCAGATTCGGGGCCTAGAGTTCAAATGAGCTCAAATCCTTTCAAGTCCATCAATAGCAATTAGTCTAATAGAGGATTAAGCCAAGAAACACAATATTTGACCAAACATTAAATGCTTAATCTCTGTTTTACCAAAGTCACCTACAGATTTGATGGAGAGCTTGGATCTCACTATAGACTTGATGAAATCAAAAACTGTCTTCACCAGCTTGTAGAGCACCCTTGAAAACCCCTAGGGCCAAGAGGAATTACAGCAATGTCTTCTGTGTAAGTGTAGATCTCCAGTTCTCCTTAAAAAAAAGGCCGACGAATTCACAAAAATCTGTAGTTGTAGAAGGCGGTTTGGCAAATCACTTTGCTAGACTGGAGCATAAGGCTTGTGGCTATGTGTGGCTAAAGGCTTAACGCCTATTGTTAAACTTGGAGGGAGATCAAGCCCCTCCACCAGCTGGGGGTACAGAAGCTCTTTGAAAAAGAGGTTAAAAAACTTGATTATCTACTAATCTTGATTAGCTAGGTGATTAGGTGATGAGCTATGGTGGATCAAATGCTAGAATCAACATCATTAGAAAATAGATTAGATGATAATTAAGACATGATTAGTGAACAATTAACTGATAGCTTAAAGTAGACATGGATAATCAAAAACCAACAAATTCTCATTAGTCTAATGCCTCAATTCATAGAGTTTAAATCCAAGCATCTAAGCCCACTGATCTCTCCTTGATTCACTCCACCTCTTGCTTGATTCTCTCCACCTCTTCCCAGAATATCTCCACACCTCCTAAATCTTCTCATGCTACCCTTTATTCTCTCCCACTAGATACTTCTCACCTTTTCACAACTTCTCTCTCATTTTACAGATTCTCTTTTACGGCCTCTTGCTAAGGCCTTGTTCTCGCACACACCCTATTCACTTGTATATTTCAACAAGTGTACCACTCTCTCTCCTATTTCTTGTGGCGGTTCTTGAGCTCGTGGATTAGGATTTTGGGCTGCAGCAGCAGTAGCTTGTTGACCACTACCCCTTTGTTGATTACCTCCTTGCACTTGTTGATTTTCCCTTACTAAATCTGTGGTGCTTGTGGAACAACCTATGGATAAGCAAGGAAGGTTTGAGACCAAGCTCCATTCTAGTCCAAGGACAAGTATACATACCATGTCCTAGCTCCCCAACAATTCCAACACTACAAATTAGGGATGCTTCCTCTTCCTCTTCTCATTCCTCTACCTGCTCCACCTGTTTCATCGGCTTCTCTGTGTTCATCTTCTCTCATTCTTATTCCATGTGCCAAATTAATGGAAAGATTCTACATATTCTCATTCAACCTATCAACCACCTCTGGTGTAATTGTTTGAATTACCTGTGGATGACCTCCTAGCATAGCTTACTCTTCCTTGCCTTCTATTTCTGGTTCTCCCCCTTCTTCTATTGATGGTCCTTCATCCTCCAATGCCCCTTGCACGTATTTTCTATGCTTGTACTTCTTTGCCTTATATGAAGCTCTGGCTTCTGCTCCTTCAAAATCAGCTAGTTCAACCTCTTCTACTTTGGCCTTTAGCACAACGGATGCAAATTTGCTATGAACTTGACCTTTTTCAAAAACTCCACCACCTCTCCAAGATTAGTTAAAGCTCTGATCCACCTTCCCCATAACCTTAGAAAATCAAATTTATATTCAGCATACTCCCCAAATTTCCTTTGTTTCAAATCAAGGATCTTCTGCCATAAGGTTGCTTCATCTCTTCCCTCGCAAAATTGAACTTTGAAAGTTGTTTCCAGCCAATCAGTGTTCTAATGTACCTGTCTATCCAAACTATTATACCACTCCTCAGCTTCTTTCCTCGGTCCCAAAACCAAGGTGATCCTCCTATCTGCTAGTGTATCTTTGTTGCTCAAAATGTATGAAGTAGCCACATTTTCTTAAAATGTATGTGCATCCTCCCCTTCCTCTCCAAAGAACAAAAGAATCCCCCAATAGGTAGGCATAAACCTATGCTCCATAGTACCTGCTTCTTCAAATTAGTTAAACTTGATCTAGATGCTTCCTCAGTGGGGTGGCACCAGTCTATGAGAGCTTTTTCAACTCCCACACTAGCTATAACTAGGCTAGCACTACAAGAAGGCTTGATCATGCAAAACTAGCAAAACAACCACATATACTGAATGTCTTGGCTTTTCTCTCTTTAACTCGATGGTCTTTGTTTAAATGTAGCTCCAAACACCTCTTAATTCTAACAACTCTCCTCATTCGGACACCTTCCTGATTCAGATAGCTCCTAAACTCCTTTAGATCCTCTTCCTGATTTCAGATAGCTCCTGCTCTGAACACTTTCTTGATTTGGATGTTTTTGATCCTAATACTTCTTGCTTCGACCAGTTCTGATTCAGATAGCATACACCATCCCTGAATATTAAACAAACACTAATCTGAAGGTCCTGGCTTGCCTCTCCCTTCAGCTCAGTGGTCCTCACTTCCTCAGCTCTCACACACACTAACAACTCCTAAACCCCTTCAAACCATCTTCCTGATTCAAACAACTTTGCTTCTAACAACTTTGATTTAGATGCTTCTCTTTCAGACACCTTCTTGATTGAGTAGGCTCCTAAACCCCCTTAGAACCTCGGGCCATTAGGCTATCCAAATAGCTCATAGTCTTTAGAAAGCCAACTACATAATCTCTAAATGCGGATTTCATCTATGCCAAGCTGAACACCTTCTGATCTGGATATCTTCTAGATTCAGACAGCCTTCATCCTCACACTTCCTACTTTAGTCAGCTTCGATATTCAGATAGCTCTTATCCTAACACTTCTTACTTGAGACAGCTCCTGATCCCAATAGTCTAGCTCTGATTAATCAACTCCTAATTTGGCAACTCCTGACCTAACTAGCTCACTCCATCAATCCTGATCCGATAGCTCCTGATCAGACTCATTCCTAGTTCGACCTGTCATAATCTGACAGCTCTTGATTCAAAAGCTTCTAATCTTACCAACTCTTGATTTGAACTACTCCTAATCTGACAGCTTCAGAACTAAACAACTCATTTGACTCTTCTAATCTGACTCATTCCTTGTTTGACCTATCCTAATCTAATAGCTTTCGATCTGAACAGCTCTCGATCCATCAGCTCCAGATCTAACTAGCTTTTAATCTAACAGCTCTTGATCTGACTCTTTTCAGGTTCAACTAGTCCCTAATCCATCAGCTCTCCTAATCTAAACAACTACTAATCTGATAGTTCTTAGTTTGACAACTCCTAGTTTGATATTTTTGATTCAGACACCTCTCATCTTGACACTCCTTACTTCAATCAGCTTTAATTCAGACACTTTTTGCACTAAACAATCTAACTCCAATCAGCCCCTAATCCGACTAGTCTAGTCCTACCCGAGATGACTCCTGGTTCGGAAATCTCCTGATCTGACAGCTTACTGATCCAACCAGTCTATGAGAGGATGTGGATTACCATGTGGCTAGCACTATAAGAGGATTGGGTCAAACTAAACCAACAAATGACACCATAATTGACCCCCTACCTTTCACACCTTACTAATAGAGAAACCTGCACATGCAAGAACTCTCTTCTCACATTGAATTGCTAAGTAAACATGAAACTAGAAAGATTCTTAGAGAGGCTAAGTAAACATGAAGGTGCTTAGTACTCATCATTTAGTAAACGAGATAAACAGGATACAATATTCAAACAAAGCTCTTTTGTTAAATTGATTATGCTGACCCTATGTCTCATATATACACACACACACAATGAAAGAGAAGAGACTTAAGGATAACATGTGCTCACACAAATTCAGTCGTAAGCTGCTACATCTTCTTCAAAGCCTTCTCTCTCTGAACCATAAACTTCACAAAGCATATATATATATATATATATATATATATATATATATAATATGCTTTATCTAAATCCTAGCATTTACCTTTAAGTATGAGCAATAGCTAGAGCCTAGCAATAGCTTTAGCCATTATATATATCTTTATATGTATATATATTTTTTAAAAAACTTTGTTTAAAGTTTCGAAAAACTTTTTTTTAAAAAGCAATCATCAAGGTTAGTGGGTAGAGAAGGCCTGCACAAAAAGGAGACAGGCTGGTGAATTTATAAAGAGAGAGAGAGAGAGAGAGAGAGAAATAAGCCCTGGCGGTTAAGTGCAAGGTGGATGGAGAGAAAAATAAAAGAGCTCCTCCAAATTTTGGATAGAGAGAAAAATAATAGAGCCATCTTTGGGTACAAGAAAAATAAAAGAGCCCCTACAAATTCCAACGGGTAGAAAAAAATTTCTTTTAAAAACTATAAAAGAGAAATTTGAGGCTTTCTCAACAGGTTTTGGTTTAAACAAAGTGGTTTTTGAAAAAGGTAGGTGGCATTAATCTCTAGCCTTTGATCTTATTCTTCATCCAATGACCCATACAATTCCCATAAACCATCCAACCTTTTTTATACCTTTCTTCTCTTTACCCTTGGGATTTTTGGTGAGCTCCTCTCTTTGTCCAAGTTTTTTGTACCCTTGGTGGGGCTTTTGAAGGCCTTTCTTTTTCTTGTGATAATTCTACTTTGATTTGTTGAAGCTTTAGTAATTCCCAAAAATCAAACCTTTGACCTTCTTTGCACCAAATAAATTACGTAAACCTTGATTTTTTCTTTAAAAATCCTTCACCTTAAGTTGTCCCCAAAGCTCTAATACCATTCTCAAGACTTTTAATTCTCTTGGAGAAGAAATTCTAATTTCTTAACACACAAAAATTAGAGCATAATGTATACTTGCACAAATTAAGAGCGTTAACCTTAATAAATCAAATTCAATACACAAAGAGAGATTGTGAATAGAGTAGAAGTCACCAACGACACAAGATTGGGTTGAATCTCTCCTAGGATGAGTGTGGCCCTTGTACCACTTACCCATATTTATATGTATTAGAAAAATCTTGTTTTCCAAAAAGATAACTTCCAAAAAACTAAGCACAAGTGCTTTTGAGTTTATGAGCATGCAAGCTCTACAAAAATATAGCAAACAATAATATAAAGTCTTGGGCCTACCAAAAGTATAAAATACTATTTGGTATGTACAAAGGTATGAGGCCTTAGCCTTTAAAAAATATTGATGTCTCAATATGAAACCATAAAAGGTATGAGGCCTTAGCCTTTAAAAAATATTGATGCCTTAATATGAAACCATAAAAGGTGTTCACATGTCTTCCAAAATATCTCATAGTGGTCCAACACATGCTCCACTTGGGATTAACACATAATCTGCCACTCAATCATTGCCTTCATCTCCAAATTATTATTAGTCATCAGTATACACAGCTGATTAAGCACATTAATCCTGGTAGACATTGTACCAGTGCACACAGCTTGATTAAACACATTAATCCTAGTAGATGATATAAATAAAAGGCTCATCCAATGTTGGCAAGGGAAATGACCGCTCATCCCCTCATCATCAACCTACTGAGAGTCTCTGGCTATGCACACAGCATACAGCAGGCAGATACGGATCTAACACAAAACAAACACAGCACATAGACCACTAAAAACTACTAGACTGACCGCCTAATAAATAGTGTAGTTTACATGGGGGGATAGCTAACTATGGCAAAAGAATAAATGTAGTTACACTTTGAGATGGTACATGAATGTACCATCTTCCAGGGGGATGGCTATTTGTGATCCACGTTTTTTTGGAAACCCATATTCTCTTTTAGGTAATGTCTAAGAGCTAGCACAATCATGTTAGATAGGAAGTTGCAATGTACATATGCTACTCTAGTATGTAGCTGTACACTCAACTTATATTGGCTGAGGTGGTCAATATAGTATGAAACCAATGCAATCGATTGGGACAGGTGGATAGTCATACAAGACCATGTACATGCTAAAAAAAGCTGATTTGATCGTGAAGATGTAGAGAAATCCAAAAGAGCAAAGGCGACGAAAAAAGAAAGGGGCAATGGGAGTTTGAAGGCATTGGGCGGTAGATCCTTTTTTGCAGGAAGGAAGGTAGAATAAGTCATCTCTTTGGTTTTTTTTATAAAAAGGGGTTTTGGCTAAGGGTCACGGAGGAGTCAGGAAGAAGAAAACGGAGGAAGAAGATATGGCGACACATAGAGAGTGAGAGGGTTCTGCTTTTTTATATAAAAAACTTATATATATATATATATACAAAGTTTATTGTTCGGAGAGAGAAGGGTTTGAAGAAGATGTAGCAGCTATTGCTTAATTGTGAGCAAATGTTATCCTTTATCCTTTAGTCTCTTTTCTTTCATCGTGTGTGTGTGTGTGTGTGTGTGACATAGGGTCAACGTAATCAATTCAGTAAAAGAGATTTGTTTGAATCTTGTATCATGTTTATCTCGTTTACTAAATGATGAGTACTAAGAACCTTCATGTTTACTTAGCCTCTCTGAGAATCTCTCTAGTTTCATACTAAATATTTCTTCTGAGTTGTCAGAATGATCGTGTTTGGGTGAGTTACTTGTTGGTTGTTGAATTTCTACAAGACAAGAGCTATTGGGTTAGGGAGGACTTAGCTGTCTATGATCCAGTGTTAGTTGTCTTTATGAGTGTGGTGTCAGTTGAAAGGTAAGAGCGGAGAAATTCAATGTGAAAAGAGAGTCTAGAGGGTGAAATTCTTTTAGGTGCAGATTTATCTATTAATGAGGGTGTGAAAGACAAGGGGTCAATCATGGTGTCTTCTACTAGTTTAGTCTGACCTAGTCCTTTTATAGTGCTAGCCACATGGTGCTCCACATCCATTCATATATTGGTCAGATCAGTAAGCTGTCAGATCAGGAGTTGTTTAGGGTAGGACTAGTCGGAGCTAGATTGGTTAGATTAGGAGCTGATTGGAGTTAGATTGTTTAGAGCAAGAAGTGTATGAATTAGAGCTAATTGAAGTAAGAAGTGTCAGGATGAGAGCTATCTAAATCAGAACTATGAGACTAGGAGTTGTCAGACTAAGAACTGTCAGACTAGTAGCTGTTTAGATCAGGAGCTGCTGATGGATTAGGGACTGGTAGGATCTGGAAAAAGTCGGATCAAGAGCTGTTAGATTTGGAGCTGTCAAATTGAGAGCTGTTCAAATCAAAAAGCTGTCAAATTTAGGATAGGTCAATGAGTCAGATCAAGATAGTCAAATAAGGAGCTGTTGAGTTCAGAATGTGTCAAATCTGGAGCTGTTGGATCAGGAGTAGTTCAAATCAAGAGCTGGAAAGATCAGAAACTATTGGATCAGGAGCTTCCAAATTAGGATAGGTCGAGAGTCAGATCATAAGAGTTAGATTAAGATCTGTCGGATCAGGACTGACAGAGTGGAGCTGGTCAGGTCAAGAGCTACCAAATTAAGTGTTGATCAGAGCTAGACTATTGGGATCAAGAGCGATCTTTGAAGTAAGAAGTGCTAAGATGAGAGCTATTTAAATCAGAACTGACTGAAGTGGGAAGTGTCAAGATGAAGTTTTTCTAAATTTAGAAGTAAGAAGTGCTAAGATGAGAGCTATCTAAATCAGAACTGACTGAAGTGTCAAGATGAAGTTTTTCTAAATTTAGAAGGTATCCGGATTAGAAGGTGTTCAGCTTGGCATATACGAAATTTGCGTTCATAGATTGTATAATTAGCTTCTTGAAGACTATGAGCTATTTGGATAGCCTAATGGCCCAAGGTTCTAAGGGCATTTAGGAGCCCGTTGAATCAAGGTGTCAAAAATAGAAGCATTTGAATCAGAGCTATCAGAGGAAAATCTGTTTGAGTCAAGAAGAGGGTTTGAAGGGGTTTAGGAGCTGTTTGAATCAGAAAGGTATTCGGAGCAAGAGCTATCTGAGTCAAGAAGGTGTTTAGAAGTGTCCAGAGCATGAAAGTGTTTGAAGCAAGAAAATGAAACTAGTGTGAGAGCTATGGAAGAAAGGACCACTTAGCTAAAGAGACAGGCAGGCCAAGACCTTTAGATTAGTGTTTGTTTAATATTTAAGGATGGTGTTTTCTACTGTCTGAATTAGAACTATTGAAGCAAGACGTATCAGGATAAAAAAACGTTCGAATCAGGAAAGTGTCTGGAGTAGGAGCTATCTAAATCAGGAAGAGGGTCTGAAGGAGTTTATGAGCTATTTAAATAATCAAGAAGAGGGTCTGAAGGAGTTTATGAGCTGTCTGAATTAGGAAGGTGTCCAAATTAGGAGGTGTCCAGAGCTGCATTTAAACAAAGACCATTGAGCTGATAAGAGGCAAGCCAATACCTTCAATATATGTGGTTGTTTTGTGGGGTTTGGGGTGGTGTTTCATGTCGGCTTCACCTAATCAAGCCTTCTTGTAGTGCTACCTAGTTATAGCTAGTGTGGGAGTTAAAAAAGCTCTCATGAGGCATTACAAGCTATGAGCTTACAACTTCAAAAGCTTCTATAAGCTTTTCTAATTAAAGCATTACCTTTTCCTAGCTTCAAAAGCTTAATTTTCTAAGTTTTCAAAATTTACTATCTAAAGCTTAATAAGCTTTATGCTTTCCCCTTTCAAAAGCTTACAAGCTTTATTGTTCAAGAACCTATCAAAGTTTTCCATTTTCAAGCTTTTCTTAATTCTAACCAAATTTTATTAAAATCTATTAAAAAATCCTTTATCCTATCTAAAGCTTTACAACTTTTAAAATTTTACTAGCTTTACAAGCTTTATATAACCTTTATACACACACACACCCCTCATTAAAAAGCGATAAAAGCTCACACCTCTTCTTAAAGTTTATAAAAAGACATACATCAACAGGCAAAGTTTTAAGTATATTCGACATCTATTAGATTTGTATTCCTTTAAAGGACTCTAAAGGAATACACCAATGTGTAAAGCTTCAAAAGGCTTTCTTTTTCATCAAGGCAAAATCCTCAAAGGCAATTTTGGGCATCAAAGATTCTCATGTTTTGGGCTTCTTCGACATTTCTTTCTCAAAAATTCCAAAGGGATACAAATTGCAAGGCCTTTAGCAAATTGAGCATTAAGCAAAATAAGAATTTCAAATGTTTTGTGAAGGTTTACTTTTTATATATTTCATCAAGGGTTGTTATTTTCATGAGTCAACAATGAGGATAAGGACTTCTCTCTCAACCAAGAGGGTGATTTCGAACATAAAAATATTTTCAATGATCCAAGTATGCCTAAACCTATTTAAAATAAAGTTCCACCTCATATGATTCTATAAATAAATAAATAAATAAAAATCAAAGAACAAATTAAGGAGACAAGGAAATAACATATGCTAAATTTAGCTCCTAAATTTTATGGACCTTTCAACATTATAGAAGAAGAACATCTTTTGCCTGAGTTTATTCATTAACCATGAGATCATGACTACATGCATAGGCAACACATGTCAAATATTTTGAATCATCCTATTGAAGGTGCCAAATGGATGGTAGAAACGTTTTTACGTTCTTACCAAAATCTCATCCACTCTTACCATCCATGCAATTGAGTTCAATTGTGCAATCGAGCAAGAGGGAATGAAACCTCTATGGAAATGCCAATTATTTTATTTTAGGATATTTTATTTGGATGCACCTTTTATTTATATCATCTACTAGGATTAATGTGTTTAATCAAGCTATGTGTGCTGGTATGATGTCTACCAAGATTAATGTGTTTAATTAGTTGTGTGCACCAACTAATATTATTTTGGATGAAGGTAATGATTGAGTGAAAGATTATGTGTTAATCGTGGGTGGAAGAACATGTGTTGGACCACTATGAGATATTTTGAAAGATAGGTGAACACCTTTTATGGTTTCATATTTAGGCATCAATATTTTTAAAAGGCTAAGTTCTCATACCTTTGTACATACCAAATAGTATTTTATACTTTTGATAGGCCCAAGATTTTATATTATTACTTGCTATATTTTTGTAAAGCTTGCACGCTCATAAACTTAAAAGCACTTGTGCTTTGTTTTTTGGAAAGCAAGCTTTTTCTAATACATATAAATATGGGTGAGTGGTACAAGGGGGCCACATTCATCCGAGGAGAGATTCAACACAATCTTGTGTCGACAGTGGCTTCTACTCCATTATCTATCTCTCTTTATTTATTTAATTTGGTTTATTTAGGTTTATGCTCTTAATTTTTGCAAGTATATATTATGCTCTAATTTTTGTATTGAGAAATTAGAATTTCTTATCGAAGGGTCTTAAAGGTCCTTATAGTTATTGTTGTGCTGCTTGCAACTCTTACCTTTCTAAAAAGGAACAATTAGGGAACTTGCGCCGCTAGAGAGTCTTGACATGTCAAAGGAGGGTGGTATCAACCACATTGCCAAATGTCTCACTTTTTTTGGTACAAAATGGGAAGCTTTTTGTCAATCAGTCAACCACCACATAGATGCTATCCCATCCCCTCTTGGTAGAAGGTAAGCCGGTAATGAAATCCATAGCAATATGCATCCATTTCTCCTCTAGAATAGGTAAAGGCTGAAGCAAACCACTGAGATTGTGTGTGGGATCCTTGTTGAGTTGAGAAGACATACATTTAGCAACATACTCTTTGACTTCCCTCCATTGACCTTTCCAATGAAAGCTCTTCCTTATGGCATCATAGGTTTTGAACAAACCCAAATGTCCCACCATGGGAGTAGAATGCATCTCATGCATGACCTTTTTCTTGAAGGAAGAGTGGGGTACAAGATACACCCTTGTATACCATGAGGGCTTCCTATCGTCTCATGCATTAGCATCCCACAAGGTTGTTCTCCTATTGAGTTTAGTTGATTGCCTGGTCTGTTATCGCTCAGGCATCCCCCTCAGTTTAGAGGAGACCATTTTGTAACCGAAAATGAGGTAAATCATCACAAACACCATGCTGTAATTTTTGCACTATTTGTGAGGCCTCATCAATTAAGCATCTCCTCAATCCAATCGTTATACACTTTCATGATGGCCGATAGGGAACATGCCCACATTATAGAAAGTGAATTTACCACACATTTTCCTTTCCCTTCGTATATGTGATCTCAAAATCATATTGTTGAAGGGTAGCCAACCACCTTCTTTGCTTAGGTGAAAGATTTGATTGTGGTAGGAAGAATTGAAGAACCCTATGGTCACTTTGCACATAAAACTTGCTTCCATAAAGATAGTGACCTTGATTGCATGTAAGATAGCAATCATCTCTTTGTCATACACATGCATCTCCATCTCCTTGTCATCAAGTTTGCGGCTTTCGTATGTAATCACCCCATGATCTTGATACAACACAGCACCAATGCCTCTTCCACATGCATCCGCTCTAATAGTGAAAGTCTTGGAGAAATCCAAGCCTACCAAGATAGGTGCCAAAGTAAGCATCCTTTTTAACTCATCAAAACTCTTTTATGCCGTTAGATCCCAAAAGAATGCCTCCTTCTTCAGCTTATCCACCATAAAAGGAGCCGCTATATGTGCATACTTCTGAATGAACCGGTGATAGAATGATGAGAGACCTAAGAATCCCCTCATTTGAGTAAGATTGGTGGGAGTAGGCAAATTCTTCACACATTCCACATTCTTGGGGTCCACCTTTACGCCATCAACGCTCATAATGTGACCAAGGTATTCCACATATACACTTGGTTTCTTTGGCATATAATTGGTTGGCTCTCAATGCATCAAAGACTTCCTTCACATGATCCAAGTGCTCCTCTTCACTCTTGCTATACACCAATATGTCATAAAAAGACACCAATACAAACTTGAAGAAGAATGGTTGTAGCACTTTGTTCATCAATGCTTGAAAAGTGGTGGGTCCATTACATAGCCCAAATGGCATCACCATGAAATGATAGAGGCCTCTTTTGGTACAAAATGTTGTCTTGTGTCATCCCCACTTTTCATTCTTATTTGATGGTAACCGCACTGCAAGTCAATCTTGGTGAAGAACTTTTCACCCTTCAATTCATCTAAGAGATCATCAATTCTTGGGATTGGGTACCTATTCTTGATGGTGGTGATTTTATTGACATGCCTGCAATCTATGCACAATCTAAAAGCTCCATCCTTCTTCTTCACTAGTAAAACAGGCGATGCAAATGGTGATTGACTTGGTTCCACCCACCCTATATCTATGAGCTCTTTAACTTGCTTTGCCACTTCATCATTCTCCATTTTTGATAATATATACGGAGGTTTATTGACTAGTCTTGCATTTGGCTCTAACTCAATGGCATGATCTACCTCCTTCACGTCGGTGGCAAGCACTTGGGCATATGAAACACATCTCCATACTCTTTAAGTGGCTTCTTCATGCCCACATATGTAACTTTTCTCTCTTTTTCTTTGTCCTCATCTTTACAAAGCTGCAAAACATATATATAGCCACTTTTTTTTTAATTCCCTCTTAAATTGTGTGCTATTGATCAAGGTTAACGTTGAGGTGCCAAAACCATGCAATGTAATGGTCTCCTTCCCATGCATAAACCTCAAAAAGCCTTGTTGCAAGTTCATAGAGAAGGTTCCAAGAGTTGATAGCCAATCACACCCCAAAACCATATCAATCAACCCCATATCTAGCACCATCGATTCAGCTTTGCAAGTGTACTCCTTTGAGAGCATTAATTCCACATTTATGCAAATCATTGTGCAATCCATGGTATCCCCGTGCCACACCCCAAAACCATATCAATCAGCCCCATATCTAGCACCATCGATTCAGCTTTGCAAGTGTACTCCTTTGAGAGCATTAATTCCACATTTATGCAAATCATTATGCAATCCATGTTATCCCCGTGCCACTTCAACTTTTCTCTTCATTACTAATGCATCCAGGTACAACTTGAGATTTTCCAATGATTCGTAGTTCACAAAATTATGTGTGCTACCACTGTCCCCACCAACATAAATGCATCTCTTCCCTTGACCTTAGCCTTGAATCTCAATGTATGTGCCCCTTTACAACTAGCATAAAATTCATTGGCAAGAAGTAGCATTATGTTCATATGCATCTGTAGCACCCAAAGTATGAGGTAAGCCATCATCATATTCATAAAGATCACCAAGAGAACCACCGCCGGGGGATCAAAAGGAAATTTCCCCTCCAGTTCTAAAGAATGGCCGGCATCCATAAACTCATATGGCTCATCAAGTGGCTCCATTTCTTTGTCATTAGTCTCATCCACCACTTCCAAATAAACCATATTAATTTTGAGATTGCGGGCTTTGCACTCCTTCCAATGCTCTTTGTGATACTTCCCATCACATTAGCAGAGGTGTTTTTCCCTCAGCTCATTTTAGCGCAGTCTTCCTTCACAAATTTGGTCTTATTAACCCAATCATTGGTTGGGTTTACACTGACTTGTGAAGGATTTTGAGAAGTATTCCCACTTTTGATGAAGACTCCCACATTGTATGGTTTGCCACCACTACCATAGATGGTAGGAAGTTTAGGTACATTGGGAGTGGTAAAAGGTGGCTTTGTGAAAGCATTTGACCCATAATCTAGCTGATGATTCACCCATGTATTTTCATACTTTTCCTCATAAGATCATTATATCCTTGAGAGTTTTTATTCCTTGTGCCTTCACATCTGTTCCAATTGCATTCTTTAAGCCCTTGATATACTTCACTATTTTAAATTCTTCACTAAACCCTTCAACATGAAGCATAAGTTTGAGAAACTTATGTGTGTACTACTTCTTCACACTCAAGTATCTTTGTTGTAGATCATCCCATTAACAAACCATTTTATCTTTGTGCATATTGGAAGTGAATGATCGTCTCATATCTGCCTTGAATGCATCCTAACTTGTGACCTCATAATCTTGTGATTAGAGATGCCTCCACCATGCATGAGCATACCCTTCCGAGTGTAAGGTATCATAGTAAATTTGTTCACCCACTCCTCGAATATGTCATTGTTAGTGCCTTCACCACACTAAACTTTGAAAGGACAATCTTATCTTTCACACCCTTGAATCCATGACGGTCACCACGCCTACGCATAGGCCTATCCATATGATCATTGTTATCCTCAAACTCATCTCATCAAGATCTTCCTCAACATGAGGTCTTGAAGCACCGCCTTGATGAGTATTCCCCTTGAATGAAATATGACCATCACTCCTTGGGAATCTTGAGCCCTCATTCTTTGGGTTTGGAAATGCATAACCCTTGCCTTTGGCTTCATTAGGTGTGTACAAAAACATTGGATTACACACAGCACCATAAGTAGAATGAAAACTTGGGTAATGATTCTCTTTGTCTTCAACATGAGCTTGTTGAACATTTTGAGATGGTCCACCGTTATCTTCATCCTTGCTCTTTATGTCATCACAAATGCCCCTAATCTTTTGCACAATTGGTTGCATCATGCTTTCCACCACAAGTGGTTGCATCATGATTTCTATCATGCTTCTCATCATCATCATTTGTGACATGTCATTTGTCATAGCAGGCATCACTTGTGCATTTGCTCCCCCAATTGATTTGATGCATTGGCCACATTTGTAAAAATTGGCCCAACTTGCACATGATTTATCATATGTGTCATATTTACATTGTTGTTGTCCCTATGACCTCTTCATCACCAATCACCACTACATGATCCTCATTCACCATTTCCCTGTCTTCTCTTATCTCTTGAAGTCCCACTGCTTGCTTGGATGGACCTCCCTTGGCATAATGGGCTAAAAATGGAAAATGGCTTATAGAAGGCTCAAATGGTGTTGAAAATTGATGATCTAGGGCTCTATGGATAGCTCTTGTTGCGTAGTATTCAAATATGCAAGAACAAATTTTTTTGGATAGCCTAATATTCTCTATTTTAAGGTTTTTACAACACTAAATGAAAATAGTAATTTGGCTCCAAAACCCTAAAATGAGGTTGTAATTTTGTCGGCAATAGCTTGCTGGAAAGCTCTTGAGTGGTACTATCCCTAAACCAAATCCCGTTGCTTGAGTCAAAGTGGAGGTATTCTCTATTTTGACTTTTGTGAAAAAGTCAACTGTGTGTTGACCAAGCATGTGGTACCCAATTCCAAAAAATTTTATGCCATTTGGTAGGTCTTAGGGAGTACTATAAGTATATCCAATTGCTTTTTTGTACCTCTAAAACCCCTCTGATTGAATTAGGGTTTTATGAATCCGATGAAACCCTAAATTAGGCCCACTTCTGGTATCTGATTTGTGCACCCAATTTAGCTTGTTTCAAAGCTCTAGAGAAACACTTTTCATAACGTAGAGACCCTTGTCACTTGTCCAAAACCTTGATTGACTGAATTAGGGTTTTTGCTATAGCCACACAGGAATTTCTGAGCAAAATTCTTGGCGTTGCCCTATCGCCTTGTCCTTGCTTGAAACCCTTGCTAATGATGCCCACAAATCACAACTAAGTGTTGGCTAGAGTTTAGGGGTCATGTATGTGAAGCTTGAGCAAGACATTTGATGAAACTCGTGAGATTCTAGGGTTTCCATGAAGCAAAAAAGGGCTGGAAATTTTTGTAGCTTTCCATGGCCAAAACTTGGGGAAAATAGGATCACTATAAAGCCCTGATACCATTGCAATGAACTATGATTGGCCACTTAAATCATGGAGTGACAACATGGGTGTAGAAGCACCATCCATGAGCAAGGAGAAGGACAAGGTTGTCATGAAAGCTTGATAGCTTGTAATTCTTGATTAGTATGAATTAATTGTGATTAGTAATTCACATTGGCCTATATACCATGGCCCCCTTTTGACACGCACTTATTAATGTCCACCCTCCTCGGCCTTTGGCCCATAAGCCTATGTCCTCCACTTACTCTTGGCCCCTTGACCTATTTCAACTTACTCTTGGCCCCTTGTCCTCCACTTACTCTTGGCCCCTTGACCTATTTCAACTTATGCTTTGGCCTTGGCCTCCTATGCATAATTTGTGTCCACCGCTTCATTACAACTACTTGTATATATTTTCTTTTGAATCAAACGGAAAGAGATGAAGTTATACTTACTTGCATATACTGCTCTTTCTTACCTCTTTAGCTCTTCACACGAACTAGAGATCTGATACTATTAACCCTTGCCGGAGACCTTTATGGCATTAACGCGGCCATTGCATTATTTTCACTTCTTTTGGGCCACAAGCGTCGGAATGGTCTGAATTCACAAGAAAGCCATGTATTGTACATTTTACGTATGTGCTTGCCACTTGTCTATTAAAAGGTGCACCATGAGATCCTAGGTTGAGAGTGCTAGCTTTAGAATAGGTGTTTACACTAGCTAGAGTGGCCAAATGGGCCCAAGGACCAGACTTTATCTTTGGCTGCCCAAGAGTGTGAACCCTAGAGGTCACCTACAAAACCTAAAATGTAACTATCATGACTCATTCTCTTATGCGACTAATATAGTGCTCTTTTTCTCTACTCTCTTGCTCTCTTGTGTCTTGCTTGCCTAATTCAATCAGAGATATTATATGCTCATTGTGTATGTGAGAGAGGCGGGTGAGAGAAGGGTCAAGCTTCATTTTGGAGTGCGGCACAGCCAGCGAACAGAATGGATATTTGGAGTGTGGATACGTGGCAACATCATCATTTACAAGAATCCAAGCATAAGTATTCACGGGGTGAGTGACGCACCTTGCCCATGAAATTGTGAGCTAGGTTATGGAAGATTAGCTTCTCTGTCGTCTAGCTATTTATGCTTTTGAGTGTAATTGGCCAAAGCCCCACGACCTTGGTTTGTTCTTGCACTCTTTTTATCATGCAAGGGCTTCCCATAAAAGTGGCACCGCTACCGAGGAATAGCCCCATCGCATGCATGTGCGTATGATTAATTTCTGTTATATTTTTATTTTTTTATGTTTTTTTCAAGAATGATAGAAACGAAATGCTGAAATTGTTGTTGCATTAGTGTTGAAATTTGAGGAAATTTATGTTCAATTTTTACATGTTTTACATTTTTAGTGAGTTATGCAATTTATGCATTTAGGTTAACTCTTCTTCCACTTATCATTTACAAGTTCAATTTTTGGTTTTCTGCATTTTTCATTTTTTTACATTTTTAAATTTCAAAAAGAAAAAAATAGTCAATTGAACATGAAATTGAAAGAATTGGGTAAAACAAACCATAAAATCGATTTCCTAGCATAATATTTATCCCAATTTTGACTCCGTTACGTGGAGAAATTAGGGGAGGATTTGCAACACACAGAAATTTTTGTGTTTTTTGGACATTCTATGTTTTTGCAATCGTGTTGACGCAACTTGTGTGACACTCCAAAAAATTACATTTTTACATAGTTAAGGAGATTAAATATGGGAGATGGTGCCCGTAGTGCTTGACTGACCGAGGAAAAATACACTATTTGTGGTGCTGGGCGAGTTAAGAAACACAAAAGACGTGTTTCGAAAAAACTTTGAACAATCCAAAAAAAATTTGAAAAAAAAATAAAAAAAATATCAAACTTGTCCAAGACGTCTGGAGGACCTTCCAACACCCCATATTCACATGCACCTATGATCTGAGTGTGTATTAGAGGCCTATTTAGATGTCAGTGCATCTATCGAGCTACGCACGTACCAACTTACATTGAGCTCAGGATCTTCGGTTGTTGAAGCCCAGTTGAACATTGTACAAGGACTTGTACTGGGAGCCAGTGATGGGAGCCAGTGATACATTGTTAGATTTCGAGTTAATGGAAGGATCTCCAATCCCAAGAAACGAGAACCCTAACTAGGTCTCACTAGTCAAGCTAGCTACCAGTCTTTTTTATCATGTAGCTACCTACCTTAGAGGTTCGGTCTCAACTACCACCTCTACTACTTACAGACTATATGATGAAGGAGTTGAGGTAAACTCCAGAGAGACACCTGGTGTACTCTCATCGTTTTACAAACAGGGAGTGTTCACGTTAATATCCCTATCCATACATCTTTTATTACAATTATGTGATTGTGACCATCGAGCCACCCCAGGCTGCACAAGTACGTATGCCTAATGGTAGGAGATTAGAAGAAGTGCAGGTAGTAGAGGCACTAATCTAAGCTGCCAAAGCAAAGGAAGAAGAGACTTTGCAAGTGGAACAACAACGATTAGCAGCCCAAATAGCCCTGTACACCCAAAACGAGTCATTAGGACTGCACAAGTAGTACCCAATAGTCTCAATCCAAATAATAACATTGTGTCTACCTCATGGAAAGATCTAGGCTTTCAAATCATGGATCAACATCTTCTCACAAATGATTGGGAGTATGACGCATCGACAGACTCTTGTAGATTTTGTCAGAGGACAAGCTTATGGTGTTGGGAAGGGATTGTCCAATCAATATTTGGGTCCACAACAGAGGAGGAACGATTGCAGGGTATCTGCAATTGCATATATAGGATTATTGAACATAAAAGGATCCAAAGACCTATGGCACAAGTTGGGACATCCAAAGCAAGAATGCCCACGATGAGCCAAATGGTAACACCTCTTGTAAGCCTAGTGGATCCTACTTTTATAGTATCACAAGGAGTAAGAGCTTCAGATTCTAAGTTTGTTACATCAGTAAGCTAGTGGTCATAGCACCACCACTACAAAACCTGTACCTAAAGGTAATACTTTAGCAGAAATGACTTGGACTGACTTCTCAAAAGCCCTCGCGAAGAGGAAATGAAGGAGGCTACCAAAGCTTCAAAGGATGCGCATATGTACCTAAGGAGAGAGCTACATAAGTGTTCCATTTGCCATTAGGGACATACCACTATAGCAAATGTCCAATTTTAAGAGCTCGTTATACAATGGTAACTGTGCTTTTGTGGGCGCTATGGTCATGAAGCCCGAGATTGTCAAACACGCCTATAGGCTATTGCTAATACAACGAGACCATAGCTAGCATTTCCAGCACCACAACAAACTCTAGCCCTTGATCTTGTAACAAATCAAGCAATAGTGAAACATCCCATGCAACAACTCCTATCAAAGGGCATGCACCATTACCTCCACTAGTCTTGGGACCGTAAACAATAACCACCTCCACCAAGGGTGACACCTCTTAATCAAGTAAGATTCGAGGAGCCTATTGATTACCAAGAATATGAGGTTGATGTCAAACCCACCCCCACCTCTTCGAGGAGAGAGGGAGCCAGTTTACAACTTGCTGGATGGGAAGGGGTCGGGACATTAACGCTGCATCTAGAAGAATGCCTCTTCAATGTTACCACCACTGCTAAGATCCCCATCAAGTTTTGGAATGCTCTCTGAAGTTTCCTCAACTCAACCAAGCACTTCCCGTGAGCATGCCACCGACTACTTGTAACCATTGTGGCATAGATTATTGGATTAAGGAATGCCCAAACAAGATTATGGTGTGACAAGCCCATAGACGGGACCCATAATCACACCCCTAAACATAATTGGGGTAATTAATCAAACTCAAAGGCAGATCCTAAAAATCTAGATCACACACCTTTGAATGATATCACTTGGCTACAAACCCAAAACCAATATGTTCTCGAGCAATGATTTGTGGTCTCAGTAGCGGAATCTAAGAAGAAGAAGAAAAATAGGAGAAAAAAGTCAATTAAGAATGAGAAGATGAAGGAAACCAAAAAGACTCTTGGGATCCCTCAAGAGCCAATCTTCATTTGGGACTTAGATGAGGACTCTGACTCCTTGGACACAAGGGCCAATTCTGAACAGGGTAGGGAAATACCCTCCAAAACTAAGAGCACGGGGAAGGAGACCCCATGGGAACCTGTAATTCTTGAAACTAGATCACACATGATAAAACTTGGCTCTTATCCTAACCCTTAGGAGATTGAGCAACTCCAAGAATTTAGTAATTTAGTTAACGAAAACATAAGAGGAGCTTGAACCAAGACCCAAGCGGTGAGAGTATCAGATATTCTACACCCTAGTACCTTAATGTCTACTACACTAAGATTCGTAAACCTCTAGATGTGCTGAGTGTCATCATAAAAGAGACATGTAAGATTTCTCCCCCCCGGGTTTTGAGATGTACAGGTATAAGAACTGCCCCTTCAGTCTCTTGTAATCATCCCCCCCCCCCTTAGAAATGGAAAAAGATATTGTTTTACCCTGTTTTGGCCTTGAGAGAGAAGATGTCTAGAGGGAGGTAATTTAAAATTGAGATATTTTTAGATGCAAAAATCCTCCTAATGTCTAAAATGGATTCTTATGCATAAATTTATTTTTATGCATAAGAATTTTGATGTAAATGGATGTGATGAGATGTGGATAGATGTGAATGTATGTGATGAGATGTGGATGGATGTGATGAGATGTCGATGGATGTGAATGGACGTGATGTGATATGGATGTATGTGAATGGATGTAATGAGATGTGGATGGATGTGATGCGATATGAATGGATGTGATGTAATGTGATGATGAGATGTGGATGGATGTGATGTAATGTGAATGGATGTGATGTGATGTGGATGGATGTGCATGGACGTGATGTGATGTGAATGGATCTGAATGGATGTGAATAGACGTCATGTGATGTGAATGGATCTAAATGGATGTGATGTGAATGGATGTGAATGGATGTGAATAGACGTGATGTGATGTGAATGGATCTGAATGGACGTGATGTGATGTGAATGGATGTGATGTGAATGGATCTGAATGGATGTGATGTGATGTGAATGGATCTGAATAGATGTGATATGATGTGAATGGATGTGAATGGACGTGATGTGATGTGAATGGATCTGAATGGACGTGATGTGATGTGAATGGATGTGAATAGATGTAATGTGAGATGAATGGATGTGCTATGATGAGAGTAGATGTAAATGGATGTGCTATGATGAGAGTAGATGTAAATGGATGAGATTGGATGTAGGACGATGGGATTGGATGTAGGACGATGGGAATGGATATGGATGGATGAGATTGGATGTAGGATGATGGGAATGGATATGGATAGATGTGGAATGTGCGATGTGCGATGTGAATTAATGTAGAAGAATGTGAAATAATGAGAAATGACATGGAATTGATGTGGACAGATGGGAGTTATTGGAAATTGTAATTGTATATGAAACCTATTTTTAAAAGATTGTTTTATGTCAAGAGTGCTGGGAAGCATTTTGACTATCTTCTAGATTAAGGTCGCGAGAACCTAAGTGATACGGTTGCAACCAATTGACGGAGAATCAATGAAGGACGTCTCGCATGGCAAGGTCTCGGCCGAGGTCTTGACCACCCTCGGTTCGATTAAAATGGTAAGCTTCCGGTTGTATGGTGGATGAGGGACTAAGGAAGCGGCCTATGAGTGAAGCGCTAGGTGACCTGCGAAAAGGAGCCTAGAGGGTGCTGACCATACGGTGCTCGGGCTCTGGGTCGCCGAAGATACCCACGCATGCGTCGGGGAAGAAAATGAGTTGAAGTTGTTTTTTGAATTTGGGTATGGATATGGTTGATTGGCCTTATTGGTCTTCAACGGATGAGTTCATGACCCTTTTATATGAATCTTGTTGATTGATCTAGCTAATCTTCAACGGAGAGCCTATCTGGATTTTTATGTGATTATATTCCCGGGGACTATGAGCTAGGAACTATTGAAAAGGCCCCTGAGTGAGCAGGTGGTGAGCGTTCTGGTTGCCAATGATGCCATAGGTACACCGATGAAGGAATGATTGGAAATTCGACTTCAAGCTAGATATTTTGGAGGATTATGATCATGGATACTATGGTTTCATTAAAATATTGTTTTGAAGACAGCTGAATCTGTGAAAAAGGCAATTTCATATCGGGTATGTAAGTGGTGTGGCTATCTTGAATTTTGCTTGAAGCGCCGGCTAGGGGGCCTGGGAATTCTTTTCCCTAGTACCCACCAAGACAAAACATAACCAAATTTCTAAATGAATCCTATCAATACAGTGGTTGGGTGGTTGGCTAACCCATGGGATTGGATGGGGTTAGGCTGAACTCATGGATCCCTAAAATAAGACTCATTTTTGTTTAAGTTACGATAGCTGAAGTAAATCACGGATAATCCTTGTTCTATGGAAAAGAATCAACGGTTGTGCCTGTTACGGTGGGGAAAAAAGCGTTGGTCACTATGATCCAAGTGCAAGTTCCTCCCTTGACCCGGCCATGTGATCGGCGGGTTCCGAGTCAGAATGAAAAAGGGTAATTTAAAGCTCTTGACTACGTTAGAATAATTTTTCCTTGAGGAATCGCCTATGCCTTCTAGGCGAGGGAAGTTTTTTCGGGTTCGGTTTTGGAAGAACCGAGAGATTAGCCTCTTGTCTAGATATTCATGGGCGAGGCCTCGAGTGGGAGACTCTATCCTGCGCAAGAAGTGCTACTTCTACTGCTAGCACCCTCGAATTTGTTGCACGGAGGGGGTAGGGATCTTTCAAGACTGAGGCCTCCACCTTTCATAGTTTGATCCGTAATTGGTTCAAGGGACAACTACCATATGGAAACCTTGAGCCCATCTCGGAGATGAATTTTCGAGTCTTGTTGACACCTATTTATGGAAAAGAGGTCATAAATGCACCACTAAATATCCCCAAATTTTTAGACTTTATGGCCTCACAAACCAGTATAACTATAACCACCCAATTGAGTGGAGATCCTAAATTGTTTGAAGAAATGTGAGAGCTCTCCTTAATTGAGAACTCAATGTTTTATTACCACCATTTGCTGACATGCATTAGGCACATCCCCAATATACAATGGAGATACCTCAATTTTTACCCAAATCAATAGTCCTAGTGGAAGAAGAAATATCAAATCTATGGTTAAAATTCCACTTAACAAACTAGGGCAATAGTTTGAAGGTGATGAGTCTAACACACCACTACTGCCAAGGGTATCATAGTAATGGGAGTCCTAGATGGTGGTGTGGGAGTGAGCATGATTACTAAGAAATCTTGGGAAAAGATGGCCAAGCCACGTCTAGAAATCTCAGACATCTTTGTGAAGATGGCCGATAGAACTGTCGCCAAATCTATTGGGATATACTATGAGATTTAAAGATCAAGGTTCTCAAACACTGGGTCAAACATACCTTCATTGTTAAGGACTTTTTCAAACAACCCAAATCATATGTGCGTTGAGAGAGGTAAAGATGGTACATGATAGGTCTAAGAACCATGTATACCTCCAATTTGATTATTCCATCATCAGGGTTGATCTTGTGATGATTGGCCGTGTACATCATATAGGTAGTGATAACTTTTTGAAAACCATTCGGACACCACCACTTATTCAGCCCCATTGCAATACTATTATATTTGTAGAGAAGAGACTGATGCAGGGAAGGAAATATCCCACAAGGATGCTGACAAACTAGCTATTTGTTGGTTGATCTTGCTGATCTTCAATGGAGATTCTATTTTGATTTTTATAAGTGAATATATTGCCGGGTACTATGAGCTAGGAACTATCGAAAAAGCCCCTGGACAGGTGGTGAGCGTTCTGGTTGCCAATGATTCCAAAGGTACACCGATGAAGGAAAAATTGGAAATTAGGATTCTACCGGATTAATTTTGGAGGATTATGATGAGTGATACTATAGTTTCATTAAAAGATTGTTTTAAAGATAGTTGAATCTGTGAAAAAGGCAATTTCATATTGGGTGTGTAAGTGGTGTGACTAGTTTTAAGTTTGCATGAATATCTGGCTAGGGGGCTTGGGAACTCTTTTCCCTAGTACCCACGACAAAACCTAACCAAATTCTTAAATGGATCCCATCACTACAGTGGTTGGGCAGTTGGCTAACCCACGGGATGGGGTTAGGCTGGACTAATGGATCTCTAATATGAGACTCAATTCTGTTATGGTATGATAGATGAAGTAAATCCATCGGATAAAAATTGTTCTATGGAAAAGAATCAACAGCTGTGCCTCTCAATGAGGAAAAAAGCGTTGGTCTCTATGATCCAAGTGCAAGTCTTTTCCTTAATCTGACTATGGGACTTATGGGTTCGGTCAGATTAGATCTGTTAGTTAAGGCTCTTGACTAAATTAGAGTAAAAATATCCTGGAGGAATCGCCCGTGCTTTTCGGGTGAGGGAAGTTTTTCCAGGTTTGGTTTTGGAAGAACCGAGGGATTCGTCTCTTGTCCGGATATACGTGGGCGAGGCCCCGAGTGAGGGACAATGCCCCCCGTAAGAAGTGCTACTTCCGCTACTAGCACCCCAGAATTCGTTGCACGGTGGGGACAGGGATCTTTCATAGCACCTCTATGAACGTCCATTCAATTGTCTAGCCCTTATGGTAAAGTTCTTTACAATGCATTACTTGATACAGGGGCTAGTCACAATCTAATTTCCTTCAATGCATGGAACTAGTTGCGAAAACCCCAACTCATAGCTACCTCCTTAAAGGTGAAAGGTATCCATGGTAGAAATACCAAGCTTCTTGGGGTATCGCAAGTAGAGACATATTGTGATGGCAGCAAACACCTTGCAGGATATTTCATGGTTATTCTTGCTAAAACATTACCTGAACTGGTAATACTTGGTCGTACATCGATGAAGGCTACCGGATGTATAATTGATTAGTTGTGATAGGTATGTCTATCTGGGTGAAACCACAGTTGAGCAATCTACTCATAAATCCCTACCACCTCTCACTATCATCAAGGGTCACAATGAGGAGGAAGCTTCAACATCCACAAAATCTATGGAAACCCCCTCTGCTTCAGCATCCACATCTCATCCACATAGCAAACACCTGCATATCAAAAGAATGAGTAGATATGGTGAGCTATAAAGTGGCAACCCAAATATACCTTGAAATGTGTTCCCAAGATCTCTCCATCTGTACCACAACAACCGACCCAGAAAGGAGGACCTCAACACAAGAATCGGTGAAGGAAGTCCAAGTTGCAAGTTACCCCAAAATGGATCCCCAAAAGCTCAAGGCTATGACAAGAGTAACCATTGTATACTGAAACACATAAATGTATATCACTAGTCTCAGTGATACCGCTTACAAATTCCCAATCTCCTTAGTGATGGATAAAGGCTTCAATACCTCAAATTCCATCAAAGGGAAAGCTATTGTAAAAGAACCTTCACCACCAAGGCCCAAACAAGTCTAGATCCCAAAGGGAAACCCTATCACACAAGATATGGTGATTGATAGTGCAGCTTCTACAACACTAAAGGTTACAAGGGGCTATCCAAGCCCCAACCCCATTTATTTTCCTAGAGTGACTCACTACACACGTGTGTCAACTCCATTGCTCATCTATAAGGGCAAACCCATAAGCTCCATCCAGTCTTATGAGATCATTCTACCGTGATTAAAGATGGAAGTTGACACGCCACAACAAGTAACAAAGGGCACTCCTAGCCAACAAACACTGATGGAGAAGAGTTGGAAGGGATGGTTACAAAAAACCTATAATACCTTCCGTAAGGTCAAGGTATGATAGATAGCAAGAAGGGGGGACTTATGCTAATATCATTACATTTATGCTCCATGTTTTTCTCCTCAACAAGTTCATGTCTGTATCAAGAGGGAGCCTCTTGGAAAGAGCCAACCCATGACAATATAGCTTGAACCAACTGTGTACAGCAATATAGCAACTATACACATACTAAAAATATGAGTAACCATAAAAATAAAAAATAATTAAAAAAATGATGAGAAAGAGCACATGTCAAATAAGAGAATGAAGTACGACTCTACCATGACTACAGGCTGAGAGAATGGACTCTGTTGTGGCTATGACTACAGGGGCGAGAGAATGGACTTTTCATGGATCGACACGAGTGACCCTATCCTTCTAGGAATGGTACTATCAAGGGCAGCTAAGTATTCCTCCTTTCTAAACCCTATTTTTATGCACCACTAGGGGAGAGATGTTGTGGAGCCACCTTTGTGGACATGTTCTTCCTACAGTTACATCCCCTTGCACCATGTGTTACCTATGAGCATCGTATGGTACACAGCATCCTACTTATGTTGATAATGTAGAACCTATTTTTTAGGAGCTATGGGATAGGACTATTGTAGTCCATGGTAGGAGAGACACCACAATGACACGATAATGTGAGTGTACATTACCTAGTAGGAGGACCCTATCAAGATAGAATTGCATAGGAACAACTTGTAGAGTAGGGGAGGAGGGCAAGAACTTATGGACTTACACTATCATTCTATGAAGTAATGTTACCAACTCCTTGTCCCTTTTGGATCATGGTGGATGATTTCCTAGATAGCTTAGCTCGTGGTAGCTACCTAGCTCACTTACCTATAGTACCCATGCCATATCACAATGAAGATGCACTCGGACCATTGCCTAGTATACCAGAGGAGAGAGAGATATATGAAGCAAACCTATGTGAGGGGGAAAATCAACCTAGGGATGTCGAATCGGAGCATGCTTACAAGATATGGTTATCTGATGATGAGCTTGCTAGATGAGTTTGATTTACAGGTTATTGAGGTGCAGTTATGTAGACCAGATCCATATTTACAACTTACACTGGACATGTAACCTCAATATGGACTGGATTTTTTCACTTGGAATTTTCTCTTCTTATTAAATAAAAATAAAATAAAAGAATCAAATTGAACGCATGTAATAATCACTTAGCAGTTTAATTTATGAGGCTAGATAATAGCTAGAGATGGTTTCACCAAAGTGATAGTTTATAGAGACTAAGGTCATAACCCAAGGCATGCTTTTTGCTTCATTTTAGTTTAGATCAAATTTGGACCAACCTTAATATTACCCTTGTACTAGAAAATTTGTCTAGTCGCAAAATCTTACCTCATTGCTTGATTAGGTGTTTGCATTATGCTTAAATTTAATATTTTCCACAAGAGCACCTTACTCGTTGTACCATGTTGCCTTGCAAATCTTCTAAGACCTCCAACATTTCCAATGCCAACATGCAGATCTAGCATACAGCCTCGCACGATGAATCTTCATCATGTATTCCGAGGATGGAATCTACATTAGGAAGGGGGGTATGTTAACCTTTGCCAGAGAACTCTATGGCATCAACACCGGCCAATGTATTATTTTCACTTCTTTTAGGCCACATGCATCAAAATGGCCAGAATTCATAGGAAAACCATGTATTGTACATTTTACATGTGTACTCACCGCTTGCTATTAAAGGCCACAGGATCCTTGGTTGAGAGTGCTAGCTTTAGAATAGGTGTTAGAGTGGCAAAATGAGCCCGAGGACCAAGCTTGTAACTTTGGCTTCCCAAGAGTGTGAACCCTAGAGGTCACCTACAAAACCTAAAATGTAACTCTCATGACTCATTCTTTTCAGCAAACTAATAGAGTGTTCTTCGTCTCTACTCTCTTACTCTCTTGTGTCTTTCTTGCCTAATTCAATTAGAGCTATTATATGCTCATTGTGTATGTGCGAGTGTATGTGTGAGAGAGAGAGATTGAGTGAGAGGAGGGTCGAGCTTCCCTTGGAGTGCGGCGACGATAAGTGGAGTGGAGATTTGGATTGTGGCAACATCGTCTCCTATGAGAATCCGAGCACAAGTATTCACAAGGTGAGTGACACACCTTGCCCATGAAATTGTGAGCTAGGTTATGGAAGATTAGCTCCTCGATTAAATTGTTTTATGCTCCCGAGTGCGGCTGGGCAAAGCCCCATGACCTTGGTTTGTTCTTGCACTCTTTCTATGGTGCAAGGGCTTCCCAAATACCATGAGAAGAATGTGGGAGAGAGGATGAGCTTGAGCTTTTTGTAAGCAAAAAAAAACATAAATAAGAGTAGACAAGCATAAAATAGATAGATGCTTGAATTTTCTTCTATTCTCATCTCTTCTCTACAACCATAACATAATACTATAAGGGAAAGTACTCTCCTACTACTATAACATATAAAGTTCATTCCCTAGTATGAACATATAAAGGTCAGCCATAGTATAAGAATGACTACATGAGCTGGTGCTATGCCATAACTCCACTACACCAAAGTGGTTGGTACATATCCTCTTAACCACCACTCTAGTGGCATATCACCCATTATCTCAGCAACCATACTAGTGGCATAAGTAAAGAAGCTATCACCTAGGTGGGTCATGAATGTGTCTACAACACTAGTTGAGCTCGATATCTTATGTGAGGTCCCCGCCCGCCCACTCCGAGGCTCTTGCCGGTGACGGAAGCGGCGTCGACCTTCCGTGTGGGGCGAGGGTCCTGTACACTCGAGGCCTCGCCCGCGGATGTCCGGGACGAGAGGCTAGCCGGGGGGCAGTCCCTCCGAGACCAGGCCCGGAAGACACGGGCGATTCCACCAGGAAGGTAAAAAATCTTTTAACTATGAGATTACTCTAACGAGTCAAGTCTTGACTAAAATAAACTGATCTGACCAAGCCTGAAGTCACATGGTCAAATCAAGAAGAGACTTGCACTTGGTCCATGGAATCACCGCTTTTTTGCTCATTTCCAAGGCACAGCCGATGATCCCTTCCCACAGAACAAGGTCTTCTCAGGATTTAACGTAACTAATCGTATCTAGTTGTTTCTCAGGAATCCTCCGATCCAGCCTAACCCCATCTGGCCCATGGGTTAGCCGACCCCCACTGAATTGGTGGGATTCCTTTATAAAGATTTGATTGGGTTTTTTGCCCGGGTACTGAGGAAAAAAGTTCCTAAGGCCCCTAGCCAGCGATTCATACAAAAATCAAATAGGCACACCACATACACACCCAATATGAAATTGCCATTTATAATAGATTCGACTGGCTTTAAGACAATCCTTGAATAAAATCATAATATTGTCGATCATTATTTTTCAGAATTCTAAGTCCATTGTATTACAAAAATGCATCATCTGAACTCTCCGTTTTGAAGACCAGTTGGACAACCAACGAGATCCAGTATCAAATTTTTGTTCCCAAAAACCTTTCCTTTTTGTCTATCAGATATCTGCCTTGACGTATGCCTGGGTGTCCTAGTAGCAACCGTGAGACCGTGCATCGCCTGGTCAGAACCCTCTAGGATCCTCCTTAGGTGTCCTAGCACTTCACTTAGAGGGACCGTATCGAGGCTGGTCAAGACCTCGGTAGGCTTTGCCGCGGGCGACGTCCCTTGACGACTCCCTGCCAGCTGTTCCAACGAACCTCCTTTAGAAAAACATAAGCCAAATGCTTCCTCCAGCATTCTGTCCATAAAACAGTCCTTTAAATGAAAAACAGAGTTTCCAATGCAAGTGAGATTCCAGTTTGAGATTGGTTCCAAAGACCCTTTTTCCAATAATTCCCAGTTTCATAAAATGAGGATCCTTGATCTCTCATGAGGGTAATCTACCCGTCATTTTATCCATTTATCCAACTAGATTCTTGATGAGATTGGTCAGGAAAAAACTAGATTAGTTCCGGTAGTCTATTCTTTGGATTTAGTAACTGGAATTGGTCACGAAGTTTTTGTCTGATTTAGTTCGAGAGAAGGACAATTAGGTTTACTGTCCGACCTCACATAGTCTAACTAAACTCATTTAGTTTAGTTCTACCAAGATTACTTTCAACTAAACATCTAGTTTCTGGGTAAATATCCATTTAGTGATTCTACCAATTCAATTATCCAAGATTTTCTTTTTCCCACACAAATTCTCAACCTTAATTCATTAGGTAGAATTATGATGGAAATTCATCTTTTGACATTAGAATTTAATTCAAATCCATCTTTTCTCAATTATCATGGAAACTCATCTTTTAACTAAAATATCAATACCTATTTTTTTGAATAAACTTGAAATCCTTCTTTTTCTCATTTCAATGAGTGCATTTCAAGTATCATGGGAATTCCTCTTTTCCCTAAATTAAATCTATTAAAATTCTTCTTAAAAATTACATAAAAATAACCATTAATTTCTTTAAGCTAGAAATTCCACTTTTCTCATCTAAACATTTGAATTCCAATATAGTAGGAATTCCTCTTTTATCGTTTAAATTTATCTATGCAAAAAGATAAATTTAATTAAATTTTTCTCTTAAAATTTAAATAAAAATCTCCATTAATTACTTTGCACTAGGAATTACACTTTCTTAATTTAATTAATTGGATTCCAATATGGTGGGAATTTCTCTTTCATCATAAAAATTTATCTATACAAAAAGATAAATTTAACTATATTTTCTCTTAAAAATTAAATAAAAATCTTCATTAATTCCTTTGCACTAGGAATTATAGTTTCCTTATTTAAATATTTGAATTTCAATATGGTGGGAATTCCTCTTTCATCATAAAAGTTTATCTATACAAAAAGATAAATTTAACTAAAATCTTTCAAAATTATACATTATTTTAGCATTCCAATTTTATTCTCTAAATCATTGGAATACATGGATTTCCAATGTCTTGGGGATTACTCTTTTAACATAAAAATAAATCACCAAAAATTCATCTTTTTTCTAATTTACTAATTATGCATAATCATAAAAATAAATTTCTTCATGATTACAATGAGAATCATTCAATTAATCTAGGATGATAATTCCTAGAATATGGTAGGAAGTCCTCTTTTCATATTATGAATGAAAATATTTTATGTGTTTATTTTACAAAAATTTTACCATTACTGATAATTCTCAATTTAATTGAGAGAATGAAGTTTAATATAATTGGTATGATTAGAATGACCACTAATTGGATCATTATCCAATTATGGATTGATTCATAACTTTTCTATGAAATAAATATCATAAAAGCATTAAAAGGCCATTATTTTGGCCTCCAATTAAACAAGCATAAAAATTACTTTTGGATTAGATAAATGCTTCATGAGAAGCGTCATTTGGATTGAGAATAGGTCATAGGAATGACCTTTCTTTGGGGGGAGAGAGAGAGATACTTAAAAACCATTAAAATTAAGCATAAATGAAAATTTATGTGTTTCTTTATTACAATACATTAAAACATTTCAATAATATTCAAAAGCCATTCAAATTAAAGCTTCTCAAGCTTGAGAGGGGTTGAGAAGAAAGAAACATGTAGAAATTATAGAAAAAAGACCATAATCCACTCTTTACCTCCTAAAACGCTTGATTTTTTACTGTGTAGAGGCCCCCAACCAATCAATTGGTTTGGTATGTCATAGGAGTCACCAAGGAAGATTGAAGAGAGAGGAGCTCCAATCTCTTCAATTTTGTAGAGATTTTTAGAGGATAATAGAAATTAAGCTTAGTTTAGAGAGTAATACCGGCATAGTTTAGTTCATAGATAATAATACAAAGGAATGAGGGTTTATTTATAGGAGAGGGAGGCCACTAACTGAGTTCATTTGAGTTTTAGAATTTTCCAGCTTCAATTTGGCTGAATTTGGATAAGTTTTGGACCAGTTTGGCTTCCTTTTTTATTTGGTTTGATTTAGGAGAGAGGAGAGATAAAAATATCCTATTATTTTTGAGTTTTAAACTCATCCAAGCATGTGAAATAGGCCCCTCCTTGAAGGTCTCCCTTTTCCTTACACATGTGTCAAAAATGAATGATTACTCTAAAATATCTCATTTTTTTATACACCATAATTTTTAACTAATAAACCTAGCACTTGGTCAACTCTTCATCTTATGTGGGCATTTACTCATTTTTGGGTATTTTCTTTTATTCTTTGGATTTATCTTGTCCCAACACTTGGATTAATCTTATTGGTCCATAGGAACCTTAATTGGACCATAATCAAAAAAATTTAAAAATCTGGGCTAAGGTCTTCTAAATCAATTTTAATTAATTCCAATTGCACCTTGGAAAATCTATTTTGATTTTTTGTTTCAAGGAAATATTTTTTTGATATTTAAAGAATTTATTTATCCAAAAATATCTCAATTTTGATTTACCACTCTCTAGAATTTTTTGATTTCACTAGACAAAACAAGGCAAAATGATATTTTCTTGTATTCAAAATCATAGAATGATTACAAGGGATTGAAGTAGAGGCTTATTTGATATTCAGGCTGCTGAGGAGGAATCTTACATCTTAACACCCATGCATAACCTTGTCTTTACATTTGTGGTGGTCCTTAATTTCCCATATGTATCAATTAATAGGTGGTAACTCATACCTTTGAGGGTGTTCGGAATCTCAACTGTAAAATATTTGTCTATGTTGATAGCCCAAGCTCATCTTCTTCATATATGGCTATACATCATGAGCTTGAGAGAGGGGCTGTTGAGATTACAAGCTCGATGACAGCTAGAGCCAGGCACGATATGTGCTGGCATGGTAGATAGCAGCATGTGTGTGACAATAAATGGCCGCGTCCAGCTAGCCACAATGTGTGGACATTAGATAGGGTTATTTGGTGTGTGAACACATCACATTAGTGTGAGGTGTGTAGTTCTCTTCTATTATGCATTGTGTGAGAGTAGATATGGCTTCCCTCTATGGTTGAGGTTACACTAATGGATTAGGGTTTGATCTCGTGTCTCTCTTTATCAATCTTTTATCATAGTATCAGAGCCTGGTGCTCTCTATTAGGGTTTTGTGAGTGAGTAAAGAAGAGGAAAAAAATCCATTTTGGAGCTATCCATTGGAGCTTTGAGCTTGGAGCTTGGAGCAAAGAGAAGCCGGGACACATCCCTACTCAACAAATCTGAAAGCTAAGGACCACGGGTAAGTAAAGCTAAACACCCTTGAGCGGATTGCAAGTGATTTGACACAAGCAAAGCAGGATTTGAGTTGCCCAAAGCAAGTGAAAATTTTGGTTTTTTGCAAGCTTTAATGGAAAGCTTGAGAGCTTGAGTGGAAAGAGACAAATACATGTATTTGATGAAGGACACATGTATGTGGCATTGTGACATGTAATAGCAACTCAAGAGAAAGCACTAGCATCGATTTAAAGCCATTTGATGCATTGAACAAGAGAGAAAATCACTATTTTTGGAAGCTTCACAATCAAAATTGAAGCCATTGGAGCCCGTTTATGTGCATTTAAATTGGATGCATTGATATGTGGGGAGCATACCTTATTGCTAAGCCATGTATGAGATCATTGATGATTAGTAACTCTCCAAACTTCAGTAGGAGCAGGTGGCGCTGAAAGTACAAGTCATTGGAGCAGAATTTCATCATTTTACACATGTTTGGTACCCCTTGGAGCTATATTAAGTGATTGGTTACACATGGAGCTTAGCAAATTGGTGCACATTGATGTGGAGAAGCCCTTGAAACATTTGGTTAAGTGTATTGAGCAATAAAGAGCTGATTAGCAAAGGATTAAGCTTGTAATTAGTAGAACAAAGCTTACTAATTCATTCATTACTCACTACTCAAAATTGGATCAATTCCTCTTACACGGAGGTGGAGCAACATCATATGGAGCTAATGAATGCCTGGGACCTGAATTTGGATCTCATTTGAAGTGATTAGAGTAGGATTAGTGATAGTAAATCACTATTTACAGGTTTTTATCAAAACAAAGTACAACATTTGGCATGTGTTTGGCATGTAATGACCTCGGATGATGTTTATATGCTACATGGAGGATGTATGGATGTTAATGCATATCGTCCACACTTGATTTGATCATTTCCCAGTGTTTTGGAAGATTGGAAGGCTTGAAAAAATCTGTCACAACAAGACAAAGTGGACTGTTTGTACATGGTTGAGCTCAAATGCTATGTGGATGATCTTGTATGCATAACACGAGCAAATTAAAGGTTTTTGCAAAGTGGAGGACTGTTTTGGATGCATTTCTCAGAATTTGTGAGCCACGCCAGGTTGTTTTTAGCATTTGCAAATAGTTTTTTTGAGTCCAAGAAGTTAGCACCATAAAAATTTTGGGCTGTGTGGACAGCATTGGTGTCGAGGTTTATATGTGTATGTGCATGTCTAAGTTGATTATTGGAAATCCTCAATGAGCATTATGGTAAACAAAATGAGTGATAGTCCTGATAAAATTGTTGGTGAGAAGCCTGACAGGCACAACTTCCGCATTTGGAAGTTGGAAGCTTGACAGGCACAACTTTCGCATTTGGAAGTATCGTATGACAAATTTTATCAAAGGCAAAGGCCTATGAAACTTGGTGATAGGTGATGAGGTGGAGCCAAGGGTTTCCCAAATGAATGCAACACCTGCCCAACTTACAGCACATCAAAATTGGATAGAGAGAGCCTTCAAAGTGTTGCATTACTTCTCGATATGTGTTACAAACAACATGTTATGCCATATACAGGACTCACAAAATCCCAAGGATGCATGGGATACTTTGGTAAAGTTGTATGATACGACTACAGCATCAAAGAAGATGCAATTGAAGCAGAAGATTCATGGTGTGACTCGAGGCAATAGAAGTGTAAACTATTATGTGCAAGAGATCAAAGAATGTGCTGATGCACTAGAATCTATTGGTGCTCCTATGGATAATGATGACTTGATAGCCATTACATTGAATGGCTTAGGTAAAGAGTACAAGGCATTTGAAACCTCTATCAGGGTTAGAGGTAGGGTTAGAGGTGGATACCCCCCAGACTTTGATGAGCTCATTTCATTGCTTATTGTGGAAGAGATGAAACTTGGAATAGGTGCCTCATCTAGCACAAACAAAAATTCAAGGGATCAAGCATTCTATTCACAGACTTTGATGAGCTGATTTCATTGCTTATTGTGGAAGAGATGAAACTTGGAATAGGTGCCTCATCTAGCACAAACAAAAATTCAAGGGATCAAGCATTCTATTCACAGAGAGGTGCTAGAGGAAGGGGGAGATTTAGCCAAGAGGACGTGCAAGTGGCCGTGGTTGGCAGGATCGATCACCACACAATCTCAACAGAATTTTCAGCCATCATGTGGTGCTAGAGGTGGTCGTGGTTTTCATCCTCATGCTAGAGGAAGATCTGTATCTAGAGGCAAGGGGAGATGGCAAACACCGCAACAGAATGCTAGTAGCATTGAGTGTCATTATTATGGTAAAATGGGACATATGGCTAGAGATTGTTATAAAAGGCAGAATGACTTTCGTGGTGGAAGAGTGCAGCATGGCAATTATGCATCATCTAGTAATGCACAACATGAGGAGCACTTGTTTGCCATGAAACATGTAATAATAAGTACTATGACATCACAAAGGGAGAGTGATGATATTTGGTATATGGATTTTGGAGCATCCAACCACATGACATGCCATGGTGAGTGGTTTGACAGGATGATGCCTACACATAAGGGCTATGTTGCTATTGGGGATGATACTCAACATCCTATTACACATGTTGGTAGTGTGCCATTGTGTATGCATGATAGCAAAGTAAAAACCATGTCAACAAATGTGTTGTATGTGCCAACAATTACAAAGAGTCTTACATCGGTTGGTAAAATGGTGGATCAAGGAATGCAAGTCAGGTTCAATATGTTAAAATATTCCATCTCTCTTAATGCTGTCGTGGAGTCCTGTGTCGGCCTGTTTTCTACAACCGACTGCTTCATGCACAAGTATATAATAGTTGCTCTCTTTTATTCATTCAATCATTTTTCATTGCCCTATTTACTGGCTCTTGTACTTTGTAACCTTAAGCTAATAAAGCTCTTGTTCTTGCTTGCAATCTTTCTCTCTCTCATGTTTATTTGCTTCCGCTTGTGCACATTCTTTCATGGTATCATACGCTTAGGCTCTAGCTGTTGCACAATCTGCTTCTCTCCGTTTTCTGCTTCCCTAGATTATCCAGGCTGTAGATCCTTCAAACAATGGCTACGTTTTTCTTTCTTAGCTGCGTTTTTTGCTCTACAAGCCCTCCAACTGCTGTCGGCCAGCCCCCAGGCTGTGTTTTCTTCTACAAAGGCAAGTGGAGGAGTTCTAGCTGCAAATTCAGTAAGTGCATCAGACAAGTGGCACATCAGCTCTTCTCCCTCCAATATCCCCTCCTTCTTCCGGTAGGAGGTTCCCGGTGGTGTGTTTTTTGGGTTTCTTTTGCTATTGTCCAGCTTGCATCTTCAGAGGGGGCTACTAGTCCCTTGTTGGATCCTGTGGAAAGGTGCTTGAGAGAGCACGTGGATTGCTTAGCTACAGAGGTTGTTTGAGACATAGCTTCTTTGAGGCAGACATGGGTCCCCCTGGACAAACAAGGAGGACAAGCTCAGTGTTTCAAACTATGATCACTGGAAGCTGCAGATGAAGGTTTGGTTCACACACTAGGTCTCTGGGAGATTGTTCAGGGCCACGAACGAAAGCCCGAATGCTCTACCAGCTCTAGGAAGTGGACTTAGGACCAGGGGGATGCCTTTCTTGCAGAACTTTCAGCTTGGGAGAATCAAGACTCAAAAGCTCACTCTGCACTTGTACGAGCCATCTCACCAGAGGTCTCCCCCACCGTGCAAACATTGGATTGTGCTACTTTTGTTTAGAGAAAGCTGACAGATCTATATGCATGGGACTCTACAATGCAGTCTGTCAACCTATTGGGTCAGCTCTTTTCCTTGGAGTTTATAGCAGGGGACTTCCATGCAGTCATTTGTGGGATGAAGGTTAAGGTAATTCATGACCAATTAGTAGCAATGGGTACTGCCCTAACCTCTTCTCAGTTAGCTGCTCTCCTCCTCATCAGGTTTCCTGCAGATTATGACATGGTTTCCCGAGCTTTGCGGGTTCAGATCACAACGCATTCCCTCGAGTTTGATGATCTGTGGTACTCTCCTCTTAGAAGAGGAATCCATCCTAGTTTCATAGGGGAAGTTTAAAGTTTCATCGTCTATTGGACCTGATCAGGCACTCACACGGTTCAGATCACAACACATTCCCTCGAGTTTGATGATCTGTGGTACTCTCCTCTTAGAAGAGGAATCCATCCTAGTTTCATAGGGGAAGAGGAATCCATCCTAGTTTCATAGGGGAAGTTTAAAGTTTCATCGTCTATTGGACCTGATCAGGCACTCACACGGTGCAAAAGAAAGTTTGGAGTTAGTGTTACAAGTGTGGGAAGAAAGGCCACCTGTCAAAGGATTATCAGTCAAAAGAAAGTTTGGAGTTAGTGTTACAAGTGTGGGAAGAAAGGCCATCGTGTCAAAGGACAGGCAAATCCAGGGACAAGGGCAAGTCTTCAAAGAAGGGCAAAGACAAGTCACATGACACTGACACTGACTCGTCTAGTGACAACCCCAGCTCTCCCAAGGCCTTACAGACTAGAGAGAACATGATTGGTGTCCTGCTCTGATCCTAAGGGCATCCCCCCGCGAGAGGGGGCTTTCAAAAGCTCTCTTATATTAAATCTGGAGCATGGGTCGGAGTTCCAAGTATAAAGACAGGCAAGTTCACTTGATGGTCCGGATGAGTTCCAGGATCAACCAAGTTTCCTTCATGGTTCGGATGAGTTCCAGAACTATTGGTCAGCAGAGACTATGGATAGGATGTGTTCCATGTTCATTTGTTTGAGGTTATTGTGATGTGTTCACAGTTCTACTTTGAGTTTGGATCCAAGCAGATTTTCTTTTTATAGTGGCATTATGTTTTCTGAAGACAACAAGTTGACATGTGCATTTTCCGAGGTGTACTCAGTACTAGCCATGCTGAGGTGTCCATGGTCGCACCTTCGTCATCAGTTTTCTTCTGACCTTTTTGCACACTTCAAGATGCAGAGGGGGTGTTAAAATATTACATCTCTCTTAATGCTGTCATGGAGTCGTGTCGGCCTATTTTCTACAGCCGACTGCTTCATGCACAAGTGTATAAGAGTTGCTCTCTTTTATTCATTCAATCATCTTTCATTGCCCTATTTGCTAGCTCTTGTACTCTGTAACCTCAAGCTAATAAAGCTCTTGTTCTTGCTTGCAATATTTCTCTCTCTCAGGTTTATTTGCTTTCGCGTGTGCACATTCTTTCACAATCAACATGGCTATTTTGTTGAGGACTTCAAAAATGGTTGCAATTTAATTGTTTGCAAAGGGGGAGAAAGAAGGTAGATTGTTCAAATTGAGTGCAGGCATTCCAGAGTTGAAGTCTGCCATGTTTTCAAAAAGTCAAGGGGTTATGCCAGACATTGATATTTGGCATAAGAGAATTGGGCATGTGAATATTCAAAAGCTGAAATCTATGCAAGCAGAAGGTATTGCCCAAGTTCAAATATGATGGCAGTAATCATATATGTGAAGCATGTAGATTTGGGAAGTAGGCAAGGTTGCCATTTCCAAAAGATGGTCAAATTAGTAGAAAACCATTGGAAATCATTCACAGTGACATATGGGGTCCAGCACAAAATCCAATTATCAATGGTTTGCAGGTATTATGTCACATTTATTGATGACCATAGTAGGATGACTTGGATTTACTTCTTGAAAGAGAAGAGTGAAGCACTGGGGAAGTTCATTGACTTCAAAGAATTGGTGGAAAAACAGTATGGTCAATGGATCAAGTGTTTGAGGAAAGATGGTGGTGGTGAGTACACATCACGTGCATTTGATGCCTTCTTGAGAGAGCATGGGATACAAATTACATGCAGGTACACAGCTCAGCAGAATGGTGTTACTGAAAGGAAAAATAGGATCATGTGAGATAACAAGAGCTATGATTATTGAGAAGTCTATGCCAAATTATTTTTGGGCAGAAGCATATGCTACTGCAGGTGTACTTGTTGAACAGGACTCCTATTGCCCCCCCCCCCGCGCAGCTATACATGAGAGTACACCTATTATGAGGATGACTGGATTTAGGCCAGATATTGGTCACTTGAAAGTATTTGGATGTGTTGCATGTGTTCATGTACCAGATGAGAGAAGAAGGAAATTGGATCCAAAGGCTGAAAAATGTGTTTTCATTGGGTATGCGCAAGAGACAAAAGCATACAAATGCTATAATCCAGTGGACAAAACAGGTTGTCATTAGCAGAGATGTGATCTTTGATTAGATGGGAAGTTGGTACAAAAAAAGTGAGCATGTCACAGTTGATGACATAGATGCAAATGAGGATGTGAATCTTCCTATGTAGGAACCTACAAGTATGAGTGGACCACTTGATGTTAACAATCCTAAATGGGATTGATCATGGTGATAGATAATGATTAAGCAACATAGTTAAGGTGATAGATAATGATTAAGCAACATAATTAAGGTGGGTTATACCACACTAAAAACTCCATAAGAGAGAGAGAGATTGCACACTCAACACAAGTTCTCTATTGCATTCACAAATGAACCATACAATGATATAGGCTTTCTAGCCTTATCCCACTTTACATGTCATCATCCATGTGGCAAATCCTTTTCCACTCTTTTGGTCAACACTCACACACCATTCAATATTACATGTGGCATTCCTTTCTTGCCACAATATCTTGCACCTCTAGGGTGCTTTCCCACATACACACAACACCCCGCGATTACATCTCTCAACACCCCCGCGATTACATCTCTCAACACCCCCTCTTAATCGCGGTGTTCCACAACTCACCCATCACCCATATCAATGTAGCATTGCACAAAGGCAATCGCTACCTCTCAACACTCCCCCTCAATAATACATTGGAGTGTCCATCAACCAATCATGTGTGTGCGTGTCTACCCTCTTAGACACCAAGTCCATTTTGAGCTGGCTTGGTGTCTACCCTCTTAGACACCAAGTCCATTTTGAGCTGACTCACTCTCACAGCGAAACCACTGAGTCCGATTTGAACATGGAAGTTCGGGTGGGAACCAACCCATGCACATGCACCTCACACGTGCATCGCTCATGTACACATCACACAACAACCATTTCGAGCTTCTAGGTGAGCTCGGGTAGGGCGACCCTCATACCAATGGGTGATTATAAAAAAAAATCCTTGTTTTGAGCTTCAAGCTCGGGTACGGTTACCCTTCTCATTCATGGGTGAAATGTTTTACAACTTCCATTTTGACCGTAGTAGTCGGCAGGCAGGGTACCCACAAAATCCAAGTGATCAAAAATACCATGGCATTTGTAAAGCCGATATTTGCCCGCTATTTCAGGGCACTATGAAGAAAGATTTAAGAAAACATGTGACACATACTAGTTGCCAAAGATGACATGCATGGTGGTTCTCCATATTTAGCATACTCCAAAACTGCCCCAACTTGGCCATCTTCACATCCATGTGACTCATCAAGTCACATATAAATCAACAACATGTGAACAAGGGCTTAGCATGGAGGATTATTATACCTTAGGATTTTCAAACCCTATCCTTATCCTTTTCTAAAATAACAAGTGGCCTTCTGCTGCTCATAACTAGGCTACGGTGACATAGCCACCTATTTCTACTCTTTGATTGTGCCTCAGCAAGGTCTCACCACTCAGGTTTATGTCCAGCTGGGAGGCAGTCCCTGGGAGAGACAGTCCCATTCTCGCTAATCTCCTTGGACTACTGCAGCACCTCCAAGGCACATCGCTATGGTTTCATGCCAACCAATCCTTTGCATGCTTTATTAAGTGCTGATTCATCTTTCCTCGCAGCCTTCTGGGCTACCTTCTTGCTCATTATCACTTGCCTTCTTGCACCAATAAATGCATCTACTCGTGATTCTCCTATTCATTTTGAGAAACGAGAAGTTGTCACTTATCCCTCTGTACAAGCTAAAAACAGCCCTTCCTATGCTCATTATCTCCCCCTCCTCAGCCTCCTCTGGAGAGAGAGCAGCCTCGTTCATTAGATGAGCATAATCAACGATGATCCCATAGGCGTTGCCAATGGCATTTTCAAGCCATTGAATAGCTTTTGCAACTTCTGATTTTGGGAGCAAACCCTGAATCACAAACAATCTCTGCAACTATTTCTGTTGGTGGTCCTTCTTCATCTCACCGACCTTCTCTTCCTATTCCTGCTAGTACTTGCTTTGCTGAATGAGTACTCACTCATGAGTGGCCTGAATGCTTTCCTGTAAAATCTTGATAATCAAGCTTTAATGATAGCCTTGCTGGTTGTTTTCTTCCCAAAGCTTCCCCATATCTTGCTATTGTAAAGCTTCAAAATTGGCCTTATTTTGCACTGCACTGGTTTTCTTGTTGTTTACATCTCATTTCCTTGTTGTTGCCTCTATAGACTTCCACTGCACAAGCTACCCAACTTGTGTCCATCATGCTACATTCAACGCACTTGAGTGTGCACTCACACGTCTTCCTTCTTCCACTTATGAGGGCCTCCATAACCTGCCTCTCTTTGAAGCATGCTGAAACTTTACGCGTGATTTCTTCATTTGAGGTTTCATAACCATGAAACCAGGGTGCAAAACATGTGGAAACTGCCAAGGTTTCCATCCCCTTCTTTGCTCTCCTTCATTGAGCAAACTACGAGCCATGCCATTTTCTTGACAAGCTCCAACATGAGCTACAAATCAGCCCATTATAGCTTGCCACCAAGTTGACAAGCTTCACCTCTTACACTCTTTGCCCAAATGCAAAGAACCATGGGATCTTCTCATCCCACAAATCACCAACCCTTCTTAAATATGAACATTCTTCCATGCTCAAATACCAAATTAGAGGCAAAATCACAAAACCAACCTTCTTGTTGAGACATAATTAGCAGCATATCTTCTCTTGGCAGCTTCTCCTGACAATGGTGAAGACTCCATAGTCTTCATAATGCTGAAATCTTGATTTTCAGCTTCCATGATGATGAGCAGGATTTCCATGTTGCAAAACTCCCATTTGCAACTCTCTTGGTTGGGCACTATATGGAAATGAGACTTGGGATTTAGTGCAATTGCCTCAAGGCAAGAAAGCCATTGGATGCAAGTGGGTGTACAAAGTAAAACATAACAGCGATGGAAGCATAAATAGGTATAAGGCTAGGTTGGTAGCCAAAGGATATGCGCAGACATATGGCATTGATTAGAGGAAACTTTCAACCCAGTTGCCAAGATGGCAACAGTGAGAGTTGTGATAGCAGTGGCTGTGTCAAAGCAATGGTCTTTACATCAGATGGGATGTAAAGAATGCATTCTTGCATGGGGATTTGCAAGAAGAGGTGTATATGTTGCAGCCACCTGGTTATGAGGATGTGAGTAAGCATGTTTGCAGGTTAAAGAAAGCCTTGTATGGCTTAAAACAAGCACCAAGAGCATGGTCTGACAAGATTTCAGAATATCTTGTCACTATTGGCTTTCATGTAGCCAATGCAGATTTCTCGCTTTATGTGAGACATGATGATAGAGGGGTTGTGCTTGTTGTCATCTATGTAGATGACTTGATCATTACGGGGGATCATGATGCAGAGATCTTTGATGTAAAGATCTTGCTTAGACAGAAGTTTGAGATGAAGGATCTGGGTGAGCTCAGATATTTCTTGGGCATTGAGGTGATTAGGGCACCACATGGTATTGGATTACTGTAGAGACAGTATGGCTTGGACATGTTGTCTAAGTATGGTATGACAGGCTGTAAGCCTATTTCCGTGCCATTGGATCAGAATGGCAAGTTGAGTGTAGATTCAGGAGAGATTTTGGAGGATCCTACTATGTATAGGTGCATAGTAGGAAGTTTGATCTACATGACGATCACTAGACCAGATTTGAGCTATGCTGTTGGGTTGGTGAGTCAGTTTATGCAGGTTCCACGAAAACCGCATTTGGATGCATTGAGACGCATACTGAGGTATGTGAGGTCTACTTTGCATCGTGGACTGTTTTATGAAACTGGGACAGAGATATGTGTACATGGGTACACAGATGCTGATTGGGCTGGTAGTATCTCAGATAGAAGATCTACCAGTGGCTTCATGTTTTCTTTGGGGAGTGCTGCTGTGACTTGGAGCAGCAAGAAGCAGCCTACAGTTGCTCTATCTAGTACAGAGGCCGAGTACAGAGGAGCTGCTATGGCAGCATGTGAGGTAGCTTGGTTGAGAAAGCTACTTGCAGATTTGGGTCTATCAGTGGATAGACAAGTTGTCATTTTCTATGACAACATTAGCAGTATACATTTGGCCAGGAACCCAGTTTTTCATGCTCGCACGAAGCATATAGAGGTCCACTACCATTTTGTCAGAGAGAAGGTCTTGGCAGGAGACCTTGACCTTGTTTATGTCAGTACACAGGATCAAGTAGCTGACATCTTCACCAAAGCATTGGGTACAGAGAAGCTCCGCAGATTCAGGGCTTCGCTTGGTGTACATGAGATGGAGTTGAGCTCAAGGGGGAGTGTTGAGATATCGAGCTCATCTAGTGAGGCGGTGGACACTGATGACCCGCCCGGGGGATAGGCCCCACACTTATACCACTAGCATGGTTGGTGAGATCATGGGTGATATGCGGCCAGTAGGATGACAGGCTGTGTGACAGCCATTCTAGAGACTGGCATAGTTATAGCGCCAGCTCATTTAGTTGGGTTCACACTATAGAGAACCCTTGTATGTATTTGGTTGAGTACCTTTCATATTGTGTGTACTCTTATCTTTGTATATGGTGTGTTGAGTGTTGAGTGAAGAAGAAGAAGATTTTCAGCCTCTCACCTTGTGTGTTCTCTATTAGGGTTTTGTGAGTGTGTGTGTGCTTGCAAGAGCTCAAGCTCTCTTCTCCCCTACATCTTTTCAGGTTGGACCCATATTTGGGGCGACCAATATCGTCTTTGTATTGTTAAGATCTCCATTGGGGACATGAGTGATATCTTTTAGGAAAATTTCTAAGCTCAGCAGTTGCTCCTCCCTACCACCCCACAAGAAGATTAGGAGACTATGAGGTCTCCAGATTTCTAGAAAGGTTTGGGAATGGAACTTTGTATATTTGGAATCCCCAATTCTTCATCAAGGCTTTCTGAGCTTGATGAATCATAATATGTAGTACCAATACCAATTCCTTCCACTTTCTTCTTCCCTTTGTCCACAACACTACTCTCAGTGCTCACATCATGTCTCAATCTTCCTGACTATGGACTTACATTATCTCACTGGATGACTCAAGTGTTGAGAGTAATCACAATGTTGTGTGTATGTGGGAAAGCACCCTAGAGGTGCAAGATATTGTGGCAAGATAGAAATGCCACATGTAATATTGAATGGTGTGTGTGTTGACCAAAAGTGGAAAAGGAGTTGCCACATGGATGATGACATGTAAAGTGGGATAAGGCTAGAAAGCCTATATCATTGTATGGTTCATTTGTGAATGCAGCAATAGAGTAATAGAGAACTTGTGTTGAGTGTGCAATCTCTCTCTCTCTTATGGAGTTTTTAGTGTGGTATAACCCACCTTAATTATGTTGCTTAATCATTATCCATCACCATGATCAATCCCATTTTTTGGATTGTTAACATGGTATCAGAGCTTGGGTGGGCTCTTGGTCATGTGAATATTTATGTATAGTTTTTCTTGGTTATGAATTCTTTGATTAAACATTATTTTCAATTATTATGGAAAAAAATTATGCACGCTCATATTATCATTTGGATTTGCATTTGTGAGGATTTGAGAGGAGATTTGCAACAAGGAGGTTGCATCAAAACAGACTCCCTTTCACATTGTGAACGACGAGCAAGGTGCAATTCATGGCGTGAAATGGACTTCAAGAATTTTATCAATTTTGATTTTTTTAAAATGTTGTGAAATGTTAGTGTTTCACGCAGTGAACCGCGGACTTCATGAAAAATTAAATTAAATTTTTATTTTTATTTCTTTTTTGGGCGTGAACCTTTGTTCACTCCGTGAAAGCTTAGGGTTTCACGTCGTGAAACCGGAGTTCACGAGAAAATTAAATCCGATGTTTTTTTTTGGGCATGAACCTTCTATCACGCCGTGAAACCTTAAGGCGTGAAAGTGCAGAAAATGGTTCATGCGTGAACCTTTTTTTTTTTGGTGGGCTTCCTATGCTTCCTAGTAATCCTTGGTGACTAAGCTAACACCATCACCATCATCTAAGATTGTCATTCCTTTATAAACGACAGGTAACACAGTATTCATTTACAAACGATAAGTAACACGACGTTCATTTTGACGCTTTCAAAGTATTGCCCCAACTTGTTCATGGACACTTTTGGATGTCTTTTAGTTTTGGCTATGGAGGGAGGGTGCTCAACGTGGCATGGATCATCCTCCTCCCTCTTCAGGTTCAAGTTCAGTTGTGTGGGCTCAGATTCCCATCAGATAAGTCTCTCCAAAGTTGAGATTTTCCTTACCAAAGAGTACTTATCGGAACTTGGAATTTTGAGGACAAAGAAACTATGAGGTCTGCTGTCCCAAGGGCAATATTCACACTCGCTTGGTTCATACTCACTCTGAGGTGGACTAAGCAATTCCATTGCCTTTTACAAAAGCGTATGCCGAGGGGCGAGAAGGAGGAAGGTGTTTGAAGAGGCTTTGTCACCCAGTAGTACAAAGTATAGTGTTTAGGGAAGGGGGAGGAAGGGGTCGAAGACTAAGGATGACCAACTGCACTTCATCACTTGGCCAACTTGGGCAGACACTATCATAGAAGCCTTGAAGAGCTTGACACACTAGACAGACACTATCATAGAAGCCTTGAAGAGCTTGACACACTAGATTAAGGGTGAGTTTTAAAGAACTTGATACACTAAACAAAGGTTAGCCCTGTTAAATATTAATAGTGATTAATGCGAGAATAAACACGTGCTAGGTCGTTGGAATTCCCTTCAGCGTGTACATTGGAAAAGAGGAGCAAGGGGTAGCGTGTGTAAGACCAGTCCAGCTCCATTATCCAGTCGCACTGCAGAAAGAGTATGTAAGACCAGTCCGGCTCGCTGCTCCATCCATACTCTAAACAAAGGGCTCTGTACCATGTCGTGCAAGGCATTGGCCATTCAGCAGAGGAAACCAAAAATTGAGGGGATGGTAGGGAGTATTTTTAACAACCACAGAGATGCGGAGTGGCACCCCAATTCCTGGATCAACATTTCCAGAATTAGTGGTTGACAGCTTATCCTATCTCTAAAGGGAGTGAGCTGGGACAGACGACAGGATTGCAATACTGTCAGGCTTTGTTGCCTTAGGCACTCAACTGCATAAAGGTTCACGAAAACCCCTTTCTCAGGCAAACAAAGACCCTTTTCTTTTAATCCACCAGCTTCTCGCGTGTGGGCTTTAACAAGAGCAATACATTGTAGCCGAGATTGCAATACCATCTTCACAGAAATGAAATAGATAACCAGACTGTCATAAAACCTAGACTAATTAAATGCACCGCTCGTATCACCACAGAGCTCACATAATAGGGGTTGGATTTTAAAGACTTGACAAACAGCTGACATATGGATCCAGCCATCTGAAAACAGTCAAAAAAAAAATATTCGCCATGCTAGAAGCGAGCAACACTAACAGAAGACATTAGTTCGAATGAACATCTCCCAAAGAAATTTCTTCCATCTTCCACACTTAACCATGACTCCTAAGCATGGAGACCGAAGGAAACTCGTGAATCTTACAATTAAGGCACTCAAACAGCCCCCTTAATCAACACCATACAAGACAATAATACTAAAAGAATTATTGTTACACAACAGCAAACGTGTCATAAGATAGCAAGTGTGATGATGTGTCATTCAAAGAGACTATCAAACTACCGGAGACAATTAAATTACTCTCCGGTGGAGGGAGTACAACTGACCTTAACAGGAGTCCATACATACATGGCCATATAATTTAAGAATCACAATTAATCTCCACAGACATCAGACATGTGCAATATAACAATCACATATAAGCGAGAAACAAAGAATGCCGTTAAATCGAAAAACATAATCTTCATATAGCTTAGACCCATAGGGCAAAATACATCATAGGACACAAAATACAAGTCCCTGCTACATCACAAAATCTCCAAAACACCAGCAGCTAGCACCCAAGTTTTATTGTAGTAGGCATGAAGGCACCTCAGAGCCCTCCCCTGAGACGCAGCACCAGGTGCAGGGTGGACTCCTTCTGGATGTTGTAGTCAGCCAGGGTGCGACCGTCCTCGAGCTGCTTCCCAGCGAATATCAGTCGTTGCTGGTCAGGGGGGATCCCCTCCTTGTCCTGAATCTTAGCCTTGACATTGTCAATAGTGTCAGAGCTCTCCACCTCCAGGGTGATGGTTTTACCAGTCAAGGTCTTGACAAAAATCTGCATCCCTCCCCGGAGGCGGAGCACCAGGTGGAGTGTGGACTCTTTCTGGATGTTATAGTCTGCAAGGGTGCGGCCATCCTCGAGCTGCTTCCCAGCGAATATCAGGCGCTGCTGGTCAGGAGGGATGCCCTCCTTGTCCTGGATCTTGGCCTTAACATTATCAATGGTGTCAGAGCTCTCCACCTCGAGGGTGATTGTCTTCCCGGTGAGGGTCTTCACAAAAATCTGCATGCCCCCGCGCAGGCGGAGCACCAAGTGGAGGGTAGACTCCTTCTGAATGTTGTAGTCTGCCAGGGTACGGCCATCCTCGAGCTGCTTCCCCGCAAAAATGAGGCGCTGCTGGTCGGGAGGGATGCCCTCCTTGTCCTGGATCTTGGCCTTAACATTATCAATGGTATCAGAGCTCTCCACCTCCAGGGTGATGGTCTTACCAGTCAGAGTCTTAACGAAGATCTGCATGCCACCGCGAAGACGGAGCACCAGGTGAAGGGTGGACTCCTTCTGGATGTTGTAATCGGCCAGAGTGCGGCCGTCCTCGAGTTGCTTCCCCGCAAAGATGAGGCGCTGCTGGTCAGGAGGGATGCCTTCCTTGTCCTGGATCTTGGCCTTGACGTTGTCAATGGTGTCGGAGCTCTCCACCTCCAAGGTGATGGTCTTGCCGGTCAGGGTTTTGACGAAGATCTGCATCCCCCCTCGCAGGCGGAGGACCAGGTGGAGGGTGGACTCCTTTTGGATGTTGTAGTCCGCTAGGGTACGGCCATCCTCAAGTTGCTTACCTGCGAAGATAAGCCTCTGCTGGTCAGGAGGGATGCCCTCCTTGTCCTGGATCTTGGCCTTGACGTTGTCGATGGTGTCGGAGCTCTCCACCTCCAAGGTAATGGTCTTACCTGTGAGGGTCTTCACGAAGATCTGCATGGTGAGAGACGTTGGCTAAGGGCGCTTGGTGGAGGATGAGAATGGCAAGCAACGCAGAGACGGAAAAGAAACAATGAAACGATGCATTACTACCCGCTCCAGGGTCCATTATATAGCAAAACGCTAGGGTTGGCTCACACGCTTTAATGGCACGCGGCACCTTGTGATTCGATGCTTTTTCGTAGCGTCCACGTTTCCAGCTTTGACACGGCATTAGATTTCCCACTCAAAAACGCGTCGTTAATTATACACGGGTCCTTTACACACTAGGCCGGCATCACACTATTCGAAACCTAGCCTTTAACTGGGTCAAAAATGGCATGCAAGTGTGGGGTTCTTTTTACCTACTCCTTCTTACACATGCACACTCACACGTGCACATACAGAGATCAACAATGGAATTTTTGCATTCTTCATGCATGAGATGCGAACCACACACACGCATATTCAATGAGCACAGCAAAGTGCAACATTGCAATGAACCAAACTTTTCAGTTAGATTACTACAATAGCATTCCACACATGCATGCTCATGCACACACAAAGATACTAACAATACTAAGCTATAGAGCTGCCAAAAAACCAAGTGCAAAATCACAATGCCATGCAGTGAAAATGGTTTGGCCTATGCTCCAAAATGTATGTTTAAAAACATAAAAAATCAAAAGCATTTTCCCTATCCTCACCGCCTCCTAAATTAAGAGCGAATAGCAACATTGATTTATTGAGACACTAATCAACTACCATATACCTAAGTATGATGAACCTTGCAAGGGGTTTGCCACAAATCCCACAGTCACTTAGATTATCTATATGCACAAAGCATACCCTCTCTTATAGCCTTACAAAGCATACCTTTTCTTGTAGCCTTACAAAGCATACCTTCTCTTAGACTTACAAAATTACACCTTGATTCATTCAAGATATTAACTTAGGATGGCTAGTGCAAGCCATGACTCCAATCTTCCACCTCAATGCATGCATCTAAGGGTTCATCTAGGTAGTTTTCTATTATGTAATTTGGCTGAAATTGCATGTTATGACTAACCTTGGAGTTGATCTAGTCATATCGACTATTTTTCACTAAGACACATCCAACTAATGGATGATCAATCACAAACTTTCAACACTCACCCCTGATCAAGCATCCAACCATACCACACACAGTGTATGTGACCAAGTACTTGCGCTTTGGAGTACACATAGTTTCTTATAGAATTCAAGAGATATTGAAAGGAGGAGCAAGGAATGGATAATAACATATAGGAAGTGGCTTTACACATGTACAAGACATATACGCAGTTTATAAAGCTTTGAAAGAACCACACAAATTGAAATACAAATTCTCTACCATAACAAACTCATCAATCTTTATCTTCTTGTATAAGTCAATGAGTTTAAATACGAATTCTCTACCATCACAAATTCAATATTCGTCTTGTATAAGTTAACATAACGTGTTTTTTCATGCACCTTCTTTGTGTTGTCCATACCTACCTTAAGTATTTGATTTGTATCTTTCAAGCTCCTAAGGCCCACCTTATCATCCCCTTTTCATGCTTTTCACACCCACCTTACCCCTTCAGTGGGCTAATAGTTAGTATAGCTTTTCTTCCTTTCAAGAAAATATCTTAAAAGAAAGTTTTGATTAGTATAGTTTTTCTTCCTTTATAGTCGTTAACAAGTAGTTCTTAAAACTATCATCAAGAATTAACTCCTCCCATCCCTTCTACAAATTCCTCCCATCTCTTACAAATAAGCAACTATAAAAGGTTTGGCCAAATTCACTAAGCAACTTGCGCTTCTATTTTTCACATCCTACCATAGCTAACAAAAAACATACTAAATATGAATGGAGCACTAGTATGAGGAAGCAACAACCTTCCTTATTTCTTTGCCTCTAATTTGTATATGCATATACCATAGTATTTATGATACAAATTACATGTTTCCTCTATACATCCACTTGATGTTGTTCAACCTCATATCCAACCATTGGATGTGTAGATATGAATCCTTGAGCATTGCATCTTTTTTGTTTTACTCCTTGCATCACTTAACTTGGTGGATGAGTCCTAAGAAATGATGTTATCCTCATATCCAACCATTGGATGTGTAGGTATCAATCCTTGAGCATTGCATCTTTTTTATTTTACTCCTTGCATCACTTAACTTGGTGGATGAGTCCTAAGAAATGATGTTATCCTTATATACCTCCTCATATTTTACAACTACATATGATGATTATAATCTTTGTTGTATTATTCCTTGCATCACTCAACTTGGTGGACGAGTCCTAGGAAATGATGTTATACTCATATACCTCCTCATATTTTTACAACTACATATGATAATTATAATCACCCATCATTATATATATATATATATATATATATATATATAATGACAAACATGATTATCGTGTACAAAAGTGGGTGACAACTTTAAAAGCTTCATCCTATAAAAGATCAATTATGATGTCAAGAATTTCTACTTTTGGTCATTTCCAAATCAACTCTACCTTTCAAGCAGAGTATACAAATTCTATCTCATGAACATTCATATTGAAGCTCCATAGATTTGTTATGAATGTGAAACGCTAACTACATATGATGATTATAATTGCCATCATTATATATATATAATAGAAACTTATAGGGACAAATGTATGTTTGTCGTGTACAAAAGTAGTTTACAACATCAAAAGCTTCATCGTACAAAAGATCCATTATGATGTTAACAATTTGTTGCTTATTCTACTTTTGGTCATTTCCAAATCGCCTTTACCTTTCAAGGAGTATATAAATTCTATCTTGTGAACATTTATATTGAATTTCCATAGATCTATTATGAATGTGAAACACTAATCGTAACTAGTGCTTAATATGCTTCATGTTTGTATGTGTGCTTGACAAGTTAGTGGTTCAAAAGCAAGAGGTGATATTTTGTATGAAGGAATTTCAATGACGTGAATGATTTGGTGGATGATAGAATAATGTTACTTATCCTTGAGAAGTACTCCACTCAAATAAGAGAGAATTCTAGATGCAAGGAGCAAACACAATATATATTCACTACATTGAACAAATAGAACCAAGGAGAGCTAGAGTTGGGAGATTGTAAATATCCATGGTATAAGATTTTCAACAAAGGTTTCCACCCTATTTTCAACAAAGGTTCCCATCCTATATTTCAAGAATATATGTAGGAAAAAACAAAGGCTCCCACCCTATTTTTGAGAATATTGCAGCCATATTTGGTAGTGATGTGTGCATGTGTGAACACACTAGGACCAACCAAGGCACTTTTTCCCTCTTAGGAGGTTTTTTCCCCCATGCTAGTATACACCCATCTTGGGGTATACTTATCATCTTTGTACAACACACATTCATGATCCTCATTGTGTGCTCTCTTGAACTTTTCCACTCTGTGTGTGTGTGTGTGTGTGTGTGTGTGTGTGTGTGTGTGTGTGTGTGTGTGCACGCGCATTACTTCAACCCTATTTCCAACATTTGGTATCAGAGCATACGCTCCTCGCCCCTATGCTACTGCCTACTCTTCAACCCAAGTCCCCTATCTTCTTGAATCGGATCAAGGAGCCCTTTTGGGAAAAGAAAGAGGACCGTGAAGTGTGCAGTACTTTGTACCACTACTTTGTACTTAGGTTTTGTAGTCGGATTTTTATTTCAGTCATGTTTTGGGGGTTGTTCAAGTGGTTTTTGGTTTTCTGTAGACATCTTCGAGGACCGGATTTACATTGTTCTTCATCGGATTCTGGAGTAGTATTGTCAAATCTACTACAAAGACAAGTGTGTAGATACACGAGAAAGCATCTACGGGCTTCATTTCAGCGACATCAATCTTTGAATCTTACCATTGAAATTTTTACTCACTATACTCTATATTTCTTTCATACACCTTGCAAGTCTCCATTGTAAGTAACCTTGCTCGCAACCACCTTGGTTGCATCACAGTGCTCTGTGATGCAACCACCTTGGTTGCATCACAGAGCACTTAGCACTTTGTAGGCTGCGTGATTACTTACTTAGGTATTATTAGAAATGGCAGATAGTGATATATTTCGGATGTTATCTGCCCACTAAGGATAAGCTTGACGGGACTAACTACCCATTATGGTCCTATATGATGCGGCATGTATAGGTAGCTAAAGGGCCAGGGAATGTTGTGGTTGGTATTGAGAAACATCTTGGTTTCTCTGATGAACACGATGTAGAAGGCACATTTGCAAACACGGACTCATAACTTTTCACATGGTGCATTACAACAACATAGCATACCTCCTACAAAGGAACAAACAAAGTGGGATGGAAGAGATGCGCAAGCACATGTGTTACTTGCTTTGTCAGTTAAGAGGAGTATCATTCCTCACATTCGGTCATGCAGGACTGCTAAACGTGCTTGGGATACACTTGCATAATTGTACCATGTACGTAATGAAGCATGTGTTGCCTATATACACAAGCAATTAGAGTCAGAGCATATGGATGAGAGAGACTCTATGGATGGTTTCCTTACAAAAATCAAGGATTTCAAGGAGCAGTTGGCCAGTGTTGATGAAATATATCCTAATAGTTCATTGGTGCCTACTGTCTTGAATGCGTTGTTGGACTTGTATATCAAGTTTTTGCTTCTACCATCAGACTCATGATGAAAGGCAGTCCAAATGCCTTGAAGTTTGAGGAGTTGGTTTCTGTACTCTTGCAAGAAGAGCAATGTAGACAAAATAGATATGTCATGTGTATAGGAGATCACGCTTTCACTACTACCAGTCAACAAAGCGGCAAAGGTAAATCCTTTCCTCAAGTTATTTATAAGCCAAAATTAGAGTCATTGGGAAAGCCTTCAGACAAGGAAGGCGACAAGCCAAAGAAAAAGGGAGAATGCAACTATTGCAGGAAACTTGGTCACTACATTAATAAGCGTAGGAAATGGTTGGAGAATGAGAAAAAGGAAGACTCGGGCATGGTTGTAGATGCATCAGCATCATCCAATGCAAAAAACAAAGAGTTTGCAAAATATGCACATGATGATTAGGCTTTCATTGTGCAATGCAGTTATGATCCTTCGCATAAACATGTATGCATGGCTGTTATAGATGTAAATGTCAGGTATTTTGATAGTGGTGCTAGTAAGCACATTACTTCTCATCACTTGAATCTCCATAGGGAAACACTATAACATGTGCAAATAACTCCTCATATCTTGTAAAAGGAGTTGGTAAAATTGTTCTCACTACTGCAAATGGTGGAAAATTCATGCTTTTAGATGTATTGTATGTACCAGGGATCAAGAAGAACTTGTTATCTATCTCTACCATTACTAAGACTGGCTTAGTGGTTCAATTTGAGGATAACAGATGTATTGTTCATGATTGTAGTGACAAAAAGATAATTTTTTCTTCTGATACTTTTTCTCATGGCCTTTACAGGCTAGATGCATATGAAAGACAAAGGCATGCTATATGTACATCTTAGCATCACCCACAAAGGCAATGGGTGATGCTAAGATGTGGCATGCGTACTTTGGTCACTGAACTTTGGGTTTATTGCATTTGCATAAACATGACATGGTGTCTAAGCTACCACATCTTGAAGCCCTTATTAAACATGTTTGTGAGGGTTGTATTCTTGGAAAAATGCAACGGGCATCATTTCCCAAAGATGCTTTAGTCCAAAAATTACAGGTTAAACATAGCGATGTCTGTGGTCCTATGAGGACACCATCTATTGGGGGCTACCTCTATTTTGTCACATTCATTGATGATTAGTCCTCCATACATGCCTCATTGAAACAAAAATCAAAGGATTTTATGTGCTCAAAATGCTTCTACATGTAAGATTGGTATCCTACGTACTGATCGGGGGGGGGGGGGGGGGGAGTATATGTCTAAGGAGTTTTATGCATACATCATGGTCATTAGGATTTTTTTGGACCCAAAAAGGGCCTCCTAAGGATTCCTAATTTTAAGGGATTAGAGCTTAAAAAGCTGGGGTTAAGGGAGACAAAGGCTATGATGACCCCTATTTTTTGCCTTGCCACATCAGCCATACCCCCTAGTTTCACTTTTTAAAGGAAATATTCTCATACTCTCTCTCTTACTTTTTGACTTTTCTCATATTTTCTCTCTTACTTTTTGAATTTTTTATCTTCACTGTCTACAAATTGAATCTTTCTTGTTGTCAATTTGAAATCTCCTTTCTCATTAACTTCCATCATATCTTCCTTCCACATCAGCAAAACATTCTCGTATTTAGGTGGGCCCCAAAAAGTGAAATTTTTTTATTTTTTTACATTTTGAGGTGGAAAAAACACCACCCAACCAATATGTATGATGAAAATAATTTTTTTCTTCCAAAAAGCTTGTAATTCAAGGGTCACGTGTCAGAAGCCTGTCAGGACCCAATACATCCATAACTAACTGTTAGGTCCCCACAACCCCATAAACATAACTAACTGTCAGGAAAACCACTACATCCATGAGATCTCGAAATTGTGGGGATCCCAAAAATTATTATTTTTTAATTTTTCTCATAAATGTAATTTATTGATGAAAAACTCCATGTTAGTATATTTGTATATCAAAAATATCATTTTCTACTTAGAAAAACAGATTTGTGTGTTAAACCTGCAAAACAGCAAGGTTTTAACAGTCTCTCTCACTCCCTCCCCCCTCTCTCTCTCTCTCTCTCTCTCTCTCTCTCTCTCTCTCTCTCTCTCTCTCTCTCCCTATGAGGATCTCTCTACTTTAGCTTCTTTCTCTGCTTAGCTATGGAGCCTTTGCAAGCTGTGTGTGGAGCCCCTTGTGAAGCTAGAAAAGGGAAGGTTGATTTACACATTCGTATTCCTGAAGAGTATGGCAGCTCTAAAAAAAACCCATCCTACTGATGCACAATCTGTCCAAGCTCGTAGAATAGCTAAGGAGAAAAATGTAGATCTTTGGGTTGATGGGCATCTCTATCCAATTGACCCTCCATTAAGAGCAAACCCTCCTTTCCGCAATTTATCATCTTTTATGCAATTTGTTGGTGAAGGAGAGCTTGGCTTGTTAGGATACTGCAAAAGATTGACTACAAGTGAAGCTTGGCAAACCCATATTCTCCAATCTCAATTGCAAGCCTTTTACAATGTTAAGAAGGACTTAAAACATCATCAGATAAAATGAAAGAGATCCTCGCAGAGAATGTGGAGAAGGATGCAAAGATTCAAAGGCTAGAGGAACTTATCAAATGACTCAAACCAACGTCAAATGGTGCTCGTGAACGCAAAAAGACATTGGCTGGTATAGAATCTCTTGCGTTTAAAGGTGGAGCACGAAAGAAAAGGATTCGTACAATAAAGTAAGTAACATAAACTTTCATTATGCACTCAGTGTTTTAAACAAAATAGTCATGATTTGTGTTTTGCCAAGAATTTTCTGCAACACAAGAGGTGTGTGGTTCTAATGAAGAGGGATGGAAGGATTTGGTCAAAGCCATTCTGAATACCAAGGATATTCTCTCAATTATTACTGACCCTCATCATCCTAAAATACGCCAAGCTGTTGTCAGCAATGTAGTGAGCGAGATTACCACCTCCATCGATTCTTCATTAATTCAACATGCTTGTGATGCGGCTGGAATCAGTATGAAAGAGTACCAAGCAATCCGTCAGGTTGTAAAAGATGCATTTCTAAGACAACACTGGCACTTTATTTCCTACACTCAAGGTGATTCACAATGTCAAGCATATCAATAATGATGATGTGCAGCGAGCTATAGGACAGTTTTATCACGTTGAGGGCACACTAACATTAGACACACGGTCGAGCAAAAAGAAAATCAAGATAACAAGTACAGAATTTCACTATGATGTTTATAATAACATCTTTGATCATATTGAGAGACTACAACAAGCTATGGTGAAGTTCTATGGTCTTTCACCAGAAGGTGAGAACTTGCAATTGCTACTATTCATTATTGAGAGACTACAACAAGCTATGGTGAAGTTCTATGGTCTTTCACCAGAAGGTGAGAACTTGCAATTGCTACTATTCATGTTTTTCAGTAGAAAATGAAGATGATTATTTTGTTTTGAATATTGTAAATTACTGTTTATTTGTAATTTTGGGGAGCACACTCTCATTTGTACTCAAGCTAGATGAGTGCCAAATTGTGAAAGGTTGGAAGCTAGAACGTATGAGCATTACGCTCATGAATGAGTCATGAATGAGGCCATGATCTGTGCATGGGAAAAGACTACCAAACCAAGTTTTAGTGTGCAATCTGAGAAAGAGGTCTGGTGGCTTGGTGCATTGGAGGTACCGAAGGAGACACATGAGGTATTGACATGGATGTTTGAAAGGACTCCCTGAATAACATATGTAATCAAAAAGCAAATTGATGGTCAACTTTTAGATGTAGAAAACATAGGAAAGTTCAAGGTGGATTGGCATCTTGGGGGAGATTTGAAGACAATTAAATGCATGATGGGTTGTGCTTAAGGCGCGACATCAAGATGGCCTTGTCCATACTGCAATGCTCATATTGATATTCCTAGGCAGAACAAGACAAATGGAAAAGGTATACAAAAGGTTGGTTCTGTTGGGAAGGATGCCTCGAAAGGTCCCAAGAAAGGGAAGAAGCAACAAGAAGATGCAGTAGATATCCAACCGAGTCAACTAATGATGAAGATGAGGAACAACCGAATGCAGGTGTCATGTCTCATGATATGCTAGGAGAACCAAACAGGAATTCAAATTGGAGCCCAATCATAAATTTTCCACTAAAGAATATTCACTTTTGCACACTTCATGCATTCATGAGAATCTTTGATCGATTGCTTAAGTTCCTATCGATTATGCATTCACAATGCCTACACAAGAGAGGAAAGTTGTAGCCCTTGGTAAATTAGAGAATCTTTTGAATTCTCTGGGCTGCCATGGCGGAAACATGAAAATTGAAGTGAATAAGTAGGCCTCTGGTATGTCATACGAGGTTGCTCAAAAGGTCTCCATGACTAGATCAAAGGCAAGGAGATTTTTGGAGAAGCCAGTAAACATAGAGAATTCAAAGAAGACTTGGGGACTCCAGAGAGACCTGTGTGCAATCACCACAAATGTAGATTGTCCAATGCCAGCTCTTGTAAATATGCGCAAACAGCTCTGGCTAAATTTCAATAACATGGTTTGCATAAGGAATCAAAGTAGCAAAACTGCCCAAGAACAAGCATCATTCCAACAACATATCATAGAATTCACCAAAAGTGTGCTAGGTGCTTGGGAAAAGAGTAAAGTAACACACTATATGGTAAGTTATATAGTAAAAAAATAAACTAGTGTTTTAACCTTGACTTTTTCTAATTAAATTCTATTGTCATGTGTATAGCACATAGTTTATGCGCATGGTACGTATTTCATTGAACAAGTATGGAGGATCACTCGACATGTGGAGTACCTAAGGGATGGAGAAATCACATTATAAAGCAAGAGGGATTTATTTCAAAAATACAAGACATGGAGGTGGAGCTTCTGCAGGAGGAACACGTACAAACTATCTACAAGAGATGTTCAATTGGTTTTATCGCACAACCTTTGGAAGGGTATTGGTTAGGGAGTGGGCCCAACAATCTAAGCTTGCGTAAGAGGCACGCAAGGCTGCAAAAAGTCATGCTCGGCTTAAATGGTTGCAAAAACTATCTACAAGAGATGTTCAATTGGTTTTATCGCACAACCTTTGGAAGGGTATTGATTAGGGAGCGGGCCCAACAATCTAAGCTTGCGCAAGAGGCACGCAAGGCTGTAAAAAGTCATGCTCGGCTTGAATGGTTGCAGACCAATGCTCCCTATAGGCACGGTGCTTGGCGTGCATGAATGAGGAGACAAGGGAGGCATTGGGTTGTGCACGCACCAGCATAAATCTAGATGTAATAAGGCTAAGAAAATAAGTTTAGTTAGGTTTTTTTTTCCCTTTAAAAAAACTATTAATAGTTCCTTCTCTCACTTCATTTTCATTTCACTTTTTTAGAGAGCTTGAGCTCAAGATCTACGTAGACACCCACGTAAGGACACCAGCACATCACCACATTAGCATAGTCGTACATGGATATGGCACGCACCAAGGACACCGCACGTGTTACCATGCCTTCACAAAACACAGTGCAAGGCACCCACCAACGACCACATACTGGTGACACCACGGAAGAGAGTGACCCCTTGGATTCTAAGACACGCCCAATGGGATCACCAGAGTCCACCCCTCCTCCCACAGCAACACCAGCGCACACACATGCAGGCCCTTCTAGTGGGAGCAAGCGTGTGAAGAAGACCCCACAATACAGCCACCCCAGAGATCAAGACAGAGAGGCCGATGATGAGCAGTTCGACTGGGTTGGTGAAAACATTCCTACATTGCGTAGCACCATAGGTGGCAAGACCCTACTACCAGGATAGGGTCCCCTACCTACCTCAGAGAAACTTAATACACAGGTACCACAACTACAGGAGGAGGAGGATTCAAACTATTAGAGAGACCAAGAGGAGGTTCCTGCAAGTGCGCGCAAGCGTAGAAAGGTCAAGCTCTTCAAGCCAAGGAAGTCCCAACCTTGCCAACGCACTAACACAACACAGAGAGCTCCAAGGAGAAGGATGCGCCAAGGGCATAAGGCTCTACAAGAAATCAAGTTTTATCAGAGCAACATTGAGTTGCTGATAAGAAGAGCCCCTTTCGCTCGCACAATGAAGGAGATTCTCCAACGATATAGAACAGAGTTCCGTGTGCAGGGGATTGCCCTTGAAGTATTGCAAGAAGCCTCCGAGGTTTACCTTGTTGGGCTTTTTGAAGACACCAACCTCCTTGCAATACATGCAAAGAGGATTACCATATCTGCCAAGGACATGCAACTAGCTCGGCGCATTGTCGAGGCGAGCGAGACATGATCTAGAGATCTTAGATGTTAACCTTTTTTTTGAAGCAACTCTTTTGTTTCAAACCCCCCTTTGTAACAAGCCTATCTAGATTTCATTTGTAACCTTCTAATAATTAAAATTTTAAGTTTCTCTTATTACAATGTCTCGGTGTCATCATGTTTGTTTAACATGGAGTGTCTATCATGTGCCAGTTTGTCACCCAAGGCATCAGAAATGCTCCTAGAGGACTGAGGAAGCTATGCCAAAATAGTGTGAATTTGGCCTCTGCAACAACGGCGATGTAGGCTCAAAATTTGCACTATTCTGGCACTTCTCCCCTAGCCACTCAGGATCATTTCTGATGCATTTATAATGAAGTTGAGCACACTAATTGTGAGAAACAGTAGTTTATAAGATAAAAACACCTTTAATCATGTGTAAAAATATAGTGTTTATCATCATCAGAATTGCTCCTGGAGGACTAGGAAAGCTATGCCAAAACAGTGCGAATTTAGGCTCTACAGCGGCAGTACAGGCTAAAAATTTACACTGTTCTGGCGGCACTGCTCCCCCAGCCACTCAGGATCATTTCTGATGCATTTATAATGAAGTTGAGTACACTAATTGTGAGAAACAATAGTTTATAAGATAAAAATAGCTTTAATCATGTGTAAAATTACATTGTTTATCATCCAATGCATCATAATTGCTCCTCGAGGACTAGGGAAGCTATGCCAGAACAGTGCGAATTTAGGCTTTGTAGCGGCGGTGGTACAGGCTCAAAATTCGTACTGTTCTGGCACTTCTCACCTAGCCACTCAGCATCATTTCTGATGCATTTATAATGAAGTTGAGCACACTAATTGTGAGAAATAGTAGTCTATAAGATAAAAACACCTTTAATCATGTGTAAAAATATAGTCTTTATCATCCAATGCATCAGAATTGCTCCTGGAGGACTAGGAAAGCTATGCGAGAATAGTGCGAATTTAGGCTCTATAGCAGCGGCGGTGCCAGGCTCAAAATTTGCACTGTTTTGGCACTGCTCCCCCAGCCACTCAAGATAATTTCTGATGCATTTATAATGAAGTTGAGTACACTATGAAGTTGAGTACACTAATTGTGAGAAACAATAGTTTATAAGATAAAAATAGCTTTAATCATGTGTAAAATTACATTGTTTGTCATCCAATACATCAGAATTTCTCCTGGAGGACTGGGGAAGCTATGCTAGAACAGTGCGAATTTAGGCTCTGCAGCGGCGGCGGCGGTACAAACTCAAAATTTGCACTGTTCTGGCACTGCTCCCCCAGCCACTCAGGATCATTTTTAATGCATTTATAAATGAAGTTGAGTACACTAATTGTGAGAAACAATAGTTTATAAGATAAAAACACCTTTAATCATGTGTAAAATTACATTGTTTGTCATCCAATGCATCAGAATTGCTCCTGGAGGACTGGGGAAGCTATGCCAAAACAGTGCGAATTTAGGTTCTACAGTGGCGGTGCAGGCTTAAAATTCACACTGTTCTGACACTGCTACCCTAGCCACTCAGGATCATTTTTGATGCATTTATAATGAAGTTGAGTACATTAATTATAATGAAGTTGAGTACATTAATTATAAAAACAGTATTTTACAAAATAAAAATACTGTTGAGTACATTAATTATAAAAACAGTATTTTACAAAATAAAAATACCTTTATAATGAAGTTGAGTACATTAATTATAAAAACAGTATTTTACAAAATAAAAATACCTTTAATCATGTATAAAAATACATTATTTGTCATCCAATGCATCAAAATTATTCCTGGAGGGCTGGGGAAGCTATGCCAGAACAGTGCAAATTTGGGCTCTACAGCAGCGGTGCAGGCTCAAAATTCGCACTATTCTGGCACTCCTCCCCTGGCCACTCAGAATCATTTTTGATGCATTTATAATCAAGTTGACTACATTGATTATGAGAAACAGTAATTTGCAAGATAAAAATACCTTTAATCATGTATAAAAATACATTATTTGTCATCCAATACATCAGAATTGCTCCTGAAGGGCTGGGAAGCTGTGCCAAAATAGTGCGAATTTGGGCTCTACAGCAGCGGTGTAGGCTCAAAATTCGCAATGTTCTGGCACTGCTCCCCCAGGCTCCCAGGGTCATTTCTGATGCATTCACAAAAGCATTGATGGTACAAACTAGAAAAAACAATGATATACTTGAAGAAAATAAGTTTGCAAAAATTATACTGTATTCATAATAAGAAGTGATACATCATCTTTACAAAAGTTTTCTTACAATATTGAGCTTCCTTCTCTTGTTATTGGGCAGAGTGTGCTCAAGGAGTGATTGGGCTATTTCTTGATCCTCTATGCCTATGCTTTTGGCTATACCTATACGAGCAAGAAGCTTACCCCTAAATCCAAAACCAAAAACATCAAAGGCAAGGGATTTTTTAATCAGAACTATACATTTGGTGCTATGTGCCATAGAGGCTACACAGAGCACCTTAGAGAGGGCTTTCAAAAAGAAGAGAGTGAAGGCAGATTGAGGGCAGATTGAGGGGTGTAGTCCCTGTGGATAATGGCGATGCCATCCCACAGGAAGTCGACCAAGATAGTGCACCAACACAGCATCATGTCCATAGACCTTGGCTTGGTCTCTGCTACCGCCGCCTCTCCCAGCAAATGCGTCAATTTCAAGCACCCTCTGCAATCAAAGGAAAAATCAAAATATTTTCCTATACATAATTACAAATGTTTCTAGGTTATAAAAGGTCGATTATTACCTCTTGCTCAATGTCTTCTTTTGCCAAAGTGCTGGTGGGGGGGGGGCAAAGAAGTTAATCGAGGACTTAGCCTCATCCTTTTTTGGTGCTTTGGTCTTCTCCATCACTCCAATAGCAAGGGTATCCTTTTTAGCCTCTAGCTTGTCTTGTAAGGTTGTGAATTCCTCCTCTGGAACTAGGGCTTGCTCTGCGGTCTCAACCATAGTTTCCTTGACCAAAGCAACTGTCTCTGCGATAGATTCTCCAAGGGGTAATATAGCACCGAGGTTGGACGTATCAAGGTCCACCTCACATTGCGTGCATATAATGCCCAAGCATTCATCCATTCTCAAGCCAGATGCCTTTTCAAGGTCATGAAGAAATAAGTATTCTTCACCTTCCACCACAATGGTGCTCAAGAGATTGATCTCAAGCTCTGGCAGCACCTTGCTCTCCTCATGTGGGGAAGATGGCCCCGCATCTTCTACTACAATGGGTTGTTTAGCTATAGATTGTGTAGCCTCTGGAAAGTGCTCTGATGCAAGTTGCTCTTCTACACCAGCACTCGTTCCTACTGCCTTCACTTCCTTGTCATCCCTCAAATACCCTGCCAACTGCAATGCAGGCATCTCTACCTCCTCATCCAAATCCTCATCTCGCTGATGTTGAGGAACGCAAAAGTGGCAAGCCAAGAGAGGAACCTAGTTCCTAAATTGCCCTTCCCCAACCTCTTCACCTCATGTCTATTGAAGGCATAGTAAGCTCCTGTGGGGATGCAGATGTCGATGAAGCATTCAAGGCGCTGGATGTAGGGGCGAGCATATTGTTGAATGTACTTAAGTAGGTTAACAGGCACCCATCGATCATTGGGGCAATGGGAAAAGGAGATGGAGTGGGGAGCCAAGTATTGCTCCATGTATGCAATCTGCGTCTCATAATGTTGGGACGCAAGGGCGAGCAACTTTTCAAAGTCGACTTCACAAGAGAACATGACAAAAAGCTCACTCTTGCCCGCCCACGGGGTGGTGGAGAGAGGAACTCACAGAAGTTGTCAAAGTGGGTAGCCATGTGAATGCAAAGAGATAGTGTGAGCTCGTGCTTGGTTTCTACTGTGTGAAAATGAGAAAGAAGGCACCTTTGGCTATTTATAGTTAAAATTTAAAGTTTGGCCTTTTCACACTAGATCGCTAGATAAAAAAATTACAGTTTGCAAAAATATTAAGATTTCAATTAAATAAAGATTGGTTAAAAAAGAGCCTGCTACAAAATTACAAGCATGTCATCTAATCTAAAATTGTTAATAATGTCTTCATTTTTTGCCCCTCTTGTGACATTTACTTCATGTTGAATCTCCATCTCCTTATTGACTTGAAAGCTTGTCATTGCCTTCACCTCGATCCTGAAACTCTTGCCCCTCACGTGCATCAAAACAGAGGCTATTTTCCCATATACTCAGTTCATCTTCAAGCTCTTCCACATGCCTACTATGTGTTGGTAGGGCTATGCACCTTGCTAGTGAAAATTCAAGGTCCCCCCTTTGCCATGATTCTGAGACCATGGTTGTCCCCTCCTCACGCTTCCCAATCTATAAAAATATAGAAAGTGGCACAATAACCAGAAAGTGTAAGGGTTAATTCTAGACATGTAGTGGAATCAGATATACCTTTCTTCTCATTAACTTGAAACTTGACTCTTTCACATTGTCAAAGTCCATGATGCTAAAGTGTTGACGCAGGTCTGCTAGGCTCCAATGCTTGTTTGCTGCCACTCGCTCAATCCATCCATTTTGCATCATCACAGCTACCTCAATAGGCATAATTTCTTCTTCTGAGGCTTGAAGTGGGATCCATGTCTCGTGCTTTTGCATCCATCTTTGGTAGTGTTGCAGACGCATGTACAAAATAGAGCGTGCCTTCAAGAACTTGAAAGACACTGTAGAATCTACTACATTGCACTTGTACAATCACCTTGATGTGACCCCTCATTAACCTCCCAACCCTCTCCTAGTAATCCTTGAATGAGGTCAGACCTTACCTCCTTACAAATATACATTGTTTTTGTTTGGTGCATTAGCATGGAATTGAACATGTGCACAAAAACATGTAAAGGACAAAACCAATTTAGCCCTACTAACCTAGATGCCTTTGAAAACTTGAGTGATGTCTTGATATCACTTAACATCTTAAACTTTAAGCATAAGATGGTCCAAGCATCAGGTTTGGGCCATTCGGGATTGTTTTAAGAGGGGGGTTGGGGATCTCTTCTAGCTTGCCAAATAAACCTGGTTTTTTATCTACAAAGTATGAGTGAGAAAAGGAAAAGATATTGTTCTGTACAAGATCACTTGGGCTTTGAGATACAAACATTGCCTCTCCAATGGTGGATGCATGCATAGCATAGAAAACTCCAGTGAGACTTTGGAGTGGTTGTTCCTCAACATAATGAGAGGGGAAAATATCTGCAGAGAGACATAAGAAAATGGAGAATCATAAGAAAATTTAAAACAAAAAATCCAATATTAGCATGTTGTTAAAGCTGTGTTGTTTATGTTACACTGACAATTTGAAGGAAACTTGGCTGTTGGCCTTTAATGCATAGGTCTCCAAGGGTATACACATGTTGCACTACGGCAAACCAGTCCTTCCTTCTTAGTATGCTTGAAGCCTTGTAGCCTCCCCTTCCAATGATGTAGCATATTCCCCAGTTGACACACTCGTCGATGTGGTCCTTTAGAGCTTGGCTGCATGTAGACCCAAGCCCCAACCCTGAATCTTATTAGAGCCCAAACTCCATTCTCATCTCTTGTGTTATGCAGCACAAGCTCTTCCACCTTCTCCCTAGGTCTTCTCACATTACTGGAAGAGGACATGGTGGTAAGAAAAGAGAAGAAGGGAAAAGAAAAGCTTGTTTTACAACAGAGGAGTGGAAAGGAGAGAAAGTTCAGGGTTTTTAGTGCAACAATGGAAAGCTTAAAAGAGGGTTAGAGTTTGAGAATAGGCTTCCTGAACCTAAAGTAGACTAAAGAGGGATAGAGTTTCTACAGCAGCAATGGAGAGGGAGGGAGCTAGAGAGAGAGAGAGAGAGAGAGAGAGAGAGAGAGAGAGGGGGGGGGGGGATTGAGAGGGAGGGAGCTTGAGAAGGAGGGAGAGCTTGAGAGGGATGGAGTTTCTGCAGTTAATGGAGAGCTTAGAAACGGAAGAATGAGGGAGAGGGAGCTTGAGACTTAGGGAGCTTGACAAGGAGGGAGAGCTTGAGAGGTATGGAGTTTCTGCAAGAATGGAGAGCTTGGAAGAGAAAGAAAGAGGTTCAAAATGAGCTTTCCAAACCTAGAGTATGTTGGGGGAAAGTTTGAGAGGGAAAACACACTTTTGGGAAAAAATTGAATTTTTTTAATTTTTAGGGTTTTTAATCTGCGCGATTCTAGGTGGGGGGACCTCTAAGTTTGGGCCCAAGAGGTAGGGGGACAAGAGTAGTAATTAGGCCCCATTAGCAAACCAAAGCCTAGGCCCCCTAGGGTCAAAGAAGTCAAAAATATGCACCCAGCTCTTCCTATTGGTCCATTCCTAATCAAAAGTTAATCCAAGAGGCCCTCTTTGGGTCCAAAAAATTCCTAATGGGTTGATCATGGGATAAAACACCAATGTATTATACCCTATACATCTTAGCAAAACGACGTAACTAAATGTAAAAACAGGTCTCTCATGGAGATGGCACGTTGCATGGTCAAAAGTCAAGAGTTACCTCATGGTTTCTGGCTAGAAGCAGTCATGTGTGTAACATGTTTTGAATAGGTGTCATACAAAATCTTTGCATACAACTATGCCTTTTGGAGCTTGGAATGGTAGAAAGCCCTCTGTGGCTCACTTACAAATTTTTGGTTGTCTTGCTTATACACTTATGCCTGACCAACCTCACAACAAGCTTGATGATAAGGCTGTGTTATGGCTCACCCTAACCCTCCTTGAAACACATCCAATAAGAGATTACCTGGTGAACCACAACTGTCATGAGGATCTTTCCAATGGCCGAGCTCATAACCCTTAAGGTCTCCAAGCTCTACAACTCCTTGAGAAGCAATTCCATCGTGCCTCTTAGCGAGCGTTGTCACACTGCCACATTGCACTACGGGTACTCGTCCCTCCTCTCACTCACTTCACTCACACACACTCACTAGCATGCATTAGGGAGAGAGATTAGCAAGAGCAAGACTCAATTGCACAATGGGAGAGTATGTTGTATTATGAGAGAAATTCACTTATATACATGGCCATAGGTGTTCACACTCACTTAAACTATGGCCGATCCGGCACTTTAGGCTCATAAGAGGCCTAATGTTATTACAATGACTACTCTCATAATATATCCATGAAGTACATCACTTGGGACTTCATCCTACATGCTACCACATGCTCTTGAAGAAGCAGGAATCGCCATAAATACTCTGTCACACCATTACGGCAAGTTGTAGCTTTGGACACCATTGCTTCATATCTTGAATGTATAACCCTTTGGTGTATCTACCTTGACTCCTTGATGTAAGATAATGGTGGTAGCTCTCTTGTTAACCCTAGGAATGGATTAACAAGCTGTTAAATGTATTTTTGTGGGACACAGCTTGGAAGTAAGGGCTACGGTCTCTATCATCCTACTACCAAGCTGATTCTTTTGTTTTTAATGAATAATAAGTATATATATTAAGTAAAAGCGAGTACATAACTGTGCCAATTACATGCAAAGCTACATAAGGCTGACCCACTACTTCTCACATTTCACTTCATTTAGTAAATTACACAACAGAGTCCATCTACCATCCTCCTCCAAGAGAAAACTCGATTGCTCCCAAGAGATCCGATAACCTAACATGATGTAAGCCTCCATCATGGCCTCAGTGGTACACCCCCTAGGGGTTTGTTTTTCCAATATGTCCCCCTTTTGGACCAAATTTTTACTATAGGTTTGGTTCCCATAGGATTTTCTATGAAAGCAACAAAAGTATAATCCACTTGTTTCTCTTTAAGGTACCATCTTCTTGTTTTGGGTCCAAATTTGGGCATCCTATCTTCTAACTCTCAGAAAGCTAACCTATAAGATATGAATCATCGGTTAGGTTACCCTAGTACGCTTGAAGATTCCCCAAGTAGATACATAAATCAAGTGATGCTCATCTGCACTATCTGCATTAGCTAATCCATCCCCTCTTTTCTTAGCTTATTCACACCAGTTATAGAGACCAACACCTACACACACATTTATGCATTACATCTGTCACATTAATACCAACAAGAGATGCATTCTGAAAAGCAACAGCATTCCTAGTGGTTCAGACTTCCCACAAGCAGCATGCTCTGATAATATTAAACAATATTCCTGTAGCATCATCATTGAAAGCCCATTTCCCAAGGATCAAATCACCCCAATGGCCATGAATTCCTTAACATTGCAATTTTTCCCCATGCTCCTCTGATGGTTGGGTAATCTTAAAATGCATGTTTACCATCTTCCAATGCAAATTTACACCTAGGACAACATCCACTAGTGAAGTTCCTTTGTAGCAGTTTAGATCCAATGGGCAAAGACCACATACATACTCTCCATAAAAAAGCCTGAAATTTACTAGGTAACTGACTCTCCCATAGCAACTTTCATCTCTTTTTCCAATAGCAAGAGCTCCAGCTCACTCTCCAAATCTTATTACAATATTCCACATTGCTTTCTCCTTTTCTAAACTCAGTGTACAAGTCTCTAGTTTTGCCATTTGCCAATTTAACCCCACTAAACCAAGCCCAATCCTTAATCCAGCATGACTCATCTGCAGACAGCAGTGGAACACCAGCCACTTTGGATATGCACCAGCACCTGATCCATCATATCCCTCTCCCTAATAGACAGATGAAATTTAGCATGACTCATCTGCAGCCCAGTCCTTAATCCAGCATGACTCATCTCTGCAGCAGTGGAACACCACCCACTTTGGATATGCACCAGCACTTGAGCCATCATATCCCTCTCCCTAATAGACAGATGAAATTCTAATGTCATCTGGTCCAACTCTTTCCACCCTACGGCTATCCAATCCCAAAAATCATTCAATCTCTTTAGGCTTTTATTATTCACCTTTTTTGCAGAGTTAATATCTGCTAACACACATATTGGTTAACTTATGTAATGGGTGCCCGTGCTATATTGTAAATATCGTCATTTAATGAGGGAAACGCACTAAAGATGCTCCCAAGTATTGAGCTACAAAGGACAAAAAAGAGAATCTTGGTCAGTTTGGCAAAACCATAGAGAAAAGCCTTGTAACTATGTTTTGGACACCCCGGGTCACTTACTCCTAGGCGGCGACCTAGTGGGAAAAGCCTTGGAACTATAAAAGCCATTTCTCTTGTTTGTAACTCATTCTCCCATTTGTGCAATAGAAGTGGAGTGTTCTCTCTCTCTCTCTCTCCCTCTCTCTTGTAACTCTAATATAGCATGTGTGGTGTGCTTAGGGTTAGGGTTTGGGAGTGATTAGTGTGCTAATAACTTGTTCCCTCTTTCTTCCCTCTCTCTCTCTCTCTCTCTCTCTCTCTCTCTCTCTCTCTCTCTCTCTCTCGCGATTAGGCTAACCAACGTGATCCTCTTACACGTGGAGATCTCACATGATCTTTGTGAGAGAGCTTGCATCACCCGTTGGATTAGAGAATCTTGGTCTTGCCAAAACCATAGAGAAAAGCCTTGTAACTATGTTTTGGGTGCCCCGGGTCACTTACTCTTGGGTAGCCTAGTGGGAAATGGCTTGGAACTATAAAAGCCAATTTCTCGTGTTTGTAACTCATTCTCCCATTTGTGTAATAGAAGTGGAGTGTTCTTTCTCTATCCCTCTCTCTTGCAACTCTAATCTAGCATGTGTGATGTGGTTAGGGTTAGGGTTTGGGAGTGATGAGTGCTAATCACTTGTTCCCTCTTGCTTCCCTCTCTCTCTCTCTCTCTCTCTCTCTCTCGTGATGATTAGGCTAACCAACGCGATCCTCTTACGTGGAGATTGCACATTATCTTTGTGAGAGAGCTTGCATCACCCATTGGATTAGAGCAACCGCCTCAATGTACCTTGATTCGCGTTGCAAAGAGAGGGAAAATTTGAGAGAGAAGCAATTAATGGACTATTTCCTCTTGGGCTTGAATAATTAAAAAAGAAAACATTCTGAACGGTCGTTCCACTCTTGTTTTCCATTCCACACTAAAGCCACTGGCGTACACTTGTAAGTGTAAAAAAAATATTAAAAAAAGCAAAAATTGTAAAAATTTCCAAATCTTTTGAGGTGTTTTTGGTCTACGTCCCTATCTCACTAGGGTCGTTTTTCATGCATAAAACACCTTAAAAGACCACTTTTAACCTTAAGGTTACGTTCGCATGTAAAGAAAAAGTGAACTAAAACTCCTATTTCGGGCCTACACGCACACCGTTGAAGTCTATCTCCTTGGACTCAACCTTGAAGCCATGTAATGATTCCAATCATTGGACCGTCGGCACAAAAGCGCTTTCAAAGCGGTGAGAGATGCTTTCATTCAAATGGAGCCCCGTCATCCAATTGTTCCAATTGGAACAAAAACCTAAGGAAATAATACATGACTAAATCGCTCACATCAAGTACCTTGATTCGTGTTGCGAGAGAGGGAAAATTTGAGAGAGAAGCAATTAATGGACCATTTTCGCTTGCACATATTTTTTTATAAAAAAAATTTTGAACAGTTGTTCCACACTTGCCACGACCATTCTACACTAAAGCCAGGCGTATGCTTGTTAAGCGTCTGGCAGTACCAAACCCAAGAGAATAAAATAAAAGCAAAAAATTTTAAAATTTCCAAATCTCTTGAGGTGCTTTTGGTCTACCTTGCTGACTCACTATGGTCATTTTTACACACATAAAACCCCTCAAAATACCTCTTTTAAGGGTACGTTCACACACAAGGCAAAAGTGAGCTAAAAGTCCTATTTCGGGTCTGCGCGCACCGTTGAAGCTTTTTAAGCTTCCCTGCACACCATGGACACCTTTCGGTCATGGTTGCATGCCCCCAACGCCTCCATTCCATTTGATAGTACCTAGGCCTTAATTCCTCATTCACACGTGGTCACCATGCCACACATGATTGACCAGGAGGGCGAAACAATCTTTGAAGAGAGCCCTCATCTAGTGGGACCCCTCCATACATGCACCCCGACGTGGATAGATGCCTTGTGCACATTCACATACCCTCTTCTCTATCCTTTAGAATCTATTCCCACCCCCACCCTTACACCACCTCCCCTTACGCCACAACTTGACATTCCAACCTTAGCACAAGCTCTAGGAAGGGGAATGTCACAACATTTGCACTCACAAACATCACATACAAAACCTATGTGGGTGAAAATTTTCAAACTTCTACCAGAATTCCACGAAGCTGGAGACCTCGTATTCCATATCGAGGTCTTTAACCAAATCTATCAGGCATTTGAAATTTTAGACAATGCAACCAAAGTCCATCTCCTTGGACTCAGCCTTGAAGGCAAGGCCATGCAATGGTTCCAATCATTGGACCCTCGACATAAAAGCACTTTTAAAGCGGTGAGAACACTTTCATTCTCGAATTTGCACCCTATGGGCCCAAATGGAGCCCCGTCATCCAATTGTTCCAGTTGGAACAAAAACATGAGGAAACATTACGCGACTACATCGCTCATATCAAGTACCTTGATTCGCGTTGCAACAAAGAGAGGGAAAATTTGAGAGATAAGCAATTAATGGACCGTTTCCTCTTGGGCATGCACAATTTTTTTTAAAAAATCCAAACGGCCATTCCACACTTGCCACTACAATCATCCCACACGAAAGCCACAGGCGTACGCTTGTAAGCGTTTGGTGGCAATACCAAACCCAAAAAAATAAAATAAAAGAATTTTTTTAAAAATTTCCAAATCTTTTGAGGTGATTTTGGTCTACCTCCCTGACTTAGTAGGGTCATTTTTACAAGCATAAAACACCTCAAAAGACCACTTTTAACCTTAAGGGTATGTTCGCACATGTAAGACAAAAGTGAGCTAAAACTCCTATTTCGGGCCTGCGCACGCACCATTGAAGCTTTTTTAAGCTTCCCTGCACACCATGGACACCTTTTATTCATCGTTGCATGCCCCCATTGCCTCCATTCCATTCGACGACACCTCGGCCTCAATTCCTCATTCATTTGTGGTCGCCATGTCACACATGATTGGCCAGGAGGGTGAAATGATCTTTGAACAGCCCTCATCTGGTTTCAACAATGCACACACACAAGATAGAGAAGCTTGAGAGCACACAAACTCACTAGAATAGAATAAACAAATGTGTCCAGATACAAAAGATAAGTACACACCCCAAAATGAGTAGATAAGAGGGTGTACATATGCACGGGGGAAAAAACCTCCTAGTGAGGGAAAAAATACCCCGACGGTCCTAAGTGTGTTCACACTTAGGACATCACTACCATATAATGCTACAAATCCCCCCTGGAGTGATGATGTGAACATGTACAGGGTATAGCCAATCAATCCTGAAAAGGCACTAAGCCCAGAGCTTTACGAGAAAAGCTTCGAACTTTTCATGAGGAAGAGCCTTCGTCGTGAATAAATCTGCCATGTTGTCATTGTTGAAAAATAGGTAGAGGGAGAGGAGACACACACACAGGAGCAAACCCTAATGTATATTGCAAACCCTAACCATAGAGGGAAGCCATCTCCCTTCTCACACAATGCATAAAGCCATAATCTATAATACACACAACACACTATGAGTTGTGTCCACACACATCTAACCCTAGCTAATGTCCACACACTATGACCAGCTGGACGCGGTCATTTATGTCTCACACATGTTCCTACCTAACATGCAAGCACATAGCACAGCTGGCACACACTGACATCGAGCTTGAATCTCAACAGCCCCTCTCAAGCTCATGATGTACTGCCATAGATGAAGATGTAGATGAGCTTGGGATATCAAAGCTCTCAACACTCCCCCTCAAGCTCATCCCACGTACTCCCAACATAGTCCGGAAGTACTCAAACTTCTCCCTGCTAAGTGGCTTTGTAAAGATGTCTTCCACCTGCTCGTCAGTCTTCACATACTGTAGATTCACTGTACCATCTAGCACCTTCTCTCTGACCAAAGTGATAATGGACCTCTATGTGTTTGGTCCGCGCATGAAACACTCGATTCTTTGCCAACTGTATACTGCTCATGTTGTCACAATGAATGACAACTTTGCCATCAATAGGCTCACCCAAATCTGCCAAGAGACTCTTTAACCATATTCCTTCACAAGTAGCAATGGTGGCTGCACCTCTGTATTCAGCCTCTGTACTAGATAAAGCAACTGTAGGTTGCTTCTTGCTACTCCAACTCACCACGGCACTTCCAAGTGTAAAGGCATAACCACTAGTAGACCTCCTGTCATATGAGCTACCTGCCCAATCAGCATCTGTGTAGCCATGTATATCCAAGCCTTTACCATGCTCATATAGAAGACCATAATGTGCAGTGGTCTTTACATATCGCATAATGCGTCTCACTGCATCCAAATGAGGTTTTCTGGGGCTTTGCATAAATTGGCTTACTAGTCCCACAGCATAACTCAAATCTGGGCGTGTGATAGTCATGTAAATGAGACTACCAACCATCTTTCTGTACATAGATGGATCATCCAACTCCTCACCAAAATCAGCCCGCAACTTCACATTCTTCTCCAAAGGTGTACTCATAGGCTTACACCCTGTCATCCCATATTTTGCCAACATATCCAATGCATATTGGCGTTGTACTAACCATGTATCTGCATGGTCTTTGATCACTTCAATTCCAAGAAAGTATCTCAATTCACCCAAGTCTTTCATGTCAAACTACCTAGTCAATACTTTCTTGACATGCATCACATCTGTACCATGATCTCCTGTGATAATCAAGTCATCCACATAGATGACAAGTAAAACAATCCCATGATCTGTTTTCTTCACATAGAGTGAAGAATCTGTTGTAGAAACTTGAAATCCAAGGGAGATAAGATATCTGCTCATCTTATCACTCCAAGCACGAGGTGCTTGCTTCAAACCATATAAAGCTTTCTTCAATCTGCATACATGAGTGGGATACTTTGGGTGTACATACCCTTCTGGTTGTGCCATATAAACTTCTTCTTGTAGATCACCATTTAGAAATGCATTTTTCACATCCATTTGATGCATTTCCCAACCATTTGCTATAGCCATAGCAATGACTGCTCTCACTGTTCCCATCTTTGCCACTGGACTAAATGTTTCATCATAGTCCAAGCCTTGGGTTTGTGCATAACCCTTAGCTACTACCAATCTTGCTTTATGTCGCTCAATGGAACCATCTGACTTGCACTTCACTTTGTAAACCCATTTACAACCAATGACATTTTTGTCCTGTGGTAACGCAACCAAATCCCATGTGTCATTATGAACCAATGCGTCCATCTCAACATCCATTACTTTCTCCCATACATGCTTTCCAATAGCTTCTGTATAGCATGTAGGTTCCACATGCTTCACCAAAGACGTCATATATGCATAATGCATAGCAAAATCATGATATGTCAACCTGTCAACTAGATATCTGACCCTTTGGGATCTCCGCAATGCATGCGGATCACTCTGAACACATGTCACTCTAGCATGTGGTGGCACATATCTATCCTGCCTTGCACCAGGTGTGCGTAAAACAGGTATGCCAAGCTCCTCATCCAAACTCTCTGAACTTGATGACTCATAACCTGTAATTCCAATTCCTTCAACCTTCTTCTTGCCTTTATCCATAGCACTACTCCCAGTGCTCACACTCTCATGCCTCAAACGTCCTGACCATGGACGTACAGTACTACTCTCAGCCTCTGCTGGCCCAAACATAGTAGTAGAACTAGAACTTGCTTGTGGCAAGTTCACATGCACATCGGCTTCAAGTGACTCAATGACACCCTCATCCTTTGCTTTGTACCAACTAGCAAGCTCATCAAACACCACATCTCGTGAGATAACCACTTGCCTAGTTTGTGGATTGTAACATTTGTATGCCTTACGATCCTGTGCATATCCAACAAACACACACTTTTCTGCCTTAGGATCTAACTTCCTCCTTCTTTCGTCAGGCACATGTACATAAGCTATGCATCCAAATACTTTGAGGTGTGCAATGTCTGGCCGAAAACTTGTAAGCCGCATCTCTGGCGTACTTCCATGTATGGCTGCTGTGGGTGTCTTATTAAGTATATACACCGCGATAGCACAAGCTTCTGCCCAATAATAATCTGGCATGCTCTTTTCATTGAGCATCGCCCTGGCCACTTCACAAATGACTCTTCTTTCTCTCAGCCACACCATTTTGCTGAGGTGTATACCTGCAAGTCAATTGCCTTCTTATACCATGCTTTCTCAAGAAATGCTTAAAAGGATTTGAGGTGTATTCACCACCTCCATCTGTCCTCAAACATTTTATCCAAGAACCATATTGCTTCTCTGCAAAAGTTTTGAAATCCATAAACTTTTCCAAGACCACTTTTCTCTCTGAGAAAGTATATCCATGTCATTCTGCTAAAATCATCAATGAATGTCACATAATATAAACTGCCTTTAATAGATGGGTTTTGTGCAGGACCCCATACATCGCTATGTACTATCTCAAGTGGCCTGCTACTCATGTTGCCTTCTCTAGGAAACCGCAACCTTGCCTGCTTTCCAAACTGACAGGCTTCACAAACATGCATATTCCCATCATACTTGAATCTAGGCAGCCCACTAACAATGCCTCTTGCCTACATGTTCTTTAACCTTTGTATATTGACATGTCCAATCCTCTTATGCCACATATCAATGTCCTGTACCACATTTCTGCTTTTAGAGAACATGGCTGATTTTAACTCAGGAATCCCAGCATCCAGCTTAAACAACCTGCCTTCTTTCTTGCCTTTAGCAATGACTCTACATCCATGTTTGAAATCCTCAACGAAGCAACCATGCTCGTGAAAACGAACCTGTAATCCCTGTTCCACCATTTGACCAACTAAGGACAAACTTTTTGTAATAGAAGGCACGTACAATACATCTGACATAGATTTTGTTTGACCATTGTGCATGACCAATGGTACACTTCCAACATGTGTAATGGCATGTTGAGTATCATCTCCTATCTCCACATAGCCTTTCACATCCATAGGCTTCATATGCTCAAACCATTCACCATGACAAGTCATATGGTTTGATGCTCCAGAGTCCATATACCAAGTGTCATCATTTTCAGCATTTGTCATCATAGATCCCACAACATGTTTCATGGAAAACAAGTGATTTGCGTTGCCATCATTACTGCTTGATGCATAATTTCCACCACCATGTTGTGCATAATGTCCACCATGTTGTGCTCTACCCCCTCTCAAATCATTTTGTTTGCAGAAACAATCACGTGCCATATGACCAAATTTCCCACAGTAATGGCATTCCACATCTTGCATAGATGTTTGTTGGCCTTGCCAACGTCCTCTACCACGAGGATTACCTCTGCCTCTCTGAGGTGTATATCCACGACCACCTCTAGCACCATATGAAGGCTGAAAATTCTGTTGTGGTGACCTGTCCTGCCATCCACGACCATTACCACGGCCACGTGATGCGAATCTCCCCCTGCCTCTAAATCCTCTTTGGGAATAGAAAGCCTGATTTCTACCATTATCATCATGGCTAGTAGATGCATCCTGAAAAGAATCACTGAGTTTGATTTCCTCAACAAACAAGAGTGAAACCAACTCATCAAAGTCTGGTAAACCTGTACTCCGAACCGAGATGGATGTATCAAAAGATTTATATTCCTTGCCAAGACCATGCAAGGTAATGTCTACCAAATCATCATCAGGCATGGGGGCATTTATTGTCACCAATGCATCTGCATACTTCTTTATTCTTGCACATAATCATGGATGCTCCTTCTATTCCGCTTCACATTATGTATCTATTGTCGCAAAACTGAGACTTGCGAGCACTCGTGTCTGTATCAAACAACTTCACCAATGTATCCCATGCATCCTTGGGATTCTTAGCATCATGTATGTGTATGAGAATAGAATTCAAAATACATATAGACAGATAATGCAACACTTTGAATGCTCTTTCTGACCATTGCTTATGAGCTATAACCTGCTGCTGTGTAGGTTGTCAGGGTAGTTCCGTCTCTGGCTCAGCACCTGTAATGAGATTCCAAAAACCTTTTCCCTTCAAAAAACTTTTGATCCTGTACTTCCATGCCTGGAAGTTCTTCCTATCCAGCTTTTCACCAACAATTTGTATTGGATTATCCGACATATTGCTCAATGCAATATACATCTTCCGCACACGTCCAAATCTGTAAACGAGCCTTCCTCAACTCTGATACCATGTTGAAAAATAGGTAGAGGGAGAGGAGACACACACACAGGAGCAAACTCTACTGTATATTGCAAACCCTAACCATAGAGGGAAGCCATCTCCCTTCTCACACAATGCATAAAGCCATAATCCATAATACACACAACATACACTGAGTTGTGTCCACACACATCTAACCCTAGCTAATGTCCACACTCTATGGCCAGCTGGACGCGGTCATTTATGTCTCACACATGTTCCTACCTAACATGCCAGTACGTAGCACAACTGGCACACACTAACATCGAGCTTGAATCTCAACAGCCCCTCTCAAGCTCATAACACCATATTAGTGAATTTGGGAATTTCTCAATTCCCATTTTTGAATACTTAAAAAGGGGACATGGATAACATGTTTGTAAGTTTCTCAAAACCCTATCATATGACCTATCGTTGGAAAGCGCTTGAAAAATGGAATCTAAAGAGCTATAAAGCGCTCATTTTGGATTAGTGGTATTCAAGTTATGGTTAATCCAAACTTTTGACCACGTGTCCCAAACTTGTGGGAAATTCCCATATTCCCCAATATGGTGTTTCATGATGTACTGCCATAGATGAAGATGTAGATGAGCTTGGGATGTCAAAGCTCTCAACAGTCATGTGTAGGCACATAGATCAAGCTGATCTAGCTGCAGAGAGTCTTTCCCTGACATAGTGGTAATGCACCTCAATGTGCTTAGTGCGAGTATGAAACATTGGGTTCCTCGCAATTGCTAATGCGCTCTGGCTGCTGTCAGTGAAAATGGTAGTGCTAGACGACTGTCCAACACCCAAATCAGCTATAAGACGTCTGAGCCACACACACACTCAACTGTAGTTGTAAAAGCTGCCCTGTACTCAGCTTCACAGCTGGAAGTGGCCACTGTAGGCTGATTCTGGTGAAAGCAAAACTTACTAGTGGACACTCGTGTGTCATAACATCCAGCCCAATCTAAATCACTAAAAGCATGCAGCTGTGACTCACCCCCCTTTGGATAAAATAATCCAAAATAATGAGTGCCTTGTAAATAGAAGAAAATCTACTTGACAGCTTGCCAATGCTTCGTACTTGGGCTATACAAAGCTCTTCATGAAGACCTTAAAAGACTTTGTGAGGCAAAGTGCAAGGCCCGAAGGAAGCATGGCCGAGGGTTGGTTGATACAAGAGTCTCTTGTATATATTTCAGAATTTCTTGGTCAGGTGGACAGCTCTTTGCCACGACTATGGAGCAATGAAGAGGACTTGAGGATAACCTCTATTGTGCCTCAAGAAAAAGGACAGAGTAAAGTAATTGACAGAACATTGATTGATGATCTCAATTTCACTTGCATCCTTAATAGTGATGTGATGAGCAGATGGGTTACAAGATATGAGGATGCAAAGACAAAAAGGCAAGCAGAAAGAGCTCTCTTTCGGAGGCAATATGGCTCTCGTAAGGCGTACCCTAAGCATCTAGCAACACTTCCGAATGATATCCATGTTGATTGGTTGCATGAGAAAATGGAGAGAGCAGAGAGCGACGAGGGGATGTATATCACGGCAAAAGAATGGGAGTATGCACGAGGATGCATGTTAAAGGTACATAGAACTAATGTTTTGCATTAGTTGTAAGTGATTTGCTTTTAATATTTATTCACATTGCTTACACAAATATTGCTTCTATTTTGGTCCAGTGCACTATGTTTAATGCTATATGGTGTGAAGGCAAGCATTTTCGAACACAAAGAATTAATGAAAAGAGGAATACACAAGATTGCGGTGTCATTAGTAGCTTTGAGGGAGCTAATGGAAAAATGGATGATTATTGTGGCACAATCCAAGACATATTTAGGCTTGACTTTCGTCGCTTCTTTGTGTATGTTTTGGATATCAAATGGTAAATGAACGTGGTGGAAAAAGGGCCTAATGCAACGATAAAACGCCATGCAAGTGGCTATGTAACTATTGACTCTACAAAGTTTTGGCAAACAAAGAAAGATAGGCTCGTATTGCCACAACAATGTGAGCAGGTATGCATTTTTTTACTAATGTGTTTCATGTACATATATATCTAAGCTCGCGTACCCCTTGACTTTTGATATGCTAATTAATTACTGCAGTATGTGTATTTGAGTAGGTTATCTATCTGCCACCAATGGTGCATGGCATTAAATGGTGGTACGTCATCCCTATTGCACCACGTTCCAAAGTGATATATAATACATTCACTGATATGGAGCATATGGAGGATGTAACAAGCCGCAATGAAGATGATGTCGAACATGCCAATGAAGATGTTGTGATCGATGATCAAGAAATAAGAGATGATCATGATGATGAGGATGAGCGTGACATTTCTCATGATCATGAGAATGACCCTACCATTGAGGATGATGGTGATGTTGATGAGGATGATCAGGGCATCGATACCATTATCAAGGATATAATATCGATAGTGGAATAAATTTAATCGTAGGCTTACAAATTGATCAAATGGATATTGATGTTGATCGTTTGGCAAGGATGGATCTTATTGAAGATGAGATCGAACCCTAACCAATCCATCACTGTATCGTTCTAAATTGATGACATTTCTATTGTATATGTTGTCTTTTAATTATCATCTCATGATTTATTTTTGAATATATTTCATTGTTGTAAATGCATGTAGTGGGATTGTGTAATGATATATACTGTAATGTACTATGAGATGGTTTAAAGAAAATAGTTTTTAATTTTGTAAAGGAATGGAGTTTTTCTTAATACAGTTCTCGCGTGTAACAATGCATGTATAATTGCATGTATATACACGCGCTGATACACGCGTTTTTGAAACCAGTATACACGCAAATTTAGATGCCAATATACACGCCCTGGTAGACGCGCTTCTGAAACTTCAATACACGTGAATTTAGATGCCAATATACACACGCCTGATACTACTCATATACATGCGCGACCATACACGCACCCGTAACTTATCGCGTGTATTGAACGTGTGTATGGTAGCAGTGTCTTGTAGTGGAGCCTTGTGGCACAATTATATAACATCAAACAAAAGGAAGATGAGTCGATGAGAGACTATGTCTCTCATCTGAAGCACTTAAATTCAAGGTGCAAACTTCGAGAAAGGTTGACAGATGATTAATTATTGCCTTATTTTCAGAGAGGGATTAGAGACCATAAAATGCATGATTATCTGGTACTAGCCCAGCTAGTTACTCTTGATGCATGCTACAAATTGGCAATTGAATATGAAGATAATATGTTAGAATTGCCACAACCCGAAGATGTTAAAACATCTACAGCAATCACGACTTTGCGTGTCTCGAGTCATCGAGAAATTGGAGCTCAAAGTAAGCAAGTCAAAAACATGACTGTGGATGAGCTCAGCAATGCCATATTTGAAAAATTAAAGGTTAGGGGGGAGGGAAGAGAGACATCTGGGCATAGGCATAGCCACCTTTACCCCCGTAGGGAATTGGTGTGGTGCTCTATGTGCAGATTAAATCATACCACCACCGAATGTCCACAGTTAAGGGCAAGGACATTACTTTATTATAATCACTGTGTAAAATTGGGAAATCATGACACTTCAATGTGTAGATATCCAAGGTTTCAAAATGTGCCACAACTGCTAGACAACCAACTCTTCCTACTTACCTAGGGGGATGTTCCGGGTACAAGACGCTTCCCCCACCACAAGTTCTATTGCCACAACCACCACAGACGAAGATCAATCAAGTAATGATTGAAGAGCCATCAGAAGATGTTGACATGGTGCGAGAAATAGAACTTAGCGGGGATTACTATGAGGACATGACTGAGGTTAAGCCAAAATACTATGTCCTACAGAATAACACGCTAGTACACCTGTGTTTCAAACCACGGTACAGTGAAAGGTCAAGGAAATAAACTCAAATTTGAGAAGAGGACCTTTGCGAGAAATAGAACTTAGCGGGGATTACTATGAGGACATGACTGAGGTTACGCCAAAATACTATGTCCTACAGAATAACACGCTAGTACACCTGTGTTTCAAACCACGGTACAGTGAAAGGTCAAGGAAATAAACTCAAATTTGAGAAGAGGACCTTTACAATGCTATGGCTGCGGTGGGCCACATCGAGTAGCCGAATGCCCAAACAAGAATATGAATCATACACACCAACCACAACAAGTGGCGGCCACGCCCAATGGCTCACCTGCACTAAATGTGGAATTGATCATTGATCAAGGATTATCCCTACCGACGAGCAAGTGGCTCTACTTCTATTGTTAATCAAGGCACCATCCGGACCATTAGTGTACAATCTAGGAAGATCACACCGCGCTCAATGTCTTAATATAAGCTCAGGCTCAATTAGGAGAAAAGGGAAGAAATCGGGCGGATGGGACTATTTCCAGATCTAGCCACAGGAGAAGAGTGAAGAAAGTAGGAAAGGGGGACACATGGGTTACAATCCAAGATGGATCTGAAGAAGATACAATTGATACCAGATCCACCCAATCAAAGGATGAGGGGGGTCAAGGGATCAATCTTGGAGGATTAGATGAGGGAAAGCAACGAGAACAACCAGTAACTCCTAAGGGGGTTGGTGAATATCCCAATGCCGACGAAGAAATACAAAAGCTCGAAGATGCTAAGGCCTTAGTTGAAGAGTACCAATGACTTCATGACACTAAGCTAAGGACCAGCCAACTAAGGGATACCATCTATCCACGAGATGAACCAACCCGAAATAGGGTATTAAACATGCCAACCCCGATTCCGGAAGGAACAAAGAGGACTCCCAGACCAACACAATGTCTAGAATGTTTGAGGAAAATGAGTTGGGGGTGTATAGATAGTCCTTCCCCATGGAAGAATACGAGACACCTACATGGGAAGAACCCTCTATATCCAAAGAACCTAGGGATATAGGAAGCCTTGCAGTTATACTATCCACGCCTGTCCAAATGCGATTGGGGCAACTGTCATGTAATTTCAACGTACAAGACTTGGAAAACACTTACTTCAACGTTCAAGTGAAGCACGTAAAATAGAGAATGTGCACCCTTCAAAAACCGGTGTCGATGAAGCCTTGTAAAGATGCTCTTGTTCCATATCATCATCGTCCATACCTTTGGGATCATCCCTAAAAAGATACCGCACCATATCATCAAACACTTCCTCTTCCACAACTTCGTGGGGTGCAGGGCTATTGTCATCCCTTTCCCACTCAATCCCATTCCACAAGGCAACTCCATCTGTCACCATAGTGCGGGCAAAACTAGGCACAAAAATATTCTTTAACCTTGTGAAGTTAACCTTATCCTCAGGCTTAAGGGTTCGGAACCATTGATGAGCTTTTCCCTCTAAGGTCAGCGAGACGAGAAGGCATGTATCATGGTCACATCACTGACCGGTCCGCAGGTTTCACATGTGGATTCAAAAATCTCTACATGTTGGATAGGATCCCCGTCTCCCCAGAGAACTTTTGAAATGATATGGGGTTTCATCTGAGAAGGTCGGGATTCTAGAGTAGAGCCCAGTTCCTTGACTATCCCTCGGCCCATCTTTGCTGCCATATTTAACAGGTTTGCCCTTGTGGCCACATTAAGGTCCATGGCTGTATTGTTTCTAGCCCTCTGGGGAATTGCTCCCCCCTTCCTATACCTCGTCCCCTACCTGTATTGGCTCTTCTCTAGGTATCTTGAGTTCATGTAATGCTCTAGTTGTAGTACCCTGGTGGGATTCCCCATTAGTCGCTTCTGTGTGTCTTTGTGTAATTAAGAGCTCCATGTCTTGGAAGAATGTAGGGTTATTGATCATTAGCTCAATATCCTTTTTGGTATAGAGACGGTCTTCTACTTCTACAGCCATGTTAGCTAGGTTACCCTCTTCTTTTCTGGTTGTAAACCCTTCCTCCATTCTGGATTCCTCGTTGATGGGTTCCAAGTTCGGAATTTCTCCCTCACTTCTACATGTAGCAATTTTAGGTTCTTTTCCTCGTGATTAGAGTGAGTTAACACTTCCTGTCTCGCTACTTGATGAACCCATGCCTGCAGATTGCGCTTCTTCATCATGACTGGTTTGGAGACCGAAAAATCCCTAGGCGATATCAATGATCCCACTAGACTTGGTTAGGAAGTGTGGTTTATCTTCTTCCCCAAACCTAGCGTATCTCAGCCCTTCTTCCATGGATTCTGCACTACTGGTTTTAGCGGTGGTCAGGTTTCTCAAACACTCAAGTGTGTGCTTGTGAAATGTCTTGATCCCACACTTCTTTGGTAGGAAGTTCCTGGGTGATTTGATGCACGTCTCCGATGAGTTTTTTAGATCTTAAGTGCATGTATGTATGATCTGATAAGCTATTAATCAATCCAAATTGATTTAATTTCTGATTCTATTGCTCTGTTCAGGAGGCATAAAATAGCAAAGAATATTTCACGTCGTGAAATTGCAGGAAATGGTTCACGTCGTGAATTGTTTTCGTGCACTTTCATGTGCTCAAAAAATTTTCCTCCTTAGGGCTAAATTCCTTCCTTTAGTCAAATTCCCTTTCCTTAGCCAACCTCTATAATCTTGGTATTATCAATCCGTTGGTTTGGCCTACATGTGAATCTGCAGGATTTATTTCACGTCATGAAACAGTAAGTGTTTCACTCCGTGAACCGCTTCAGAAATGGTTCACGCCATGAGAGGTTTATTGCACTTTCACGTGCTCAAAATTTTGGCGGATTACACCGTGTCAGAGGTGTCAGGATCCATCTTTTGAGGTGTGTAGGTATAAGAACCTCCCCTTCTAATCTTATAATTGTTCCCCTCTCTGAAATAAAAGAAAGATCCTGTTTTACCCTGTTTTGGCCTGGAGAGAGAAAATGTCTAGAGGGAGGTAATTCAAAATTGAGATATTTTTGGATATAAAAATCCTCCTAGTGTCTAAAATGGTTTCCCCTGAAACAAAAATTCAAAAAGAACTTTCCAATGTGCAATTGGAATTAATTAAAAATCGGTATAAAGGACCTTAGCCTAAGGGTCCAGATTTTTAGAAATTTTTGGATTATGGTCTAATTAAGGTTCCTATGGACCAATAAGATTAATCCAAATGTAGGGAGGAGATAAATTGAAGAATAAAAGAAAACCCCCCCAAAAATGAGTAAATGCTCACATAGGATGAAGAGTGGACTAAGGACCAAAGAAAAGAATTAAAAAACTAAATTTTGACACCTCAGTGTGGGGATCTCCCCTCATGAAGTAGGCACCTTTTTCATCATTACCCCCAATTTTTAATCAATAAAATGAGATATTTTCATCTCTCCTCTCTCCTATTTCAAAACTAGATCCAAAAAGTAAGCTAAACTGACCCAAAAATGGTCAAAAATTAACCAAACTGATTTGGAAAATTCTAGAATCAGTTTGCTTGGTTAGAGGCTCACTTTTTCCTATAAATAGAAGCCTCGCCCTTTGTAAAAGCTTAATGGTGTTTATGCATTGTTACTCTCTTCCTGTCATGAGCCATCTACATTCAATTTTTTAATAAATAAATTATTTTTGGCCTAATCCTCTCCAAAGTGAATTGGTGGCCACTCTTGCTTCAAACAAGAGTAGAACCCTCAATCCCTCAAGCCAAAGGAGAGCTTACAAGCTCCATGTAAGCTAATTTTCTTACTTGTTTAATGAAAAATCTATGGTTTTCTTAATTTTTATGTTTTGCAGATGTTGAATTAAATTCAAATGCTATGACTTTGATAAAAAGGCCACCCTCTTCTCCTCTTTACATTCCAAACCTTCTCAATCCTAGAAAAATTAAATAAGCGATTAATTAAACTCGTCTTATTGCTTACTCTCTTGAATTTAGAAAATTATGTAGATTAGAGTTCTATAAATCTAATTTGGGTTAATTTAAGTTAAATAAAGAATGATAAAAATGAGAAACAGTCAGCCATACAAAGGAGGTTATGGAAAAATTTTCTAGAATTTTGTGGAAAAGAAAGTTTGTTTTTATGTTATTCCAAAAGAGTAATTCCCACCATTTTTGCATCTAAAAGAAATATTCTAATTACTCCATGTACATATTCACATATGAATATGCATTGATATCACTGATATTAATTTATTAAATTTGAATTTTTATGCATAGAAATATGTATAAAGGAATTTTTTTAATTATAAAAGTGTTATTCTTATTAAATTTGATTTCTATGCATAGAAAGATGCATAATGGATTTTTTTGAAATTATAAAAGTGTTATTCTTATTAAATTTGATTTTTATGCATAGAAAGATGCATAAAGAAATTTTTATTATTATAAAAGTGTTATTCTTATTAAATTTGATTTCTATGCATAGAAAGATGCATAAAGAAAAATTTTTTATTACAAAAGTGTTATTCTCATTTAATGCATAGAAAGATGCATAAAGGAATGTTTTTATTACAGAAGTATTATTCTCATTAAAATTGATTTTTATGCATAGAAAGATGCATAAAGGAAATTTTTTTATTACAAAAGTGTTATTCTCATTAAATTTAATTTTTATGCATAGAAAGATGCATAAAGGAATTTTTTTATAAGAAAAATGTTACTCTCATTAAAATTGATTTTTATGCATAGAAAGATGCATAAAGGGATTTTTTTAATTACAAAAGTGTTATTCTCATTAAAATTGATTTTTATGCATCGAAAGATGCAAAAAGTATTTTTTTTATTACAAAAGTGTTATTCTTATTAAATTTGATTTTTATGCATAGAAAGATGCATAAAGGAATTTTTTTTAATTACAAAAGTGTTATTCTCTTTAAATTTGACTTTTAGGCATAATAAGATGCATAAAGGAATATTTTTTATTACAAAAGTGTTATTCTCATTAAATTTGATTTTTATGCATAGAAAGATGCATAAAGGAAATTATTTTATTACAAAAGTGTTATTCTCATTAAATTTGATTTTTATGCATAGAAAGATGCATAAAGGAGATTTTTTAATTACAAAAGTGTTATTCTTATAAAATTTTATTTTTATGCATAGAAAGATGCATAAAGAAATTTTTTAATCATAAAAGTGTTATTATTATAAAAATTAATTTTTATGCATAAAGAAATTCTTTTTATTTTAAAAGTGTTATTTCTATTAAATTTGATTTTATGCATAAAAGGATTTTTTTAATAAAAGTGTTATTTCCACACTGAAGTTGATTTTTATGCATAAATAGATGCATAAAGAATTTTTATATCAAAATTAGAATTCTCTTAAATTCTATGTTTAAATTCTATGAGTATTTGATAAATGAATAATTAAATACTCTAAGAGAGAAATTTCTATCGTTTTATATTCACACACGGATTCTAAAAAGAGAATTCAAGAAATCTATCGAGATTGAAATATTCAGTTAAATGATTAATCTATTCCTCATTGGAATTCATAACTAATTTAGAAATTAGTTAAGTGAATATTCAAAGAAAGAAATTCAATAAAATAGTAACTGAATCATCAAACCTTTTCGAGAAAGATAGATCAGGAAAAATCTTATCCGACTCGAACCTTGAATCAGACTATGACCAAGACCAAACTCTTTCATCAGTTTGGAGGAAAGAAGGTGTGACCAGTTTAGAAAAATACACTTAAAACTCTCGCCAAATCTGAAACTAAGTTTGAGACCCTTCGAATTGATATGTGGATCAAGGTTATAGAATTCGAGGAATTCTGGTATGAAATTCAAAATTCTGATCAAGATGTTTTGGGGATACTAATTCAAGAAATACGCCTTGTATTCAAAATAAAATCAAATTGAAAACTTGCATAGAAATGAGATGTGATGTGAATAGATGTGAAGAGATGTAATGTGAATAGATGTGATGAGATGTCATGTGAATCAGATAGATGTGAATGAATGGATGGGTGGGATGTGATGTGAATAGATGTGATGAGATGTGATGAGATGTGAATAGATGTGAATAGATGTGATGAGATGTGATGTGAATAGATGTGATGAGATGCGATGTGAATCAGATAGATATGAATGAATGGATGAATGTGGATGTGTATGTGATGATAATGGATGTGGATGTGTATGTGAAGAATGGATGTGGATGTGTATGTGAAGAATAATGGATGTGGATGAGTATGTGAAAGAATGGATGTGGATGTGTATGTGAAAGAATGTGATGTGATGTAAAGAGATGTGATGTGATATGAATATATGTGAATGTGAAGTGATAGATATGAATGTATGGATAGATGTGAGTAGTCATACATGTGAACGTCTAAGTGTCCAGATTTTCAAAAAAATTTGGATTATGGTCCAATTAAGGTTCCTATGGACCAATAAGATTAATCCAAATGTAGGGAGGAGATAAATTGAAGAATAAAAGAAAACTCCCCCAAAAATGAGTAAATGCTCACATAAGATGAAGAGTGGACTAAGGACCAAAGAAAAGAATTAAAAAACTAAATTTTGACACCTCAGTGTGGGGATCTCCCCTCATGAAGTAGGCACCTTTTTCTCATCATTACCCCCAATTTTTAATCAATAAAATTAGATATTTTCATCTCTCCTCTCTCCTATTTCAAAACTAGATCCAAAAAGTAAGCTAAAGTGACCCAAAAATGGTCAAAAATTGACCAAACTGATCTGGAAAATTCTAGAATCAGCTTTCTTGGTTAGAGGCTCACTTTTTCCTATAAATAGAAGCCTCGCCCTTTGTAAAAGCTTAATGGTGTTTATGCACTGTTACTCTGCTCCTGTCGTCCCCTGAGCCATCTACATTGATTTTTTTAATAATTCAATTGTTTTTGGCCTAATTCTCTCCAAAGTGAATTGGTGGCCACTCTTGCTTCAAACAAGAGTAGAACCCTCAATCCCTCAAGCCAAAGGAGAGCTTACAAGCTCCATGTAAGCTAATTTTCTTACTTGTTTAATGAAAAATCTATGGTTTTCTTAATTTTTATGTTTTGCAAATGTTGAATTAAATTCAAATGCTATGCCTTTGATAAAAAGGCCACCCCCTTCTCCTCTTTACATTCCAACCCTTCTCAATCCTAGAAAGATTAAATAAGGGATCAATTAAACTCTTCTTATTGTTTACTCTCTTGAATTTAGAAAATTGTGTAGATTAGAGTTCTATAAATCTAATTTGGGTTATTTTAAGTTAAATAAAGAATGATAAAAATGAGAAACGGTCAGCCATACAAAGGAGGTTATGGTAAAATTTTCCAGAATTTTGTGGAAAAGAAAGTTTGTTTTTATGTTATTCCAAAAGAGTAATTCCCACCATTTTTGCATCTAAAAGAAATATTCTAATTACTCCATGTACACATTCACCTATGAATATGCATGGATATCACTGATATTAACTATTAAATTTGATTTTTATGCATAGAAAGATGCATAAAGGAATTTTTTTAATTACAAAAGTGTTATTCTTATTAAATTTGATTTCTATGCATAGAAAGATGCATAATGGAACTTTTTTTAAATTATAAAAGTGTTATTATTATTAAATTTGATTTCTATGCTAAGAAAGATGCATAAAGAAATTTTTATTATTATAAAAGTGTTATTCTTATTAAATTTGATTTCTATGCATAGAAAGATACATAATGGAATTTTTTTATTATAAAAGTGTTATTTTTATTAAATTTGATTTCTATGCATAGAAAGATGCATAAAGGAAAATTTTTTTATTACAAAAGTGTTATTCTCATTAAATTTGATTTTTATGCATAAAAATATGCATTAAGAAATCTTTTTTTATTACAAAAGTGTTATTCTCATTAAATTTGATTTTTATGCTACATAGAAAGATGCATAAAGGTTTTTTTTTAAATTACAAAAGTGTTATTCTCATTAAAACTGATTTTTATGCATAGAAAGATGCATAAAGGAATTTTTTTAATTACAAAAGTGTTATTCTCATTAAAATTCATTTTTATGCATAGAAAGATGCATAAAGGAAATTTTTTATTACAAAAGTGTTATTCTCATTAAATTTGATTTTTAAGCATAGAAAGATGCATAAAGGAATGTTTTTTATTACAAAAGTGTTATTCTCATCAAATTTGATTTTTATGCATAGAAAGATACATAAAGGAATTTTTTTTTAGTAAAAAAGTGTTATTCTCATTAAATTTGATTTTTATGCATAGAAAGATGCATAAAGGATTTTTTTAATTATAAAAGTGTTATTCTTATAAAATTTGATTTTTATGCATAAATATATGCATAAGAAATTCTTTTTTATTTTAAAATTATTATTCCCATTAAATTCAAATTTATGCATAAAAGGATTTTTTTTATAAAAGTGTTATTTCCACTGAAGTTGATTTTTATGCATGAATAGATGCATAAAGAATTTTTATATCGAAATTCGAACTCTCTTAATATTTATGTTTAAATTCTATGAGTATTTGATAAATGAATAATTAAATACTCTAAGAGAGAAATTTCTATCGTTTGAAATTCACACGGATTGTAAAAAGAGAATTCAAGAAAACTATCGAGATCGAAATATTCAGATAAATGATTAATCTATTCCTCATTGGAATTTGTAACTAATTTGGAAATCAATTAAGTGAATATTCAAAGAAAGAAATTCAGTAAAATAGTAACTGAATTATAAAACCATTTTGAGAAAGATAGATCAGGAAAAATCTTATCCGACTCGAACTTTGAATCAGACTATGACCAAGACCAAATGACCAAGACCAAACTCTTTCGTCAGTTTTGAGGAAAGAAGGTGTGACCAGTTTAGAAAAATACACTCAAAACTCCTGCCAAATCTGAAACTAAGTTTGAGACCCTTCGAATTGATTTGTGGATCAAGGTTATAGAATTCGAGGAATTCTGGTATGAAATTCAGAGTTCCGATCAAGAAGTTTTGGGAATACTGATTCAAGAGATACTCCTTGTATTCAAAAGAAAAATCAAACTGAAAACTTGCATAGAAATGAGATGTGATGTGAATAGATGTGATGAGATGTAATGTGAATAGATGTGATGAGATGTCATGTGAATCAGATAGATGTGAATGAATGGATAGGTGGGATGTGATCTGATGAGATGTGATGTGAATAGATGTGATTTGAATAGATGTGATGAGATGTAATGTGAATCAGATAGATGTGAATGAATGGATGGATGTGGATGTGTATGTGATGAAAATGGATGTGAATGTGTATGTGAAGAATGGATGTGGATGAGTATGTGAAGAATGGATGTGGATGAGTATTTGAAAGAATGGATGTAGATGTGTGAAAGAATGGATGTGGATGTATATGAAAGAATGGATGTGGATGTGTATGTGAAAGAATGTGATGTGATGTAAAGAGATGTGATGTGATATGAATATATGTGGATGTAAAGTGATAGATATGAATGTATGGATAGATGTGAGTAGTCATACATGTGAACGATTAGATGGATGTGGATGAATGAGAGCTGATGTGGATAGAAGTGATATGATATAATGTGGATGAATGAGATGAGATGTGTATGAATGAGAGATGATGTGGATAGAAGTGATATGATATAATGTGGATAGAATGTATGTGATGGGATGGTTATGAGAATGAATGTGGTGGATATGAATGAATGAATGTGATGGATATGAATGAACGTGATGTGATGGATGTGAATGAACGTGATGTGATGGATGTGATGTAAATGAATGTGATGAACGTGAATAGATGTGATGTGATAGACGTGAATAGATGTGATGTGATGTGAATCGGGATGTGAATGAATGAGATGTGATGTCATGTGAATCGGGATGTGAGTGAATGAGATGTGATGTAAATTGGGATAGATGTGATATGTGATGTGAATGAATATGATGTGATGAGATGTGGATATGGGTAGATGTGGATATGGGTAGATGCGAGTGGATGAGATGTGATGCGGATAAATGAGGAAAGATGTGATGAGATGGAAAATGATGTGATGAGATTGGGAATACATATGAAATAAATGAGGATTAATGTGGAACAATGTGGAAAGACGAGAGTTCGTTATAGAAACTGTATTTATGACCTGTTTTTAAATGATTGTTTTATGTCAAAAATGCTGGAGAAGCATTTTGACCGTCTTGTGAATGAGGTCGTCGAGACTTATCTGTTAAAGTTGCAATAGCTGATGGAGAGTCAACGGAGGACGTCTCACGTAGCAAGGTCAGCCGAGGTCTTGACTAGCCTCGGTTTGATTTAAATGGTGAGCTTACGGTGGATGAGGGACTAAGGAAGCGGCCTATGAGTGAAGCGCTAGGTGACCTGCGAAGGATCCTAGAGGGTGCTGACTATACGGTGCTTGAGCTCTGAGTCGCCGAAGATACCCACACGTATGTCGTGGAAGATATTAGAACAAGGAGTAAGATTTGTTTTCTGAATTCGGGCATGGATCTTGTTGATTGACCTTGGTGGTCCTCCAATGGATGAGTCCGGATATTCATGCAAACTTAAAACTAGTCACACCACTTACACACCCAATATAAAATTGCCTTTCTCACAGATTCAGCTCTCTTTGAAACAATCTTTTAATGAAACTATTGTATCACTGATCATGATCCTCCAAAGTTAATTCGGTTAAATCCTAATTTCTAATTTTTCCTTCATCGGTGTACTTATGGCATCATTGGCAACTAGAATGCTCACCACCTTTCCACTCATCAGGGGCCTTTTCAATAGTTCCTAGCTCATAGCTCCCGGCAATAAATTCACTTATAAAAATCAAAATGGAATCTCCGTCAAAGATTAGCAAGATCAACCAACAGATCCATATAAAAGAGCCAGGCTAGGGGGCCTGGGAACTCTTTCCCCTAGTACCCGGGACAAAACCTAACCAAATTCTTGAATGGATCTCATCTCACTATAGTGGTTGGGGGTGGTTGGCTAACCCACGGGACTGATAGGCTAGACTGATGGATCCCTAAAATGAGACTCAATTCTGTTATGGTATGATAGATGACGTAAATCTTGGATAAAAATTGTTTTATGGAAAAGAATCAACGGCTGTGCTCTCAATGACGAAAAAAGCGTTGGTCTCTATGATCCAAGTGCAAGTCTTTTCCTTGATCTGACTATGATACTTACGGGTTCGGTCAGATCGGTTCAGTTAGTTAAGGCTCTTGAGACTACGTTAGAGTAAAAATATCCTGGAGGAATCGAAGTTTTTCCGGGTTTGGTTTTGGAAGAACCGATGGATTAGGCCAAAATCTTTTGAGATGCTTTTATTCTACCTTCCTGACTCACTAGGGTCAGTTTTACACGCATAAAACACCTCAAAAGGCTACTTTTAACCTTAAGGGTAGGTTCGCACGCAAGGAAAAAGTAAGCTAAAAGACGTATTTTGGGCCTGCGCCACGCACCGTTGAAGCTTTTGTAAGCTTCCCCGCACATCATGTGGACACCTTTCGATCATGGTTGCATGCCCCCAATGCCTCCATTCCATTCAACGGAACCTCGGCCTCAATTCCTCATTCACATGTGGTGACCATGCCAGACATGATTGGCCAGGAGGGTGAAACGATCTTTGAAGAGCCCTCATCTAGTGGGGGTCCTCCATACATGCACCCCGCAGTGGATAGATTCCCCACGCACATTCAAATACCCTCTTCTCCATCCACCATGGATCTATCCCACCCCCCACTCTTACACCACCTCCCTTACCCCACAACTTGACATTCCAACCTTAGCACAAGATCTAGGAAGGGGAGCGTCACAACACTTGCAACCACAAACATCACATAAAAAACCTATTTGGGCAAAAATTTTCAAACTTCTGCAAAATTTCCATGGAGTTAAAGACCCCGTATTCCATATCGAGGTCTTTAACCAAATCTATCAGGCATTTGAAATTTTCGATGATGCAACCAAAGTCCATCTCCTTGGACTCAGCCTTGAAGGCAAGGCCATGCAATGGTTCCAATCATTGGACCCTCCACACACACAAAAACGCTTTCAAAGGGGTGAGAGATGCTTTCATTCTTGGATTTGAACCCTATGGGCCCAAATGGAGCCTCGTCATCCAATCGTTCCAATTGGAACAAAAACCTGAGGAAACATTACATGACTACATCGCTCACGTCAACAAGTACCTTGATTCGCGTTGAGAAGAGAGGGAAAATTTGAGAGATAAGAAATTAATGAACCATTTCCTCTTGGGATTGCATAAATTTTTTAAAAAAATCTAAACGGCCATTCCACACTTGCCCTGCGGCCATTCCACGCTAAAGCCACGGGCATACGCTTGTAAACGTCTTGCAGTACCAAACCCAAAAAAATAAAAGTAAAGTAAAAAATTTCTAAATTTCCAAATCTTTTGAGGTGCTTTTGGTCTACCTCCCTAACTCACTAGGGTCATTTTCACACGTATAAAACACCTCAAAAGACCACTTTTAACCTTAAGGATACGTTTACACACAAGGCAAAAGTGAGCTAAAACTGCTATTCGGGCCTGCACGCGTACTGTTGAAGCTTTTTTAAGCTTCCCCACACACCATGGACACCTTTCAATCATGGTTGCACGCCCCCAATGCCTCTATTCCATTTGACGGTACCTCGGCCTCAATTCCTCATTCACATGTGGTCACCATGCCACACATGATTGGCCGAGAGGGTGAAACGATCTTTAAAGACCCCTCATCTAATGGGGCCCCTCCCCATACATGAATCCATGCTTGCATGCTCCCTATGCTCCACCACCACCCTATGGGCCACAAACATCGTGCGATCCACCAACTCCAACTCCAAACAAGTCCACAAACATCGTGCGATCCACCAACTCCAACTCCAAACAAGTCTCAGTCCAATTTCATTTTTAGAGAGGGATCTTTATCCACATCACGTGGTGGGTACGATGTAGATCCACGTGAAGGGTTTGTAATAGCACGAACACTCAAAAGGTATGCTAAATGAAAATACAACTAAATTCACACAGATCTGCATCATACCCACCACCTGATGTTTTTTAGCATCCATACCCATGACAAAAGTAAAAAACAAGCATGAGAAACTATATGAAACTAAAAGAGATACACCTTGTAATAGGACTAATTGTTGAAGTTGTGATCCATTACAAGTTGTCCTTATTCACTGACCTATTATTAATCTAATCAATGTTAAACAAGACTCAAAAGAAAAACTGAGACCATTATTCGGATTAGCAATGGCAGTGGTTTTGTATGCCCTAAACTAGACTACATCGACTAGTCCACATCTACCACTCCTCTTAGCGTGTTCACATTATGGATCGCTTGTATATACTCTATTATGGGTGTTAGTCACTTTATCTTCTTTGTAGACCTCTTTTGTTGTGTGAAGAAGAAGAAGAATTTTCAGCCTCTCACCTTGTGTGTTCTCTTCTAGGGTTTGTGTGAGTGTGCTTGAAGAGATCAAGCTCTCTTCTCCCCTGCATCTTTTCATGATGTGCCAATATTCAGTCTATTGTGTGATGCCCTTGAATGAGTGTTATACAAGTTTAATGATTCATTGTGGGAAACATAAGTAGTTAGTATAGCCAAGGACATCTAAAGCTGCATTGAGAAAACCAAAATGTTGGTTCAACAAGCTATTCAAGGAGATAGGAGTGTTGGACCAAGCATGGTTCAAATGACAATAGCCAAAGAATTAATAATGTCTTCAGTGCTAAAAAAGATAGGGTTGAAGATAATATAGTTGGGGACATTGAATGACCAATTTATTGGAAGAAATAGCTCTTCTAGTGGAGAATCAAAGGTACCTTTGTTAACATGTTAACAAGATAAAAATTGTCGGTGTAGTTCTTTGGATACTGTAGATTGAGAATTATTGTTACAGATGAAATAAATAAGGCTTTTTCTTGTTGGGGTTGGCTATGATGCTATCTTGGTTGTTAAAGAATAATTCAATGTATAATTTCTTCCAAGGAAGTAGGTTCCCTGGACAAGGGCTACCAAGTGAAAGGTGTTTTGTATTCAAAATGTTGACCAAGGGTCCAGTTCAAGTGTGGACTTAGTTAACCAAATGAGATGAAGTGCTTGTGGTGACCTCCATCTTGCATGGGTGCAATTTGATCATACGCATGGAGTACATGATTGGGTAACAATGGCATGCCACATTTATGATCCATCATAATCGTAATCAGTTATACACACACACTTATTTATTTTATTAAAGGTATAGTGCTAATCTATGCAACCATAAATAGATTTCTATCTTTAATAATGTGCAGGGTTCAAGAGTTGATGACTATTGCAATGTGTGAGATGAAAGAGGAAGACACAGAATCCCAGGTCCTTTTTTGGACTTTGCTTGATCAAACGATGGAAAGGAATGGTCATGAAAGAGCTGATTTTCATGCTTTAATGGAAAATGAAGCACAAGCCAATTGGAATGCTATAAGAATATAAAACCTACACCTTTCAAAGATCTTTCTTAAACATGCTAGATGTTCTTTCCAGGATGAATGAACACATTGGTCATCTAAGAAAGCTTCAACAAACTCTCTTAAGAAGTCCTTAAAGGCAATGTTTGTTAGCCTTTAGAACATGGCTAGTGTGTTGTTTAGGCCAAATGGCATAATACAATAAGCACACACCCCACCTTTTGTAACAAATATTGTTTTAGCTTGGTCCTAAGGTGAAATGGAAATTTGATTATAGCCTAAGTATCCATCTAAAAATTTATAAGCTTCCTTGCTTGCAACTCGCTCTAGCACATGTTCAAAATAACAGAAGGGGTAGTGATCCCCTCTACGAGTGGCAGCATTCACCTTCTTGAGATTAACACACACTCTAGGTTTTCCATTTTTCTTAGGCACAACCATAATAGGTGAAACCCACTCTGAGTGTTTGATCTCATAAATGAATCTACATTCAATACGCTTGTCAACTTCTTCCTTCACAAATTTGGCCTATTTAGGATTCATTGGATAGGGTCATTGGTTGGACTTATCTCGTATTTAGTACCATTGGGATGGTGTGCTATAGAACACTAGCAGGCACTTCCTTCATGTCATAATAAGTCCAGGCAAAAAAGTCCCTATACTCCTTGAGAAGAGCTATAAGTTCAGCTTCCTTGACCTTATTTAATTCCTTGACTATGTAGACAGGCTTAGGATCTTTTCTTAGTTCTCAGCCAAGTCTACTTCCTTGACCTCTGTAAGCCCATCGTAGACTCCTCCATTCTCACTTGTGGGGTTATGTTTGGCATTATCAAAAACACTAACTTGTGTTCCCCTATGGTGTATGACTTGTAATGCTCAAGTGACGGGCATAAATCAGGCTCATTTTCCTTTCCTTTGCTAGCTGTTTCAATTGTAGCCTTAGCCTCTCATTCCTTCTATGCAAGTTCACAATTTTGTTTCCTCCTGGTGGCTGGACGACTCGATTTTGGTTCATTAGAGACTTTCACCTTAGCTATATCAGTTGGTGGTGGCCTACAATACTTGACCTTCTATAACTCCTCTCCCCAATCATCTATAAACTTTTGATGCTAGTCTAGTGCACCCATGTACTAGAGCCATTGGGCATGGTAGTTATACTTTCTTGTAGGCTTCTATGATGATTCGTTGCATAGCATTTACGTCTCCGCCATCTTCAGAGATGCTCCTTGGTGTTTTAAAAAACGTCATCCCTTTCTTTAGATTGGGAATTCGTGTCAGATTCCTATAGTTTCTTTTGATGTTCTCAGCTTTGTTTTTCTTGGTGAATGAGGAGTAGGTTTTGCTTTCAACCTCTATTTCAGACTCTTCACCACTATTGGTGCTTGAGCTTGACTTATCCCATGTGGATTCAATTTCACTATAACCAATCCCCTTGACATTAGAAGGTAGAGCATGAATCATTTGTATAAGGAAACAACCTTAGGGAGCTCGCCACCATCAGTTGTAACCCATGTAGATTCTCTTACTTCCCAAACTATCCATCATATGTATCCATTTTAGATCATCTTCAAGCTCAATAGCTTGTTTTTTAGCATCTTTGTAGGGTGAGTCCTTCCCTACATCGGCGGTCTCTTCTTTGCAAGTATAGGAATATTGCAAAGGGGTCGAATGGATCAAATCACTAGTTGAATAGTCCACCACTACTTGGATGTACGTGACAACCAATCATCATGTCTACTCATTGGATGTACATGAGTAATCACCAGGTCTACTCTAAGGATCGAGTCATCAAATTATAGGGGGTAGACATGGTTTTTCGACCAATCATGAACCATAATTATAGGGGGTAGACATTGTTTTTGGACCATTTTAGCTTCACGCATAAATGGTCTTCCTAAGATCATTTCATAACAATCAAGTTACTTGGAAAAGTCCATCTCACAATGAACGTATGCCTCACCCGATGTTTCAACACTTTGATCTTAAGGTTACGTAACATTCCCATTGTTTTGTTAACAATACTGTCAGCCATTTTAACCACAATGTCTAAGACTTAAAGCTTGGGTTTGGCCATTTTTTGAGCATTTTTTTGTGATTATATTGACTCATGCACCACCATCAAGGACTCCCATTATACTGTGATGCCCTTGGCAAGCTGGTAGTAATGTGTTGGATTCATCACCTTCAAAGTATTGACCCAATTTATTCAATCAAATTTTGACCATTGATTTGGCGTACTCATCCTCTACTTGGGTTCTTGGATCTTCTATGACTTGAGTTGGCAGTGAAATTCCATAGTAGGGTTTGTTGAGATATCAAGCTCATCTAGTGAGGCGGTGGACATTGATGACCCGCCTGGGGGATATGCCCCACACTTACACCACTGGCATGGTTGGTCATGGGTGATATGCGGCCAGTGGGATGACAGGCTGTGTGACAGCCATTCTAGAGACTAGCATAGTTATAGCACCAGCTCATTTAGTTGGGTTCACACTATAGAGAACCCTAGTATGTATTTGGTTGAGTACCTTTTCATAGGTGTGTACTCCTATCTTTGTATATGGTGTGTTGAGTGTTGAAAGAAGAAGAAGAAGATTTTCAGCCTCTCACCTTGTGTGTTCTCTTTTAGGGTTTTGTGAGTGTGTGTGTGCTTGTAAGAGCTCAAGCTCTCTTCTCCCCTATATCTTTTCATGGTATCAGAGCTTGGTTCATGCTAAGGGCTAAGCTGCAAGCAAGAGAAGCACAGGAAGCAGTACGAGGGTAAGAGCTTGTGAGTGTGTGTGTGCTTGCAAGAGCTCAAGCTCTCTTTTCCCCTGCATCTTTTCATGGTATCAGATCTTGGTTCATGCTAAGGGCTGAGCTACAAGCAAGAGAAGCATAGGAAGTGGTACGAGGGTAAGAGCTTCAACTACTCTTCCCTATTTGTGTTGGCGACTACACCCTTGTCGGGAGCTTTACGGGAAGCATCGGCAAACGATCTCTGATTGAGGAGCTTTCTTCGCGGGAGTAAAGCTATAGGGCAACTATGCTGTCCTATTGGACTAAATTTTTTGGGCTGAAAACGCGTTTCGGGTGCGTTACGACCTCCGTTTTTCAGAAAGCAGGCGATTTCGAGCACTCTGGATAAGTCATCGATTCTCTGCAAAACTCTGTTTTAAGAATTGCAGGAAGACAGATTGGTTGTGCAGACAATGTGTGTGCTGCAAGGAGGTCAACAGTTGCTATTGGGTGTATGTATGCACATTGAGGTCACTGGTTGTGTGACATTTGAGTGTACTACAGTACTGCTATAGAAAATACAGCAGTTTGTGCAGGACAAACTAGAGTGCTATTTCTGGTAAATTTGTGTGTCTGGCAAGATGTCAAATGATGAAATAAACCAGATTGTTGCTGAGAAGCTTGATAAGAACAACTTCCATGCTTAGAGGTTCAGGTTGTGACAAATTTCCTGATGGGGAAAGGGTTACTGGGACTACATAAAAGGTAAGCATGAAGAGGCACCGGAGATACCAGAGATCAATCCGACTGCTGCAAATGTGAAATAGTTTAAGGATTGAACTAAGGAGCCAGAAAAGTTATGTATTGGCTCTCTATCAGTATACAGGACACAATGATTGGGCACATACAGGATGCCAAGTCCCCCAAGGAGACGTGGGACACCTTGGTAAAACCCTATGAAACGAATACCAAGGCATGAAAGATACAGTTGAAGAATGAACTTCATACTATGGAGAAAACGAGTATATCTGTGAATGACTATGCATTGAAGATCAAGGGTATTGTGGAATCCCTTGTATCTATTGGTGTTTTAGTAGATGATGATGATAAGGTGGAAGTCTGTCTACGTGGTCTCGAGCCACAACACAAGGCATTCAAGACGTCTATTCAAACTCGGGAAAACATTTCCAATTTCACAGATTTGGTGTCTATGTTGATTATAGAAGAGAAGAGCTTGGGTGAAGACCAACAGCCTTCACAAAATAAAAATAGTTCAGAGAAACAGGCCTTCTACGCAAGTTCAAGAAGAGGATGAGGTAGAGGAGGCCGTGGACGTGGGCAAGGAGGTGGCCGAACAGGTAATCAGAATTATGGCCAGCAGAGCAGCAGCAACAACAACAATCCCAGAATTCACAACAACAACAACACGCAGGTGGAAGAGGCCAATTCAGAGGCAAGGGGAGTCAAAGAGGTCCTGGAAATTGGCAAAGGCAGTATAATGATACACGTGGATGCTTTTATTGTGGTAAGCCTAGACATGTGCAGGCAGATTGTTATAAGAAGCAGGCAGTATAATGATACACGTGGATGCTTTCATGTAAACAAATATGCAAAATACTCAATCTGCACAGAGGCCACAAGCTATTGCTACCTCGACCATGAACTGCGCCATCTGTGCTTTTGTGTGCCGCTACCGACGATTGGTCTCCGCTTTCTCTCTGTATGCTTTGCGCACAAGTCTCCACATCGTCATTAGCTTGTAGTTCTCTTATTCACGGCCGTTTCTTTGGCCTGGCAACTCTACCAGTGCCGGCTGCCCATGACTTTGTTGCAACCACCTGCTCCGCTGACCACTTTGTCTGCGTATCTCTTGATGATCTGCGGGGCCTCCATCATAGCGCCGTTGGCTCTCCTCCTGTGAGCCTTCACTCCACTCCAAGGCTCACAAAGATTTAGACTTCAGTTCACTGGAGCTTCTTTTGCTGAGCTTCCCTTAAGCTTTTCTCCACCATGACCTCCATCATGGCGATGGTGACTGGTTTTCGGTTTGCTATCCTGGCCGCCCACAACCCCTTGTAGTTTTGGGTCCCACATTCTGCTCTGGCAGACCACAGCTTTACGAGCTTCTCCCTCTACTTGCCTCATCTATTCAACCTCCCTCTTGAGGTTTAACACACAGCCATCACAATGACCGCCAACTAGCTCCCCATTGAGCTCCAAAACTTGCTTACCTTAGTAAAACCTCCCTCATGAGGATACCATGTTAACAATTCTAAAATGGGATTGATCATGGTGATAGACACAAGATTAAGCATAGATTAAGGTGGGTTGTACCACACTAAAAACTCCATAAGAGAGAGAGAGAGATTGCACACTCAACACAAGTTCTATTGCATATCACAGCAGATAATCATACAATGATATAGGCCCTCTAGCCTTATCCCACTTTACATGTCATCATCCATGTGTCTAGGATACGCCATGAAGTTGGTATGCAAAGTTAAATGGTATGATTTGGGACCAATCCATAGCCATATGTGCAAAAGTGGTGAGAAGCTTTGGGTAGCCTTGGTGGTAGGCATCTTGTCGAGATAGCATGAAAGGTATAGGCGATGTAGAAGTTCTTCTAGTGAAGCCTCTTTCTTTGTGGAAATGGGACCCTTCAAACTGAGGTAGTTGGTAGTTTTTATACCTCCAGCTCATAGCGTGATACTTAGAGATTGAGCTTCTTCGTTGTGCGAATACAGAGGGTGACGTTGGTGTGTTGAATTGGAGTTGAAGCAGAGGTTACATGCATTGAAGCTTTTTGGAGGTACCTGTGATTGAAAGGTTAAGGGTTCTCCAAGTGATTGGTCGTACCCTGGGAGGTGGTTATAATACATGTTTTATAGGTAGTGAACAAAAGACTCACAAAGATGGCACGTTTTTGAAAAGATGCAGGAGGGGGGAAGAGGGCTTGAGCTCTTGCACACTCACAAAACCCTAAAAGAGAATACACAAGGTGAGAGGCTGAAAATCTTTGTCTTCTTCACACAACACTCAACACACCATATACAAAGATAAGAGTACACACAATATGAAAGGTACTCAACCAAATACATACTAGAGTTCTCTATAGTGTGAACCCGACTAAATAAGCTGGCGCTATAACTATGCCAGTCTCTAGATGGCTGTCACACAACCTGTCATCCCACTGGCCACATATCACCCATGATCTCACCAACCATGCCAGTGGTGTAAGTGTAGGGCCTATCCCCCAAGCGAGTCATCAGTGGTCCACCGTCTCACTAGATGAGCTCGATATCTCAATACTCCCCCCCTCGAGCTCAACTCCATCTCATGTACACCAAGCGAAGCCCTGAATCTGCGGAGCTTCTCTGTACCCAATGCTTTGGTGAAGATGTCAGCAACCTGATCCTATGTGTTGACATAAACAAGGTCAACGTCTCCTGCCAAAACCTTCTCTCTGACAAAATGGTAGTGGACCTCTATATGCTTCGCGTACGAGCATGAAAAACTGGGTTCCTGGCCAACTGTATACTGTTAATGTTCTCACAGAAAATGACAACTTGTCTATCCACTGATAGACCCAAATCTACAAGTAACTTTCTCAACCAAGCTACCTCACATGCTGCCATAGCAGCACCTCTGTACTTGGCCTCTGTACTGGATAGACCAACCGTAGGCTGCTTCTTGCTGCTCCAAGTCATAGCAGCACTCCCTAAAGAAAACATGAAGCCAATCAGCATCTGTGTACCCACAATGCAAAGTAGTCCACAATGCAAAGTAAACCTCACATACCTCAGTATGCGTCTCAATGCATCCAAATGCGGCTTCCGAGGAACCTGCATAAACTGACTCACAACCCAACAGCATAGCTCAAATCTGGCCTGGTGATCGTCATGTAGATCAAGCTTCCTACTATGCGCCTATACATAGTAGGATCCTCCAAAATCTCTCTTGAATCTACACTCCACTTGCCATTCTGATCTAATGGCACTGAGATAGGCTTACAACCTATAATACCATACTTGGACAACATGTCCAAGCCATACTGTCTCTGCAGTAATCTAATACCATGTGGTGACCTAATCACCTCAATGCCCAAGAAATATCTGAGCTCCCCCATATCCTTCATCTCAAACTTCTGTCTAAGCAAGATCTTTACATCAAAGATCTCTGCATCATGGTCCCCCGTAATGATCAGGTCATCTACATAGATTACAATAGCACAACCCCTCTATCACTCTGTCTCACATACAGCGAGAAATTTGCATTGGCTACATGAAAGCCAATAGTGAAGATATTCAAAAATCTTGTCAAACCATGGTCTTGGTGCTTGTTTTAAGCCATACAAGGCTTTCTTCAACCTGCACAAAAATCTTGTCAAACCATGGTCTTGGTGCTTGTTTTAAGCCATACAAGGCTTTCTTCAACCTGCACACATGCTCGAAGTGACTCACATCCTCATAACCAGGTGGCTGCAACATATACACCTCTTCCTGCAAATCCCCATGCAAGAATGCATTCTTTAACTCCATCTGATGTAAAGACCATTGCTTTGACGCAGCCACTGCTATCACAACTCTCACTGTTGCCATCTTGGCAACTGGGTTGAAAGTTTCCTCATAATCAATGCCATATGTCTGTACATATCCTTTGGCTACCAATCTAGCCTTGTACCTGCTTATGCTTCCATCACAGTTATGTTTTACTTTGTACACCCACTTGCATCCAATGGCTTTCTTGCCTTCAGGCAATTTCACTAAATCCCAACTCTCATTTCCATATAGTGCATCCATCTCCTCATCCATAGCTTTCTCCTCCCAACACACATTTCCAACAGCCTCATCAATGCATGTAGGCTCTACAACCTGTACAACTTTTGCCATGTATGCATGTAGTGATGTGCCACATAACCATCATAGGTAAACCTCTGCACATGATTCTTCACTCTCCTAGATCTTCGTAGCTTTGCATTCATGGCTTCCATAGCCTTCTTTACACCAGGTGTTCTCATATAGCTGGTATCCCAAGATCCTCATCAAGGCTCATCTCTGAGCCACTAGACTCTCCATCAACATGAGAATGCCCTGCAGAAATGTTAGGCATACTAAGGGGCTCAACAACTTTCTCTTTGCCTTTATGTGATGTACTAATCACATTTGCAGGACTGGTATTATGATGCAGCCTGCCACTCCATGGTCTATCAAAACTGAACCACTAGATGAGGACTCTCCTGGTCCACTCAAAGACTGTGATTGCTGACTTGTATTCTGTGCAACCACATTTCCACTCACATCAATCCTAACAGCTTCTTTTTCACCAGCATACCAGTTGCTCATCTCATAAAAAACAACATCCCTGCTTACCCTCAACTCCTCACGTGTAGCAGGGTTATAACACCTGTATCCCTTTTGCTCAAGGGAATACCCAATAAACACACATTTTTCAGCTTTTGGATCCAGCTTAGTTCTCAGCTCATCTGGCACATGCACATATGCAATGCATCCAAAGACTTTCAGATGAGACAAATCAGGTTTTCTACCAGTAAACCTCTCCTCTGGAGTTACATCATGTATGGCTGCAGAGTTGGAGTTCTGTTCATGATGTAAACTGCTGTAGAAACAGCCTCAGCCCAATAGCTATGCGGCATATGTTTCTCTTCCATCAATGCTCGCGCAATCTCAGCAACATGCTTGTTTTTTCGCTCAGCAACTCCATTTTGCTGCGGAGTGTATCTGCATGTAAACTGTCTCCGAGTACCATTCTTCTTCAAAAATTCAGAGAACTCATTGGAGAAGTACTCTCCCCCTCCATCTAACATTAGGCACTTTACATATTTCCATGTTTGCTTTTCAACCATAACTCTGAAATTCTGAAAATGAGTGAACACCTCACCCTTCTCCTTTATGAAGTATACCCACACTTTCCTTGTGTGGTCATCAATAAATGTCACATAATACCTGCAGCCTCCCACATAGACATGGTCTTTGTAGGACCCCATACATCTGAATGCACAACATCTAGTGCATTTCTGCTCACATTTCTGTCACGTGAAAATACATGCTTTGTTTGCTTTCCAAATTGGCATGCTTCACATATTTTCTGCATACCTTCAACTTTAAACTTTGGCAGCCCTGTCACAATTCCTTTAGTCTGCATAGACTTCATTCTCTGCACATTCACATGTCTAATTCTTTTATGCCAAATGTCTGTTTCTGCAACAATTCCTGAACTATTTGCAAATATCGCAGCACTCACTTCAGGCATGTTTACATTCAATGTAAACATTCTACCCACTCTGTTGCCTTTTGCAACCAACCTACACTTGTCTTTAAAGTCTTCAACATAACAACCATCAGGGTTAAACCGAACCTACAAACCCTGCCAATCATCTGGCCAACTGAAACCAGATTCTTTGTTATGTTCGAAACATGAAGTACACCTGCAAGGTACTTCACTTTGCCATCCTGCATAGACAATGGCACATCTCCAACATGGGCAATTGGATGAGCAGTGTCATCCCCTGTTTCCACAAAACCTGGTCTTTCAAGGTTTTTCATCTCCTTGAACCACTCCCAATGACTTGTCATGTGGTTCGAAGCACCGAAATCAACGTACCATGCTGCATCTTTATGTGCTGCTTCAACATTTTCAGACATGGCATTAACGACATGCTGCATAACAAACAACCTTTCATTATCCTCATTGTTTTTGCTCGAGGATACATAGTTGTTTTGCTGCAATTTCCCATTTTGCATGTCAGCCTGCTTCTTATAACAATCTGCTTCTTGCACATGTCCAAGAGGCTTACCACAATAAAAGCATCCACGTGTATCATTATATAAACATGCTAAGTCCACTATCGCCTTGCTCCAACACCACTTCTACTCGGCACCTCGACAAGCAAAGGTGGGAGAGAAATCTATGCAGAAACAGAAAGGTGGAAGAAGTGTGAAAAGTAAAGAGGAGAGAAATCTATGGAGAATTTATGGAGGCTAAATGGCAATATGGCACCAAAAAGTAAAGAGGAAGGGAATCTATGGAGAATATATAGAGGCTAAATGGCAAATATGGCACCAAAATGTTTTTTTTTTTGCATTTCTATTAAATATATTCTGTGAGATTTTCAAGAATAAGAGCATTTTTCTAAGGTTCCATTTTAGTATGGCTTAAAAAATTCAATGAAATGATGACCGCATTCCATGTCCTCTCTATACTCTTTCTATTTAAGGTCTCACAATTTTCTATAAAAAGCCATAAACCACTCATTTGACGAGTAAAGGGGGAGAGAGAGAGGAGGAGGAGAGGGAGGGGGTGGAGGTGGGGAACTCATGCCTAAGAGAAGGAGGAGAGGGAGGGGGTGGCGGTGGGGAACTCATGCCTAAGGTCTGTATTAATACAGTACAAATAATTTGTCCGAATATACAATACAAATAATTTGTCTAAATATATGAAATGGCTAGGAAGCACATGAGCTTGTATTAAAAAACCATGTTTTGATCTCATGCAAGTATAAGAGGGCTTTTGGTGAAGAATGCAAAAATTCCATTGTTATGTGCACGCGCGAGTGTGTGTGAAGCAATAGCTCTATCGGTGCCCCTCTTACATTGCAACAATTTTTGGCCCAGTTAACTTTCTGGATCCCCGTTAAACTGCACACTGGTTATAATAAGAGAGAGAGAAGAGAGAAGAAGAGAAGAGAACTTTTTAACGTCGTAGGAAACTATCCCAAGAGACCAAATTGATCTATCCGACAACATTTGAACTCAAGACCTTTGATTCAAGAGAGAGAAAGAGAGTGTGAGCCAACCCTAGAGTTTTGCTATATAACGGACTCTGGAGCACGTAGGTATGCATCGTTTCATTGTTTCCTTTTCGTCTTCTTTCGTTCCTGCGTTTTCTGCCTGCTCTTCCATCGCTAGCCCTTAGCCACCGTCTCTCACCATGCAGATCTTCGTGAAGACCCTCACAGGCAAGACCATTACCTTGGAGGTGGAGAGTTCCGACACCATAGACAACGTCAAGGCCAAGATCCAGGACAAGGAGGGCATCCCTCCTGACCAGCAGAGGCTCATCTTCGCAGGAAAGCAACTTGAGGATGGCCGTACCCTAGCGGACTACAACATCCAAAAGGAGTCCACCCTCCACCTGGTGCTCCGCCTGCGAGGGGGAATGCAGATCTTCGTCAAAACCCTGACCGGCAAGACCATCACCTTGGAGGTGGAGAGCTCCGATACCATTGACAACGTCAAGGCCAAGATCCAGGACAAGGAGGGCATCCCTCCTGACCAGCAGCGCCTCATCTTTGCTGGGAAGCAACTCGAGGACGGCCGTACCCTGGCCGATTACAACATCCAGAAGGAGTCCACCCTCCACCTGGTGCTCCGTCTTCGCGGTGGCATGCAGATCTTCGTCAAGACTCTGACTGGTAAGACAATCACCCTGGAGGTGGAGAGCTCTGACACCATTGACAACGTCAAGGCCAAGATCCAGGACAAGGAGGGCATCCCACCCGACCAGCAACGCCTCATCTTTGCTGGGAAGCAGCTCGAGGATGGCCGCACCCTGGCAGACTACAACATTCAGAAGGAGTCTACCCTGCACTTGGTGCTCCGCCTGCGCGGGGGCATGCAGATCTTTGTGAAGACTCTCACCGGGAAGACAATCACCCTGGAGGTGGAGAGCTCTGACACCATTGATAATGTTAAGGCCAAGATCCAGGACAAGGAGGGCATCCCTCCTGACCAGCAGCGCCTGATCTTCGCTGGGAAGCAGCTCGAGGATGGCCGCACCCTCGCAGACTATAACATCCAGAAGGAGTCCACCCTCCACCTGGTGCTCCGCCTCCGGGGAGGGATGCAGATTTTTGTCAAGACCTTGACTGGTAAAACCATCACCCTGGAGGTGGAGAGTTCTGACACTATTGACAATGTCAAGGCTAAGATCCAGGACAAGGAGGGGATCCCCCCTGACCAGCAGCGCCTGATATTTGCTGGGAAGCAGCTCGAGGACGGCCGCACCCTGGCTGACTACAACATCCAGAAGGAGTCCACCCTCCACCTGGTGCTGCGTCTCAGGGGCGGGCTCTGAGGTGCCTTCCTGCCAATTACTATAAAACTTGGTGCTAGCTGCTGGTTGGATGGGGATTTTGTGATGTAGTAGGGACTTCTATTTTGTGTTCTATTTTGTGTGCTGTGTATTTTGTGCAGCGGTGCCATGCCTAATTTAAGATGTCGTGATTGTCTCATATGTGGTTCTAATGTCGCACATGTTTGAAGTCGAGTTTCTTGAGATGATTATTTTTCCTTAAGTATACTGATGTATCTTTGTTGTACTTGGTCCTAATGTTTATCTTGGGAGTTTAACTTAATTGTTTTTGCGAATGATAACATCCCCCTTGCCCCTATCCAAAATCTGCAGTTGTGATGCGTCATTCTATTAATGGGAAAAAAAGATTCTTGTGTTTTCATCTTGCATGTTGTTTGTCCAGTGATGCTATGCTATAAATAAGATGTCGTGATTGAGCTTAACACATTCTTTGTTTCTCGTATATGTGGTTTTAATGTCACTCACGCTTGCTTTGAAGTTTGGTTTATGATTATGATTCCTGAATTATAATGATGAATTTTGACTTTACCCAATGCAAATGTTTATCCTGGGATGAATGATACCATCGCCCTTTCTGCAGTGGTGATGTCATTTCATTGATGGGTAAAAATTCTTGTGTTACCTTCTTGTATGATATTAACTTGGTTTAGGTGCCCTTTAGTATTCTCACTGTAAGATACATGAAATGGTGTCTCTGCTTGTTGCTAAATATGATGAAAGATTCCTTTTAGTATTGTCATTGTAAGATTCATGAAATTACCATTTCATGGTGTCTGTTGATAAATATGATGTTAGATTTAGTAGCATTAATTGGAGATGCTTTTTTCCAAGTAATGCTGTTCTTTTAGTGGGATATCCAGCTTGTATAATGCTCGTTTTTATATGGATTTGGTCTACTGCCAGTGCAGGCACCTGGTCAGGTGCATATGGAGCAGTTTGTAGTGTAGGAAAAACTAAATCTCTATTATGGGAGCAGGTTGTTCTCTATGGGTCTGTGAGGTGCCCCCCCCCTCTTCCCCGTCTCTTTCTGTTCCCTTCCCTCTTTTTTTGGGCTCCTCACTCACATACTGTTCTTGCCACCATGGGGATGTGCTCCCTTCTTTATCTCGGTTACCTTCTGCCTCAGTTCCATTCACATCTGCTCCCATCTTCAATTGTTTCCCATCTCCACCTCCATCCTTCTGGTCTCCCCTCTTCCACGTTTCAGGCACCTTTCCTTCCCTCTGCGTTCCTTTCCATATGCTCTCTGCTGCTTACCTACGCTGTTGACACACCGCTGCTCTAATTGGGTTCCCTCCTTTTGTACTTCTGCTGCTCTGACATCCTCAGTAGCAGCCGCTCTGACATCCTCTACTGAAGCTATCTTGATCTGTGCCTTCTTGGGTTAGTGCTAACTTGGAGGCTGTGGCATTGAGTGTCTTCCAGAGAGTGTGCCACATGCATTTTGCAATTGAAGCAGCACAGTTGCCTGGCCACTTTGGATTGTCTGGCCTACCCGAGCAATAACAAGGAGCGTCAATAGAATCTCCTCTCACAGGCTGATCATTCTCTTCCCTTGACTGGTTCATCTAGTGTATCAAGTTCTTTAAGCCTAACAAGATGGTATTTTGTCTGCCCAAATTGGGGCAGTTGGTTGCCTTTAAGCAGAGGGTACTCCATAGAAAGTTGGCTATGTAGACGATGTTCTATGCATGCCATTGGGACGGAGGAACATTTTACGTTGAGGTGCCCAAGGCTATCCACACATTAGAGAGAATTTCAAGCAGCTTCTAGATTGATCATGGATCAACCATCTCGGTCCACTAGCCCTGTATGTTAGGGTTAATGTCTTTTAAAGTGGAGGTGCTTGGTCCAAACCCACCAAAAGGTCATCAAATTTCAGTACTCAATCTTGCTTAAAAATGAATTCTAGAAAGTGGTCAACAATTAATAGGGAGTGGGCCTTGCGATCTAATTGACTTCTTTAGCAAGAGGTTACATGTCTACCCAATGGTGATAGTTGTCAGCATCAATTTAGACTCACATTGAGTACTCCACACCTGAGGTGAAAGTTTCTGTTGAGAGTGACTTAGGGTGTGACAACCCTATGACTGTTGACATGTGGTACATGAATGTGTGGATCTCATGGACGGATCCATGAGGAGACATGGTGTGGTTACAAACAATGGTATAAAAATGGCTGAATAATACGTCAGAAGTAATCGTTGGGGGTGCAAATCTCGTATGGGTTGTGGGGATTGCAAGATGGGAAAAGGGAGGCCAAGTAATTTCACATGCAAAGGCAGAAGTTGAAAGGGTATATATGATCCAAAGGGATCCCTCCTATCTTAAACTTTTGGAAGATTGGAGGGTTGTTTAGACTTGCCTTAGCATGCTGCAAGCCCATGTGGATGTGTGTGTCTAGGGATGCTAGTGGCTCTAGAAAGCATGTTGGGTGCATAAGTTGGCGAGCCATCGATTACTTCCTCGGTGTGTGAACCATGACACATCATGGACGGTGAGCCCCGGTTCATGGTCCCATGGCACTTCCTTCCTTGTTGGATTGGAGGGGGATGTTGGAGGTGTACATCTTGCATGGGTAGTGGGGATTGCAAGGTGGGAAAAGGGGGGCCAAGTAATCCCACATGCAAAGGCAGTGTGGAAGATCAAAGGGTATATATAGTCCATAGGGATCCCTCCTATCTTAAACTCTCCCAAGCTTGTCTTTTGTGGAACACTGGAGAAATGGTTAGGTAGGGTGGGGAATTGCTTTGGAGAGATGGTTAGGTAGGGTGGGGAATTGCTTTAGCATACGAGAGCCTTCACAAGGCCGTGGAGATGTGTATGCCTCAAGGGTGCTAGCAGCTCTAGAAAGCATGCTGGGCACATATGTTGGCCAACTGCCAATTTCTTCCTTGGTGTGTGAACATGACATATCTTGGGTGGTGTGGCAACTCTTGGTTTTTAAGAGTAATGCGGTAGCTAGAGGTATTCTTTTTCTATCCTTGGAATCACGCAAGGAGTCAAGCACTGTAATTGGAGAAATGGCAGAAAAAGTTGGACCACTGTTTTAAATGCGATAAGACAACATCCATGCATTTTACTTATACTTAAAGGTTGTTCATGGTTGATGTTGAACATGAAGCTCTGCGGTCCTTTATTGGAGAGGCATCCGTTGGGAGCCTATAGCCTCCGACGGCCAAAGATCTCACAATTAAGCCTCAAAGCCTTAAACAAAGAATGGTGGTGAGGTTATTGATTCATTGTTTGTGCGCTAAGTTTTCAAAATTTTCCCAAGTCTCTTAATTTCCCCCAATTATCTCCCTCAAAATCTCTCACATTTCCTTCAATCTCCCTTGAATTCTCCAAGCCCCTACAATTCCCTCAAGTTTTCCCCAAGTTTTTCAAATTTTCCCAATCTTCCAAATTTTTGGTAAATATTTTCTTTTTTATGTTTAATATTTTTAATTATATCTTAAAAAAAGGGGAAAAAAGTAATCGCACTTAAAGTACTTATCTTTGATGCTCACTTTGAGTATTTGTTCTGTATGGCAAGTATTCAACCACCTTATAGACACACTGAGTCCCAGCAGGGTGGTGGAGCTGGGACTTTTGACTCAGAAGGTAACAATGGGGAGCTCTCTTCCCCATTTGGGGATAGGAATCCTGGCACTTTTGAGTGTTCTGTGAACCCAGAGCCTCTGTTTCTCCCACTCAGACCAGCATCACCTCATTAGTGGATAGTTTTACTTGCATGATTGGGCTTGCAACTGATGCCCTCTCCTCATAAGGAGTATTTGCTTTATTTATGCAGTGATGAGTACACAAACGAGGCTGAATCTACCCATGACAATAATAGACCTGTAGATGTGTTTACCTCAGAGATGGAGGCTCACATGCACACCAATCAGGGGTTAAGAACTGGTGGAAAACAACTGCGTGGATGGAGCTGAACTGATGACCCACGTTTTCTCCTGGGGCGGCCAGAGATCACACACAAGGAAGACCTTTCTTGCTTGTGTTTTCTGCTGGCCTGCAATGCATCAAAGATGTAGTGAATTGGGCTGGATGTGCATTTATATAGGCTGCCTAGAGCCTGCTGACCTGCCTAGAGGACAAGCAAGACTTGCCAATTCCTGAGTCTTTTTAGGGTTTATCGTGGGTCCACATGGGCCGCCCTGACCCGGTTAAAAATACACTGAAGTGAGCACTGATGGCTGGCAAGAATTTAATTTCCTCTTTAGGAAAACCGGTAATTTTTTTTTATATATTTAGTTATAAAACCGGTTAGTAGCAAGATTTTTATTAATAAAAACTTCAACCTTGTCCGAAAATCGGCAAATTTTTTATATATTTAGTTATAAAACCGGATCTTAGCAAGATTTTTATTAATCAAAACCGGCTAGGCTTCAACCTTGTCCTTTTTAGACCAATTGAGAAAAAAGTTTATCGTGAGCAAAGTACCCATAGCTCCTACACTGCACATAGGGCTCCTTAAATAGGTTGCCCATGGCCCACATTTGGGGCTGTCCACCTCTTTGGACTGGTTGAGAAAAAAGTTTATCGTGAGCAAAGTACCCGTGGCTCCTACACTGCATATAGGGCACCTTAAATAGGTTGCCCATGGCCCACTCCACAGCCATCATCCATGTTCTTGAAGTATGTCTCATCTACCCACTTTCCATCAATAGCAAAAGTTCACCAAATAGCGCTCGTGAAGCACTGCTCGGGAAATACACTTTATCGAGCTGGACTAAAAACCTTCTCATTGTAATTTGAAGAGGAAATTAACCATTTGGAGAAGGCATTTCTCTATAAATTTTGCAAAATATAACTAAAACTTGAAAATTTTGAAGATGATTCTTCTCGTTCTCCCACAAATTTGAGCAAGCTATGCACAAATTTGAACAAGTTCTGGGCTAAGTCGAATCTATCTTTTCCCGAACCCTATTGTGAATGTTTCCATGTGCAAGCTTGCAGTCGTGATATGCAAATTGTTTTGGTTGTAAAACCTCTTCCAAATCATCCACTTCCGATGCATACTCAATAATTGGTTCCATTGGCTCTGGCCTAACATACTTGCTTAAGAGGCTTACATGAAATGCATTGTGGATCTTCAAATGACTGAGCAACTTCATGACATGCATTGTGTGTCGTTGAATGACTGGGCAACAAGCTACTTCATTGATCTTTGCAAGCACTGGAAAGGGTCTAGAGTACCTTGTGGAAAGATTGGGTTACATGCTTTCCTTCTGAGAGACACTTCCAGAGTCGGGCTTTCTCAAATTTCAGCAAAGCCCAAATATTCTTCTTGATGTCCATTTGTCTTCTATGCTTATATGGAGCTTTCTTTTTTTCTAGGACTGTTATATGGTTGTCTACACTTGGGCAAAGTCTATGTCCAAATCTCGTACATACTCATCGGCTATAGATATTTCATCCTTAGTAAGAAGGATGGGTGGAAGTTTCACCTTGCCATATATGATTTCAAAAGGGACCTTACTCGTAGATGCATGGAATATGCAGTGGTTATAGCAAACTGGGAGCTTTATACCTGTGCATTCCAAGCATTAGCATACATAAGCCTCAATATCCTTTCTTATTTTCGAACATCTCTCAAAGAAGTGGCAAGTATACTTCTTCTATGTTTTGCATAAGGAGGGGCATGACATTCATCCATCACTCTATGTAGTAGATCTTTGACCACACACATGTAGTTATTCGTCACCATGAGATATCCATCCTTGATAGTAGAAGAGGCATCCCATATGTGTGCAAAATCAACGCATTTCCTTCATGTTAGACTCTAGTCCTAATGATAGGCAATGAAAATTGGTGTTGGATATCAATGCTCCACCCTCATATTGTATTATCTAGGCACCAACTAGCTCATGTTTATACAGCCACCATTTGGTGCCGACAACGCCAAATATCCTCTAAGACTGTACAAGTTGAAGGTTAAGGCTATTCTTTCCTCTGAGCTTTGGGACACCGTCATTGGTGATGTTGTTCACCTGCCACCAACAAGGGATGTAGTAACACTTGCTACTGACCTTGTCCAAGCTTGGAGATGAAGGGATTCAAATCCTCTGTGTGCCATCATCACGAGTGTGGAAGATAGTGTGCTGATCATGCTTTAGCATATCTCCATAGGTGTAGAAGAATGTGCCTTGTTGAAGAGCTAGTACGAGACCACAAATCCCTCAAGGATTCAGAATCTCGAAGATTAGCTTCAACAAGAGAAGCTGAATAAGGTGAAACGTGGAGGTGTTTCTCACCAAAATCAAAGATCTCTGTGACCGGATGGCTACAATTAGCATGAGTGCGCTCTCCCTAGGTCTTACTCATTGTTGTTTAAGGGTATTGCCGCCTAAGTATGACAGTTTTGTTATATCTTTGAATGTTGGTGTGAGACCTACTCCTCTCACATTTGAGGAGTTTAACTCATTACTTCACGATGAAGAGATGAGGATGCAGAGTTGGCAACACTAGGCTTTCTCCGCTAACACAAAGAAGAAGGGTAAGGATTCTAACTCTTTAAATCAGAAGAAAAAGGTTAAATGCTATTGCAGTAACAAGAAAGGGCACATAGCCAAAGAATGCAAGAAAAAGAGAAAACAGATGCCAAGAATGGCACTCTAAAGGTAAATGAAGAATCTTATCATGCTACAGAATCAGAGCTTTTGTTGCCAATGAAGAAGTGTGTAGTGAGACAACTAATGTTGCAGCACATGGTGATTCTTGGATCATTGATAGTGGAGCTTCTAGGCACATGACTAGTCACAAAGGATTGGTATTCCTCCCTAAACCTTGTGGGAGATGGCATCATGGTGGTAGTGGGCAATGATGCAAAGTGCCTAATAAAAGGTTCAACTACTATTTCACTTATGTCTAAAGAAGGTTGTACACAGTCTTTCAAATGTTATTTGGGTTCTTGACATGAAGAGAAACCTACTTTCTGTCCCATCACGGATTGTAACTTGCAAGTTCATGTCAACAATAATGTCATAGTCATTCTTGATGGGAATGATAGGGTCATTGCAAAGGGAATTCTGATGGAGGGCAATCTGCCCCATTTCCTATGGACATGGATTTTGAAGACAAATAACAAGAGCTTCATGTTCCACAAAAAGTAAGCCATTCCCCAAGAACTCCGGCACGCATCGAGGATGTGCCTCAAGATGTTCGTAGATCCAGAAGGTTAGAAGAGAAAAATAGGGATGGAGAGAATCTTGTGAATTTTTCTTTTATGATAGAGGTACTGAAGATTCAAGAGCTTAACATATTTGTTGAAGCACAAGGGGATCCAAAGTGGATGGTAGTCAACAGAATATGACTTCATCATAAAAAACCATACTTGGGACCTTATAGATCATCTCCTGAAAGAACTAAGGTAATTGCTACTAAGTGGGGTTTACAAAGCAAAATACAAGTCTGATTATACAAGGCATCGTTGGTTGCTAAAGGTTTTACACAAGTTGAAGGTTTTGACTTTCAGAAAACTTCTGCTCCTATAGCTAGGTTAACCACAATTTGCACCGTTATTACATTGACAGTGCAAGGGGGATGGCATATTCTCCACATGGATGTAAAATTTTATTTCCTCTATGCGAACCTTGAGGAGAGGTATATGTGGAATAGCCACTTGGTTTTGTGGTTCCCAATTTTGAAAGCAAAGTTTGAAGTTACAGTGGAAGGCACTCTATGGGCTGAAATAGGCCCCATGAGCATGGTCCCAGACGATTGATGCTTACTTTGTGAGTATTGGTCTCTTACTACGCAGTCCTTCAGATGTAAATTTGTATGTCTTTTGTGAGAAGGATAAGTATATGGTCATTGTTCTCTATGTAGATGACCTCATCTTGACAAGGGATCACCAAAAAATATATCACAAACATAATAGATGCGTAATACAAAGTTTGAGATGGTAGATCTTGGGCTTATGCATTCTTGTTTGGGGATTGAGGCTTGGCAGAAGCTAGATAACATTTTCATCTCTCAATAAAAATATACAGGTGAGATACTCAAGGTTGATGTGAAGCTATTCATTGAGACACCTCAGACCTTGTGGATGAGACCTTATACAAGAAATTGGTTGGTAGTCTTATCTTCTTATGTGAGCAGGCATCAGTTTTTCTATTAGTGTTTTGAGCAGGTTTTGCAACAATCCCCATGAGAATAAGTGGAAAGTACGTATGCGGGTGTTATGATACATCTAAGGTACTCACGAGTAAGGCATCACCTATGTTGCGAGCAAGAACCTCAGTGGATTTTGTAAGCTAGATTGGGCAGGAGATTTGGACACACCAGGCGCTCAAACAGGGTATTGTTTTTCTCTTGGTTTGGGATGAATTTCTTTGATCAGTAAGAAAAACCCATTGTTGTACTCTCATCAACATAGGCTACATACAAAGTTGTATGCTTTGCATCATGTGAGGCATTGTGGCTGAGGAGGATTCTACAGGATATGGGGCAGTGTAGAAGAAACCTACAACACTACAATGTGACAACCAGAGTTGCATGGCCATTGCTCGAAATCTTGTGTTTCCTACTTACATAAAAACATTGATATTCATTATTGTATGAGCTCATCATGTTCAGGGAGGTTGGCTCGATGACATAGAATTGTGTAGACAAGGGATCAAATGGAACAACATCATTATCGACTCGACATCGGACCATAGAGGTAGTTCTCCTTTAGGTGGACATTGAGGGGGGGGGGTGTTAGATATCAATGCTTCACCCTCATATTATATTGTCCAAACACCAGCTAGCTCATGTTTTTATGGTTCCCATTATGAGGAGTAGCCATGGTTGAGCAGCTCGGGCGCCCAACATCCTCATATTCACACGAGAAGGTCAAGACGGTCTACTGCCTTGACGACAAAGAATTGTGCTGGCATCTTCACATAGGTTCTTAGCAAGGATTGGAACACTGTTGTTGCGGACAAAATAGGTAATATTTCCTAAAAACGAGAAACATTTGGCATCTTTCAAAAGATTCCATAAAAAAAGTTCAGCTTTTTACCTCTTTTTAAAAAGTGGTCTCCGCATGCGTACAACACTGCCAAAAAACGATAATATTTTGGGCACTTTATATGTTTTTTACAAAAATTGACATGAAAAAAAAGACTTTGTTTTGCTTACTTTTTGAGATTACAATTAAAAATCTAACAATACATGCCAAAATAGAGACAATGTTTATTATTTCCATCTTCAATCCATTTAAAATAGAGACAATGTTTATTATTTCCATCTTCAATCCATTTAAAAAATGATACAAATGTAAAAGAAGCCATTTTCTAAACATATAGCTTATGGCATAGGTATGGTTCGTCATAATCATTGCTACACCATCACTAGTCGATGTGCCTTTCCCTGAGAAGGTAGACGAGGCATCCTCTTCTTCACTATCCACAAATACAATTTTTTCTTCTATGTGTACACTTGAAGCTTAGACTCCTTGGGTCATCTGCCATGTTAGCATGATTGAGGATGTGCTACAGAGTGCAACTATAAAAACTATTTGTGTAATTATATTACAAAAACATTATCTTGATACAATTATTATCTTAATTGTAAAACCCTATTTTGGCTCTTGATGATGAGAGTAGTATTAAAATCCATTTTGAAGCTCTTGAGTATCACAATTTCTTAATTGATAATACATACTTTTTTAAAAAGAGTTCGTTACGTACATATGAATTTTAAAATATCATGAATAAGCTATTTAAAAGTTGTCTAATTTTGAAAAATAATTCCACACTCATTTTTAAAGAAGATGTGTCCTTGATGTGACAAAAAAGAGTTAAATGGTAATTTTAAATATTAAATGAGTTTAGAAAGTATGAAAAATGTCTCTTTAAGAAACAAAAGTTTATGCTTTCCAAAATACTTTTTTGTAAAATATCAGAGGTTCGAATCCTACTGGTTACTACACATAGTAAGGATGTTTTAGCTATAACATTTGCGGCCAACTTAATGCCGAGTAAGAACTTCTCAACTAAGAGTATCAACTTTTATGAAAATTTGACATTTTGCATCAAGTTGATGTAAAACATTAACTTTATATTCAAAACATTAACTTTCTATGCAAAAAATAAACTTTTTTACAATACTTGATGTTTTGTATCAACATTATATATAACATCAACTTCCCATAAAACTTGATGTTTTACATCAACTTTGATGCAAAACATCAAGTTTTATGGAAAAGTTAATGCATTAGGAATTTTTTAGATCTAAAGAGGGCCTCTTGGATTAACTTTTGATTAGGAATGGACCAATAGGAAGAGGACTGGGTGCACATTTTTACTTCTTTGACCCTAGGGGGCCTAGGCTTTGGTTTGCTATAATGGTACCTAATTACTACTCTTGTCCCCCTACCTCTTGGGCCCAAACTTAGAGGTCCCCCCACCTAGAATCGCGCAGATGAAAAACCCTAAAAATTGAAAATTTTTAATTTTTTTCCAAAAGTGTGTTTTCCCTCTCAAACTTTCCCCCAACATACTCTAGGTTTGGAAAGCTCATTTTGAACCTCTTTCTTCCTCTTCTAAGCTCTCCATTGTTGCAGAAACTCCATACCTCTCAAGCTCTCCCTCCTTGTCAAGCTCCCTCAGTCTCAAGCTCCCTCTCCCTCTTTCTTCCTTTTCTGAGCTCTCCATTGCTGCAGAAACTCCATCCCTCTCAAGCTCTCCCTCCTTCTCAAGCTCCCTCCCTCTCAATCTCCCTCCCTCTCTCTCTCTCTCTCTCTCAAGCTCCCTCCCTCTCCATTGTTGCTGCAGAAACTCTATCCCTCTTTAGTCTACCCTAGGTTCAGGAAGCCTATTCTCAAACTCTAACCCTCTTTTAAGCTTTCCATTGCTGCACTGAAAACCCTGAACTTTCTCTCCTTCTCCACTCTTCTGTTGTAAAACAAGCTTTTCTTTTCCCTTCTTCTCTTTTCTTACCACCATGTCCTCTTCCACTAATGTGAGAAGACCTAGGGAGAAGGTGGAAGAGCTTGTGTTGCATAACACAAGAGATGAGAATGGAGTTTGAGCTCCAACAAGATTCAGGGTTGGGGCTTGGGTCTACATGCAGCCAAGCTCTAAGGGACCACATCGAGTGCGTCAACTGGGGAATATGCTACATCATTGGAAGGGGCGGCTACAAGGCTTCAAGCATACTAAGAAGGAAGGACTGGTTGCCATAGTGCAACATGTGTATACCCTTGGAGACCCGTACATTCAAGGCCAACGACCAAGGTTTCCTTCAAATTGTCAGTGTAACATAAACACAGCTTTAACAACATGCTAATATTGGATTTTTTGTTTCAAATTTTCTTATGATTCTCTATTTTCTTATGTCTCTCTGCAGATATTTTCCCCTCTAATTATGTTGAGGAACAACCACTACAAAGCCTCACTGGAGTTTTCTATGCTATGCATGCATCCATTGGAGAGGCAATGTTTGTATCTCAAAGCCCAAGTGATCTTGTACAGAACAATATCTTTTTCTTTTCTCACTCATATTTTGTAGATAAAAAACCAGGTTTATTTGGCAAGCTAGAAGAGTTCCCCAACCCCCCTCTTAACAATCCCGAATGGCCCAAACCTGATGCTTGGACCATCTTATGCTTAAAGTTTAAGATGGTAAGTGATATCAAGACATCACTCAAGTTTTCAAAGGCATCTAGGTCAGTAGGGCTAAATTGGTTTTGTCCTTTACATGTTTTTGTGCACATGTTCAGTTCCATGCCAATGCACCAAACAAAAATAATGTATATTTGTAAGGGGGTACGGTCTGACCTCATTCAAGGATTACTAGGAGAGGGTTGGGAGGTTAATGAGGGGTCCCATCAAGGTGATGTGTACAAGTGCAAAGTAGTAGATTCTACAGTGTCTTTCAGGTTCTTGAAGGCACGCTCTTTCTTGTACATGCGTCTGCACTACCAAAGATGGATGCAAAAGCACGGGACATGGATCCCACTTCAAGCCTCAAAAGAAGAAATTATGCCTATTGAGGTAGTTGTTGTTGAAATTTGAGCTAAATGATGAGCTATGGTGGATCAAACACTAGAATCAACATAATTAACAAAGTGATTAGCAAGTGATTAATACGTAATTAGTGAATAATTAGCACATAGATTAATGTAGGCATGGATACTCAAAAACCAGCAAATTCTCATTAGGGCTATGCCTCAATTTATAGAGTTTACATCAAGCATCAAATCCCATTGATTTCTCCATGATTCACTCCCTGAATATCTCCACCTTTTGCCTGATTCTCTCCACCTCTTCTCTTTTCCCTGAATATCTCCCAGAATATCTCCACACTCCTAAATTCCCTCATGCTACCCATTATTCTCTCCCAGTAGATTCTTCTCACCTTTTCACAGGTTCTTTCACAATTACATCTCCTCTTTTACAGCCTCTATCCAAGAGCTTGTTCCCACACACACCCTTTTCACTTGTATATTTCAACACCTCCCCTCAAGTGAATAATCCTAACACACCTGGACCCTGTATCAAGTTTCCCTCTTACTTGATAGCCCGCGACCAGTGCCTCAAGTCCCTAAACTCCATAGTCCTTGACACTCTCTCTCTCTCTATGTGTCCAAGGCTACTATAAGTGCCCGCGACCTTGACTAAAGTGTTCACACATACATCTACCACTTGGCCTACATCATCGGTGGCTCAGAGGTGGTTTTACTTTATTGGGGCAGGTTACATTGGGTTGTGGGTTCTCTCTCTCTCTCTCTCTCTCAGAAAAGATGATCCGACTCCACTTCTCTTGGAGCCTCCATGAAGTTTGCCGATGTCGTTCCTTCTTCACTGGGTTTGCTATAGCAGTCTCTCGCCATGTGTCCTGGCTTTCCACATTTGTGGCAAGTGAAGGTCCTCCCTCCTACTCTGCCTCTTCCTCGTCCTCGTCCTCGAGAGAATCCTCCTCGGGTGAAGAATGCTTTTTCCTCTCCTGCTGTTGAGTCGAGCTCTTTCTTCTCTTTGCCTCTGCTCTCTTGCTCCAGTAGAGCTGCTTCTATCTCATGTATCTTCAGTTCAGGTACATTCTTTAGTGTTGCTACAATGTTTTCATAATCTCCTTTATCCACACTCTTCAAAAGTACAGCTAATGCTTCATCATCTTCTACCTTTTTGCCAATAGCTGCCAGCTGTTGCTTAATGCTTTTATATTTGTTCAAGTGTGTGATTAGAGGTTCACTTTCCTTCATGTCCAGTTTGTAGAATTGCATTAATAGATTTATCTTGGAATTTTTTGCTTGTGTACCAAATAATTTATTGAGTTCATCCCATGCATCTTTTGCCCACTGTATCCCTGTGATATGATGAATGATCTCATCATTTAAAGTGAGTGCAATAAGCCCCAATGATTTTTCATTCCTACTCTTCCACTCATTTTCCCCTCTCTCTGGGCATTCATCTCTCCCTTCAACTAATCCCCACAGATTTTTCCTCATCAGCAAATACATGGTTTTTGTTTGCCATGTATAAAACTGTTCTCCATTAAATTTGGCTATTTCCTGTGCTGAATTCATGGTGAAGTGAAGGGGGTCTTACCTCTTGATCCAAATTCAAGATTCAAGGGCAGTGTCTACCCTTTTACAACTCAATCTGGTGTTTAATAGATGATTACAATAATTTTATCAGCATAAAATCACCAGAAATTACATTAAATTGAGAGTAACCAATTTGTACGAGATTGTTGGAGTATCAAACCAACTCCGATTTGCAATCTGAAGCTTTAGGGATCTGTATCAGATACCTAATGGTTAATTTGAACCCTCAATTGCACCAAAGTACAGTGATTAGCATTGATTAATCACTGATTAGCAAATTAATGCTCTGGTTTGTGTGCAGAAAACAGAGTATGCGGGGAGCTCAGATCTGGTGCCTTCCACTTCAAATGAGCTCAAATGCTTTGAAAGGAATCAATAGCAATGAGTCTAGTAGAGGATTAAGCCAAGAAACACAGATTTGACCAAATAATGAAAGCTTAATCTCTGTTTTACCAAAGTCACCTGCAGATTTGATGAAGAGCTTTGATCTCCCTGTAGACTTGATAAAATTGATTTGTGTCTTCACCAGCTTGTAGAGCATGCTTGATTACCCTTTGTGCTAAGAGGAATTGAAGACATTTGAACTGAGCAAAGAGAAATCTTAATTCTTCTGCAGAAAAACGGCGCCCAGTAATTAGCGAAAATCCGGTGCTTCCGCCGGCGGTTTGCTGCGTGGAGTGGATGGGCTGGTAGCCAAGGAGCTTAGCTAGCTTAAGCTAGAAGCACAAGACCTAATTTTAACTGTGCTAGATGCTAGAGACCCTCCACTGGCTGGGGGTGAAGGGGAAGAGTGAAAACTCACTAAAAACTGATTTTTTTGCTAATTATCTTACTAATCTTGATTAATTCACTAATGGGCTCATAAATCTGGTTGATTCTAGGCATGGCTCTGATACCATGTTGAAATTTGAGCTAAATGATGAGCTATGGTGGATCAAACACTAGAATCAACATAATTAACAAAGTGATTAGCAAGTGATTAATACGTAATTAGTGAATAATTAGCACATAGATTAATGTAGGCATGGATACTCAAAAACCAGCAAATTCTCATTAGGGCTATGCCTCAATTTATAGAGTTTACATCAAGCATCAAATCCCATTGATTTCTCCATGATTCACTCCCTGAATATCTCCACCTTTTGCCTGATTCTCTCCACCTCTTCTCTTTTCCCTGAATATCTCCCAGAATATCTCCACACTCCTAAATTCCCTCATGCTACCCATTATTCTCTCCCAGTAGATTCTTCTCACCTTTTCACAGGTTCTTTCACAATTACATCTCCTCTTTTACAGCCTCTATCCAAGAGCTTGTTCCCACACACACCCTTTTCACTTGTATATTTCAACAGTTGTGATGATGCAAAATGAATGGATTGAGTGAGTGGCAGCAACAAGCAAGCATTGGAGCCTAGCAGACCTATGTCAACACTTTAGCATCATGTGCTTTGACAATGTGGAAGAGTCAAGTTTCAAGTTGATGAGAAGAAAGGTATATCTGATTCCACTACATGTCTAGAGTTAACCCTTACACTTTCTGTTATTGTGCCACTTTCTATATTTTTACAGATTGGGAAGCGTAAGGAGGGGACAACCATGGTCTCAGAATCATGGCAAATGGGGGACCTTGAATTTTCAGCAGCAAGGTGCATAGCCCTATCAACACATAATAGGCATGTGGAAGAGCTTAAAGATGAACTGAGTATATGGAAAAATAGCCTCTGTTCTGATGCACGTGAGGGGCAAGAGTTTCAGGATCGAGGTGAAGGCAATGACAAGCTTTCAAGTCAACAAGGAGATGGAGATCAACATGAAGTAAATGTCACAAGGAGGGGTAAAAAATGAAGACATTATAACAATTTTAGATTAGATGACATGCTTGTAATTTTGTAGCAGGCTTTTTTTAAACCAATCTTTATTTAATTGAAATCTTAATATTTTTGCAAACTGTAATTTTTTTGTCTAGCGGTCTAGTGTGAAAAGGCCAAACTTTATATTTTAACTATAAATAGCCAAAGGTGCCTTCTTTCTCATTTTCACGCGATAGAAACCAAGCATGAGCTCACACTATGCTCTTTGTCATGTTCTCTCGTGAAATCGACTTTGAAAAGTCGCTCGCCCTTGCGTTCCAACATTATGAGACGCAGATTGCATACATGGAGCAATACTTGGCTCCCCACTCCATCTCCTTTCCCCATTGCCCCAATGATCGATGGGTGCCTGTTGAGCTACTTAAGTACATTCAACAATATGCCCGCCCCTACATCCCGCGCCTTGAATGCTTCATCGACATCTACATCCCCGCAGGAGCTTACTGTACCTTCAATAAGCAGGAGGTGAAGAGGTTGGGGAAGGGCAATTTAGGAACTAGGTTCCTCTCGTGGCTCACCACTTTTGCGTTCCTCATCAGCGAGATGAGGATTCGGATGAGGAGGTAGAGATGCCTGCATTGCAGAGGCAGGGTATTTGAGGGATGACAAGGAAGTGAAGGTAGTAGGAACGAGTGCTCGTGTAGAAGAGCAGCTTGCATCATAGCACTTTCCAGAGGGTGCACAATCTGCAGCTGAACAGTCCACTGTAGTAGAAGATGCGGGGCCATCTTCCCACACCAAGAGAGCAAGGTGCTGCCAGAGCTTGAGATCAATCTCTTGAGCACCATTGTGGTGGAAGGTGAAGAATACTTATTTCTATACTCATGACCTTGAAAAGACAGCTGGCTTGAGAATGGATGAATGCCTGGGCATTATATGCACGTGATGTGAGGTGGACCTTGATACGTCCAACCTCGGTCCTCACCTAGATAGTGCTATATTACCCCTTGGAGAATCTATCACAGAGACAGTTGCTTTAGTCAAGGAAACTGTGGTTGAGACCGGAGAGCAAAAGCCCTAGTTCCAGAGGAGGAATTCACAACCTTACAAAACAAGCTAGAGGCTGAAAAGGATACCCTTGCTGATGGAGCAATGGAGGAGACCAAAGCACCAAAAAAGGATGAGGCTAAGTCCTCGATTGACCTCTCCGCCCCCACCAGCACTTTGGCAAAAGAAGACATTGAGCAAGAGGTAATAATCAACCTTTTACAACCTAGAAACATTTGTAATTATGTATAGGAAAATATTTTGATTTTTCCTTTGATTGCAGAGGGTGGTTGAAATTGACGCATTTGCTGGGAGAGGTGGTGGCAGTAGAGACCAGGCCAAGGTCCATGGACATGATGCTGCGTTGGCGCATTATCTTGGTCGACTTCCTGTGGGATGGCATCACCATTATCCATAGGGACTACACCCCTCAATCTGCCTTCACTCTCTTCTTTTTAAAAGCCCTCTCTAAGGTGCTCTATGTAGCCTCTATGGCACATAGCACCAAATGTATAGTTCTAATTAAAAAATCCCTTGCCTTCGATGTTTTTGGTTATGGATTTAGGGGTAAGCTTCTTGCTCGTATAGGTATAGCCAAAAGCATGGGCATAGAGGATCCTCAAGAAATAGCCCAATCACTCCTTGAGCACACTCTGCCCAATAACAAGAGAAGGAAGCTCAATATTGTAAGAAAGCTTTTGTAAAGATGATGTATCATTTCCAATTTTTATGAATACAATACAAACTTATTTTTATGAATACAATACAATTTTTACAAACTTATTTTCATCAAGTATATCATTGTTTTTTTAGTTTGTACCATCAATGTTTTTGTGAATGCATCAGAAATGACCCTGGGAGCCTGGGGGAGTAGTGTCAGAACAGCTTCCCCAGCCCTTCAGGAGCAATTTTGATGCATTGGATGATAAATAATGTATTTTTACACATGATTAAAGGTATTTTTATCTTGTAAATTACTATTTCTCATAATCAATGTACTCAACTTGATTATAAATGCATCAAAAATGATTCTGAGTGGCTGGGGAAGCAGTGCCAGAACAGTGCGAATTTTGAGCCTGCACCGCTGTTGTAGAGCCCAAATTCGCACTGTTCTGGCATAGCTTCCCCAGCCCTCCAAGAGCAATTCTGATGCATTGGATGACAAATAATGTATTTTTATACATGATTAAAGGTATTTTTCTTTTATAAATTACTGTTTTTATAATTAATGTACTCAACTTCATCATTAGAAATGATCCTGAGTGGATGGGGAAGCAATGCCAGAACAGTGCGAATTTTGAACTTGCACCACCGCTGCATAGCCTAAATTCGCATTGTTCTGGCATAGCTTCCACAGTCCTCCACGAGCAATTCTGATGCATTGGATGACAAACAATGTAATTTTACACATGATTAAAGTTATTTTTATCTTATAAACTATTGTTTCTCACAATTACTGTACTCATCTTTATTACAAATGCATCAGAAATGATCTTGAGTGGCTGTGGGAGCAGTGCCAGAATAGTGCAAATTTTGAGCCTGCACCGCGCAGAGCCTAAATTCGCACTGTTCTGGCATAGCTTCCCCAGTCCTCCAGGAGCAATTCTGATGCATTGGATGACAAACAATATAATTTTACACATGATTAAAGCTGTTTTTATCTTATAAACTATTATTTCTCACAATTAATGTACTCAACTTCATAATAAATGCATCAGAAATGATCCTGAGTGGCTAGTGCTAGAACAGTGTGAATTTTGAGCCTACACCGCCGATGCAGAGCCTAAATTCGCACTGTTCTGGCACAGCTTCCTCAGTCCTCCAAGAGCAATTCTGATGCATTGGATGATAAACACTATATTTTTACACATGATTAAAGGTGTTTTTTCCTCACAATTAGTGTGCTCAACTTCATTATAAATGCATCAAAAATGATCCTGAGTGGTTGGGGGAGCAGTGCCAGAACAGTGTGAATTTTCAGCCTGCATCGCCGCTCCTGCAGAGCCTAAATTCGCACTGTTCTGGCATAGCTTCCCCAGTCCTCCAGGAGAAATTCTGATGTATTAGATGATGAATACTATATTTTTACACATGATTTAAGATATTTTTATCTTATAAACTGCTATTTCTCACAATTAGTGTGCTCAACTTCATTATAAATGCATTAGAAATGATCCTGAGTGTGGCTGGGGGAGCAGTGCTAGAACAGTGTGAATTTTCAGCTTGCACCGCCGTTGTAGAGCCTAAATTCGCACTGTTTTGGCATAGCTTCCCCAGTCCTCGAGGAGAAATTCTGATGCATTGGATGATAAACACTATATTTTTACACATGATTAAAGGTGTTTTTATCTTATAAACTACTATTTCTCACAATTAGTGTGCTCAACTTCATTATAAATGCATCAGAAATGATCTTGAGTGGCTAGGGGTGAAGTGCCAGAATAGTGCGAATTTTGAGCCTACATCGCCGTTTGCAGAGGCCAAATTCGCACTGTTCTGGCACAGCTTCCTCAGCCCTCCAAGAGTATTTCTGATGCCTTGGGTGACAAACTGGCACATGATATAGACACTCCATGTTAAACCGAGACATTGTAAGAGAAACTTAAAATTTTAATTATCAAAAGGTTACAAATGAAAGCCAAATAGGCTTGTTACAAAGGGGGGTTTGAAACAAAAGAGTTGCTTCAAAAAAAAGGTTAACATCTAAGATCTCTGGATCGTGTCTCGCTCGCGAATTCGCCGAGCTAGTTGCATGTCCTTGGTAGATATGGTAATCCTCTTTGCATGTATTCCAAGGAGGTTGGTGTCTTCAAGAAGCCCAACAAGGTAAGCCTCAGAGGCTTCTTGTAATGCTTCAAGGGCAATCCCCTGCACACGGAACCTTGGTCTATATCGTTGGAGAATCTCCTTCACTGTGTGCGAGCAAAAGGGGGTCTTCTTATGAGCAACTCAGTGTTCCTCTGATAAAACTTGATTTCTTGTAGAGCCATATGTCCTTGGCGCATCCTTCTCCTTGGAGCTCTCTGTGTTGTGTTAGTGCATTGGCGAGGTTGGGACTTCCTTGGCTTGAAGAGCTTGACCTTTCTACGCTTGCGCGCACTTGTAGGAACCTCCTCTTGGTCTCTCTCATAGTATGAATCCTCCTTCTGTTGCTGTGGTACCTGTGTATCAAGTTCCTCCCGAGTAGGTAGGGGACCCTGTCTTGGTAGTAGGGTCTTGCCACCTATGGTGCTGTGCGCAATGTAGGAATGTTTTCACCAACCCAGTCGAATTGCTCATCGTTGGCCTCTCTGTCTTGATCTCTGGGGTGGCTGCATTATTGTGGGGTCTTCTTCACACGCTTCCTCCCACTAGAAGGGCTTGCATGTGTGTGCGCTGGTGTTGCTGTGTGGAAGGAGGGTTGGACTCTAGTGATCCCATTGGGCGTGTTCTAGAATCCAAGGGGTCACTCTCTTCTGTGGTGTCGCTAGTATGTGGTTGTTGGGTGCTTGGCACTGTGTTTTGTGAAGGCATGGTAACACGTGCGGTGTTCTTGGTGCATGCCATATCCATGTACAACTATGCTAACGTGGTGATGTGCTGGTGCCCTTACGTGGGTGTCTATGTAGATCTTGAGCTCAAGCTCTCTAAAAAAGTGAAATGAAAATGAAGTGAGAGAAGGAACTATTAATAGTTTTTTTAAGGAAAAGAAAACCTAACTAAACTTATTTTCTAAGCCTTATTACATCTAGATTTATGCTGGTGCATGCACAACCTGGGAACACCTCCCTTGTCTCCTCATACATGCACGCCAAGCACCATGCCTATGGGGAGCATTGGTCTGCAACCATTCAAGCCGAGCATGACTTTTTACAGCCTTGCGTGCCTCTTGCGCAAGCTTAGATTGTTGGGCCCGCTCCCTAACCAATACCCTTCCAAAGGTTGTGCGATAAAACCAATTGAACATCTCTTGTAGATAGTTTGTACGTGTTTCCTACAGAAGCTCCACCTCCATGTCTTGTATTTTTGAAATAATCCCCTCTTGCTTTATAATGTGATTCCTCCATCCCTTGGGTACTCCACATGTCGAGCGATCCATACTTGTTCATGAAATACACACCATGCGCATAAACTATGTGATGTACACATGACAATAGAATTTAATTAAAAAAAGTCAAGGTTAAAACACCAGTTTATTTTTTTACTGTACAACTTACCATATAGTGTGTTACTTTACTCTCTCCCCAAGCACCTAGCACACTTTTGGTGAATTCTATGATATGTTGTTGGAATGATGCTCGTTCTTGGGCAGTTGTGCTACTTTGATTCATAATGCAAACCATGTTATTGAAATTTATCCAAAGCTATTTGCACATATTTACAAGAGCTGGCATTGGACAATCTACATTTGTGGTGATTGCACACAGGTCTCTCCAGAGTCCCCAAGTCTTCTTTGAATTCTCTATGTTTGCTGGCTTCTCCAAAAATCTCCTTGCCTTTGATCCAGTCATGGAGACCTTTTGAGCAACCTCGTATGACATACCAGAGGCCTGCTTATTCACTCCAATTTTCACATTTTCGCCATGGCAGCCCAGAGAATTCAAAAGATGCTCTAATTTACCAAGGGCTGCAACTTTCCTCTCTTGTGTAGGCATTGTGAATGCATAATCGATATGGCACTTAAGCAATCGATCAAAGATTCTCATGAATGCATGAAGTGTGCAAAAGTGAATATTCTTTAGTGGAAAATTAATGATTGGGCTCCAATTTGAATTCCTGTTTAGTTCTCCTAGCATATCACGAGACATGACACCTTCCACCCATCTTGCATTTGGTTGTTCCTCATCTTCATCATCAGTTGACTCGGTTGGATCTACTGCATCTTCTTGTTGCTTCTTCCCTTTCTTGGGACCTTTTGAGGCATCCTTCCCAACAGAACCAACCTTCTGTATACCTTTTCCATTTGTCTTTTTCGGCCTAGGAATATCAATCTGAGCATTGCAGTATGGACAAGGCCATCTTGATGTCGCGCCTTGAGCACAACCCATCATGCATTTAATTGCCTTCAAATCTCCCCCAAGATGCCAATCCACCTTGAACTTTCCTATGTTTTCTACATCTAAAAGTTGACCATCAATTTACGTTTTGATTACATCTGTTATCCAGGGAGTCCTTTCAAACATCCATGTCAATACCTCATGTGTCTCCTTCGATACCTCGAATGCACCAAGCCACCAGACCTCTTTCTCAAATTGCACACTAAAACTTGGTTTGGTAGTCTTTTCCCATGCACAAATCATGGCCTCATTCATGAGCGTAATGCTCATACGTTCTAGCTTCCGACCTTTCACAATTTGGCACTCATCTAGCTTGAGTATAAATGAAAGTGTGCTTCCCAAAACTGCAAATAAATGGTAATTTACAATATTTAAAATAAAATAATCGTCTTCATTTTCTACTGAAAAACATGAATAGTAGCAATTGCAAGTTCTCACCTTTTGGTGAAAGACCATAGAACTTCACCGTAGCTTGTTGTAGTCTCTCAATATGAACAAAGATGTTATTGTAAACATCATAGTGAAATTTTGTACTTGTTGTCTTGATTTTCTTTCTGCTCGACCCTGTCTAATGTTAGTGTGTCCTCAATGTGATAAAACTGTCCTATAGCTCGCTACACATCATCATTATTGATACGCTTGACATTATGAATCACCTTGAGTGTAGGAAATAAAGTGCCAGTGATTCCTTGTCTTGGAAATGCATCTTTTACAACCTGACGGATTGCTTGGTACCCTTTCATACTGATTCCAGCCGCATCACAAGCATGTTGAATTAATGAAGAATCGATGGAGGTGGTAATCTCTCTCACTACATTGCTGACAACAGCTTGGTGTATTTTAGGATGATGAGGGTCAGAATAATTGAGAGAATATCCTTGGTATTCAGAATGGCTTTGACCAAATCCTTCCATCCCTCTTCATTAGAACCACACACCTCTTGCAGAAAATTCATGTGGCAAAACACAAATCATGACTATTTTGTTTAAATCACTGAAAGTTTATGTTACTTACTTTGTTGTACGAATCCTTTTCTGCCATGCTCCACCTTTAAACGCAAGAGATTCTATACCAGCCAATGTCTTTTTGCATTCACGAGCACCATTTAGCATTGCTTTGAGTCGTTTGATAAGTTCCTCTAGCCTTTGAATCTTTGCATCCTTCTCCACATTCTCTACGAGGATCTCTTTCATTTTATCTGATGATGTTTTAAGTCCTTCTTGACATTGTAAAAGGTTGAATTGTGATGATTGCAATTAAGATTGGAGAATATGGGTTTGCCAAGCTCCACTTGTAGTCAATCTTCTGCAGTATCCTAACAAGCCAAGCTCTCCTTCGCCAACAAATTGCATAAAAGATGATAAATTGCGGAAAGGAGGGTTTGCTCTTAATGGAGGGTCAACTGGATAGAGATGCCCATCAACCCAAAGATCTACATTTTTCTCCTTAGCTATCCTACAAGCTTGGACAGATTGCTTGGACAGATTGTGCATCAGTAGGATGAGTTTTTTTAGAGCTGCCATACTCTTCAGGAATACGAATGTGTAAATCAACCTTCCGTTTTCTAGCTTCACAAGGGACTATACACACAGCTTGCAAAGGCTCCATAGCTAAGTAGAGGAAGAAGCTAAAGCACAGAGAGAGAGAGAGAGAGAGAGAGAGAGAGAGAGAGAGAGAGAGAGAGAGAGAGAGAGAGAGAGAGAGAGGGAGTGAGTGAGAGAGAGAGAGAGAGGGAGTGAGTGAGAGAGACTATTAAAACTTTGCTGTTGCTGGTTTAACATTGCAGGTTTAACACAAATCCGTTTTTCTAAGTAGAAAATGATATTTTTGATATACAAATATACTAACATGGAGTTTTTCATCAATAAATTACATTTATGAGAAAAATTAAAAAATAATAATTTTTGGGGTCTCCACAATTTTGGGATCTGACAGTTAGTTATGTTTATGGGGTTGTGGGGACCTAACAGTTAGTTATGGATGTACTGGCTTCTGACAGGCTTCTGACGTGACCCTTGAATTACAAGCTTTTTGGAGGGAAAAATTTATTTTCATCATACATATTGGCTGGGTGGTGTTTTTTCTACCTCAAAATGTAAAAAAATAAAAAATAATTTTTTTTTTCACTTTTTGGGACCCACCTAAATACGAGAATGTTTTGCTGATGTGGAAGGGAGATATAGTGGGAGTTAATGAGAAAGGAGATTTCAAACTGACAAGAAAGATTCAATTTATAGAGAGTGAAGATAAAAAATTTCAAAAAGTAAGAGAGAAAGTATGAGAAAAGTCAAAAAGTAAGAGAGAGAGTATGAGAAAAGTCAAAAAGTAAGAGAGAGAGTATGAGAATATTCCCTTTAAAAAGTGAAACTAGGGGGGTATGGCTGATGTGGCAAGGTAAAAAATAGGGGTCATCATAGCCTTTGTCTTCCTTAAGCCCAGCTTTTTAAGCTCTAATCCCTTAAAATTAGGAATCCTTTAGGAGGCCCTTTTTGGGTCCAAAAAATTCCTAATGGTTTTGCATAAAATTGATGTAAAATATCAACTTTTTTTTAATTATATAAAACTTGATGTTTTGCATCAACTCGATACAAAACATCGAGTTGTGTGAAAAAGTTGATGTTTTGAATCAACTCGATAATGCAAAACATCAACTTTTCCACACAACTCGATGTTTTGTATCGAGTTGATGCAAAACATCAACTTTTTCATACAACTCGATGTTTTGCATCAAAGTTGATGCAAAACATCAACTCTACCACAAAACTTGATGTTTTGCATCAAGTTTCAGATGCTCTGGAGAAGAAAGTTACAGGATCGGAGATGGATTTTCACAAACGGTTTGTTTTAGCGATTCCGTCCTAAAATGCATGCTGAGACGACCTATTCCACAAATTTTGAGTACCAACACGACTATGTTCCGATGCGATTTGCAGACGTCACAAAGCGACGTGCTGCATTAGCAAGTTGCTTTGTGACGTCTGCAAATCGCATCGAAACATATGGTCATGTTCATACTCAAAATTTATGGAATAGGTCGTGTGAGTATGCTTGCATGGACGGAATCGCTAAAAAAGTTCGGTTATGAAAATCAACCTCCGATCCTCCAACTTTTTTCTCCGGAGTATCTGAAACTTGATACAAGTAACAAAACATCAAGTTTTTCTCCGGAGTATCTTGAAACTTGATACAAGTAACAAAACATCAAGTTTTGTGGCAGAGTTGATGTTTTGCATCAACTTTGATGCAAAACATCGAGTTGTGTGAAAAATTTGATGTTTTGTATCAAGTTTGATGCAAAACATCGAGTTGTGTGGAAAAGTTGATGCACAACATCAAATGTGTGGAAAAATTGATGTTTTGCATCAACTAGATGCAAAATATAAACTTTTAGCCTAAAAGTTGATGTTTTGCATCGAGTTGATGCAAAACATCAACGTTTCTACATCAACTCGATGTTTTGCATCGAGTTGATGCAAAATATCAACGTTTTCACACACAACTTGATGTTTTGCATCAAGTTGATGTAAAACATTAAGTTTTATGAAAAAGTTGATGTTTTACATCGATTCTATGCAAAACATCAACATTTTCATAAAACTTGATGTTTTGCATAGAATTAAAGAAAAAATATACCTAGGATAAGGTGATATAGGTAGAATATAGGTTTACGGCTAAAGACCTGAAAAACACATATGGTCGCAACCTTTGACTACAAATTTGAGAGGAGATCATTTAAAAAAATTCTTGTCTATGTAACCATATAACCTTTGTATCATAAATAATATTGCTACATAGTAGATGCCAAAAAATCATGATAACAGAAGAGCTAGATGAGATAATCCATGATGACCTGTAATCCATTGGTTTTAATCCAAATGTACAAGGCTCCATTGATTTGGAATACCACAAGTCGATTGATTTTCCAATCCCGATTTTTGTTCTACAGTTCAATTTTAAAGTTGAAGAACTATAAGCAAAAACACATGGAGCAAATAATAGAGCAAATAATTATATCATGCAAACTGTTAAGGTAAGTATATACTAAAGGCTTTACTATTTGGGTCTAGAAATGGACTCAAGGATGTTTATAGATTTTTTCATAAATTATGGAGCTTATATTGTTATGTATTCTAATATTTTTGGAGTACTTATCAAATAATGTGCATATTTATGTATAGTGGTAGAATTTGTCCCAAAAAGTCCATTAAAAAAAGTGTCTTATATTCATGAAATTTATAAAATAATTTTTTATTTGAAAAAGATTGATATTTCTTTAAGTTATATAGACTCCTATGTAATTTTGTAAGTCAAGTTTATTTTTATGTCACAAACAACAGCAGTTTATAAATCTACGAAGGTCACACGTGTTTTCAATCTTGAAAAAATAGCAAAATTCATGTATTTTTTAAATTTATACATGGAATTCTAGATGTGTTTGCAAAAAACTATGTTTTCAAGCCATTTTTGAGATTTCACACATTTTGGGAGGGAATCTTTTTAGGTAACCCTCGTCAGTTACCTATTTTGCTCGCAATAGTGTTTTGGAGGATTGGATTGAGTGGGATCTTTCTCAACTAGGCATCACCACATAGGTAGTTCACCTTCGGGTGGAGATTGAGCGGGGGTGTTGGATTTCAATGCTTCACCCTCATATTGTATGGTCCAAGCATTGGCTAGATTACGTTCCCATTATGAGAAGAAGCATGGTTGAGCAGCCTGGGCACACAACATCCTTATATTCACACAGGAAGGTGGCCTAGGAGGCCAGATAGTTTAGAGATAGCTTGGATTAGATTTGGCACACTATCAAATAGGCTACATGCTACAATAGACTATTATAATTATCCACACATGGAATAGGTAGACTTTACTCTTGGACACCCTGTCTTGACATTATGAGGCCCAAGATGAGCTCAAATGGCCAAGGTGGGGTATCTACATGCAATTTCTAATACATCTTTAAGGGCCACACATGGACCATGGTGGCATTGACTCTCATTGCAAATCTAAGTGGTCTTGTCATGTTCACCCCCCCCACATATACAAGCCTATAGACCTCCATTATAAAAGGCATCAGTAACCACACTCTTCTCCTAGGTACATGCACAATCTAAAAATGGAACATAGAGAGAAAGCTTTCCATCCTCATGTGCTTTTTTGAGAGCTTGGTTTGCTTGAGGAAGTACCTCCAGCTTTGTTGGTCGGTTTTCAGTCCCCTAAAAGATAATGCTTCTAGGACATGAATTGTAACCAACTCCTTTTTTTCACACATATCCATATTAGGCTCGATATCTTGCAACTTGCTACTTTCACAGGACATGATTGTCACCATTTTTGAAATCTACAAGATTTTACTTGCATTTATCACTATTTTTTAGATTTTATGGAGTTTTGGATAAGCCTTTGAGAATGGGAGGTTATTGAGATGACCCATTATGGCAAAGAGCTTGGCCCAATGAGTCCTTTAGAGAGAAGATCATTGATTTAGGGAGTGTAGTTTCATTGTCTTTATGAATGGTACCCTCCCCCTTGCCTCCTTGTGAAATCTACAATTGTGATAATGCTATTTATTGCTGGTGGTGATGGGTAAAGATTATGTGTGATATCATCTTATATGATGTTGATAGGGCTAAGGTGCCCATTACTATTCTCATTGGGCTTATTTTTATATATCTAAGTATGAAAGATTGATGAGCTTTCTTTGGGAGATGCTTGTAATGCCATACTTTTAGTCTAGTACCCTTGCAAGTTTGCAACACATATAATTCTTGCTTTTTATTTGGATTATTATCTTTTTCACTACAGGTGTTGGCTAGGCTCATACGTTAGCAAGAGCAGTGCTCGAAAAAATAATATTTTTCAACCAATCAAAATAAGGACAAATCTTAAATCTATCCGATTTTGTTTCAAAATATCTATAATATGTTGGTTTATAACTAAAATATATGAAAAATTATTCCTTAAAATAAGGGATATTTAAAATCTCAGCCAATTTTTCATAATTTTGGCCAATACAAATACACTAGAATGCCATTCCTTGGTCAAGAGTTTAACAAGTCTTTAAAACCTAACCTGTGTTTTGTGAGCCTTGTAGTCGGGAAACATTTGTGAGTGAACTTGCCATGAATCCTTCTCACCATGGGTTGAAGAGGAAAAGGCAATTTTGAACAAGCATTTTCTTCATAGTTTCTTCCAATTATTACTATTTTTTGAAAAATTGGACAAGGCAATTTTTCTCCTCCTCGCAAGATAATGTTGATCTTTCAAAAGTTGAACACAAAAGAACCCACACACTAGCGGCTATTCATGCACACTGGAATTGCTTTATTTAAACTTAGAATACTACGTAAATAGGTGCCAGTTTACACAACCACCTAATACCTATTTATTCCCACATTAATCACTACTATTAATATTTAACATTCCCCCCCATAGTGTTAATGTGGCTAGAAAACCCAGTCATCCTCAACTAGTTTACTTTTTCATAATGTTTCTAGAAAGCCCAGTCATCCTCAACTAGGTTTACTTTTTCTTTTGGTTGCTCTGCTTCTTATTGTCGGAGGTAAAAGTAGTAGAGTTTGCAGAGTCTTCATCAACTTTTAGCTTTGCAAGTCTCTTCTGACACTCTTTGATGTAGTTCCTCGGCTTGTGGCAATAATGACACTTTCCTTTCTTCTTCTTGGTGTCACAGTGTGCCAATTCCACTTTTTCTTTGTCCCTAGAGAAGAAGGCTTGGTCTCCTCTGCTGCTTATATCACCCCTAGATCTGTACTTTCTTATTTACTCCTCATGGAGAAGTAATCCAATCAGTTTCTCAATGGATATAGGATTGCCTCCTCCTCTCATAGAGAGATTCAAAGAAGTATGAAAATTTTAATAGGACTTAGATAAGAAATTAAGAATGGTGGGGTGATCAATTTTCTATTATTTACTACCTCATCTATATTCAATAGTAGAGCTATTCTTTTAGGTCTTTTACCTTGGTAAGGTGTGATCTGTGATGGAATCACCCTCATTCATGGTCAAGTTATCCAGCTCTTGTGTTAGGTACATGACTCGTGCTTCATTATGAGACTAGAACATGGTCTCGTGCACCACCTAGGCAATAGCTGTTGGATTGAATGTGAGGAATAATGGATTGCTTGATCAAAAGAGTAATCATGGCAATTTCTTAAGCATCACGGGCATCTCATCGTCTTTGATATCTAGTGGGTCTAGGCAATGTTGCTGAAGTGCTTAACACCACTTATGCCATAGTTTGATTCCCTCTTTTAGTGCTCCCACTTGGTGTTGCTGGGGAGGTGCTAGGGGTTGGTGTTGCGAGTTTACAAATTGTGTAACATCGATTGATGATTTGTAATTACCAAGCTTACATAACACTTGTAATGCCAGTAGAAGCTAGCCAAGGAAACTAGGTCATTTTAGCTTTTGGACCCCCAAGCATTCCTTGGGTGATTGGATATTGTAAATACGAGGCTTGTATATATTAGCCATTTTTTACTAATGAGAATACACATAACCCCATCATCACAATTGAGTCTTGCTTTGTGCTTTATGGTGAGGCTTTCTTGCTTGCTTATGGATTATGTGTGTGAGTGTATTGAGTGAAGATTTCTTGCCCCTCTCATCCTCCATTTCCATCTCTCCCCTATTGTTACATTCAACGATTGGCATTGAGCTAGAGAATGAGCTCTCCATAGCTCTCTCTCTCTCTCTCTCTCTCTCTCTCTCTCTCTCTCTCTCTCTCTCTCTCTCTCTCTCTCTCTCTCTCTCTCTCTCTCTCTCTCTCCTTTCTCCTTATACCCAATTACAAACTTGACACTAATGGAGGCAAGGTTGATGATCCTTGCTTCTCTACGAGAGGGTGTATGTAAACTAGCTATTACCCTTGCATACCTTCCTTCTTCTTCCTCGTGGAAGGCATAAGATTTCCCATTTTAGTCATAACCAAAAAACTAAAAAATTTCAAAAACATTAAGTGATCGAATGTGTTGAATTATGTTTTCCTTTGTTCAAAGAGGAATTACGTATTGGCGTATACATGAATTACACGTACTTCTTAACATGTAATTCTTTTGGCCACATCATTCTTAAACCTTAACAAATTTTTTTCATTATCCAATCTTAGAAGGAATATTAGTCTTAGAAAGGAATTAAGAGCATTGAATGAACTGGCACACCACTCTTAGAAAAAACTACACAAATTGACTATAGATATGAATGAAAATGGATGTGACACACTGAGACTTGTCAATCTCGAATTACGTGTAAAAATTTTATCACATTATTCATCATCGAATAATGTGTCATTCCTTAGGAATCATGGACATATAATTACGCATTATCCATCACATGATAGTTAGTATCATGGGTGATTTCATTATTTAATATGAATGGGCTAGTGTTATTAGTGTATGCACATTTGGGGCCATGAGCCTAGTGTTGTTGGGTGATTTTGTGTCGTATATTGAGCTAGTGGTATTGGTATATATATTTGTGCCTATCGTATGCTATCATGTTGGGATCGATTATGAGGATTCCAATTGATTTTATATAACTAACATAGTTGGCATTATTGAGTAATAGGTGATGAGAACTATGATGGAGCCACCAACTAGAATATTGTATGTGTGGGTTCATGGTTATACATAGTGCATATTTATCGTTTGTGGTATGATCTGGAGTTACTTCATTTATTTGGCCACATTTTGTTATTATGCCCACCACCCAGTTTATATAGTTGGGACATGTAATATTTTGTGCACATGTGAGTGTAATTATTTATCCTTGCAACCTTTGTTGTAAGAATTATGGTTATTTTTGTAAAAGGGAAGCCCAATTTTGTAAGGAAAGCTATTTATGGCTCCTTGGGCTATTTTAATAGAAATATAAAAAATACCCACGTGTGGGAAGTGGGGAGCCACTCACATCGAGAGGAAAGATTACACATAATGATGTGTTGTGTTAATTTCTTCATGCTTTTTTATGCTTTTGCCATGGTTGATTTATTTGCACATGGCATTCCGATTCTAGTTTAAAAGGTAAGTGAGTGTGGTGAGATATTTCTCCTTATACCATTTGTATTATTAGCATGGCATTAATCATTCATGTCTAACCTAATTCAGATTAATCACATGGTTATGCATGATTATTTATTTCTTATGTCACATGAGTGTATGGAGAATGCAAGATTACATAATGCAATGGTTCTTGAGTTTTTTCCCATTGATTGTCTTTTTTGTGATGCTTATTTCTCACAACTACTTCAATCCATATCTCTGATAAAGAAATCATTATCACATTAAAGTGTCCTTGTCATGGTGTGTTTAGGCCTTGTAATTACCTCATTACATGATCTTCTTCATGTGGTAGACCAACCGGTTAAGTAGGTTTGCATGCCTTCAAGAGTTTCTATGACTTATGTGCTTGAACCTCTATTGAGACAACTCTGTGAGTTCCTCCTAGATTGTTTTATGCCGCAACATGGAAAAGAGTGTAATTGTATTATCAAAAAAACATTTCTTGTGGAAGTTTTGATCTTAAAGGGAGTTACTATTAATTGGATAGATTTCTTATAAGACAAGATTCATAAGCACTTCACTAATGTTGCAAATTGTTAGTCAATCTAAAGAGAATGTGGGGGAGAGAGAGAGCTTGTGTGTGTGTGTGTGTGTTTTGCTTGCAAGCAACACACACACACACACACACACACACACACAAGAGAGTGCAAGACACAAGAGAGAGATGGATGGCTGAATTTTCTTCTATCTTCTTCTCTTCTCTACAACCATATAACTCAAAGATATGAGTACATACATAAAGGGAAAGTACTCTCCTACAACAACATACAAAGTAGTTAGTCTATAGTGTGAACCCGATTATCTGAGCTGGCGCTATAACTATGCCATAACTCTGTTACTCCAAAGTGGCTTTCACATAGCGTGTCACCCATTGGCAACATATCAACCATAATCACACCAACCATGCCAGTGATAAGTGTGAAAGCTATCACCCAAGTGGGTCATCAATGTCCGCCCGTATTACTAGTTGAGCTCGATACCTCAACACTCTCCCTCGACACATTACACTCCAAGTAAGATCCTAAACCTATGGAGCTGAAGATGTCAGCCACCTAATCCTCTGTGCTGCCATATACTAGGTCTACATCACTTTCTAGAACCTTCTCCCCCTCACAAAGTGATAGTGCACCTCAATGTACTTCATTTTCTAGCATGGTATACTGGGTTACTGGCCAATGGTATGCTAGTCATGTTATCATAATAAATGACAGCTGCCCTATCCATGGGCCCACCTATATCACCAAGTAGCTTCTAAAACCAAGCTACCTCCTCACAAGCTGCCATAGCAGCACCCCTGTACTCTACCTCTGTACTCTTGACAAGGCAATTGTTGGCTACTTCTTACTGATCCAACTCACAATAGCACTCCCAAATCAGAATATAAATCCAATGGTAGATCTCCTGTCTGCAACACTACTAGCCCAATCAACATATGTGTACCCATGTAGCTATATCTCTATACCAGTCTCATAGAAAAGTCCATAATCATATATGGACTTTATGTACCTGAGAATCCGTCTAGCCTTCCTAGGAGCTTGCATAAACTGACTCACAAGTCCAACAACATAACTCAAGTTTGGCCTAGTAATGGTCATGTAGATCAAGCTACCCACTATGCGCCTATATATAGTGGGGTCCTCCAAAAGCTCGGTTGTATCTATGGAAAGCTTTGCATTCTACTCCAATAGCACAGAAATAGGCTTACAGCTTGTCAGACCATACTTGGACAACATGTCCAAGACATATTGCCTCTGAAATAACAAAATGCCATGAGGTGATCTCACCACCTCTATGCCCAAAAAATACCGCAGCTCACCCAAATCCTTCATCTCAAACTTTTGCTTCAAAAGCTTCCTGAGATCATGTATGTCAACATCACTATCACGAGATGGTAATCAAGTCATCTACATAGATGACTAATAGCATGATACCTCTATCTGTCTTTTTTCACATAAAGTGAAAAATTTGCATTGGATATCTGAAATCCAACGGTAACAAGATACTCCCCGATCTTGTTTGACCATGCTCTGGGTGCTTGCTTCAAGCTATACAAGGCTTTATGTAACCTGCACACAAAATCTGGGTGTGCATCACTCTCATAACCTGGTGGGTGCATCATGTAAACTTTTTCTTGCAAATCACCATGCAAGAAGGAATTCTTTACATCCATCTCATGTAAAGACCAACCCTTTGTTGTAGCCATAGCAATGAGATCTCTCATGATTGCCATTCTTACAACCGGGCTGAATGTCTCTTCATAGTCAATGCCATAAGTATGTGCATACCCTTTGGCCACCAATCTTGCCTTATACATGCTCATTGAACCATCAATGTTATGCTTGACTTTATACACCCACTTACATCCAATTGCCTTCTTTTCCTTCTTAGGCAAAGGCACTAACTCCCATGTTGCATTTGTCTTCAATTCTGCCATCGCCTCATTCATGGCATCTTCCCATTTCTTATTTCCAACAAGTGCCTACTCAAAACAAGTGGGCTCTAATTCCTATATTGATTTAACCATGTCAGCATAATGATGGGCTGTATCCATCATCTCTCAACCTGTCAATAACAGGGTACCTAACCCTCGTAGACTGCGTACACTTGGATCACTGCCAGGTGTACCTAACCCTCATAGACTGCGTACACTTGGACCACTGCCAGGTGTACCTAGCCCTCGTAGACTGCGTACACCTAGATCACTACTACCAGGTGTCCTCAAAACAGCCCTCGTTCTTCTTACACCAAGAGTAACCATAGATGGAATGCTAAGCTCCTCATCAAGGCTCTGCTCACCATCCATATATGAGTGACCTACTGAAAGATTAGGCACAAAAGGTTGATCTACCTTTTCCTTCCCTTTGCATGATATGTGTGTACCTACATCTGTCCTCAACCTACCTGACCACGGGCTAACATTGGATCCACTGCTAAAGGACTCTCCAGGTCAACTAAGCATTTGTGATTACTACTCTACATGTGGTGCAACATCAGCACTTCTTACATCTACATCTTATGTTGCCTTCACCGTTGGTGCATACCAGCTACTCATCTCATCAAAGACAACATCTCTCAACCTGTCAACAGGGTACCTAACCCTCGTAGACCTGCGTACACTTGGATCACTGCCAGGTGTCCTCAAAACAGCCCTCATTCTTCTTACACCAAGAGTAACCATAGATGGAATGCCAAGCTCCTCATCAAGGCTCTGCTTAGAGTCACCATCCATATATGAGTGACCCGCTGAAAGATAAGGCACAAAAGGTTGATCTACCTTTTCCTTCCCTTTGCATGATACGTGTGTACCTACATCTGTCCTCAACCTACCTGACCATGGGCTAACATTGGATCCACTACTAAATGACTCTCCAGGTCAACTAAGCACTTGTGATTGCTGCTCTACATGTGATGCAACATCAGCACTTCTTACATCTACATCTTTTGTTGCCTTCACCGTTGGTGCATAACCAGCTACTCATCTCATCAAAGACAACATCTCTTCTTACCGCATCTCACTAGTGGTAGGGTTATAACATCTATAACCTTTCTGATCCATAGCATAACCGATAAAGATGCATTTCTTTTCCTTTGGATCCAACTTTATTCTCACTTCATTAGGCACATGTATATATGCAATACACGTAAACACTTTCAAGTAAGACACATCTAGTCTTATGACTATAAACTTCTATTCAGGTGTCATACCATGAACAACTCCAATGGGTGTCATGTTCATAATGTACATAGCAATTGTTACTGCTTCTATCCAAAAATAATGTGGCATATTCTTTTTAGCCATCAAGGCACGTGCCACTTCTTCAATGTGCCTATTTTTTCTTTCTACAACACCATTTTGTCGGAGTGTACCTGCATGTAAACTATCTCTTGATTCCGTGCTTTCAGGAAATCGTTGAACTGATTGGAGAAATATTCTTTCCTACCATCTAATCTCATGAATTTTATTTGCATGCCTTTTTCCTTCTCAACCAAGGCTTTAAATCTCTGAAAGTGAGCGAACACCTCACTTTTTCTCTTCATGAAGTAATCAATGAATGTAACATGATACCTGTAACCTATAATTGTTGCACTCTTGGTTGGTCCCCATACATTTGAATGTATGACATCTAATTACCTTGCACTGACATGATTTTCATGTGGGAAAGCATGTTTTACCTGCTTACCAAGCTGGCATGCTTCACATACTTTGTGTATACCATCAACCTTAAACTTTGACAAACCTGTAAAACAATATTTTGGGCTGCATAGACTTCAGCGGTTGTACATTCACATGACCAACGCGCTTGTGCCATATGTCAATATCTGCAATAACTCATGTTCCATACGCAAACATGGTTGCAAGCTTTACTTTAGGCATATCCACATCCAAAGTAAATATCCTACCATTTCTGTTACCCTTTGCAACCAAGCAACATTGATTTTTGAAGTCTTCACAAAATATTCTTGAGGATTAAACCTCACTTGCAGACCCTGCTCAACCATCTGTCCAACAGAAATGAGATTCTTTATAATATTTGAAACATGAAGTACATTTGCCAAGTACTTCATTTTGCCATCCTGCATAGACAATGGCTCTTTACCCCAACATGCGTAATAGGATATACACAGTATTATCACATGTTTCTACATAGCCTAGTTTTTCCATTTTTTGCATGTCTCTAAACCACTCAGCATGACTAGTCATGTGGTTAGAGGCGCCAGAATCCACATACCATGTATCTTGAGATCTTGACACATCTCCATTCGGGGGAATTTGAGCATAAAAAGAGCCCTGTAAGGATTCCTAATTTTAAGGAATTAAGACTAATTTTATTGAGGCTTAAGGAGATAAAGCTCCTAATGACGCCTACTTTTGGGCCTAAAAGTAGGGGATCTCTCTAATTTTTGAACTAGGATTCTCTTTATAGCTATTAAAACCCCCTACTAAGATCACTGATATCTACACTTTCATTCTTATTTACTCCACTTTAATAGTCATATTTGAAATTCTCCCCACATTTCGTTTCTTTCAATCATTACTATTATTCATCACATTTCCTACCAACCTCTGCAAAATAAGATTCTCTCCCTCTCTCTCTCCCTTTTTTCTAAGCTCTCTTTTCCTATTGCGAATACAATAGGATAGCCCTAAGTCTATCTCCCTCTCTCTCTCTTTATCTCTCTCCCTCTTCACAATAGAATAGCCCTATTGTGAATACAATAGGATAGCCCTAAGTCTATCTCCCTCTTTTCTTATTGCGAATACAATAGGATAGCCCTAAGTCTATCTCCCTCTCTCTCTCTTTATCTCTCTCCCTCTTCACAATAGAATAGCCCTATTGTGAATACAATAGAATAGCCCTGAGTCACTTTAGATTAGTCTCTTCCATTTTTCGAATGGCAAAAATTTCAGATTCAACAAGAGTGCAGAAGGTGGACTTGCATATTCTCATATTGAATGAATATGCACCAATCAAGAAAGAACATCTGAATGCACATGAGAAGCATGCAAGAAGACAACAGGGTGGATCTTTGGATTGATGGATATTTATATCCTAATGATCCTTCTCCGCATTGTCCTCCACCCTTAACTGATCTCCCTTCATTTATTCAGTTTGTTGGAGAGGGTGAGAATGGGCTGCTTGGGTATTGTAGAAGGTTAAGCATGAGCAATACAAGGAGAGTCCAATTTCTCCACTCACAAACACAAAGCTTAAAAATCACTTTGAGTATAGTGCACAACATGCACTACAAGATGCACAAAATAATATTGTAGAGCTAGAGAAAATAGACAAAGAGAAAGAGGCTCGTGTTATGAAGCTACAAGACATAATCTCTCGCCATGAAGTGAATCCCCGTGGGAGCAAGAGAGTGAAAGAGGAAAATCAATAACATTCAAAAACTCATGTTGGTGGTAGTGCTCGCGGAAGCGAAGAATCCATGCAGCAAGGTTTGTTTTTTGTTCTTTGGCTATGATTGTTTTGCAAGTAATTTTGATTAAGGTATCTTTGGTTGTTGTGGTTGTTATAAGCAATAGACTAAGGTTTTTTTGGCAATCTTTATTGGTTTGTGATAGGAAATTTTTGAAAGAAGCATGTGGTGATAATGGTCCTCAAGATTTTAGAGAGGAGGCGTGGCATTCTTTCCATCATTCGAGACCCATGCCACAAGAACATACGTCAGGTACTCGCAAATGAGATAATGGATGACATTACCAATCTTCTAAGCATTGAGGAGGTTCAGAATGCATGCGATGAGGTGGGAATTAGCACAAACGAATATCAAGCCCTCCATCAATTGCTAAAAGATACACTCCGCAAACAACGCATCACAAGGAATATTTTTCCTATCCCCAGAAAGATAAGATTAGCAAAGAGGACATGCAATGATGATGTGCAATGAAAAATTGGAGAGTACTATTGCATCAATGATACATTAACCATTGGAGCTTGGGAAAAAAGCGAAGCACAAATGGTAAGATTATATATCCCTACAATGATCAACAATATATTTGTTGATCTACAACGTCTTCAGAGAGCTATGATCTTATTCTATGGACTGCCTAAACAATGTAAGTAATTTTTTACATTCTTTGCGAGCTAATAAAAAAATATTTCAAGTACTGAAACTTATCTACTTTTGTTTGTCATGCAAGGTGACAAGGTGAGTTTTGTGTTGAAAGTGGATGAGTGTCAGATTATGAAAGGCAAGAGGTTAGAACGAATGAGTATCACACATATGAATGAGGCAATGGTATATGCAAAGAGTAAGATCAACATGACTGAGGAGACTGAGTTACCTTTGGAAGGTTCTAATGAAAACCCAGACAATCAGACAAGCAATAGGGAGAGGGTTTTCAAGTTAACTTTTTGCCTCTTTTAGTGTCCAATCTAAGAGAGAGATATGGTGGCTTGGGGCGTTTGAAGTACCGAAGGAGACACATGAAGTGCTAGCTTGGATGTTTGATAAGATACCATGGATTACCAATGTCATTAAAGCACATATTTAAGGGAAAAATTAGAAGTGGAGGGTAAGGAAACTTATACAATAGACTGGCATTTAGGAGGTGACTTGAAGATAATAAAGTGCCTTCTTGGGTGTCCACAAGGTGCTAACACCCCAAATCCTTGTCCATGGTTCATGAGAATGGTAAGAGAAAAGAAACAGAAGAAGGTAGCAAGGAAGAGGAAGCTAGAGAATCAAGATGATGAGAATGACACAGTGGATGATAATGCTGGCAATTGGGTTGGTGGTGTCTGCTAACATGCTAGCTTAGCCAAACAGGCATTTGAGATGGAATCTTGTAATTCCATTCAAACTCAAGAATGTTCACTTTTGTACTTTGCATGCATTCATGCATGTGTTTGATCGTCTACTCAAGTGTCACGTTGATTATGCATTTACTATGCAAGGCAAGGAATGACAACATGAAGCTCTTCAAAAAGTAGAGGAACTACTGAACTCAATTGGGTGCCATGGCAGCAATGTGCAGACTATTGTTAACAAGAAGACCTTTGGCATAAATCATGAAGTGGCCTAGCAGGTGTCAATGAGTGGATATAAGGCAAGACATTTTCTAGAGAGGCCAAAAAAAGTAAAGAACTCAAAGTCCTGGGACTTGTGGAAGGATTTGTGTAAATGCACAACGTTTGACTGCACCAATCCAAGCCTTGTAGTTCTACGTGAGAAGGTTTGGTCAGGCTTCAATAAGATGGTTAAATTAACGAGCAAAAGTAGGACGAATGTAGAGGAGCGCCAAAAATTTCAAGAAGAGCTTCCAAATTTTACAAAATCCATGGTCGATACATGGGGTGATACCAACATTACGCATTACATGGTAAACGAGTTTCTTTGTACTCATCAATTTAAAATGATTATAAGGTATACAGTATAGCTTCTGAATTGGTCCGGTTTTCTTTTGTAGAACATTTTTTATGCACATGGTGCATACTTCATGAATGAATATGGTTCTCTTAACGTTCTCTTGACATGTGGAGCACCCAAGGAATGGAAAACTCTCACTACTGAGCTAGAGGAGTATATTTCAAAAACACCCGACATGGAGGAGGAAACACTCGTACAAATTACCTCAAAGAAATGTTCAATTGGTTCTACAGATATACTTTTGGGTGAAAACTATTAATGGAAAAGGCTTGTACACGAGTGATTTAGCAAAGGCAGCATAAAATCAAGCCAAAATAAGGAGATCACTAAAGTGGAAAGCTAGCATAGGACCAACACGTCATGTGGCATTGGAGATCATCAAGAAGAAGAGAAGGAAGAATTTGGATTTAGTGTAACGAAATTTTGTATGTGAAATTTATAACATTTTGAAGTGTTGTAAACATTTTTGCTTAATAAAAACTTGTAACTAAAACTTATTCATATCATTTCATTACATAAAAGATATAACAAAATATTTACAATGACAAGATAATTAACTGCTCTTGAGTCTCTTCTCTACTTGCTCTTCCTCTTCACTAGGCATTTTTCCTCTATAACGTAAAAACTTCTTGTTGCCACTAAAACCCTTGAGTGCATTTACATCTTCTAGTCTAGCACCTAGAGCATAGCTAGCATAACAGAGGAAGTATCTGGTTCTAGAAGGCCAAAATCCTATACCGTATCCAAAGATACGAATAGTAGTACACTTCTCTATCAGCATGATCTTATGTGTATTGTAAGGGATAAAGGAATAGCTTGTATATCTAGATAGTGCCTTGAGTGTGAGAGAAGTGGAATTTCAACATCACTAGAATATTTGCTGTGGTAGACAATAAATATTTCTTTGTCAATAGACGGGATGTAGTGTGCAAGAGTAGCATCTTGGCCAACTCTTTCATGGGGGCATCACCTCCACGTCCAAGGAAACCATCGGCATCATCAAGCTCAATCTGGATTAAATAAAAAAATTTAGCTTTCACATAAATTCAGTCAATACCATAAATCACATAAATTCACTCACTCAAGAACAGATAAATAACCTTCTGGTTCTCATCCTCTTCCAACTTGGATGCATCCCAAAGGTTGATGGATCCTTCTTCATTTCCTTGATCAAGGGTGGGCAAGGGCTCTCTTCCAATTTTAGTAATTCCTAACTCCTCTTGAAGACTTTGAAATTCTAGCTCTGTGGAAAGAGAAGATTCAGTCTCCTTGGCTTTTTCAAAGCACAATGACATGGCTCTAGGGGCTTCAATGAAGTTCTCTATCACCTTAGTGTCCAACTTCAGAAACTCCTCTTTATGTTCATTTTCCACATCGAGTATACCCCTGGCAACTTCACAACCATCTGCTATAATTGCAAGGCAATAATCCTCCCTTAAATTATAAAGCTTTTGTATGTGGGAGAGAAGAATAAAATTCTTGCCATTAATAAGAAAGGAGGACAACCTAGGGAGGACGAAGTTTGATTTCAAGTATTATCCATGCACAGATGATCCCTCATCATCAATAATAGTGGATGCCGTAAGCTCATGACGTTGCATTCTATAAAATGGAGAAAATATTCATTTTATTTTGTAGGGTACCATTGACGATGCGAGTATTTTTAAGTGATTATTTTCGTAACTTTGCGCAGCATCTGCAATTCTCCCTCTACGGCGCCAGTAGTACCATCTGTTAAACTCCAATCAGGCTTATCGCACCGTGGGCAGCGCATTCTCGCTCTCCTCCCTCGATGGTGTGAGTAAACTAATCCGATGGGGTCCGATCTTAGTTATCGCACCGTTGACAAACAACGACTCCTCACCTTCATCCCTCTACAGTGCGATCAGTCATATCCGGCAGGCTCCAATACCTCCTCTCGCACCGTGGATAGCTAGACGGTGCCTTCTCACCCTCCTCCCATAGCGTGAGTAGACATATTCGATAGGATCTGATCCCTCTTATCGCACCGTGGACAGCACCGACCGAGTGTAGTCCTTCCCTAGATGTAGCTTCCTCGCAGTATGGCTCGTACAAAGAAAACTGTGATGATGGTTTACCCAGATCCCTCCCTTCCTAAAGATTTAGTGCCAGAGCAAGATTCAGTCCCAGAGCAAGAGCCATCAGCAAAACAACTTCTAAGCAACCATTAGAGAAGAAACAAGTAAAGGGTAGAACCAATTTATCTAAGGCAAGAACTTTTCTCCAGAGACAAAAGAAATTGTTTGCTGAGATAAGGCAAGCACATGAGGCTACACATCTGCTAATCCCTAGGGCACCGTTCCTAACTAAGAATTGTAAGAACAGTAAGTGATAGTATCAAAGAACAAGGACATTATAGATGGCAGAGCAGTGCACTGGAATGTCTTCAAGAAGCTTGTGAAGACTTTCTTATAGACTTCATGAATGACAGCTTCATGTGCTGCCCATGCAAGAAGAGTCAGTTTGATGAACAAAGACATGACACTTGATATTTTAGTAGGGTGAGGTATAGGTTTGATAAATTTGTTCATCCCTTGCCAATGAGGGATAAGAAAGCCTTTCAGATCCTTGCAATTCCCCCAGCATTGAAAAGGAAATCAAAGGCAGATAATATTAAAGTTGAAGAAGTTACTTCCCCTCCCAAGAAGAAGAAGAAAAGAAAGTTGGTTAGGAAATCTAAGCCAGATGATAAGAGTTTTGAGGAGGAGGAGGAGATGAAGGAAAAGGAGGAGGAGGTGATGGAAAAGATCTCACATGTGCATGATAGCTTAGAGACCCTTGTATAGTTTGGGAAGGACAATACTCAGAGGCTTGCCCAAGTACTAGGGCAGCTAATCTGCAATGTTGGCACAATGGAGGAAGACTATCTCTATATTGCATCTAGGTACCTTTACATGCTTGTAGAGAAGGATAGGGAGATCAATGAAAATGTTGTTCTCATGTGTATAAGGTATGACTACATTTTTCACATATGTAAATTTACTCATATGTTAATATTCTCATATGTATATTTTCTCATATTTTGTTCATTCCTTTATAAACTCTTGTAGGGAACTTATGAAGGAATTGCTTCCAAATCAAGTTAACAAAATATTCATTTGTGATCCCTTAGTGCCGCATGCATTGATTGATATGAAGAAGAAGACTTCCGAGCCGGCCTCCTATTTCAAGCCAATGAGAAATAAGAACATTTGTTTTGTTGTTTTGCCACATGTAGAGAGCTTCGTCTCTAACTGATGATTCCTATGTGTTTAAATATTTGACATACGATATTTTCTTTCTTAAATATATCTTTTTCTTTTTTCCAGTGGGCACTGGAGTGCTTGTGTTATTAATCTTCTGAGAAGGACTGTTATTTTCATGAACAACCTAACTGGCATCCATGGGTAGATTAAATTGTAAGTAGTTCTCCTTAATAACTTGAATATTGAACTTCATACTTTATTTTTCCTTATATTCAAATTTGGTTTTTAACATGGCATGTAAGAGAGCTATTGCGGCTATTGAAGATGAATATCCAAATTATAAAAAGGAGGCAGAGTATAAGTTTCTGAATCAGTCCCAGTGGCTTTACAAAAAGATTCTACCTCATGTGGATGGCATGTTATTGCCAATGTGTGAAAATATCTTTTATCTAAATATATCGAGATTGATAGTGCTCAGTGCAGGTTAAGTTAAAAACTCACTATTTTCAACTTATTTTCTATAGTTCTTGGTTCTTAAATCTAAGAAGTTTTCTTAATTTGACAGACTCTTGGATCTCAGGAGTTTTGGATGTGGAGTGTTCGTGTAAGAGCTATCAATATTATTTTGAATAATTCAATTACTCCAAATGATCCAGATTCTCCACCACCCCCAAGGCAAGCCTCTCCATCTAAGAAGAAGAAGAAAATGACTGCATTTTATGTTTAAGCAAGGAACTCTACAAAAAGAAACCAAGGGTGCTCCTCAACAAGGCACACATAAAGAAACCAAGGGTACTAAATCAAGAATTACCTCAAAGAAAAGTAGTCCTCAAGTGGGTGCCAAGAAGAGTGTTGGCAAGAAAGCTAAGAAGGAACTCAAGTGGGTGCCAAGAAGAGTGTTGGCAAGAAAGCTAAGAAGGAACTCAAGTTCAAGTTTACTGGTAAGAATAACCAAAAACAGTCAAAGGATATGGACATGGAGACAAAGGAGGCCACAAAACCAGAGAAGACACAGGGGGACATGGAGACAAAGGAGGCCACAAAACCAAATAAGACAAAGGGGGGCATGGAGGCAAAACCAGAGGAGATGGAGACAAAATAGAAAGCTTCATTCTCCTCCCTATTTATCATTGTAAATATTTTTAAATTTTCTTCTAATTTTATAATCTTGTTTGTAAAGATTGAGAAATTCTCTTCTCATGTTGTGATGTGTGTCGTTTTCCCTCTTTGAGAGAGGTGATTGATTGGACAAAATATTCCAAAGCAATGCATAATGTATGGGGAATATTTGAGAATAGCATTTCTTCATTCCTTGTTGCATTATATCTAGTTATTACTTTCTTATTTGATGATAGAACTATGGATCTTTCTTGTAAGCTTCCTCATTTGATGCTGGAATTGTGGATCTTTCCACTAAGCTTGATGCTATCCTAAACAAAGTATAATTTTACTTTAAATATATATTTATTTCATAAATATTAATACTCAATACATAATGTTTAATGTATTATGTAAAATATTGAGCGATTTATGAGGCGATATTAATGAGACTGCTAAAAAGGACAAAACGTAGGCCACCTTACCATGCTTTCACCCTACTGAAAAAGAGAGATCCCAATTCACCCATCATCCATCACCCATATCAATGTAGCATTGTACAAATGCAATCGCTACTTCTCACCCCTCAATGATACATTGGAGTGTCCATCAACCAAACATGTGTGCGCGTGTCTACCATCTTAGACACCTAGTCCATTTTGAGCCGACTCGCTCACAGCGGAACCACTGAGTCCGATTTGAACATGGAAGTTCAGGTGGGAACCAACCCATGCGCATGCACCTCACACGTGCATTGCTCATGCACACATCACGCAACAACCATTTCGAGCTTCTAGGTGAGCTCGGGTAGGGAAACCCTCATACCACTGGGTGAGAAGAAAAAATACATATCTCGCTTTGAGCTTTAAACTCGGGTACGATTACCCTCATAATCATGGGTGAAACAATACAATCATTTTGGCCGAAGCTGGACGATATTTTCCTGCTATTTCAAGGTGATACTTTTTGCTTTTAAAGCATGTGAATAAGGCTTACAAACAATTGAAAACGTGTGTGTGAATTAACCTTTATTTTTAAAAGGCTAAATTATTTTTTTCTCTTTAGAAATTTAGAGAGATGCTTTGTCGTTTGCATTGCTGGCATCTATAGGCATCAGATCTAGCCTTTTTTCTTTGTCTTTTACAGTAGCTGTACACAGTTTTCTCCTTTGTGCTTGTTTCTGATAGCTGCTGCCCCCATCGCCACTCATCAAGGTTGAGCTACACTTAAGTTGAGGTCTAATGCTCACTTTGCTGTGCTACTGGCGATGGTTGTGTTGTAGTTGGGGCCTCTTGTTGAGAGCGATCACCTGATCTCTGCAGTTGTATAATGATGATGTCGTTGCTACCCGCTTTCACTGTGCCTACTATTCTTTCTTTCTCTGCTACTCTGTCACCAGAGGTCGCCACAGGAGCCATTTTACCTTGCCTTGGCATCAGTCAGCCTACTAGAGGCGGAAGGTGCAACAGGTCTCCACTTCCATGCTCTAGTCTGTGAGGCACAGGCTTGTTGCTGTCAAATTTTCACAAGCCTCAGCTCTGGGTCGTCACCTCTCTCTATGATCAGCCATGCTGCAGCACAACCCTCATTCCTTTGTGATGGGCCTTCTCTTCTTCTTCTTTTTTTGCCATAGCAAAACTGTCGTCTATCATCTTCTAGTAATTTAACCACCATCATTGTTATTGCATCTTTCATCACATGAGTACATGATCCTTCTTGCTCATTAGCCAAGCACTGTGTCTTCTTTAGCTGCAACCTTTGTGTGGAGCTCTTCTCTCTTTCAAGCTCTCCTTTTTGTGAAATTTAATATCCAACTCCTCAACAAAACCTCCTTCATGAGGTTAGCCAACCATCAATATGGCCCTATTGGGCGCCCAATTGGCTCACAATTTTCATGCTCTCTTTTCTATGAGATTCTTTGCCGCTTCAAGACCTCCAAGTTGAGGTCTTCTATGACCATTGACATGGCCTTCATGTGCTCCAAAATGAGCTCCATGACGTATATGCTTCATCCCCACACACCATCTTCAAGGGTTCTTGTTACATTCTTGTAACGCCGCATTCCCGTAACGCCGCTACGGGCATTACCATAAGAGGGGACGGCCTCTGGCTCACCACCCATCCATAGAGGAAGAATGAGGATTGCCCCTCATCCCCCAGGCTATATAGTGTGTGGCCTGCCGTCCACACTAGCCTGGCCGCCCATGACTCCGCATGGGCATCCTCTCCCACTGAACCCCGGACATGGCCATCCGGTCTGCCGTCGGTCACACAGGCATTACAGCCTACGTGACAGTTCTTCTTCAAAAAGGTTTCTCACAAGAAACCAAGGTGCATAAACCATTGTGAAAGTTTCCACAGCTTTCACAACTTTGCTCATCTCCTTGAGCAACATCAACAAGTGCATCCTCTTCTTGATGCACACACATGTGAACTCCATTGAGTCCACCATCTCACTTGCCATCATCTTAACAAGCATGCACCTCCACACATGCTCTTTGCCCAAGTGCAAAGAACCATAGGATTCACAAATCCCAACATGGCAACCCTTTTCAAATATGAGCATTCTTCTATGCTCAAACACCAGATTAGAGGCAAAAACACCAAAATACCTTCACAAATCTCCTTGGCAGCTTCTCCTTGATGACACCGAAGACTTCATAGCCTTCATACTTGCTGAAATCTCCATTTTCAGCTTCTTTGATGATGATGAGCAGGCTCTCCATGTTGCAAAACTCCCATTTGCAACTCTCTTGGGCAGCTTCTATGCAACCTCCTTGTTACAAATCTCCTCTCAAACTTGAGAATGGCATCTCCAAATATCTCTCAAATCCTCACAAATGCAAATCCAAATGATAATATGAGTGTGCATTTTTTTTCATAATAACTGAAAATAATGCTTAATCAAAGAACTCATAACCAAGAAAAAACTATACATAAATATTCACAATGACCAAGACCATGTTAACAATCCTAAAATGGGATTGATCATGGTGAAGGACATAGATTAAGCAATATAGTTAAGGTGGATTTTACCACACTAAAAACTCCATGAGAGAGAGAGAGAATGCACCCTCAACACTCAATTCTATTGCATATCTCAAATGAACCATACAATGATATAGGCTCTCTAGCCTTATCCCACTTTACATGTCATCATCCATGTGGCACTCCCTTTTCCACTTTTTTGGTTAACACTCACACACCATACAATATTATGTGGCATTCTTATCTCACCACAATATCTTGCACCTCTAGGGTGCTTTCCCATATACACACAACACCATGATTACATCTCTCAACAATATGGCATAGAGAAAACTTACAAATTGTGTGAGCCAACTAACCTTTTCTCCAGATCCATAATTTATTACACCATACTTCATTAGTTGACTCAAATGCGCCCCCTTTTGTTCAGGGTGTTGAGTACCCTCCCTGACTTCCTTTTTTGCCTTCTTCCAGTCTTTAATGGTGCAATTGGCTCACATTTTTTTCCCATATTTTTCACACCTCCTTGCACGAGACCTCCTATTATTGAGGATCTTATTATGCGATTCCTCGCCCACTCATCGAAAAAACATGTGTGGTGGGTTTGGGAACTACTCATGCATGCATTACACCACATACATGAAATCTTTGTCTTTGTATTCTCCCTATGGTTTAAAGGCATCTGTATAAGTTTGGTTGACTAAATGATGGAAGGTATAATAAACCCTCTATCCCATATCGTCCATATAAGACGCACCCTCCTCATTATGGGTATAGTAAATCACACCACCCTCCCTAGGTACGTCATCTCCCCAAGGCAAAGGTGACAATGCACCTGTCCCAAAGCATCCACCGCACCCACCTCCTCCACTACTAGATCGTCAACAGTTTTGAGAAGTCCTCGAGCTATCACCACCTGAGTAGCATCATGAGGATGTCTCATGCTAGGGACATGGCATCGTGGATAGGATAGGAGTGAGTTGAGCACTAGGAGGAGCTAAAGGATGAGGAGTAGGGAAAGTGAAAGAGTGAGGGGTAGGCAAAGTAGAAGTGAGAGTGGTAGGGAAGGTGGTGGAATACATGAATGTGGCTGACTATGGGATAGCTAACGGGTCAAAATTATGGGGATTATGCACAACAAAAGAAATAGTTGATGGCAAGATAGAGCAACATATATGAGAGAGAGTAAGAACACAAGATGTATAGAAAGCTTCTATATTACTTTCTACAAAGTTGGCTTAAACTTCACCTTCAAGTGTTGTGCTACTTGTGTTACAAAAAGTGTTGGCTTAAACTTTGCCTTCAAGTGTTGTTTTACTTGTGTTACAAAAAGTGAAGCCTCTTGCCGTTTATATATAGGGTCCACCAAGGGCTAGGGTTGGGCCAACCCTAGATCCCTTTTTCGCCCACATGCCCACTTTATTTGGGGTGTGTTCACACCTACATGACCTCTTTCTCTCATCCTTTATCACTTGTACATCATCAACACCCCCTCTCAATGCCACCATGGAAAAATGCCAAACATGTATCAAGGTGATAATTGGACACAAAAGAACAAAATGACCCCCTCTCAACCATAGAATAGATGACAAGGTAGGTAGCCTTTATAAATTAGGCTTTTTCACAAAAGTGATGATTTATAGAGAAATGTGGTTCACTCCCAATTATTCTAGCAAACATGCTTCACTCTTCAACTAGAAGAGTTACTTATCATGTGCTTACAAAATTCCCCTCAACATTGTACCATCTCTTCCACAGGCACTTCGTGCACCACCCTCAATGCTCCTTCGCTTAGATGATGAAACCATCTTCTTACAAAAGACAATCTTCAAGTGGGATTTGGATGTACCATTCTTCATTACATTATCTTCGTGCTTCTCCAATCCTTTCTCGTGGTAGACATACTTCATGCGTACATGTCTCCTTCCAATCATGCTAACTTCTTTAGTCTAGCTGCCACATAGACCAACACATGGCTGCCACCCATGTTTTAATATCTTATGTGTGTGCTTCTCAGTGTACTTCTTGCTTCCACCTTCCACTTCATCATGATGCATAAATACATACACCAATGTGAACATTGATTTAGGAGAGGTCTTACCACTTGTTTATCAACACAAGGACAGTGTCTAACTCCATTACAATATGGTAGAGATGATTTCCATGCACATGAGTTCATATTTTTTAGGATGGGATTTCATGCTTAATGCGCCGATTTTGCTTGGTTTCAAAAAATGTGCATGCCTTACAGTTCCCAAGCGAGAACGACACCCCTCCGCTTGCCTCGAGCTTGAAGGAAATGAGGAAAAAACTTTTGTAGAATCTCTGAGGACTTAGAGAAAAAAAGGGTTGAGAACCAATTCGAAAACCTTAGAGTGAAAGGTTTAAAAGGAACCTTGAAAGGTTTGAAGTACCTTTAGAGAAGGTTTTTTTTTTAAAACTTTGATAAAAAAGCTCAAGGTTTTCTTTAAACCTTAGAGTTATTAAGCGTTTTTTTTCTCTGTAAAAAGCAACACAACGCGCTGTGCACTGGTACTTTGCTGCCGGCTACTGCAGCAGCCAAGCTTGCTTTCCAAACTGTTGCATAAGCAACAACCACCACCATACTCAAGGCATCAGGTGTAGACAGACGACACCAGAATCTACGGGAGGGGGATGGAGATGGACAAACGAAATGACGTCAGGCGACGGAAAAACACCGACAAGATGGATTGTAGAGATGGTCGTATGACAACTGGCTGCGTTGATGTTGTCGGTTGTAGAGTCTGCGCCGCAGGCTTGCCACACTGTTGCTTTAAGCAATAGAGAGACTAGTTGTTGAAGCTTGCAAAGCTATGGTAGAACAGTGTTGACGATGCCGTTTGGACGGATGTGTCGCCGCCATCAGCAAATGGTGATGATAATGGAATCTCTAATAGGACGAACAACAACAAGAATGGACGGTGGTTGCAGACGTTTTGATGCACCTACCTGATGATGTTGTCCCCCTCTGATATGCGACTAAGAGAACATGCCAAAAACAACTTCAGAGGCACATTGCGAGAATCTCTTACCACTTCTTCACGGCTCCAAAAACACCGACAAAAATCCTTGACGAAAAAAATAAAGATAATGGAACTTTGCGTTTTTCTTTTTCTTTTCCCTTCTGTTCTTGTCGATGATGGGTGTCTTCTTCTTGCTGAAGATCTTAAATTTGATGAGACAAAATCTTCTCTTTGATGAAGCTCTTTTGTTGCCTTCCTTCTTGACACCTTTTTGCTTCTCAACTTCTTCTACCACCGTCTTTCTTGATAAGGATGTGAATGTCTTATGATAGTGAGAAAGAAAGAAAAGGGGATTGAAGGGGAACTTATCCTTTGCAAGGCTCTGATACCATGTCAAAATTATAGGGAGTATGCACAACAAAAGAAATAGTTGATAGCAATATAGAGCAACATATATGTGAGAGAGCACGAACACAAGATGTATATAAAGCTTCTATATCACCTTCTATTTCAGCCACTCCAAAGTTGGCTTAAACTTCACCTTGAAGTGTTGTGTTACAAAAAGTGAGGCCTCCTGCCCTTTATATAGGGTCCACCAAGGGCTAGGATTGGGCCAACCTTAGTTCCTTTTTCATCCACATGCCCACTTTATTTGGGATGTGTTCACACTTACATGACCTCTTTCTCTCACTCTTTATCACTTGTACACCATGTATGGGGATAAGCCTGCAACTCAATTTCTCGACCCCGTACCTAGAGTTTAGCCGGTTCCAAGCCACCTGTGCCTCTAAAACACGTTGTAGATCTGGGTCATCTATATGGGTATGAGAGGTGTACTAGAGGATGCCTCTCCATATATCCAATCTTGGTCCTTGGTGATGATCCCCATGATGGCCACATATATATGATAAAAACATTACATAAAAACATAGCTCACATAGAGCATACAGTATCCGATTTTGTTTTTCCAAGTATGTGGCTATGGACGCAACTATAGCCACACCCATAGCCGCGTGCATAGCCACGCCCATAACCATGTATTGGGAAAAACTCTAGAGAGATATTTTTGGTAGATTCCAAAGAGATAATTTTGTGCTTGATGAAATGAAATGGAGTGTTCATACACTTGTATTTTGGATGTTACTTTTTAGGTTCCACCATGCACAAAACGACCGTCGACACCTTTTTCTTTCGATGATGACACGACACCCGTGTGAAGTCGACATGAGTGGTTACATCAGAAGATTCCATGTCTATGCAAGATATGCAAGGGAGTAATTGTGTAATTATTACGACAAAATCACAATGAGTTCAGTGAGTGTACATATTCACTATCACAAGTTTTGATGCACATGATTTAGGTATTCAAAAGGTAGTCCATGTTTTTTAGGACAAGGACAAGGAGGAGACACACCGTAGAATAAGGGTGTCTATGTATCATTACTTTGCTTTTAGTAGACGACTATGTAAATGCTTTAAAGACCTCCATGCTTCAATTGGGGTGAGTCCGGATGCTTGACATGAGGAAGAAATGCCTCCATATATGGCACATGAAGTCGAATTAGATGAAGATTTGGGCATATATCATGGGCAAGATGATGGATGACTTCTTGGAGAAAGTAGGAGAGGGGGAGCCCAAAACCATACTTGAGGAAGATCAATGGCGACATGCTGCTTACACTCCACTATACAAGGAGTGTGTATCCTCCACCCTTCGTGCAACCTTGGAGTTACTAGACTTGCAAACCATGTATGGTTGGAGAAATGTTAGTGTTACAAGCCTCTTTCGGTGAGTCCTTAGTTTATGGTTAGTAATTTATAATTTTGACATACCATACCCTTTATCTCTATATATATTACAGGGCTTGCACCTATATACCATGTGGCAAGTTTTTTAGGCTTGCCTAAATTTTTTAGGCATGTCATCTATCGTCAGGGACAGTAAATGGCTAGGCTTTTCATTGCCTAAGAGCATTTAACAAAGTTTGAATGCAACACTTTTCTTCCTGCACACATCTAGAAGGGCGTAGTGAGCAGAATAGCCCCCGAAACGCGGGTTTCTCCAGCAGCACATGCACCACACAGCCCCTTGCACAAGGCCCAATCCTTGCCAGAGTCGCAAATATTGATGCAATAACCGGAATAGTCGCAGAGTTTTTCTTTGATGGAGAGGGCACCTCTGCAACTGAGGCTGCCGGAGGGGCTGTGCCACAGAATTTTATGAAAGAATTGCTGGAAATAGAGAGCTCCCGATAGCCATTGAACAAGTTGTGGACCATAACCGTCTGACAGGTGCCAGATCCGTCGTTAAGAAATGTAGCAGTCGTGCAAAGATCGTTCCCCAGACACCTCGGCGGGCAGTCGCTTTCGTCGAAACGGTAACTGTTACTAGAAATGAAGAGCATAGTGCTGGTAGAGTGCTGTTAAGTTCCACCATGCTGGCCGTGGCAGAGTTGCAATTCTGGCCTCCGTTGCCGGCGATGGCCTTGCAGCCCATCCGAGGATTATTCTCGTCCACGAAAGCATACCGTGCTTACTCTGCACACTCGCAGGAGATGCCGGTACTGTTTTAGCTGCATAGCCCATTGGGGCCGCACAATAGCTATACACCTGGCGCATTGATCTTCTATGGCTTTCCATCTGACTCTCCAGGCCAACGAACTTTCAACAGACCAGTTGTAAATCTTCAAATTGCCGTCGACGTGATCCAAGGTCATCCTCCTGTTCAGCTGAACCGACGTAACGGTGTAATCATCGTTGTACCATGATTTGATTGCCTGCCCTTGCTTATTGAACACTGTCAGCGATGTGTTCTGTAAGGATGCATAGTCGGGAGTGTTGTCAGTGTTGTTGTACCAGTATTTGTGGCTATTGTTGTAGTTGAGAGACAGGTTTTCGGTGGCCTCCATGGTTGCAGAGTAAGCTCTGGAAGTTAGCGACTGTGTCTGCACGATCCATTGATTCTCAACCAGTGTGTTTGTGGGACTGTCGAAGCTCTTCCAGATACTGTCGTTGTGGAGGACAAGGTTTCCATCGTCCCGCATGGTCGCTCCCGTTACCCCGACGCCTCCTGTGTTGCTGTTCCAGATGGTGGTGACTTGAGTTGTTCATTAGAACAAGATTCCTGCTAAAGAGAGCTCGAGAGAGCTAGATCTACCAACCTGTACATCTCCTCCTACCGTCCAGACTATGGTGATGTTAATTTCTGCTGTATAATATAAGATTCCGACAGAGTACGTAGCGGAATATATGACATAGAAGGCCAGTTAAAAGCTGCTGCTGGACTATACCCAACCTGTGTTCTGTTTCGGGAGGAGCTTCGATCCTAGTGTTATGTTTTTGGCAGCATTGATGGCTGCTGGAATGCAAACAAGTGCAATAAGGTAGAACAACAAGGCTGGGACCTGATGATGATCATCATGATATCTTTGAGCTACGTATGCCGATGGAGGTTGACGGAAGTTATTCTGGGCGGTTGTGATCTGTGGCCGTACTTGACGAAAGTTTTCTTCAGGGGCAAGGCAATGAAGGAACTGAAGAAATGTAGCAAAGCTGTAGTTTCAATAGGAGTGGTAGAGTTGATCATAAAATCAGGTCTTTGTTAAAGAATGCCCTCCCCATTTCATACCTTTCTCACACCACTCATTTTGCAAAAAGTAAACGTAGCAAATCTGTGCGTCAGGTACACTTTTATCATAAAATCGATCAAACTGAGCTGATTGGAACTCATGTTTCTCTATATTTCACTTTCTTTTTTATTCCTCCTCTCTTTCTTTTTTATTCCTCCTCTTATATATACACGGCTTGCACCCCTACATGCCACTTGGTAAATTTTTTAGGCTTGCCCAAGTTTTTTAGGTATGTCATCTATCGTGAGGGGCAGTAAATGGCTAGATGGCTTGGTTTGGCATTGCTAGAGAGCCGTTAACGAAGTTTGAATGCAATATTCTTCTGCCCGCACACCTCCCTGACTCCGCGCACATAATAGCCTTTTCATCTCCCTTCTTTGTGCCTTCCTTGTACAACTTCTTCTGGCTTTTCATGTGTGGTGGTAAGAAGTTTCATGCAGAGTAACGGTTTTGGTATGCAGCTCGGGGAGTGCACTACTGGAAACCCTAGGTATCACGTGCGTTCAAGAGGTATTAAAAAATCCCTTAACTTAAATTTTTTTCCCAATAAAACAACCCCTCTTTACTTATGAACTAAATGATCTTTTTTTAAAGTTGAATTAAAAAACTCCTCCTGTTAATGTAATCGTGTTAATTTTTCTCAATGTATATAATTAAAAAACCCCTCCTATTGAACTCACGTGGTATACTAACATTTTTTGAGGTGAATCCCCCAAGGTGTGCAGCAAAATTTCATCCCGCATAACTATCCCGCACTTTCCAAGGCTCTCTCTCTCTCTCTCTCTCTCTCTATCCCGCCCTCCCCCCCTCTCCCCCCCCGCGCCAAAGTCCCCCACTCCTATGGAGTCTCATGGCCATGGGATAAATAAAAGCTTTTGAATTGACTACCACATTCACCCTTGGTTCCTCTGTGGTGGCTGCTTCGCGGTTTCAAAGGAGATAAAACCATGGTGGAAATCTATGAAAATTGTGCGAGTCTGCAGATGATAGAGGTAGAAAATGAGTGAAAATTATCGCTTGGTAGTGAAGATGCGAGTCAGCATGGAGAGAAACCTACAAGGGGGTCTCCTCAAAGACAGGTATGTAGTGGCGGTGGCATTGGAACCAACCACCAAGTGCAAGGCTTGCAACAAGCAAGAGAGAGGAGGAAGGGTTTTAGTGGATAGAACACAAAGCCAATTATGGTGCCAATATGCCAAAGGAGGCTTGCTTTTCTTCTCCCTCTTATTTGCAGGGTTTGCCCATAGGTGATTCTTTTAGATGAATAATGAGCAGGTGGTTTTTGTGTAGATATGAAGCTTGGTATCGATAGAACGGGCTTGCTTGAGGGGGAGCTACCACTGGACGATCAGGGGGTAAGAAGATATAGACAAGTATACCCTCATCTTTAGATCCACTATTAGAACTTCAATGCAGCCTCAATATTATTTAGAAGTCTTTGCAAGGATAATAGCATATTATTATTTAATAATTTGAGGTTTTTAGAACACTGCCACCCTTCTATATATAAATATGTATTTTATCGTGCTCTAATTAAATAATATATTCAAGAGAGAGATGTCCCGGGTGAGTAGGAAGGTGATGAAGGAGTGGGGGAGGTTTTCAACACGGCACGCTACCTAAAAGATCATGATTATCTCTAATCACTTGATTATGCACACTGATTATTTTCCTCTAAACTCCATTTTTGGTGCTTTATTCAAAGAAAAGTATTCATATATATAGGTTGTCAAGTTGAGAACCACGACCCTCAAAATGGGCTTCAAATATAAGGCCTATCTCTACTCTCCCCAGGGAGGAATGAGTCTGTGTTTTTATGCATACAAGAATACTCTTGCCCGTCGGAGGTGGGTCATGCCACTAGTTATAAATAATATTTGAAATTCTCTCCTTTGTAGGCTCATGAAGAAGATGCTTCCTTCTGACAACAAGATACCAAGAACAAGGGCACATGCTAGGAGAGTATTGATGGAACTTGGCATGGATTACGAATGTATACATGCATGTCAATGATTGTCTGCTATTTAAGTTGGGATGATCATAAAGATGCAACTCAATGTCCAAAATATGGAGAGTCTCGTTACCAAAGTGATTTGCAAGGTACGATGATTCCTCAAAAATTTTCCTATCATACCTTGCATTCAACACATGTTCCAATGCAAGTCTATTGTCAAACTCATGACATGGCATGCACACAATCGTTCCACCGATGGCATGATCAGGGTCCCTGTGGATTCACCGACATGGCAACACATAGAAGAGGAGTGGTCAGAATTCAAGGACAAGCCACATCACTTACAACTTGGATTGGATATGGATAGATTCAATCCATTTGGTCTCAAATCGCCATCACAGACGACATAGCGAGTGGTAGTAGTGAACTACAATCTCCCTCCTTTTGGAAGTCAATAAAGAAGGGTCATGTGATGCTAGCTCTTCTCATGCCTAGCAAGAACAAGGTCAAGAACATGGATGTGTACCTTGAGTCTTTGATCGAGAAGCTTGAGACACTATGGCATGGCATCCAAGTGCGTGTCTTGACCGCTTACACAACATAGCACGGAGGTGAAGACAATTTTAATGTGGACAATGCATGACTTTTTAGGATGTGGAGAGTACTCCGGTATATTTTCTATTCTCAATCACCTTCTTATGATTTGAATTATCAAATATGAGTTGGCTCTAAATATATTTTATTTGTGCATTGTGCATTGTGCATATTTAAGATTCACATCATCTGATCACAATGCTTGTCCGATTTGTGGACCATCGCCGCTTGTTACATCATGGCCTATGCATATCGAGAAGGTCATGCATGAATACCATCACCAATTTTTTTCCATTTGATCTTGAGAAGTTTGTTCCATCTACAAAAGGATTCCTCCCACATCGCACGGAGGTGAAGACAATTTTAATGTGGACAATGCATGACTTTTTAGGATATGGAGTGTACTCTGGTATATTTTCTATTCTCAATCACCTTCCTATGATTTGAATTATAAAATATGAGTTGGCTCTAAATATATTTTATTTGTGCATTGTGCATTGTGCATATTTAAGATTCACATCATCTGATCACAATGCTTGTCCGATTTGTGGACCATCGCTTGTTACATCATGGTCTATGCATATCGAGAAGGTCATGCATGAATACCATCACCGATTTTTTTCCATTTGATCATGAGAAATTTGTTCCATCTACAAAGGATTCTTCCCACATCCTCTAAGAGTAGGAGATTGGGAAGTATCGTGGAGGGGATCATCCCATACGCCACCACCAGGAATGATAAGGTACTCAATCTTCTTTCGTCTCCCATAGTGAACAAAGCTAAGGATAAATCATCTTCTAAATCTGATGCACATCATAAAAAATGTAGCTTCAAATATTTGGGACTATATAATTGGCAAGAGAGATACTTTAGTGGTTCAGGAGGACTTGTGATTAATTGAATACCTCCCCACCACTTGGCCAAGAGAGATACTTTAGTGGTTCAGGAGGACTTGTGATTAATTGAAGACCTTCCCACCACTTGGCCAATAGTTCAAGAGAATGGGAAGGTAATTTTACCTAAAGCACCTTAGATCTTGACAAAGAACAAGGAGAAGAGAGTGAATGATCAAATTGCCTCCTTTCGTACCCCTACAATTGTCATGCATTCTTTAAAAAGGGCATTCAGAAATACAAAGAAGAAAGAAGCAACTCAATTGTATGGTCTAAAAATGCATGATTAGCAAAAATGTTTCGGATATGTTCAATTTACTTATATAATCTTCATGATGGTCTTTCATTATAATTACAATGATGGTCTTTCATTATAATTACAATGATGGTCTTTCATTATAATTACAATGATGGTCTTTCATTATATAATTACAATTAAAACATTGATTGCAATGTTTTATGTTACATAGTTCATTCTTCCCATATGCATTAGGGAGTGTAGAGATATTAAGAAAGTACGCGAGGCCATCTACAAAATGGGGGCAGTGGGTGGTGAGGTATGAAAAACTCTCAGGGAGTTGGACACTAAAGAACATGTAAAATAGCACGTGTGTTTAATAGAAGGGATTTTTTCTTGGATGGATTTACATAAATATTTACGTACATACTAGGGGTTCTTAAATTGGAAAAGTGAAAATTTCTATACAAAGGGTTAGTTTTATTACAAAAATCCATACATAAGGGGTATATTTAATATACAAAAAATTATTAATAAGGGTATTTTTAAATACCTCTTGAATGCACGTGCTATAGGTAGTGTTTACATATTGGATCCCTTGGGGAAAAACTAAAATTCTAACATGGCTTTATTTTATTGTTGCACTAGTTTGTAAGACATGTCATGCTAATTAAATGGACTCAACTCCATCTTAGGTACATAAGCTCCAAGAATATCCATCCATCCACTATTGATGCAGCGCGAGTAATGACAGTGGAGGCAGTGTGCATGATAGAGGAAAACCTCCAAAGAACTATCCTCACTAGTCAATTACATCTTGTGGTACACTTGATAGATAAAGTGTCGGTGTGCGGTGTTGTGCATGCTCAGTTGATGTTCTTCCTTGAGCATTTCATGAAGACTTTGAAGGATTTTGTTAGGTAAAGAGCTAGGCCATAAGGAAGGATGGCATAGGGTTGATGCAGCGCGAGTAATGACAGTGGAGGCAATGTGCATGATAGAGGAAAACCTCCAAAGAACTATCCTCACTAGTCAATTACATCTTGTGGTACACTTGATAGATAAAGTGTCGGTGTGCGGTGTTGTGCATGCTCAGTTGATGTTCTTCCTTGAGCATTTCATGAAGACTTTGAAGGATTTTGTTAGGTAAAGAGCTAGGCCATAAGGAAGGATGGCATAGGGTTGGTTAGTGCAAGAAGCATGTGTCCACATTTCAAAGTATCTCTCTTGAGTGGATGCCACGATTATGGAGTAATGAGGAAGATGAACGTATGGTGTCCACAAGGAAAACAAAGAGCAAGGAGAATGGACACATCAATGTTGAAGAAGGTGAATACATTTTGTATTCTCAGTAGGTGAAGTTATGAAGAGGTGGGTGGCAAGGTATGAAGAGGTGAGGAGAGAAAAGCATTTAGGCATCGATGCTTGCCATTTCCTCTGGAGCTTGCATTATGAAGAAATGGAAAAGGCTGAGAAGAACATGGAGAGATGGTGGACAGAAGAACATGGAGAGATGGTGGACAGAAGAAGAGTGGGAGTACGCAAGAGGATGTGAGCCTCATATAAGTGTGTCTCTACTTTCTCTTTTTTTATTTCAGTAGAATCTCATAATATGGTTATTCAATATCATAAATATATTTCATTTGGTGTTGGTGGTAGTATAAGGTATACAATGCCATGTGGTTCGAATGAAGGCATTTCCACAATCAACGTATAGATACAACGAGAAATACCCAAGATTGTGGGGTTATGGCAAACTTTGAGCAAGAAAGTGAAGCAATGCTTGATTATTGTGGCATGATTTAAAACATTCTAAAGGTTGGATTCAAGACATTCCAAATTTCTATATTGAATGTGAAATGGTTCAAGCTAAGGATGTGTGTGGAGGTGCTCAAGCAACTGTTAAAGGGCATCCAAATGGATTTATAGCAATTGATTTCACAAAAGTTCGGTAAACAGAGAGGGGCACATTTGTGCTACCTCACCATTGTGAACAAGTAAATTCTAACTGGTAAAATGAGAGGGGCAAATTTGTGCTACCTCACCATTGTGAACAAGTAAATTCAAACCATAAGCATTTATTATATCATCCTTATGAATGTTTAATTTACACTAAAGAGCTCGTGGATGAAGTGGTAGTCAAAAATGAACATGCGGAGGGCCAAGTTCAAGATGATGAACATGAGATACCACCACCTAATCAAGATGAAGGTGTCCCTATCCAAGACAATAAGAAGGAATTGAATCCGAGCATAATGATGATGATGTTGAGTCCACTACTAGTGGGATAGATGTTTTTGTTGATCTTGCAATGGAACATATAGATCTTGAGATATACCAATTAGCATGTATGGATTTGATGGAAGATGTGATAGATGATGGGCCAAGCTCACCCTAATGGGATGATGATGTTGAGTCCACTGCTAGTGGGATAGATGTTTTTGTTGATCTTGCAATGGAACATATAGATCTTGAGATATACCAATTAGCATGTATGGATTTGATGGAAGATGTGACAGATGATGGGCCAAGCTCACCCTAATTCATTAAACAATTTCTCAATTTACCAGTCTTGATTTAGTCCATATTTGATTGTATTACAATACATTTGGTGCTTCTTCTTTTGTGATATTGGGATCACATTTTATGCTTCTTTTTTTTGTGATATTCGGATCACATTTGGTGCTTCTTCTTTTGTGATATTGGGAGATACACATCTTTTGCTTTTCTTTTTGTGATATTGGGATCACATATTATGCTTCTTCCTTTGTGCTATTGGGATATTTTGAGCTCTCGAAAATGCTCTCTGGAATGTCTGGATTTTTTTCCAATATGCGGCTATACTTGTAGCTATACACACGGCTATACACGTGCCTATAGCCGCATATTAGCCACGCGTAGCTATAGCCACATGCATAGCCACGTACTAAAACTATGCACACCTACCCAGGTCTGCTCTCTCTCCTTTTTCAAGTGGCTATGATGTGCGATTATGCTCCCCATCTCTTGTAGTGTAGTACAAAGTTTTTATATAGCTCGTAGCCATAAAAGGTTGTAATAGCATTGCAAAATCAAACATCCTCCCTCTCTCTCCCTCTCCCTCTCCCCTTCTCTCTCGCTCTCTCTCTCTCTCTCTCTCTCTCTCACACACACACACACACACCCCTCTCTCTCTCTCTTTCTCTCACGTACAACAAGAGAGATGCTACTAGATATGAAGTGTTATACAGCTCATAGCCGTAAAAGGCTATAATAACATTGTAAAATCAAACATCCTCTATCTCTCTCTCTCTCTTACACACACACACACAATCAAGAGAGAGAAGCTAGTAGATCTAAAGTGTTATATAGCTCGTACCATAAAAGGCTATGATAACATTGCAAAATCAAACATCCTCCCTCTAGTAGCATATCTCTCTCTCTCTCTCTCTCTCTCTCTCTCTCACACACACACACACACACACACACACACACACACACACACACACACACAAAATGAGAGAGATGCTAGTAGATCTAAAGTGTTATATATCTTGTAGCCATAAAAGGCTATGCTAACATTGTAAAACCAAACATCCTCCCTGTCTCCCTCTCTCTCTCTCTCTTACACACACACACACACAGACACACACACACACACCCCTCTCACTCTCTGTGACTTTCTCTAGTAGATCTAAGGTGTTATATGGCTTGTTGCCATAAAAGGCTATGCTAACATTGTAAAATCAAACATCCTCCCCCCCCTCTCTCTCTCTCTCTCACACACACACACACACACAATGAGAAAGATCTTCTAGATCTAAAGTGTTAGCCGCCGTAAAAGGCTCTCTCTCTCTCTCTCTCTCTCTCTCTCTCTCTCACACACACACACACAATGAGAAAGATCTTCTAGATCTAAAGTGTTAGCCATAAAAGTCTCTCTCTCTCTCTCTCTCTCTCTCTCTCTCTCTCACACACACACACACACACACACACACACACAATGAGAGAGATGCTTCTAGATCTAAAGTGACACATATTCAGAGAGAGAATATTGTCTCGCACACACACATATTCAGAGAGAGATGCTAGTAGATCTAAAGTGTGTATGTAGTTGCAAAAGTGTGTATGCTAGCCTTTTACGGCTCTACTGGCTATACACACACTTTAGTATTGTCTTTTATACATGACCTTTTATGGCTACTGGCCATATACACTTAAGATCTATTTAGATCTACTAGCATTTCTCACAATGTGTGTGTGTGTGTGTGTGTGTGTGTCTTTCAATATTGATAAGAGTCTATGCCACACCTTTTAAGGCTACTACTGGCTATATACAAACTTTAGATCTACCATTTTAGGTCTACTAGCTTGTTCTCTCCTCTCGCAATGTGTGTGTGTGTGTGTGTGTGTGTGTGTGTGAGAGAGAGAGAGAGAGAGAGAGAGAGAGAGAGTGTGTGTGAGATAGAAAGATCACACAAGCATTAGGTCATTATTGTAAAGTTACTCTCCTTCAACGTCAAAAGTAACAATACTGATCTCTTTAGAGTTACTAGATTAGGCAACATCAGAAAAACATCCTCTCAGTACTCTCTCACATGAGCTCTCTCTCAGTACTCTGAGCTCTCTCTCTCCCTCTCTCTCGCTCTCTCTCTCTCTCTCTCTCTCTCTCACGCGCGACACAAAACATTATCACTACTAAAAGTTACTTTCCTCAACATTAAATAACATTACTCTGCCATGAGAAATGAAACACAGGACTAATATAATCTCTCTTAATAGTTAGTACGTTAGAAATTAATTAGATTACATCGCAAAATCAAACATCCTCTCTCTCTCTCTCTCTCTCTCTCTCTCTCTCTCTCTCTCATACATTGAGAGAGAGAGAGATCTACTGTGTTACATAGGCAGTAGCCGTAAAAGGTGTGGAATAGAGAATTATCAATCCGTGAAAGCGTGGATGAAAAATCTATCATTTCATAGAACATGTTGTAAACCTGCACACACTTCGAGTACATGTCCAAGAACTCTTTGACACCCACACTAGAGCCCTTGTTGTCTCTTTCAGATACTAAAGCATCTTGTAAACTTCAACATACTTGTAGCCTTCAGGAGCTCTTTGACATACTAGAGCGCTTCTTGCATCTTTGATCAGTTTAGACTGCCTGTTTCAACGTCGAGCTGTTGTTATTATGGCCTCTTTCAACTTCTAAGAAAGCGCAATGACGGCTTCATTAAATCGAATCGATTGAATAAAGAAATGAAAGCATGCCTGTGTAGCTGCAAGCTGGGTGAGACGTGAAAATCTCTCTCTCTCTCCCTCTCTCTCCCTCTCTCTCTCTCTCTCTCTCGCATGTGGCAAGGGAGAGACATGAAAATCTTTCCCCCCTCTCTCTCTCTCTCACATACACACACACACACACACACACACATTTCCAATGGATCTTTGCAGGACTACCTTGGGCACTTCAATGTATGGGTAGAACTGGTATATTAAACGTGGCACGTGTGTTCTCGAAATGCTGCCGACAGAAGTGCACACACAACAGACCAGACAGTCTCATGTACCCGCGATTCAACGAATCAGTATGACTCGTAGCGTAGTCTATTACATGAACGCATTAAAATCTAACCGTACGATGTACACTGAGAAGCTGCTAGCTTATAAAATGAGCTAAGCTATGCAAACCCTAGGCCCCTGCGGTTAAATAGAATCGCCCAAAGGTTATACAAGCGCCCTGAGAGATCCCACATCGTTAGTGAAACTATGAATCAATACATGCTTGCTCAAGTGATGTTTAAGAAACTTAACTAACAAAATAAGGCGGTTCTTATGACCTAATCAGAACTGCAGTATGTCAGCTAGGTGATCAGAGACCTTGAAAATATTTGATGATGCAGTGATACCTTACGAAATGATGGGCTATATATGAATTGGTAGGGATAGTGAATAATTTGTTGCGGCCTGATAAGGTTTTGGTGGCTTGAAATACGAAAATTTGATGTGCGGAGTATGTATGCTGAAGGGAATGAAGCCTGGTCCGACGTCAAGCAGCTGGACTCTGGCTATATATTAAGGCCAAACACAACACAATTGGCCTCGAGCCAGGCGGCACTCCCCCCAGCAGAATTCTCCATCATATAACATCCCAGCTGATCCAAACCATCTGCAAATACATGACCCCCCCCCCCCCCCCCCCCCCCAAAAAAAAAAAAGAATCAGAATATAGTAATATTAAGAGCTTTGTAGAAGCCGTAGCAAAGAAACTTAATAGACTTTTAAATTAATTGCTCAAAATAGTGCTTGCTTCTTCCTAAACCATGTTTTTCATAACTACCAACATCGCCCATCCATGAGATTTGTCTCAATTAGGGTAAAGCTTGCAGCTTATTAACGTAAAGATTACTTTATTCCTTGCCCACAAAACACACATGGCATAACCTAAGCTTTAAGGAAACCCTCCTAAAGTGGTACACAAGAAAAACCTTCCAAAGCTACTTTGATGTAACCTAAACAAAGATCATTTCCGTGAAAATGCATAGCAAACCCTAAGGTTGTATAGGTTAGCCTGATCAAATCACTGCTAAAATTTTATTATCTTCAAAACAAGAAAAGATTAATTTCGCCAAATTTTTCAAAACAAGAAATTGGACAGAAGGAAACTAAGACTTTTAAGAGCTGGTTGTCTTTACCTAAACACAATTTGTTGAACTTAAAACCCCCCGGGGGGCTGTCTCTGCATGGCTTTTCAAGACCACCCAGTTGAGGGGAATGAAGCCTGGTCCGAAGTCAAATCTATGTGTATAAGTAGAAGGAAAATACGGTGATTTGCTTTTGTAGAAAAGCAAAACAATTGATAGGCCTCGAGCCAGGCGGCATCCCCTCAACAAAGCTGATCTGTGTGATGTGTTGTCTGCAGGAAAGTAGAGGCGCTAAGGAAGCTTTTGCAGTGACATGGAGAGAACAGGCTCAAACTTGTCATGCAATATACTTGAAGAAAGTTTTGCAGTAGAAGAAGGGGACACGGTTCAATATCATGAGATCATGAAGCCTTATCATCATCATCATCATCATCATCATATCATATGATGTCTTCATCCCCATCTTGATGTTGATGAGAAGAGAGCCAAATCATTATCATCACTCTGTCTTTTTGAGAGTGTGTGTTCAAGAGGAGAAAGGGATGTTTAAAGTAGAGCTTGCATGGATGGTCAAGGTCAAGCCAAAGAGTACAAAGAAATGAATGAACCGGCAAGTAAGTAAACTACACAAACAAAATAATACTCTCACAAGCAAGGTATCCGGTTTGTGGTTTGCCAAAATATTATAAGGCTCTTATAGAGCCTAGAAGTATGCACAAATTTAATGGTTACTAAAAAACAAAATAATACTCTCACAAGCAAGGTATCCGGTTTGTTGGAAAGCTGGTTTGCCAAAATATTATAAGGCTCTTATAGAGTCTAGAAGTATGCACATTAATAGTTACTGAAGTAGGATTTCGCACTCTTAGGAGATGCTCTCCACATAAACCACAGGTTAGAATAGTAGGTCGGAATTTTATAGGAATTAGAAATGCACAATTCCAATGTGAACCCAAAATAAAAAGAAAAGGTTACTACAAATTTAGGAGCTAGCCTTTTGCAAAAGAAACAAATGAGTCATAGGGTACCAAAATAAATATCAGACCAAATTCCTTTAAAAAAGGTTGCTACAACGTTAAAAACATTACAAAAAATGAGAGTGTTGTGACCAGTGTCCAAAAATCAAATGTAAGACCTGTACAATCCTCAAAGTAGAAATTCGGGTTGTACACAAAAAAGGAAATTTAAAAAACATCAAATTAGAATAGTAGGTAGGAGCTATTTGAAATTGAAGTAGGAGCCTCATAGCAAAGTCAAATTAGGAGCTATAAATCTATAATTGAAAACACAAGCAAATAGGGCATAAAATCAAGCTAGACTATAGGTAGCTCTACAGACGGTTTAGCATACTTGCAACTTGTAAATTTTAGAGAAGGTATTAAATTTAGAAGACTTTTGATAGATTTTTAAGGAGGAGCTATACATCTATGATCAATGAAAAAAACAAATTTCCACTAGGTGTCTAGGGTACAAGATCAACCTAGACTTATAATGGAAACGTTGGATAAAACTATACTGACGGTAACTTCACAGAGAAAACATTACTTAGGGATAATCTAGCAGGGCAAAGATTAATCAAAACTAGATGCTTAAACAGAAATTTCTAGGAATTGAAGGAGAAAAATGAGAGTATTGGTGCTAAGTAGACTTAAAAACAGGATATAAAATTCATAATCAAACTAAGGTAAAAGGGAAAAAATGAAAATCAAGCTAGGGTAATGGCAAGCTATATAAGATCAAAGGCATGGAGGTAGCTGTAGGCAGCTAGGGCACAGGAGAGTGTAAACAAGGGGAAAAAACAGGAGGGAGACAAGGTGGGAGGAAACGACGATACACCTATCACGTTTGCATGCAAACGAGACTAACAACAATGCGGCAAACAGGCCTTTTTGTAAGCTCCTCCACTTGGCACGTAAAGAGGAAAGTACCCGTTTACCCTTTTACTCCAAAATAAAGGGCGCAAAAAAATAGCCCTCGGCTCGCGTAGCTCTACCTCACCGCCTGCCGTAGATCCGTAAAACCGCCTTCGGTTTCCGGTTTCTTGCGCAGCCCTCGACCCGCTCGCCCACCTGTTTTGCTCTCGGCGCATTCCTATGCCCCGCTTGTACGTAACGCCGGTCTCGTCTCCATGCAGCCGTTAGATTCTCGAGAGGATGACATCTTACGGTGCTCAAGCACGCCACGTCGCCTCGTTGCCCGAGGAGCGCTTTGCGGCGCGGGCCACTACCCGCCGGGCAAAAGGGTGCGGTCATGCGATACCTAGGATTAGCCGGTGTCCGGACGGACAGCCCGAGCACCGTTACACCACCCCCTTTCCATAAAGACGCGCCAGCGACTTCTCACCTGTCACCGCCGTTCCCCCCCTTTTCCTTTTCTCACAGCTGACCGGCGGTCAACCCGAGCCGGGCAGGGAGAAAAACCTTCTCTCTCCCTCACTGCTTCTGCGTTTCTACCGCGGGCCGGCCAGCTCGCCGTCACCGTAAACCCGTGACCGTACCCGTAAACCGCACGGGTACTCAACAAATCTTTCCAGCACCGAGCACGTGGCCGCTTTTAATGTTTGCCCTGCGCATGTACTTCCTCCTTTATTTTTGCCACCTTCCCCAGTGAGGCAGCGCCCAGTACACGCCTTTTAAATTATCCCATTTAAAACCCAAACAGCATCTTTCTCTAGTACAAAATTTTTGCACCGATCCCACGCATTGCTCCCACTGCCCCGATCCCTAAACTCCCCACCCTTATTTATTTATTTTTCACATCATAATGCCTACCATTGCTCAAAAAAAAATGTTTTTTTTCCAGCCCTTTAAATTAAAGGCAAAGCTTAGGGTTAACTCGGATTTAGACTTGAAAATCACTAGAAATCCTATAAATGCCAGGATTTATAACTTAAATGTACAAATTTCATCCCTTAAAATTAAAGGCAATGTGGAATTCTAACTGGGATTTTGAATTTCAGCCGAGAAAATTATACTACAAACCAGGTTATGTAAGCATTTGATGCCTACCAAAGGGCACACTAATAACTATAATCAACTTTCCCCTCACTTAGAACTCTCACTTATGTTGTTACAATGCATCATGTTCACACATAGGCCACTAGTGGTTGGTGCACTAGTGGCTTGAGTGCGGAAAATGGCCTTTGTTCTTGAGTTTGGGGAAGTGGTCAAACTGATTTGGGGCCATGGGGGAGCAATGCATGTATTTCCCCCCACGTAAACCCTTGGACAACAGGTAGTAGTAAAGCAAAAATATGTTTGTGTGGATCCCCCCTAGCCAACCCTCAAGGTTGGGTGTCTAAGCTTCTAGGTGAAAACTTGTAAAATCTACCTAGACTTACAAGCTGCCAACTAAGCTTACATCAAGAAGCTAAAAAGTTTCCGGCCTCAAGTTGCAAACAAATAATTGAATGGAGGCAAATTGCTAGGTTTTGTCCAGCCTGGTAACAAGGCTAGAGGTTTTTCCCTGACTTGAATATAACGATTGACAATATTGGCACGATAGTTCAAACTCCTGTGTTCACTTCACAACCACAAATGAGCTTGCT